>NC_090394.1:81179791-81872291 GCF_036365525.1 Heterodontus francisci
CGTCATTGTATGTAATGCTGATTTGGACCTCAAAGCTCCAGTTAATGCTTTCTGTTAACATCGCACAGCTGAACACGTGAAGGACCCCCTACCTGCGCTACTTAAAGGGATCATCAACTACTTGCAGGTTAATTATTGATTGATTTCTACTGTAAGTTGCTGTGATTATAGAAGTTTTTGATGATTTCTAGAGTTCTTTAAAATTGCGAAAGTCTACAGGGGAGTGGTGTGGCATAGAACATAGAACATAGAACATACAGCACAGAACAGGCCCTTCGGCCCACAATGTTGTGCCGATCCTTTGTCCTCTGTCAAGGACAATTTAATCTATACCCCATCATTCTCCTTTATCCATATACCTATCCAAAAGCCTTTTGAAAGTCCCTAAAGTTTCTGACTCAACAACTTCCCCGGGCAAGGCATTCCATGCCTCGACCACTCTCTGGGTAAAGAACCTTCCCCTGACATCCCCCTTATATCTCCCACCCTTCACCTTAAATTTATGACCCCTTGTAACGCTTTGCTCCACCCGGGGAAAAAGTTTCTGACTGTCTACCCTATCTATTCCCCTGATCATCTTATAAACCTCTATCATGTCACCCCTCATCCTTCTCCGTTCTAATGAGAAGAGGCCTAGAATGTTCAGCCTTTCCTCGTAAGACTTATTCTCCATTCCAGGCAACATCCTGGTAAATCTCCTCTGCACCCTCTCCAAGGCTTCCACATCCTTCCTAAAATGAGGCGACCAGAACTGCACACAGTACTCCAAATGAGGCCTTACCAAGGTCCTGTACAGCTGCATCATCACCTCACGGCTCTTAAATTCAATCCCTCTGCTAATGAACGCTAACACCCCATATGCCTTCTTCACAGCCCTATCCACTTGAGTTGCAACTTTCAATGATCTATGCACATAGACCCCAAGGTCTCTCTGCTCCTCCACATGCCCAAGAACCCTACCGTTAACCCAGTATTTTGCATTCATGTTTGTCCTTCCAAAATGGACGACCTCACACTTTTCAGGGTTAAACTCCATCTGCCACTTTTCAGCCCAGCACTGCAACCTATCCAAGTCCCTTTGCAGACGACAATAGCCCTCCTCGGTATCCACAACTCCACCAACCTTTGTATCATCTGCAAATTTACTGACCCACCCTTCGACTTCCTCATCCAAGTCGTTAATAAAAATCACAAACAGGAGAGGACCCAGAACTGATCCCTGCGGCACGCCACTGGTAACTGGGCTCCAGGCTGAGTATTTACCATCTAAGACCACTCTCTGCCTTCTATCAGTTAGCCAATTCTTAATCCAACTGGCCACATTCCCCACTATCCCATGCCTCCTGACTTTCTCCATAAGTCTACCATGGGGGACCTTATCAAATGCCTTACTAAAATCCATGTACACCACATCCACTGGTTTACCCTCATCCACTTGCTTGGTCACCTGCTCAAAGAATTCAATCAGGCTTGTGAGGCAAGACCTACCCCTCACAAAACCGTGCTGACTGTCCCGAATCAAGCAGTGTCTTTCCAGATGCTCAGAAATCCTATCCCTCAGCACCTTTTCCATCAACTTGCCTACCACCGAAGTAAGACTAACTGGCCTGTAATTCCCAGGGTTGTTCCTATTCCCTTTCTTGAACAGGGGCACAACATTTGCCACCCTCCAATCACCTGGTACCACCCCCGTCAGCAGAGAAGATGAAAAGATCATTGCCAGCGGCTCTGCAATTTCATCCCTTGCTTCCCATAACATCCTTGGATATACCCCGTCAGGCCCGGGAGACTTGTCTATCTTCAAGTTATTCATGTGCTGAAGGACTATCTCCTGACTTCCTCACAAACCATATTCTCCCAGACATGGGTGCAGTAGTATGCATTCCCCTTGAATTACAGCATGACAGGGTAAATGAGCAGAATTGGGACAGGCTGCTGCTGGAAGACAGAAGAGGAGGAGAGAGGGAGAAGGGCTCTCAGTAGAAGGCCATATCCACCCAAGGTGTTCAGGGAACTATTCTCCTACCTGAACCTCAGCAAGGAACAGTGTCTCAGACGTCTCTGCTTCAATTAGGATGTTCTCGCTGAAATTTGCCACCTGTTGCAGCTAGAACTGCAACCTTACAGCAGGGTGAGGACGGCATTGCCAGTGACTGTGAAGGTGACCATGCCATGAACTTTAATGTATCTGGTTCTTTCCAGGCTGGAGCAGACGATATTTGCAACATCTCCCAATTTGCTGTCCACTGTATTAAATGTGTTTAATTATATGCAGGTGGAGGGTGTTAATTAGGGTCAGTCTTGAATATATATGAGGAGACACTTACTGAAACTGGGTGAAGGTCTGAGTGAGGAGCTGTACGTTTGTAATCATTTTTACTTTGTAAAATAAATCCAAGAGTGAGTAAAGATTGGCTCCAGCATCATCCTTCAACAAGCTTTCTGGGGTATAATACACTGTTCCATAAAGGAGGTCACTGAGGCTTTGTATTTCAAGAGACCTGAACGCATTTCATTCTCCAGAGAGAAGCAGGCAGAGTGAGTGTGCAACTTGGTGAGGATTTCAGGCTTCCCCATGTTGCAGGGTGCCATTGACTGCACGCATCAGTATTCACCAAGGAGAAGGACTTGGTGGATGATGAGCCTAGGGAAGGGAGTGTAGATAGTCTCCGTCATCTCATTATCAAAAAGGAGGAGATGTTGGGTGTCTTGCAAAGCATTAAGGTAGATAAGTCCCCAGGGCCTGATGGGATCTAAGAATACTAAGGGAGGCAAGGGAAGAAATTGCTGGGGCCTTGACAGAAATCTTTGCATCCTCATTGGCTACAGGTGAGGTCCCAGAGGACTGGAAAATAGCCAATGTTGTTCCTTTGTTTAAGGATAATCCAGGAAATTATAGGCCGGTGAGCCTTACGTCAGTGGTAGGGAAATTATTAGAGAGGATTCTTCGGGACAGGATTTACTCCCATTTGGAAACAAACAAACTTATTAGCGAGAGGCAGCATGGTTTTGTGAAGGGGAGGTCGTGTCTCACTAATTTAATTGAGTTTTTTGAGAAAGTGACAAAGATGATTGATGAAGGAAGGGCAGTGGATGTTATCTATATGGACTTCAGTAAAGCCTTTGACAAGGTCCCTCATGGCAGACTGGTACAAAAGGTGAAGTCACACGGGATCAGAGGTGAGCTGGCAAGATGGATACAGAACTGGCTCTGTCATAGAAGACAGAGGGTAGCAGTGGAAGGGTGCTTTTCTGAATGGAGGGATGTGACTAGTGGTGTTCCGCAGGGATCAGTGCTGGGACCTTTGCTGTTTGTAGTATATATAAATGATTTGGAGGAAAATGTAGCTGGTCTGATTAGTAAGTTTGTGGACGACACAAAGGTTGGTGGAGTTGCGGATAGTGATGAGGATTTTCAGAGGATACAGCAGGATATAGATCGGTTGGAGACTTGGGCGGAGAAATGGCAGATGGAGTTTAATCCGGACAAATGTGAGGTAATGCATTTTGGAAGGTCTAATGCAGGTGGGAAGTATACAGTAAATGGCAGAACCCTTAGGAGTATTGACAGGCAGAGAGATCTGGGCGTACAGGTCCACAGGTCACTGAAAGTGGCAACGCAGGTGGATAAGGTAGTCAAGAAGGCATACGGCATGCTTGACTTCATCGGTCGGGAGATAGAGTATAAAAGTTGGCAAGTCATGCTGCAGCTGTACAGAACTTTCGTTAGGCCACACTTAGAATATTGCGTGCAATTCTGGTCGCCACACTACCAGAAGGACGTGGAGGCTTTGGAGAGGGTACAGAAGAGGTTTACCAGGATGTTGCCTGGTCTGGAGGGCATTAGCTATGAGGAGAGGTTGGATAAACTCGGATTGTTTTCACTGGAACGACGGAGGTGGAGGGGCGACATGATAGAGGTTTACAAAGTTATGAGCGGCATGGACAGAGTGGATAGTCAGAAGCTTTTTCCCAGGGTGGAAGAGTCAGTTACTAGGGGACATAGGTTTAAGGTGAGAGGGGCAAAGTTTAGAGGGGATGTGCGAGGCAAGTTCTTTACACAGAGGGTGGTGAGTGCCTGGAACTTGCTGCCGTGGGAGGTGGTGGAAGCAGGTACGATAATGACGTTTAAGAGGCATCTTGACAAATACATGAATGGGATGGGAATAGAGGGATACGGTCCCCGGAAGTGCAGAAGGTTTTAGTTAAGGCAGGCTTCAAGATCGGTGCAGGCTTGGAGGGCTGAATGGCCTGTTCCTGTGCTGTACTGTTCTTTGTTCTTTGTTCTTTGTGTCTGTGCCAGCCACCAAACACCTATCTATTCTAATCCCATTTTCCAGCACTTGGCCCATAGCCTTGTATGCTATGGCGTTTCAAGTGCTCATCTAAATACTTCGTAAATGTTGTGAGGGTTCCTGCCTCTACCACCCTTTCAGGCAGTGTGTTCCAGATTCCAACCACCCTCTGGGTGAAAAAATGTTTTCCTCAAATCCCTCTAAACCTCCTGCCCTTTACCTTAAATCTATGCCCCCTGGTTATTGACACCTTTGCTAAGGGAAAACGTTTCTTCCTATCTATCCTATCTATTCCCCTCATAAGTTTGTAATACTCAATCATGTCCCCCCTCAGCCTTCTGTTCTCCAAGGAAAACAACCCTAGCCTATCCAGTCTCTCTTCATAGCTGAAATGCTCCAGCCCAGGCAACATCCTGGTGAATCTCCTCTGCACCCTCTCCAGTGCAATCACATCCTTCCTATAGTGTGGTGCCCAGAACTGTACACAGTACTCCAGCTGTGGCCTAACTTACATTTTATACAGCTCCATCATAACCTCCCTGCTCTTATATTCTATGCCTCAGCTAATAAAGGCAAGTATCCCATATGTGTTCCTAACCACCTTATCCACCTGTGCTGCTGCCTTCAGTGATCTATGGACAAGTACACCAAGGTCCCTCTGACCTTCTGTACTTCCTGGGGTCCTACCATCCATTGTATATTCCCTTGCCTTGTTAGTCTTCCCAAAATGCATTACCTCACACTTCTAGCAATCCTATTATTCTGCTGGAGCACAGATTGCTGGACCGCTGTGACACCCTGCAAGCCCCTTTGAACAGTGATGTCTGCAGCCATGATGGCAGTAGTCTGAGCCTGCATGGCACCAAGCTGAGGTTTCATGACCTCAGTCGGAGCCTCCAGACGTTGTCTGGCTTCTGGTTATGCTGCAATGGACACTGAGATGTTGATGAACAGACACTGCATCATGGTCGAATTGGTGTTCTCAAGGAGTTGGCCATCACTTCCACACTGGAAAGGGCTGCAATTGCTGCATGAAGCATTGTGCCAAGTTGGATCTGGACTCCTCCATGATCCTTGGCAGTGACAACAGGTTCTGTGGCAGGTCTGCCAATGTACCAAGCATTTCAGTGTGTATGTCCATCAGCTATTTTGATCCTTGACAGTGACAACTGACTTTCTATCAGACTCAAAAGCAAAATACTGCGGATGCTGGAAATCTGAAATAAAAACAGAAAATGCTGGAAATACTCAGCAGGTCAGGCAGCATCTGTGGAGAGAAACAGAGTTAATGTTTCAGGCCTGTGACCTTTCATCTTTCTATTAGGCATGTCAATGCAACCAATATTTCTGTGTACATATTCATCAGCCTTCTTCTGCAGGCCACCTTATTGAAATCCTCATCTAAATCCTTTGCAGCAGAACCTGTGTGTAACCTCACCCTCGCACGAGCTGGCATCAGTGCTACCTGTACCTCACCCTGGCTACAAGCCACTCATGTCCGGTGACTCGCTACATGCAGATCCCACCTCTAAGCTCTCCTCTCAATGTCTGGTGTCAGTATCTGAACTGGTGAATATAAACTTAGTTCCCGAGTTACCGACTCCATTCCTCTCCCTGGCAACTGTCTGAGGCTGACTCAGACTGTTCATAGCCTTGGTATCATACTTGACGCGAGACGAGCTTCCAATCACACATCCACCATCACTAAGGCTGCCTATTTCCATCTCCATAACATTGCCCGACTCTGTCTCTGTCTCAGCTCATCTGTTGCTGAAACCCTCACCCATGCCTTTGTCACCTCCAGACTTGACTATTCCAATGCATTCCTGTCCGACCTCCTGCATTCTACCCTCCGTAAACTTGAAATCATCCAAAACTTGCACCGAATCCCATTACCCCTGTGTTCACTGACCTACATTGGCTGCTGGTCAAGCAACATCTCAATTTTAACATTCTCATCCCTGTTTTCAAATCCCTCCATGACCTCGCCTCTCCCTATCTCTGTAATCTCCTTCAGCCTCGCTACCCTCTGGGATATCTGCACTCCTCTAATTCTGGCCTCTTGTGCATCACTGATTTTAATCGCTCCACCATTGGTAGCCATGCTTCAGTTGCCTAGGCCCCAGCCTCTGGAAGTCCCTCCCTAGGCCTCTCCACCTCGCTTTCCCCCTTTAAAACACTACTTAAAGCCTACCTCTTTAACTAAGCTTTTGGTCATCAGACCTAATGCCTCAGTGTCATACTTTGCTTTATAATGCTCCTGTGAAATGCCTTGGGATGTTTTCTTACACTAACAATGTGATATAACTATAAGGTGGTGGTGGTGATCTGGCTATGATTCGATTAGTAAAAGTGGAACCAAGTAAAAGTAGCGCTGGGACAGTGATGGAAAGGCATTGGGAAGGATGGTGTTGTCAACCATATCAACGACTGAGGAAAGATCAACAAGGACAAGGAGAAGGAGATGAACAATGTGTCAGTGTAATTTAGTTATGGCTAGGGCACAAACTGGATTGCAGAAATTCAAACATGGAGTTGCAGGGAGGAAGGGCAGATATTTTAGAGGCAGCAGCACATTACTGGAGTGTGGAGAGGAAAGGGAAATTGAAGATGGGCTGTAGGACAGAGAGCTTTTTTTTATTCATTTGTGCACATCGCTGGCTAGGCAAACATTTAGTGCCCATCCCTAATTGCCCTTGAACTGAGTGGCTTACTAGGCCATTTCAGAGGGCATTTAAGAGTCAACCACATTACTGTGGGTCTGGAGTCACATGTAGGCCAGAGCAACTAAGGATGGCAGATTTCCTTCTCCAAAGGTCATTAATGAACCAGATGGGTTTTACTACAATCAACAATGGCTTCATGGTCACCATTAGACTAGCTTTTATTTCCAGATTTTTTATTAATTGAATTCAAATTTCACCATCTGCCTTGGTGGGATTCGAACCTGTGTCTCCAGAGCTTTAGCCTGGGTTGATGGTTTATTTTTTGAGGGGAGTTTATGTCAGGATATTTGGAATTTGTGGGGTGGAGGGAAACAGTATCTGAGCTGCCATATAAACTGTTACAGTATTGTATACAGTTTAACAGGTTATCTTGCAACTGCTATCCTCTGTTGTCAAGCTTTGTGGGAAAGAACTTTCATGGTTCCACTCCTTTCTATCTGAATGCGGTGAGTGCATCTTCATCAATGGTTTCTGTTCCCTAACCCACCCCCTACTATCGCCTCTGAAGGGCTGTGGAGGATTCATCCACTCCTCTTCTGCAATCACCTGTGCCTTTTCTACACAGGCAGCGGAAGCTTCACTGTGAGTTACTGACCTTAAACACTTCCAACATCTCTGTTCTGAATGACTCACAGCTCCCTTCTCCTGGACATCAGAAAGAATTGAAGCCATCATTATCAACCCCCACCATGAACTGTAAAGCAAAAGCAAAATCCTGTGGATGCTGGAAATCTGAAATGAAAACAGAAAATGTTGAAAATACTCAGCAGGTCTGGCAGCATCTGTGGAGAGAAAAACAGAGTTAACGTTTCAGGTCGATGGCCCATTGTCAGAACTAGACGTTCTGTGTCTGCAATTTTTCCCACACTTCTGTTCTCACCCATTCCCCTCCCTCCATGGTTCCCCTTGTCCTCATCCTCCACCCCACCAGCCTCCGTATTCAATGGATCATCTTCTGCCATTTCCACCACCTCGAGCGCGATGCCACTACTAAACACATCTTTCCCTCCCCTCCCCTTTCAGCATTCCACAGGGACTGTTCCCTCCGTGACACCATGTCCACTTCCCAAGGCACCTTTCCATGCAAGCGCAGGAGATACAACACCTCCTCCTTTCTCACCATCCAAGGCCCCAAACACTCCTTCCAGGTGAAACAGTGATTTCCTTTACTTTCAGTTTAGTACACTGTGTTTGCTGCTCACGATGTGGTCTCCTCTACATAGAATCTTAGAAAGACTTGTGGCACAGAGGAGACCATTCAGCTAATTGTGTCCATGCCGGGAGATCAAATAAAGATTGGATGACCGCTCTGTGGGACACCTCCAGTCAGTTCCCAAGTGTGGCCCCAAGCTTAGAGTCGCTTGCCTTTTTAATACTCCACTTTGCTTCCACTCTTGACCTTTCTAACCTTGGCCTTATACACTGTTCCAATGAAACTTAAGGGAAACTTGGGGACCAGCACCTTATCCTCCAACCTGGCAATTTACAGTCTTCAGGACTCAATACTGAGTCCAACAATTTCAGATCATAACCACTGCCCCCATTTTTCCAACAGCAGCTGTTGGTTCTGATTCTGTTTTTCCCATTTCCACCTCCACTAGACCCACCTTTTTGTTTCTTTACCTGTCCCATTACCTTCTCCTTTTGCCTTGCACTATCATCTTTTTTGTCATTTAATCTCTCCTGCCCTCCAACCTATCACAAATCTTCCCTTTTGTTCTTCCCACCTCCCCCTTTTCCCTGCCTCTGTACTCACTTAAAGCCTTTTACATTTCTAACATTTTCCACTTCTGTTGAAAGGACACAGACCTGAAACATTAACTCTGTTTCTCTCTTCACAGATGCTGCCTGACCCGCTGAGGATTTCCAGCATTTTCTCTTTTTATTCTACTATGAACTCTGCTGATTGACCACTCACTCAGACTGACCCAGTCCTTGGACCACAAGCTAAGCTTTAGACCCCATGGAAGGAATGATGTAACTGGCTATTCTCGCTAGCTGTGAATAAGCTGTAAAAACAGATTGATGGGTGTTGGGAAGATTTCTGTGCATTTACTCCATGTTGCTTATCTCACTTGTGTAGTACAACAACTCTCAATTTCTATTTTCACAGAGATCGCAACAGTGTCTCCCCGATGGGTGGCGAGTAGCACAGAGGAGCCTGCAGGTGAGTGACAAGTAGATGTCTCTGTCTGTCTTACACCAGAATGATATGAGGAGATTTCCTAGAAAGGAGCAAAATGTTGTGTAGTGAACTTTAATATCTGAGGCAACAACAACAGTTGAGCGCAGAAAATGGAATCTAGCAGAGAGGATTGTAAGCCCCTTCATTATTTTCTATTCTTTCACAGGATGTGGGCGTCACTGGCCAGGCCAGCATTTCGTGCCCATCCCTAATTGCCCTTTAGAAGGTGGTGGAGAGACACCTTTTTGAACCGCTGCAGTCCTTGTCCAATTCTTGGGGCTGTGGCTGGTTACTGTGTACACCAACTTTTTGTAGTTGATTTACCAGCCACAGGCTGAACTGTAGCCAACCCCAACATGAGGGCTTCAGAATTACTGCACATAATCCTTTTGCTTTAGTCTGACACAATACAGATCAAATCTGACTGGAGAAAGTTGTTTGCTCAGAGCACAGGATCACTAGCTATGACAATGTTTTATTAAAGATGAGAAGAAAGTATTGAGCTCCTTGCATCAGTCAGCATGTACTGGTCACATGTTTGCTGTATTCCTGTTTTGATTAGAAAATCAGTTGGTTCCAATTCTAGTCTGACTGCTGACCAGGCCTCTCCATAACAGGCGGAAAGGGAATCCAAAGAGACTTTCCAGTGTAAGTGCATAGCTTGATATTCAGAAGTGCAATTCCCACCCACAGGAAGTAGTCTGCATTTAGAGGTGCCACAGGAAAAAAGATTGGGAGAATGAATAGAGAAACAATACTCGTTACTCGGAAAACCTTGGTAGACTGGGAACTCTGTAGCATCACATGTTCTAGTTTGCTACTGAATCACACATTCAGCTGCCATGTGACACTGGTACAGTATGCTGCTAATATTTTATTGTGTGGGACTGTGAAAACTGTGTGGTACAGCATGTGGAGAAGTTAGAGCTGTACTCTTAGAGAAGAAAAGGTTATGAGGAGATTTGATAGAGGTCATAGTGTCATAGACCACAGTCATAGTCATTACGGAACAGAAGGAGGCCATTCAGCCCATCAGGTCCACGCTGGTTCCCTGTAGAGCAATCCAATCAGTCCCATTCCCCTGCAAGTTTATTTCTCTCTGGTGCCCGTCCAATTTCCTTTTGTAATCAGTCATTGTCTCCGCCTCCACCCCCCTCGTAGGCAGCAAGTTCCAGGTCATTACCACTCGCTGCATTAAAAAAAAATTCTTCCTAACATCCCACTGCATCTCTTGCCCAAAACCCTAAATCTATGTCCCCTAGTACTTGCATCATCAGCTAATGACACTTAATCAAAATCATGAGGGGTCTGGACAGAGTAGATAGGAAGAAACTGTTCCCATTGGTGGCAAGGTCGAGAACCGGGAGAACACTGATTTAAGGTGATTGGCAAAAAAAACAATGGTGACATGAGGAAGAATCTTTTTACACAGCGAGTGGTTAGGAACTGGAATGCACTGCCTGAGAGTGTAGTGGAGGCAGATTCAACCGTGGCTTTCAAAATAGATCAGTTCCTGAAGAGAAGAATTTTGCTGGGCTACGAGGAAAGGGTGGGGGAGAGGAATGTGTTGAGTTGGTCTTGCAAAGGGTCAGCATGGACATGGCAGGACAAATAGCCTCCTTCTGTGCTGTAACCATTCAATGATACAGTGTGAGATTGGTCAAGGCTGTAGAGCAGAGCAGCAATTTGGATAATAAAAAGCAGTGTGTGTCAGGAAGGAATAGCGAGTGTAACAAAGGTAAGAGGGCATTAGTGACTAAGGTGAATGCAGAGAAAAACAGAAAAAAAAGCTAAAGGTGCTATGTCTGTGTGAAACATTTGCAACAAAATAGATGAATTAATGGGTTTCATCTAATAGCCATTTTGGAGATATGGTTGCAGAGTGGCCATGTTTGGGAACAAAATATTCCAGGATACTTCTCTTTTAGAAGAGATAAGCAAAAGGGAAAAGGAGCAGGGGTATCCCCGATAATAAAGGATGGGAGAAAGACAGTTGAGAGAAAGGATCTTAGCTCAGAAAATCAAGATGTAGAATCAGTTTGTGTGGCGCTAAGAAACAAGGGGCACAAACATTGGTGGGAGTTGCTTATGGGCCCCCTAACAGTAGTGGTAATGTAGAATAGGGTATAAATCAAGAAATTAGAGGTGCAAGTAACACAGGTAATACAGTAATCATGGGGGACTTTAATCTTCATATAGATGGACAAATCAAACTTCTAGTATGACTGACAAGTTCATGGAATGTATGTAAGGTAGTGTTCTAGATCAGTATGTCGAGCCAAGCAGGAAATGTGTTTTGGATCTAATATTGTGCAATGAGACAGGGTTATTCAATAACCTTGTAGCAAAGGAGTCCCTGGGGAAGAGTGATCATAACATGATATAACTTTATAATGAGCTTAAGAGGGATTTAGTGAAGTCTGAAACAAGAGTCTTAAATCTAAATAAAACAAACTATGTAGGTATGATGGGCTAGTTGGTTAAAATCGATTGGGAAACTACATTTAAAAAAATGATGGTAGACAAACAATGGTTTGCATTTAAAGAATTAATACATAATTTGCAACAAATATACATTCCTTTTAAGACACAAAAAACCCACAGAAAATGTTGTTCAACTATGGCTAACAAGGAATTAGATCGTTTTAGATCAAAGGAAGTGGCTTATAATGTTGCCAAAAAGAATAGCAAGCCTGAGGATTGGGAGGATTTTAGAATTCAGCAAAGGAAGACTGAGAAAGTGATTAGTGAAGAGAATGAGAGGAGACTAGCAAGAAACATGAAAACAGATTATAAACATTTCTGTAGGTATATAAATAGGAAGAGATTAATGAAAGTAAACGTGGCCCCATTAGAGACAGAGAGGTGACATTATAATGGGGAATAAGGAAATGGCAGAGACATTAAACACATAATTACTTTCTATCTGTCTGCATGGTAGAAAATATAGAGTCTGGAAATAATGGGGACAAGGGTTTAGCGAGAATGAGGAACTTGAATCAGTGTAAGTAAAGAAATAACACCGGAGAAATTCATGGGACTAAGTGGTGACAAATCCTGCAGCTGACAACCTGCATCCTAGGGTTTTAAAAGAAGTGGTTGCAGAAATGGTGGATGTATTAGTTTTGATCTTCTTAAGGGGATGGTAGCACAATGGTAATGTTACTGGACTAGTAATCCAGAGGCCCAAACTGATTCTCCAGAAACACAAGTTCAAATCCCACCCTGGTATCTGGGGAAATTTAAATTCAATTAATAAATAAATGTAGAATAAAATGCCAGCCTCAGTACTAATGATCATGACATTACTGGATTGTCATTAAACACCTATCTGGTTCACGAATGTATTCCAAGGGAGGAAATCTGTCATCCTTACCCAGTCTGGCCTACATGGGACTCCAGATCCACAGCCATGTAGTTGACTCTGAAATGGCCCAGCAAGCCATTCAGATGTATCAAACCACAACAAAAAATTTGAATAAGAATAAAGTTGGTATTGACAAAGGCACATCCTGCCCAGTTAATCCTGCAAAGTCATCCTCTCTAACATCTGGGAGCTTGTGCCAAAATTGGGAGAGCTGCTCCACAGCCTAGTCAAGCAACAGCCTAACACACCATCTATCATAGTGGGATTCAAACCCATGTCCCCAGAGCATTAACATGGGCTCTGGATTATTAGTCTAATGACATTAACACTACACCATCACCTTCCCGGAAGAGTCAGGGACAGCCATGAAACCTAAGACTAAATCTGTGATGTCGGAGATTTGGGGGGAGAAAGGGTAGTAGGTTAAGTCAAGAATGTATACATGTTTAAGAAAATGTTGGATTAAAAAGACTTGGGGGGAGATGTAGAATACGGGCATGCAAGGGTTAAAAGAGCAACCCCTCCCACTGTAGAGATGATGATGTAACAGTCACATGGTAATGAGTTTTTCGAAGAAGAGAGTAGCAGCACAAAGGATGCTAGCTAAGGAGACTTGAGGAGAGTGTAAATAGTAATGTATATATAATAGTTATTAATTGATCTAATCTAGACTCCCAGGTGTTATTCACAACATCTTAGCTATGCTACAATTATTACTACAACAACAACATGCAACAGATGCAAACTCCAATGCCCTCTGTACCTGCATTGACCCATCTGGTTCAAATTAGATGTAGTCCCCTGCCCTCCAATATAGGACAACTGTGAACCGCCTGATGACATGATGAGCTGCTGACTGACTGCGAGTTGCCACCTAGGTCCATAGCTGATCACTGGAATGACCTGGTTGTACAAAAGTTTAGGCCGACAGTTACCTTGATGGCTGTAGGACTGCCATGGTGCGGATTGGGGGTGGGGGGTAGACGTGAAGCCTCAGATCATTGTGGATCAGATAACAAATGTCTGAGACCATCTGCCTGGATCGGTGCACAGTAATATAAAAGAAAAATACTGCAGATTCTGGAAATCTGAAAACAAAAAGTGCTGGAAATAGTCAGCAGGTCTGGCAGCATCTGTGCAGAGAGAAGCAGAGTTAACGTGTGCAACGAGACCTGGGTGTTCTCGCACAGCAGTCGCTGAAGGTAAGCATGCAGGTGCAACAGGCGGTAAAAAGGGCAAATGGTATGTTGGCCTTCATAGCGAGAGGATTCGAGTGCAGGAGCAGGGATGTCTTGCTGCAATTATACAGGGCCTTGGTGAGACCACACCTGGAATATTGTGTGCAGTTTTGATCTCCTTGTCTGAGGAAGGATGTTCTTGCTATAGAGGGAGTGCAGCGAAGGTTTACCAGACTGATTCCTGGGATGGCGGGACTGACGTATGAGGAGAGATTGAGTCGGTTAGGATTATATTCGCTGGAGTTCAGAAGAGTGAGGGGGGATCTCATAGAAACCTATAAAATTCTAACAGGACTTGACAGGGTAAATGCAGGAAGGATGTTCCCGATGGTGGAGGAGTCCAGAACCAGGGGTCTAGTCTAAGGATACGGGGTAAACCTTTCAGGACTGATATGAGGAGAAATTTCTTCACCCAGAGAGTGGTGAGCCTGTGGAATTCACTACCACAGAAAGCAGTTGAGGCCAAAACATTATATGTTTTCAAGAAGGAGATAGATATAGCTCTTGGGGCGAAAGGGATCAAAGGGTATGGGGCGAAAGCGGGAACAGGTTACTGAGTTGGATGATCAGCCATGATCATAATGAATGGCAGAGCTGGCTCGAAGGGCCGAATGGCCTACTCCTGCCCCTATTTTCTATGTTTCTATGTTAGGTCAGTGGCCTTTATCAGAACTCCCCTCCTACAGCACTGGCACTCTGTCATTTGCAGTAGATCTGATGTCCTGAATAGTGCCCTCTTCCCCTTACAGCCAACATTTCCCCTCCCCCACTACTGTGTTCCTCTGGGCTCCTGCAGACCAGGAGGATGCCTCCACTGAAGCTCCTCCTCACTACTCTGTCCAATGTCAGAGTAATCTGCTCCCATTTCCACTCCCTCAGCTGGCACTTGTTTGTTCACCAGGGCTTCCTCTATCAACCTCTGCTGCCCAGGTGATGCCAGCAGCTGGTCACCACTCTCAGGACTCCTACCTCTCACTGTTTATACATACAAGCCTCTCAGTGCCAGTGATGTGTCACCACTTGAGCAGCCGTGCTTTATTCTCCCCCTTTAAATGATTGACCAGTGTATGCATTAGCCCTCATGGATCCACTGTGTTCACGCCAGCTGAACGCTGACATGTTCCACACACTGCGTGTTCCCCGTGCCTCTCGACTGAAAATTTGAGACTGCCCCTCTGAGGCCTCTTACTGAACTCAATAAGCTGAACGAGCACTTAATTGGAGGCATGCAGGTTTCAGAACCTCCACCTCCACTGCCATCACATTCTGAAGGTGGCAGGATCCAGTGCTGCCCTCTGGGAACACAATTTTCAAATCATGCTCACACATGCTCCCACCCCCACCTGATGCCATGAGACGTCATGGGGTCTGATGTCAATGACTCCCAGGGCCACTCCCTCCCGACTGTATACCACTGTGCCGTCACCTCTGGTGCTCTGTCCTGTCAGTGGGAACTTGAATTATTAATTGATTTCAATTAATAAATCTGGAATTAAAAAAGCTATGAAACCATGAAACCATTGACCATTGTCAATTGTTGTAAAAACCCATCTGGTTCACTAATGTCCTTTAGGGAAGGCAATTTGTTGTCCTTACCTGGTCTGGCCTAAATGTGACTCCAGACCCACAGCAATGTGATTGACTCTTACATGCCCTCGGAAATGGCCTAGCAAGCCACTCAGTTCAAGGGCAATTAGGGATGGGCGATAAATGCTGGCCTAGCCAACAACACCCACATCTCACAAACAAATTATAAAAAAGATCTTATTCCAGTCTGAGTGGGATGATCTGCCTTTCTGGTAAGTCTGGATCACTGACTTGGTTGATTTCTAATAAGGATTGTTTGCTTTGGGTTTGTTCAACTTCATCTGGGTCTTCCAAATGAATGATGTTTCCCCTATTTCTACATAGAATCAGAGAAAGTTTACAGCACAGAAAGAGGCCACTTGGCCCATCGTGTCTGTGCCAGCCAAAAACATTCCACCCATTCTAATCCCACCTTCCAACATTTGGTCCGTAGCCCTGCAGATTACGGCACTAGAGGAGCATGTCCAGACTTGTTTTGAATGAGTTGAGGGTTTCTGCCTCAACTACCCTTTCAGACAGTGAGTTCCAGACCCCCACCACCCTCTGGGTAAAAAAAACTTTTCCTCACCTCCCCTCTAATTTTTCTACCAATCACTTTAAATCTATGTCTCTTCGTCACTGACCTCTCTGCTAAGGTGAATAGACTCTTCGCCTCCACTCTATCCAGGCCCCTCACAATCTTTTACATCTCAATCAAATCCCTCCTCAGCCTTCTCTGTTCCAAGGAGAACAACCCCAGCCTATTCCAATCTTTCCTCATAGCTGCATTTTTCCAGTCCTGGCAACATCCTCGTAAATCTCCTCTGTACCCTCTCTAGTGCAATTACATCCTTTCTGTAATGAAGTGACCAGAACACAGTACTCAAGTTGTGGCCTAACCAATGAGTTATACAGTTCCAGCATAACCTGCCTGCTCTTATATTCTGTACCTCGTCTGATAAAAGGAAAGGATTCCATATGCCTTCTTAACTACATAACGACCTGTCCTGCTACCTTCAGGGATCTGTGGACATTCACTCCAAGGTTCCTCACTTCCTCTACACCTTTCAGTATTTTCCCATTAATCGTGTATTCCTTTGCCTTGTTTGACCTCCCCAAATGCATCACCTCACACTTCTCCAAGTTGAATTCCATTTGCCACTTTTCTGCCCATCTGACCAGACCTTCAATATCTTCTGCAGCCTACAGCTATCCTCCTCGCTATCTAGTACATGACCAATCTTTGTGTCATCTGCAAACTTCTTGATCATGCCCCCGACATTTACGTCAAAATCATTAATATAGACCACAAAAAGCAGGGGACCCAGTACTGAGCCCTGTGGAACGCCACTGGAAACAGCCCTCCAGTCGCAAAAACACCTGTCAACAATTACCCTTTGTTTCTTGCCACTGAGCTAATTTTGTATCCACCTTGCTGCATTTCCCTGGATCCCATGGGATTTTATTTTTTTAACCAGTCTGTCATGTGAGACCTTGTAAAAAGCCTTGCTAAAATCCATGTAGACCACATCAACTGCACTACCCTCATCTATCTTCCTTGCTACTTCTTCAAAAAATTCGATCAAGTTGATCAAACAAGATCTTCCCTTAACAAATCCATGCTGACTATCCTTGATTAACCTGTGCCTTTCTAAGTAACAGTTTATCCTGTCTCTCAGAATAGATTCCAATAATTTGCCCACAACTGAGGTTAGACTGACTGGCCTGTAATTATTCGGTCTATCCTTCACTCCCTTTTTAAACAGAGGTACAACGTTAGCAGTTCTCCAATCCTCCAGCACCACACCTGTATCCAGTGAGGACTGGAAAATGATGGTCAGACTGTCCACTGTTTCGTCTCTTGTTTCTTTAACAGCCTGGGGTACAGTCATATGTTCCCTTCTGTTGTGTGTACCACATACAATCTCTGGTCGTTTTCATCTCTGTGGATTACAGTACCTTCCCTTTCTAGGTCATGTATTCATACTCTTTGCCCTTCACTCAGTTTTGGTAAGTCTCTGACACAAAATCTTTTGTTGTAATTTTGAGTTTGTTGCCTTCTGTAAGAGTTTTCCCAGCCTTTTACTCTCTCGTAGTCTCAGACATTCAATCCTGGAAGCAATTTTTAGGCAACAAAGACAGTTACGTTCTTATCTTGCTGCCCATCAGTAACTCTGCAGGTGATATCCCATGAAGAAATAAAAAAAGTGTGTGGACTGTGGGCATCGCTGGCTAGGACAGCATTTATTGCCCATCCCTAATTGCCCTTGAGAAGGTGATGGTGAGCTGCCTTCTTGAACCGCTGCAGTCCATCAATGGTGTAGAACAATACATTAGAAGTGATTTAGGAAGGCCTTCATTCTTCTTCAATAAGGGCTTTATGGTTCGAACACCTTATTCCGATTCACCATTCGACTTGGATAACATGGTGAACTTGTGAGATGTTGAGATCCTATTCTTGTCACAAACTGTGTGAAACATGCATTCGCTAACTGTGATCCGTTGTCTGACAGTATTTCATCAGGGATACCATGTATCGCGAAGATGTCTTGTAGTTCTCTTATAACTGCTTCAGTTGTAGTTGAAGACAACCTTCTCACTTCTATCCACCTTGAGAAGTAATCAATGATGATTATGTAGGACTTTCTGTTGAACATGAATAAATCCATGGACAAAACATGGACAAAAGTGCTGAACATGAGGTGAGGTGAGAGTGACTGCCCTTGACATCAAGGCAGCATTTGACCGAGTATGGCATCAAGGAGCCCTAGCAAAACTGAGGTCAATGGGAATCAGGGGGAAAACTTCCGCTGGTTGGAGTCATACCTAGCACAAAGGAAGATGGTTGTGGTTGTTGGAGCTCAATCAGCTGAACTCCAGGACATCACTACAGGAGTTCCTCAGGGTAGTGTCCTAGGCCCAATCATCTTCAGCTGCTTCATCAATGACCTTCCTTCAATCATAAGGTCAGAAGTGGGGATGTTCGCTGATGATTGTGCAATGTTCAGCACCATTCGTGACTCCTCAGTTACTGAAGCAGTCCGTGCAGAAATGCAGCAAGACTTGGACAATATCCAGGCTTGGGCTGATAAGTGGCAAGTAACATTTGCGCCACACAAGTGCCAGTCAATGACCATCTCCAACAAGAGAGAATGTAACTCACCTCCTGACTCCCCAAAGCCTATCCACCATCTACAAGACATAAGTCAGGAGTGTGATGGAATACTCTCCACTTGCCTGGATGGGTGCAGCTCCAACAACACTCAAGAAGCTCGACACCATCCAGGACAAAGCAGCCCGCTTGATTGGCACACCATCCACAAACATTCACTCCCTCCACCGCCGACGCACAGTGGCAGCAGTGTGTACCATCTACAAGATGCACTGCAGCAATGCACCAAGGCTCCTTAGACAGCACCTTCCAAACCCGCGACCTCTATCAACTAGAAGGACAAGGGCAGCAAATGCATGGGAACACCACCACCTGCAAGTTTCCCTCCAAGTCACACACCGTCCTGACTTGGAACTATATCGCCGTTCCTTCACTGTCGCTGGGTCAAAATCCTGGAACTCCCTTCCTAACAGCACTGTGGGTGTACCTACCCCACATGGGCAGCAGCGGTTCAAGAAGGCAGCTCACCACTACCTTCTCAAGGGTAATTAGGGATGGGCAATAAATGCTGGCCTGGCCAGGGATGCCCGCATCCCATGAATGAATAAAAAAAATCCATACCTAGTCATTGCAAAGGTCTGTTCAGAAATTGAGTAGTTATCAGAGGTTCACGCTGTTCTGGTCTTTGTATTGCACAGATCTGGCAGTTCTGGATCAGATTTACGATGTCTTTGGATATTCCTGGCCACTGCACTGAAGATTGTGCCCTTGCTCTGCACTTCGTTAGTCCCATACGGCCCTGATGTAGACAGAATTACAGAATCGTTACAGTGCAGAAGGAGGCCATTCGGCCCATCGTGTCTGCACTGGCTCTCCAAAAGAGCAATTCACTCAGTCCCATTCCCCTGCCTTCTCCCTATAACCCTGCACATTCTTCCTTTTCATATAACATTCTAATTCTCTTTAGAATGCTTCAATTGAACCTGCCTCCACCACGTTCTCAGGCAGTGCATTCCAGACCTTAACCACTCGCTGCGTGAAAAAGTTTTTCCTCATGTCGCTTCTGCTTCTCTGACTAAATACTTTAAATCTGTGCCCTCTCGTTCTCGATTCTTTCATGAGTGGGAACAGTGTCTCTCTATCTACTCTGTCCAGACCCCTCATGATTTTGAATACCTCTATCAAATCACCTCTTAGCCTTATCTTCTCCAAGGAAAACAGTCCCAACTTCTCCAATCTATCTTAATAACTGAAATTCCTCATCCCTGGAACCATTCTCGTGAATCTTTTCTGTACTCTCTCCAATTCCCTCATGTCTTTCCTAAAGTGCGGCGCCCAGAACTGGACACAATACTCCAGCTGAGGCCGAACTAGTGTCTTATACAAGTTCAAAATAACTTCCTTGCTCTTGTACTCTATGTCCCTATTAATAAAGCCCAGGATACTGTATGCTTTATTTACTGCTCCCTCAACCTGTCCTGCCACCAATGACTTAAGCACATGTACACCCAGGTCCCTCTGATCCTGCATCCCCTTCAGAATTGTACCCTTTATTCTATATTGCCTCTCCATGTTCTTCCGACCAAAATGAATCACTTCACATTTCTCTACATTGAACATCATCTGCCACCTGCCCATTCCACCAACTTGTCTATGTCCTTTTAAAGTTCTACACTATCCTCCTCACAGTTCACAATGCTTCCAAGTTTCGTATCATCTGCAAACTTTGAAATTGTGCCCTGTACACCAAGGTCCAGGCCATTAATATATATCAGGAAAAGCAAGGGTCCCAACACTGATCCCTGGGGAACTCCACTACAAACCTTCCTCCAGCCTGAAAAACATTCATTAACCACTACTGTTTGTTTCCTGTCACTCAGCCAATTTCGCATCCATGTTGCTACCATCCCTTTTATTCCACTTGTTTTCCTTTGAAGGTGATGCCTCTCAAGATACTGACTTCATCTCTATAAGGCCAAAAGCATCTGAGGATTTCTGGCACCTCTTTTATTGTATCTGGCCAATGTTCTATGGTGACTCTCCACAGAGCCTTCAGTTGTGGGTCATTGGCTGTTTCTGACTGCAGTTGGTCACATTTGTGCTGACCAAAATGCAGTAAAATGGATTTTGAGCACATCTTTCACCTCGATGTTCATGCTGTCTACTTGTAGATCCAGCGAAACCTCTTCATTCTTGTTTGGGTTTGGCAATCTGCTCAGCGTATCTGAGGTGACCATTTTAGCACCTGGTTTGTAGCAGACGTCGAAGTCGTACCCCTGTACTTTCACTAAGAGTCGCTGTAGTTGAGGTGATGCGCTTGTCAATGGTTTGCGTCAGATCATCTCCAGTGGTTTGTGATCGGTTTTCACCGTGAACTGCTTACTGAACAGGTAGGTGTGAAACCTTGTGATCCCAAACACCAGAGCAAGTGTTTCACACTCTGTGTTTGAGTAATTGGATTGTGCTGGGGATAAACATTTGGATCCGAATGCAATTGATTTGCCATCCTACAGGATCCACGCTCCTAGCCCTTTCTGTGAGGCATCAACATCCAGGATTGTCGTCTTCCTTGGATTGAAGTACTGCAGGGGGCAGGTTTCAGCTGACAATGCTCGTTTGAGAGACTCAAACATATGCTGATGGTCCTCCTGTCATACAAATGTACATCTTTCTTTAAGAGCTCTCTTAGTGATGATGCTTTCTCAGAAAAATTTGGAATATATGGAGCCAAGAGGTTGAAAAATCCAAGACATCTCTGTAGATCTTCCTTGTCTTGTAGAGTAGGCATTTGCCTTAGATCTTCGACTTTGCCTGGGTCAGGACAGATTCCGCAACCTGAATAGATGGAGCCAAAGAAATTGATCAGACTTACATTCACCTGGCATTTCTTGCTGTTAAAAATGAGTCCTTTGTGACGAGCTACTGCCAGTGAAAGAAGATTTTGATCATGCTTTGTTTTGGTTTTGCCCATTACCGCAATGTCATCGGCAACGCATATACATCCAAGCACGTTTTCTATAATTCTGTCCATATGTTGCTGAAACAGATCTTTGACTGACAGACTAGCCGAAGGGTAGTCGCTGGAAGCAATATCTTCCAAATGGTGTTTTGAAGGTGGTGACTTCCTGAGATTCCTTATCTAGGTGTACCGACCAATATCCATGTTTAGCATCCAACTTAGAGAAGAATTTGGCTCCTGTGAACTTGGGATTCAATTCCTCTAATGTCGGAATCTTGGAGGTATCTCTTCAGGGAGAGGTTTAGACACCTTGGATCTAGACATACCCTGATTGCTCCATCCTTCAGTACACACGTAATTGAGCTGCACCAGTCTGTGTGATGATGCACACAACGGATGATGCCATTGTGTTCCATGTCATCCAACTCGCGCTTAAGCTTTTCTTGTACGTGCACGTTGTACTTTCTGGAAGAGTCAATTGACGGAATTGCATCCTCTCTGAGGTGCAGTACGGGATCGCCTTTGAAATCTCCTGTAGCATCGAATCTGTCTGGGTACATTTGTTGTCAGTTCTGGACTGACTCAATGCGGGTGCCCTTGGCCTCTTCTGCTGTAATGGGTACCTTGATGATCTCGTGTATGGTCACGATGTTGAGGTCCTTACGAGCTGGTAATCCTGCCACTGCTGGTCCGCTTGTGTCTGCCAGGTAAAATATTTGTGGTTTCCATGCTGACTTGCCATAACTGCTTTGCATTGTTAGTGTGTCACTGCAAGGGACGGGTGATCTATTGTATGCAGATTAACTTTGCACTCATCAGTAGTATCATTAATTTCCAACGACCCCGTTACATATTCTTCAGGATTCGGACTGGTAGAATATTTGCACTAGCTCCCGTGTCAATCTTAGTCCTGAGTGTGTGTTTGCCAACTTTCATTGAGCACATAATGTTAATAGGGGCAAAAGCTTCCAGTTGTTTGACTTCGTCAACACAATGGGCTGAATTTTATGAGCCCTCCAACGTCGGGGGTTGTAGCGGGGGGGCCTGGAAAATTCGTCCGGGAGAGGCCCGCTATGAATCATGACGCCAACAGCCCGCCGCATTTTACCGGTGGCAGCGAGGCTGCGCTCTTTTCAATATGGTAATGAAAGTTAATGCATGCAAATTAACTTACCTTGTCCCGGCAGCTGCCCTACACCAATATTCCGGCCGCCGGCTGCAACTCCCACGATGGGGGGGAGGAGGTGGTGGCGGGAGGGGGAGTGGGAAAATCGTTTTTGACTGTGGGGTTGGTAGGAAGCAGTTGAAGGGCAAATGTAACGAGGTTGGGGGTGGGGGGGAGGAAGTTTGGGTTGGGAATAAAGTTCATTTTTGTGACATAGGCCCATAAACAAACTTGGGGAGTGGTGGGAAAGGGCCTCCAACTTTTGTTTAACTTTTTGAGGACAATGTACCATGGTATAACTTTAAAAATTAAAATTGCTGCTAAGGGCTTGAAGCCCTTTAAAAATGGTGCGAGATGCCATTGCTGGGGACAGAACGGCCGCCCCCTCTATGTCAGCGGGGGTGGCCATTCTGCCGCCTTCATTTAAATGAGCCCTGATTTACGGTGTGCTTGTAAATTTCAGCCCAGTGTGTCAGGTTCACAATGTGAAATGCCTGCTCGTCTTCTGGCTGAGAATTGCTCCAATCTGAGCCTTGTCTGAGGTCCATATCGCTGTGAACTTGGTGTATCGGCTTGCATTTATGCAGGTCTCTGACAGTCTCCTTGCTACTGTTGCCCTGTTGCTGCACCTGTCTTCTGTTGGTTTTGTTACTATTGAGAGTTCTGGCTGTGTCTTTGGAGCCAGATTTCTTGCATAGGTGGGACCAGTGTCCTTTTGCACCACACACCTTGCACTGATCTTGAAATGTAGGATAACGTCGCGGTGAGTAGGACAAACCACACTTACCAAACAGCTTGCTTGCTCTTTTAGCCCTGATACTGTTGACTGAACCGGGTGCTTGCAGATGCTCTTTTCCAACTACAATGGCTTCGTATTTCCTGTCATCTTCATCAGCTCATCAATGCTGTGACCTTTCTTTTTCCTCAAGAGGTGTTTTTGAAACACTTTAATGGGTGTTGAGACAATTGCCAGTTCCATTATTCGCTCTGACAGCTCAGTTTCTGAAAAATCACACACATTTCCCTCACTACAGCATCTACTGATGAAATAATCTATTGATTCCTGTGGCTGTTGCCTGTAGGACATCAATTCAAGGCGATGAATTCTAAAATTCACTCTTACCCAAAGATAATCTTCTAGCACTTTCCATATCTTTGCGGGATCTTTCTGGTCCTCCTCAGATACGCCAAAGGTATTGATTCTGTATAATCCCTCATTTCCAATTGCTATCAGTATTTTCACAGCCAGCTTCTCTGGTTCTGTAACCGCTTGGTCAGTGAAGCATAACTGCATTCTTTGTTTCAAAAGTTTGAACTCAGATAGGATATCAATGGCCTTCCAGTTCATGCTGGGAAATTTGATATCCATCCTTCTGCTATTGTTTTGTTTTCTGCTCTATATTTAACTTTGTTCAGCTCTGTGTGTGACTTCATCGCTGGACTTATTATGACTTTCCTATTTTTGTGGCTTAAATCTTGTGTTAAAACTTGTTCTATTAACTCTGTGCTGTTTCCCCCTTTAAGGGATTCTTTATTCCCGGCTAGCTGCTTTGACAGAGTGTAATAGGTGCTTGACAGTGTTCTCTGTTTTTTTCTGTTTCATCACATTGCTTATATGTTTAGACAGCTGTTTGATAGGCAGTTCAAGGGTTTTCTCCTTTGCTTTTTCTTTGCTAAAGTTTGTTTATTTTCTTCACGCCTGACTGGTTTAATGACTTTTTTCAGCTTTAGCTGCGTGAATGGAGACTCTGCTTTGTTTGGGGCCTCCTGCACTTTTTTTCAGATGCCTCCTGTAATGGCGCCGACCTCGATCAGCCTGAGGGAGGAATTGAGTTTTCTCCATTTTTTTCTCTCCCATGGAGCCTTTAAAAAAATCAATTTTTTAAGCAATTCAAAACTTTTTTTTTCAACTGGGATTTCTCGACCATTGGCACAATGACTCAAATGATCACAGGAATTGATTTGTAGCCTATTGTTCAGTGCTCTGTGTCCCACAGCTGGAGGTAAGTTTTTTTTCTTCTTTTCACTGTTTGGGCCAGTATTTCTTTTGAACTTTCTCTCTTTTGGCTGTAGGAAGGCTTACTTTCACAGTTGTTTTACCTGTGGTCTTCAAGCTTAGATCATGCCTTTTCACCACCGCTGCCACCGTATGAGTTTCTTTGTGTTATCTTCAGCAACACAGTGAGGTATGTGGATTCCAGTTACTTGAAGATCTCTCGAAGGTTTATTAACAGTTAAACTAGTATATACAATACAGAGCAAACTATTTACAGAACCTTTGTCTAGGGTGTTACAGTTGCAGAGTGAGTATGGCTTCCAGTCACATGACTATGTCCTTGGACTTGGCTCATGAGCATACGGAGTTCTTAAAGGAACATCACTCTTAAAACGATCATACAACAGATGGTTCTTCAGTTGGTGGGGCAGAGGTGAACGAGGTTCCAGTGCCCCCTGAGGGGTGGCCCCCTCATCAGCCTCTTGCACAGTGTCAGCCCTTTCATAGCAGCCTTGCAGGCTGAATGAGGCCACTGGCTGGGACACAGCTGGCATCCACTCCAAGCATCTCTGTGCCATCAGTGACACTGAATGGTCAATGCTACAGAGCGTCTCACTCTTTCTGTGCATGTCACCGTGCTGCTCCTAACCCACTCAGAGTGGTGCTCCATACGGTTGTCCAGTTTCTCAATTGAGGAGCAATGCACTCAAAATCCCTGAGGCTTGACGAAGCACATGAGCTGCATGGACACCTCCGTTGTCTGCCCATGGCTCCACAATGCCTCAGAGATCTGCGACATTTGGGAACTCATCTGCCTCTGATGCTCCAGAAGGACCTTACTTGTGCATGACACCCGAGGCCCAGCATCTTCAGCTGGCGAAGCATGGCTGTGTCTGTCCTCTGTCCTCTGAGGGGGACTTCCCCACAGCTGACTTTGCCTCGCTCTCCCCTCCTTCTGCTCACTTGTGAGATGCCACTCACCCAGTGCTACCACCCCTACCCCACCCCACTCCCTCTAATCTTGATTCAGGCCCAATTGAAGTGAGTGTATCTGCGCTGGTGGATAGTGCAGAGGTTTAATGCGATGGTACAGGCTCTGTGGAGTCTCCCTCCCAGCCCACACCACCCCCCACTCCTGACGAGGAGCCTGGTGACATCGATACAAGACCACTCTGCTCCGCCTCCGCTGCAGGCCCTGTGGGAAATATAAGAACGCGGTGATGAGAACTCAGGCTACTCAGCAGGTGCATCAACACAGCCAAGCCCAGAGATAATAGCCGTTGAAGAGCCACAGAGGTGATTGGGCAGCAATTTTCTCCATGCCCTTCAACAGAAGATAGAGAACTCAAATGACCCTGCTCATCATGGTTTCCAGTCTCACCATTGCCGATGGCCTGCTACGATGGCACCCACACAATATCAATCGCGGCCTCCTCCATTAGTCTCAGGTCATGAAGGTCAGCAACACCACCACCCATTTGAACCATCTCACACCTGTAGTGACACATCTCACACCAGTAGTGACCTTGCCTTTCCTGCATGATGAGAACACAAATATGTGTGAGTCAGCTGCCCTCCCTTATGACAATGACATGAGCTGTTGTGCTCCTTAGTGATACCCGCTTCTCAACTGCACCCCATATGAGAGGGTGGCTGATGTCTCAGTGATGCAACTGGGCACTTGCTCTGACAGTGCTAGGGAGAACTATGGCCATTCAGTCTACTCAACTGGTGTGAATACTGCTGCAGAAAGAGTTAGAGATCTGTCACCTGCATGCCGCTTGCCACTCACCTTGCCAGATTTTAACATGTCATTGAACCTCTTGCGACACTGGACCCACATGCTCTGTCTCACACCTCTACTGCTGACCTGCATCCAGGCCCTTTTGGTCTTCCTGAGGAACCATTCTTCTACTGGATGCCGGGAAGAGAATTTCTTGCCTCACAGCGACTGCCTCTGTCAACACCTCAAGAGGCATTGGAAAACCGCCACCTGTGACCATCAGCCGGTGCCAGCGTCGGCCCCATCAAGACCCTCCTGCAGCATGACCTCGGCAAATGTCAAGCCCAGTCGTGGCTGCAACTCACCTTTTCAAAGGGCCTTCTGGATCCATGTCCCACCACCAGGTGACTTCCGACACTGCTGATTAGCGTTGAACTCGCCCCCACCGTCCACTTATTTACTTTACTTTTGAAAATCACTGTCACTGATGCAAGGCGGCTCTGGACCTGGAAATTATTCAAGTGCCGGATTCCCGACCTCAATTTTGAAAATCCAGCCCATGGGATTGGGGATAATATATAGCATAGATTGAGGATTGGTTAATGGACAGAAAACATAGAGTAGGAATACAAAGAACAAAGAACAGTACAGCACAGGAACAGGCCATTCGGCCCTCCAAGCCTGCGCTGATCTTGATGCCTGTCCAAACTAAAACCCTCTGCACTTCCGGGGTCCGTATCCCTCTATTCCCATCCTATTCATGTATTTGTCAAGATGCCTCTTAAATGGCGCGATCGTACCTGCTTCCACCACCTCCCCCGGCAACAAGTTCCAGGCACTCACCACCCTCTGTGTAAAGAACTTGCCTTGCACATCCCCTCTAAACTTTGCCACTCTCACCTTAAACCTATGTCCCCTAGTAACTGACTCTTCCACCCTGGGAAAAAGCTTCTGACTATCCACTCTGTCCATGCCACTTATAACTTTGTAAACCTCTATCATGTCGCCCCTCCACCTCCGTCGTTCCAATGAAAACAATCCGAGTTTATCCAACCTCTCCACATAGCTAATACCCTCCAGACCAGGCAACATCCTGGTAAACCTCTTCTGTACCCTCTCCAAAGCCTCCACATCCTTCGAGTAGTGTGGTGACCAGAATTGTACGCAATATTCCAAGTGTGGCCTAACTAAGGTTCTGTACAGCTGCAGCATGACTTGCCAATTTTTATACTCTATGTCCCGACCGATAAAGGCAAGCATGCCGTATGCCTTCTTGACTACCTTATCCACATGTGTTGCCACTTTCAGTGACCTGTGGACCTGTACGTCCAGATCGCTCTGCCTGTCAATACTCCTAAGGGTTCTGCCATTTACTGTATACTTCCCACCTATATTAGACCTTCCAAAATGCATTACCTCACATTTGTCCAGATTAAACTCCATCTGCTATTTCTCCGCCCAAGTCTCCAACCGCTCTATATCCTGCTGTATCCTCTGACAATCCTCATCATTATCCGCAACTCCACCAACCTTTGTGTCGTCCGCAAACTTACTAATCAGACCAGCTACATTTTCCTCCAAATCATTTATATATACTACAAACAGCAAAGGTCCCAGCACTGATCCCTGCGGAACACCACTAGTCACATCCCTCCATTCAGAAAAGCACCCTTCCACTGCTACCCTCTGTCTTCTATGACCGAGCCAGTTCTGTATCCATCTTGCCAGCTCACCTCTGATCCCGTGTGACTTCACCTTTTGTACCAGTCTGCCATAAGGGACCTTGTCAAAAGCTTTACTGAAGTCCATGTAGACAACATCCACTGTCCTTCCTTCATCAATCATCTTCGTCACTTCCTCAAAAAACTCAATCAAGTTAGTGAGACACGACCTCCCCTTTACAAAACCATGCTGCCTCTCACTAATAAGTCCATTTGTTTCCAAATGGGAGTAAATCCTGTCCCGAAGAATCCTCTCTAATAATTTCCCAACCACTGACGTAAGGCTCACCGGCCTATAATTTCCTGGATTGTCCTTGCTACACTTCTTATACAAAGGAACAACATTGGCTATTCTCCAGTCCTCTGGGACCTCACCTGTAGCCAATGAGGATACAAAGATTTCTGTCAAGGCCCCAGCAATTTCCTCCCTTGCCTCCCTCAGTATTCTGGGGTAGATCCCATCAGGCCCTGGGGACTTATTTACCTTAATGCTTTTCAAGATGCCCAACACCTCCTCCTTTTTGATATCGACATGACCCAGACTATCTACACTCCCTTCCCTAGACTCATCATTCACCAAGTCCTTCTCTTTGGTGAATACTGATGAAAAGTACTCATTTTGTACCTCGCCCATTTCCTCTGGCTCCACACATAGATGCCCTCCTCTGTCCTCGAGTCGGCCAACCCTTTCCCTGGTTACTCTCTTGCTCTTTATATACGTATAAAAAGCCTTGGGATTCTCCTAATCCTGTTTGCCAACGACTTCTCATAACCCCTTTTAGCCCTCCTGACTCCTTGCTTATGTTTCTTCCTACTGTCTTTATATTCCTCAAGGGATTCGTCTCTTCCTAGCCTTCCAGCCCTTACGAATGCTTCCTTTTTCTTTTTGACTAGGCTCACAATATCCCTCGTTATCCAAGGTTCCCGAAACTTGCCAAACTTATCCTTCATCCTCACAGGAACATGCCGGTCCTGGATTCCAATCAACTGATGTTTGAAAGACTCCCAAATGTCAGAGATATGATTGCCCTCAAACAGCCGCCCCAAATCTAAATTCTTCAGTTCCTGCCTAATATTGTTATAATGAGCCTTCCCCCAATTTAGCACCTTCACCCGAGGACTACTCTTATCCTGATCCACAAGTACCTTAAAACATATGGAATTATGGTCACTGCTCCCGAAATGCTCCCCCACTGAAACATCGACCACCTGGCCGGGCTCATTCCCCAATACCAGGTCGAGTACGGCCCCATCCCTAGTTGGACTATCTACATATTGTTTCAAGAAGCCCTCCTGGATGCTCCTTACAAATTCTGTCCCATCCAAGCCCCGAGCACTCAGTGAGTCCCAGTCAATATAGGGGAAGTTAAAATCACCCATCACTACAAGCCTGTTACCTTTACATCTTTCCAAAATCTGTCTACATATCTGCTCCTCTATCTCCCGCTGGCTGTTGGGAGGCCTGTAGAAAACCCCCAACATTGTGACTGTACCCTTCCTATTCCTGAGCTCTACCCATATTGCCTCGCTGCATGATCCCTCCGAGGTGTCCTCCCGCAGTACAGCTGTGATATTCTCCTTAACCAGTAATGCAACTCCCCCACCCCTTTTACATCCCTCTCTATCCCGCCTGAAGCATCTAAATCCTGGAACATTTAGCTGCCAATCCTGTCCTTCCCTCAACCAAGTCTCTGTAATAGCAACAACATCATAGTTCCAAGTACTAATCCAAGCTCTAGGTTCATCTGCCTTACCTGTTATACTTCTCGCATTAAAACAAATGCACTTCAGACCACCAGTCCCGCTGTTCTCCACAACATCTCCCTGCCTGCTCTTCCTCTTAGTCTTACTGGCCTTATTTACTAGTTCCCCTTCATTTATTTCACTTGCTGTCCTACTGCTCTGGTTCCCACCCCCCTGCCACACTAGTTTAAACCCTCCCGAGTGACGCTAGCAAACCTCGCAGCCGGGATATTTGTGCCCCTCCAGTTTAGATGCAACCCGTCCTTCTTGTACAGGTCCCATCTGTCCCTGAAGAGATCCCAATGGTCCAGATATCTGAAACCCTCCCTCCTACACCAGCTGTTCAGCCATGTGTTTAGCTGCACTATCTTCCTATTTCTCGCCTCACTGGCACGTGGCACAGGGAGTAATCCCGAGATTACAACCCTCGAGGTCCTGATTTTTTAACTTTCTACCTAACTCCCTAAACTCCCCCTGCAGGACCTCGTCACTCTTCCTGCCTATGTCATTGGTACCGATGTGTACCACAACCTCTGGCTGATCACCCTTCCCCTTCAGAATGTCCCCTGCCCATTCAGAGACATCCTTGACCCTGGCACCAGGGAGGCAACATACCATCCTGGAGTCTCTTTCATGTCCACAGAAGCGCCTATCTGTGCCCCTGACTATAGAGTCCCCTATAACTATTGCTCTTCTGCGCTTTGTCCCTCCCTGCTGAACAACAGTGCCAGCCATGGTGCCACTGCTCTGGCTGCTGTTGTTTTCCCCTGATAGGCCATCCCCCCCAACAGTATCCAAAACGGTATACTTGTTCCCTAACAGAAAATCCGGAGTGGAACCCCGTAGGCGGTCATGTGTCACCTTTGGCATGTTTCCGGCAGTTCCTGCAGCCATACCGGTGCCAAACGTCGTGCTCTGCACTCCTTTGGACCCCACCAGAAAGGCCGAGAGGGGGGTTTTGACGCTTGGGCAACTCTCAACCTCCATACATTCGCCCAGGCATGCGCCATGGAGAGGTCACTCCATAGTTGCCTCACAGCGACTGACACCACTGACCACCTCTAGGCGCTTACCCATTGTCTCTCGAGACAAGGAGGCCAAAGAAGAAGAAGATACTTGTTAGAGAGGGGGATAGCCACAGGGGATTCCTGCACTGACTGCCTGCCCCTTCTAGCGGTCACCCATCTATCTGCCTGCACCTTTGGTGTAACCACTTCTCTAAAACTCCTGCCTATGACGCTTTCCCCCACCTGCATGCTCCTAAGTGCATCCAGTTGCCGCTCCAACCGATCCATGCGGTCTGTGAGGAGCTGCAACTGGGTACACTTCCTGCAGATGTAGTCGTCCGGAACGCTGGAAGCGTTACGGACCTCCCACATCTCTCAGGTGAAGCACTTCACCCCTCTAACTGACATTTCTAGCACTAATTAATAAATTAATTTAAAATAAATACTATGAAATCCTTACTAAATTAAGTTACAATTAGCTATATGGTCCCTAGCGCTAGATTTCTGCTATAAATATTAAATTCTAAATACAGTAATCTCCTCCCTCTGGTTTACTTCCTCCTCTACTTATTAATTAATTAGGATTTTAATCAATTTTAATCAATAGTTTATTTTCAAATTCAGTGCAGATTCCCTCCCAGCCAATCAGGTCACAGCTTTCCTGTGACATCATTTTTCAGTTTTTCAGAATAAACAGGACATTTTCAGGTTGTCGGACTATAACTAGCATTGGACCACAAAAATCAGTCCTTGGGCCTCAGCTATTTATAACCAATATTGATGACTTAGATGAGGGGACTGAGTGTAACATAATCAAGTTCGCTGACAAAACAAAAGTAGGTGGGAAAGTGAGCAATGAGGAGGACACAAAGAGGCTGCAGAGGGATACAGACAGGTTGGGTGAGTGGGCAAGAACACGATATCAAAGACAATGTGGCAAACTGTGAACTTATCCACTTTCGGAGGAAAAATAAAAAGCAGAATATTTTTTGAATGGTGAGAGACTGGGAAATGTTTGCATTCAGCAGGGACTGGGTGTCATTGTACATGAATCACAGAAAGTTAACATGCAGGTGCAACAAGCAACTAGGCAAATGGTATGTTAGCTTTTGCAACAAACGGATTGAAGTGTGAGTAAAGAAGTCTTGCTGCAATTATCCAGAGCAACGGTAAAGCCACACCTGGTGAACTATTCTCTAATTATACAGAGTGAAGGTAAAGCCACACCTGGAGTACTATACTCTAATTATACAGAGTGACGGTAAAGCCACACCTGGAGTACTATACTCTAATTATACAGAGTGACAGTAAAGCCACACCTGGAGTACTATACTCTAATTATACAGAGCGACAGTTCAGCCACACCTGGATTACTATACGCTAATTATGCAGAGCGATGGTAAAGCCACACCTGGAGTACAATACTCTAATTATACAGAGCGACGGTAAAGCCACACCTGGAGTACTAAACTCTAATTATACAGAGCGACGGTAAAGCCACACCTGGAGTACTATACTCTAATTATACAGAGCGATGGTAAAGCCACACCTGGTGTACTATACTCTAATTAGACAGAGCGATGGTAAAGCCACACCTGGTGTACTATACTCTAAATATACAGAGCGATGGTAAAGCCACACCTGGAGTACTATACTCTAATTATACAGAGCGATGGTAAAGCCACACCTGGTGTACTATACTCTAATTATACAGAGTGATGGTAAAGCCACACCTGGTGTACTATACTCTAATTATACAGAGCGACGGTAAAGCCACACCTGGAGTACTAAACTCTAATTATACAGAGCGACGGTAAAGCCACACCTGGAGTACTATACTCTAATTATACAGAGCGATGGTAAAGCCACACCTGGTGTACTATACTCTAATTAGACAGAGCGATGGTAAAGCCACACCTGGAGTACTAAACTCTAATTATACAGAGCGACGGTAAAGCCACACCTGGGGTACTATACTCTAAATATACAGAGCGATGGTAAAGCCACACCTGGAGTACTATACTCTAATTATACAGAGCGATGGTAAAGCCACACCTGGAGTACTAAACTCTAATTATACAGAGCGACGGTAAAGCCACACCTGGTGTACTATACTCTAAATATACAGAGTGATGGTAAAGCCACACCTGGTGTACTATACTCTAATTATACAGAGCGACGGTAAAGCCACACCTGGAGTACTAAACTCTAATTATACAGAGCGACGGTAAAGCCACACCTGGAGTACTATACTCTAATTATACAGAGTGAACGTAAAGCCACACCTGGAGTACTATACTCTAATTATACAGAGTGACAGTAAAGCCACACCTGGAGTACTATACTCTAATTATACAGAGTGACGGTAAAGCCACACCTGGAGTACTATACTCTAATTATACAGAGTGACAGTAAAGCCACACCTGGAGTACTATACTCTAATTATACAGAGTGACAGTAAAGCCACACCTGGAGTACTATACTCTAATTATACAGAGCGACAGGAAAGCCACACCTGGAGTACTATACTCTAATTATACAGAGCGACAGGAAAGCCTCACCTGGAGTACTATACTCTAATTCTACAGAGCGACAGGAAAGCCACACCTGGAGTACTATACTCTAATTATACAGAGTGACAGTAAAGCCACACCTGGAGTACTATACTCTAATTATACAGAGTGACAGTAAAGCCAGACCTGGAGTACTATACTCTAATTATACAGAGTGACGGTAAAGCCACACCTGGAGTACTATACTCTAATTATACAGAGTGACAGTAAAGCCACACCTGGAGTACTATACTCTAATTATACAGAGTGACAGTAAAGCCACACCTGGAGTACTATACTCTAATTATACAGAGCGACAGGAAAGCCACACCTGGAGTACTATACTCTAATTATACAGAGCGACAGGAAAGCCTCACCTGGAGTACTATACTCTAATTATACAGAGCGACGGTAAAGCCACACCTGGAGTACTATACTCTAATTATACAGAGTGACAGTGAAGCCACAACTGGAGTACTATACTCTAATTATACAGAGTGACAGTAAAGCCACACCTGGAGTACTATACTCTAATTATACAGAGTGACAGTAAAGCCACACCTGGAGTACTATACTCTAATTATACAGAGCGATGGTAAAGCCACACCTGGAGTACTATACTCTAATTATACAGAGTGACAGTAAAGCCTCACCTGGAGTACTATACTCTAATTATGCAGAGCGACGGTAAAGCCACACCTGGAGTACTATACTCTAATTATACAAAGCGACGGTAAAGCCACATCTGGAGTACTATGCTCTAATTATACAGAGCGATGGTAAAGCCTCACCTGGAGTACTATACTCTAATTATACAGAGCGACAGTAAAGCCTCACCTGGAGTACTATACTCTAATTATACAGAGCGACAGTAAAGCCTCACCTGGAGTACTATACTCTAATTATACAGAGCGACAGTAAAGCCTCACCTGGAGTACTATACTCTAATTATACAGAGTGACAGTAAAGCCACACCTGGAGTACTATACTCTAATTATACAGAGTGACAGTAAAGCCACACCTGGAGTACTATACTCTAATTATACAGAGTGACAGTAAAGCCTCACCTGGAGTTCTATACTCTAATTATACAGAGTGACAGTCAAGCCAAACCTGGAGTACTATACTCTAATTATACAGAGCGATGGTTAAGCCTCACCTGGAGTACTATACTCTCATTATACAAAGCGACGGTAAAGCCACATCTGGAGTACTATACTCTAATTATACAGAGCGACAGTAAAGCCTCACCTGGAGTACTATACTCTAAATATACAAAGCGACGGTAAAGCCACATCTGGAGGACTATACTCTAATTATACAGCGCGACGGTTAAGCCTCACCTGGAGTACTATACTTTAATAGTACAGAGCGACGGTAAAGCCACACCTGGAGTACTATACTCTAATTATACAGAGCGATGGTAAAGCCTCACCTGGAGTACTATACTCTAATTATACAGAGTGACGGTAAAGCCTCGCCTGGAGTACTAGACTCTAATTATACAGAGCGACAGTAAAGCCTCACCTGGAGTACCATACTCTAATTATACAAAGCGACAGTAAAGCCACACCTGGAGTACTATAATCTAATTCTACAGAGCGACAGTAAAGCCACACCTGGAGTACTATACTCTAATTATACAGAGCGACAGTAAAGCCTCACCTGGAGTACTATACTCTAATTATACAGAGCGACGGTAAAGCCACACCTGGAGTACCATACTCTAATTATACAAAGCGACAGTAAAGCCACACCTGGAGTACTATAATCTAATTCTACAGAGCGACAGTAAAGCCACACCTGGAGTACTATACTCTAATTATACAGAGCGACAGTAAAGCCTCACCTGGAGTACTATACTCTAATTATACAGAGCGACGGTAAAGCCACACCTGGAGTACTATACTCTAATTATACAGAGCGACAGTTCAGCCACACCTGGATTACTATACGCTAATTATGCCGAGCGATGGTAAAGCCACACCTGGAGTACTATACTCTAATTATACAGACCGACGGTAAAGTCTCACCTGGAGTACTATACTCTAATTATACAGAGCGATGGTCAAGCCACACCTGAAGTACTATACTCTAATTGTACAGAGCGACAGCAAAGCCTCACCTGGAGTACTATATTCTAATTATACAGAGCGATGTTAAAGCCACACCTGGAGTACTATACTCTAATTATACAGAGCGACAGTAAAGCCTCACCTGGAGTACTATACTCTAATTATACAGAGCGACGGTAAAGCCACACCTGGAGTACTATGCTCTAATTATACGAAGCGACGGTAAAGCCACATCTGGAGTACTATACTCTAATTATACAGAGCGACAGTAAAGCCACATCTGGAGTACTATACTCTAAATATACAAAGCGACGGTAAAGCCACATCTGGAGTACTATACTCTAATTATACAGCGCGATGGTTAAGCCTCACCTGGAGTACTATACTCTAATTATACAGAGCAACAGTAAAGCCTCACCTGGAGTACTATACGCTAATTATGCAGAGCGATGGTAAAGCCACAGCTGGAGTACTATACTCTAATTACACAGGACAACGATTAAGCCAAACCTGGAGTACTATACTCTAATTATACAGAGCGACAGTTCTGTCACACCTGGAGTACTTTACTCTAATTATACAGGACAACGATACAGACTCACCTGGAGTACTATACTCTAATTATACAGAGCGACAGTTCCGCCACATCTGCAGTACTTTACTCTAATTATACAGGACAAAGATAAAGCCACACCTGGAGTACGATACACTAATTATACAGAGCGACAGTAAAGCCTCACCTGGAGTACTATACTCTAATTATACAGAGCGACGGTAAAGCCACACCTGGAGTACTATACTCTAATTATACAGAGCGACAGTAAAGCCTCACCTGGAGTTCTATACTCTAATTATACAGAGTGACAGAAAAGCCAAACCTGGAGTACTAAACTCTAATTATACAGAGCGATGGTTAAGCCTCACCTGGAGTACTATGCTCTAATTATACAAAGCGACGGTAAAGCCACATCTGGAGTACTATACTCTAATTATACAGAGCGACAGTAAAGCCACATCTGGAGTATTATACTCTAAATATACAAAGCGACGGTAAAGCCACATCTGGAGTACTATACTCTAATTATACAGCGCGATGGTTAAGCCTCACCTGGAGTACTATACTCTAATTATACAGAGCGACAGTTCCGCCACATCTGCAGTACTTTACTCTAATTATACAGGACAAAGATAAAGCCACACCTGGAGTACGATACACTAATTATACAGAGCGACAGGAAAGCCACACCTGGAGTACTATACTCTAATTATACAGAGCGATGGAAAAGCCACACCTGGAGTACTATACTCTAATTATACAGAGTGACAGTAAAGCCTCACCTGGAGTTCTATACTCTAATCATACAGAGTGACAGTAAAGCCACACCTGGAGCACTATACTCTCATTACACAGAGCGATAGTAAAGCCTCATCTGGAGTACTATACTCTAATTATACAGAGCGACAGTAAAGCCACACCTGGAGTACTATACTCTAATTATACAGAGCGATAATAAAGCCTCACCTGGAGTACTATACTCTAATTATGCAGAGCGACGGTAAAGCCACACCTGGAGTACTATACTCTAATTATACAGAGCGACAGTAAAGCCTCACCTGGAGTACTGTACTCTAATTATACAGAGCGACAGTAAAGCCACACCGGGAGTACTTTACTCTAATTATACAGAGCGACAGTAAAGCCTCACCTGGAGTACTATACTCTAATTATACAGAGCGACAGTAAAGCCACACCTGGATTACGATACTCTAATTATTCAGAACGATGGTAAAGCCACACCTGGAGTACCAGACTCTAATTATGCAGAGTGACAGTAAAGCCACACCTGGAGTACTAGACTCTAATTATACAGAGTGATAGTAAAGCCACACCTGGAGTACTATACTCTAATTATACAGAGTGACAGTAAAGACACATCTGGAGTACTAGACTCTAATTATACAGAGCGACAGTAAAGCCTCACCTGGAGTACTATACTCTAATTATACAGAGCGACGGTAAAGCCACACCTGGAGTACTATACTCTAATTATACAGAGTGACAGTAAAGCCACACCTGGAGTACTATACTCTACTTATACAGAGCGACAGTAAAGCCTCACCTGGAGTACTATACTCTAATTATACAGAGCGACAGTAAAGCCTCACCTGGAGTACTATACTCTAATTATACAGAGCAACAGTAAAGCCTCACCTGGAGTACTATACTCTAATTCTACAGAGTGACAGTAAAGCCACACCTGCAGTACTATACTCTAATTATACAGAGCGACAGTAAAGCCTCACCTGGAGTACTATACTCTAATTATACAGAGCGATGGTAAAGCCACACCTGGAGTACTATATTCTAATTATACAGAGCGACAGTAAAGCCTCACCTGGAGTAATATACTCTAATTATACAGAGCGACAGTAAAGCCTCACCTGGAGTACTATACTCTAATTATGCAGAGCGACAGTAAAGCCACACCTGGAGTACCATACTCTAATTAAGCAGAGTTATGGTAAAGTCACACCTGGAGTACTATACTCTAATTAAACAGAGTTATGGTAAAGTCACACCTGGAGTACTATACTATAATTATACCGAGCGATGGTAATGCTACACCTGGAGTACTATACTCTAATTATACAGAGCGACAGTAAAGCCACACCTGGAGTACTATACTCTAATTCTACAGAGTGACGGTAAAGCCTCACCTGGAGTACTATACTCTAATTATACAGAGCGACAGTAAAGCCTCACCTGGAGTAACAGACTCTAATTATACAGAGCGATGGTAAAGCCACACCTGGAGTACTATACTCTAATTATACAGAGCGACAGTTCAGCCACACCTGGATTACTATACGCTAATTATGCAGAGCGATGGTAAAGCCACAGCTGTGGTACTATACTCTAATTATACAGACCGACGGTAAAGTCTCACCTGGAGTACTATACTCTAATTATACAGAGCGACGGTAAAGCCTCACCTGGAGTACTATACTCTAATTATACAGAGCGACAGTAAAGCCTCACCTGGAGTAACAGACTCTAATTATACAGCGCGACAGTAAAGCCACACCTGGAGTACCATACTCTAATTATACAGAGCGACAGTAAAGCCTCACCTGGAGTACTATACACTAATTATACAGAGCGACAGTAAAGCCACACCTGGAGTACTATAATCTAATTCTACAGAGCGACAGTAAAGCCACACCTGGAGTACTATACTCTAATTATACAGAGCGACAGTAAAGCCTCACCTGGAGTACTATACTCGAATTATACAGAGCGACGGTAAAGCCACACCTGGAGTACTATACTCTAATTATACAGAGCGACAGTTCAGCCACACCTGGATTACTATACGCTAATTATGCAGAGCGATGGTAAAGCCACAGCTGGAGTACTATACTCTAATTATACAGACCGACGGTAAAGTCTCACCTGGAGTACTATACTCTAATTATACAGAGCGATGGTAAAGCCACACCTGGAGTACTATACTCTAATTGGAAAGAGCGACAGCAAAGCCTCACCTGGAGTACTATATTCTAATTATACAGAGCGATGTTAAAGCCACACCTGGAGTACTATACTCTAATTATACAGAGTGACAGGAATGCCTCACCTGGAGTACTATACTCTAATTATACAGAGCAACGGTAAAGCGACACCTGGAGTACTATACTCTAATTATACAGAGCGACAGTAAAGCCTCACCTGGAGTACTATACTCTAATTATACAGAGCGACAGTAAAGCCTCACCTGGAGTACTATACTCTAATTACACAGGACAACGATAAAGCCACACCTGGAGTACTATACTCTAATTATACAGAGCGACAGTAAAGCCACACCTGGAGTACTATACTCTAATTATTCAGAACGATGGTAAAGCCACACCTGGAGTACCAGACTCTAATTATGCAGAGTGACAGTAAAGCCACACCTGGAGTACTAGACTCTAATTATACAGAGTGACAGTAAAGACACATCTGAAGTACTAGACTCTAATTATACAGAGCGACAGTAAAGCCTCACCTGGAGTACTATACTCTAATTATACAGAGCGACGGTAAAGCCACACCTGGAGTACTATACTCTAATTATACAGAGTGACTGTAAAGCCACACCTGGAGTACTATACTCTAATTATACAGAGCGACAGTAAAGCCACACCTGGAGTACTATACTCTAATTATCCAGAGCGACAGGAAAGCCTCACCTAGAGTACTATACTCTAATTATACAGAGCGACAGTAAAGCCACACCTGGAGTACTATACTCTAATTATCCAGAGCGACAGGAAAGCCTCACCTAGAGTACTATACTCTAATTATCCAGAGCGACAGGAAAGCCTCACCTAGAGTACTATACTCTAATTATACAGAGCAACAGTAAAGCCTCACCTGGGGTACTATACTCTAATTCTACAGAGTGACAGTAAAGCCTCACCTGGAGTACTATACTCTAATTATACAGAGCGATGGTAAAGCCACACCTGGAGTACTATATTCTAATTATACAGAGCGACAGTAAAGCCTCACCTGGAGTAATATACTCTAATTATTCAGAGCGACAGTAAAGCCTCACCTGGAGTACTATACTCTAATTATGCAGAGCGACAGTAAAGCCACACCTGGAGTACTATACTCTAATTAAGCAGAGCAACAGTAAAGCCACACCTGGAGTACTATACTCTAATTAAACAGAGTTATGGTAAAGTCACACCTGGAGTACTATACTATAATTATACCGAGCGATGGTAATGCCACACCTGGAGTACTATACTCTAATTATACAGAGCGACAGTAAAGCCACACCTGGAGTAATATACTCTAATTATACAGAGTGACGGTAAAGCCTCACCTGGAGTACTATACTCTAATTATACAGAGCGAAAGTAAAGCCTCACCTGGAGTAACAGACTCTAATTATACAGAGCGACAGTAAAGCCACACCTGGAGTACCATACTCTAATTATACAGAGCGACAGCAAAGCCTCACCTGGAGTAGTATACACTAATTATACAGAGCGACAGTAAAGCCACACCTGGAGTACTATAATCTAATTCTACAGAGCGACAGTAAAGCCACACCTGGAGTACTATACTCTAATTATACAGAGCGACAGTAAAGCCTCACCTGGAGTACTATACTGTAATTATACAGAGCGATGGTAAATCCACACCTGGAGTACTATACTCTAATTATACAGAGCGACAGTTCAGCCACACCTGGATTACTATACGCTAATTATGCAGAGCGATGGTAAAGCCACAGCTGGAGTACTATACTCTAATTATTCAGAACGATGGTAAAGCCACACCTGGAGTACCAGACTCTAATTATGCAGAGTGACAGTAAAGCCACACCTGGAGTACTAGACTCTAATTATACAGAGTGGTAGTAAAGCCACACCTGGAGTACTATACTCTAATTATACAGAGCGATGGTAAAGCCACACCTGGAGTACTATATTCTAATTATACAGAGCGACAGTAAAGCCTCACCTGGAGTAATATACTCTAATTATTCAGAGCGGCAGTAAAGCCTCACCTGGAGTACTATACTCTAATTATGCAGAGCGACAGTAAAGCCACACCTGGAGTACTATACTCTAATTAAGCAGAGCAACAGTAAAGCCACACCTGGAGTACTATACTCTAATTAAACAGAGTTATGGTAAAGTCACACCTGGAGTACTATACTATAATTATACCGAGCGATGGTAATGCCACACCTGGAGTACTATACTCTAATTATACAGAGCGACAGTAAAGCCACACCTGGAGTAATATACTCTAATTATACAGAGTGACGGTAAAGCCTCACCTGGAGTACTATACTCTAATTATACAGAGCGAAAGTAAAGCCTCACCTGGAGTAACAGACTCTAATTATACAGAGCGACAGTAAAGCCACACCTGGAGTACCATACTCTAATTATACAGAGCGACAGCAAAGCCTCACCTGGAGTAGTATACACTAATTATACAGAGCGACAGTAAAGCCACACCTGGAGTACTATAATCTAATTCTACAGAGCGACAGTAAAGCCACACCTGGAGTACTATACTCTAATTATACAGAGCGACAGTAAAGCCTCACCTGGAGTACTATACTGTAATTATACAGAGCGATGGTAAATCCACACCTGGAGTACTATACTCTAATTATACAGAGCGACAGTTCAGCCACACCTGGATTACTATACGCTAATTATGCAGAGCGATGGTAAAGCCACAGCTGGAGTACTATACTCTAATTATTCAGAACGATGGTAAAGCCACACCTGGAGTACCAGACTCTAATTATGCAGAGTGACAGTAAAGCCACACCTGGAGTACTAGACTCTAATTATACAGAGTGGTAGTAAAGCCACACCTGGAGTACTATACTCTAATTATACAGAGTGACAGTAAAGACACATCTGGAGTACTAGACTCTAATTATACAGAGCGACAGTAAAGCCTCACCTGGAGTACTATACTCTAATTATACAGAGCGACGGTAAAGCCACACCTGGAGTACTATACTCTAATTATACAGAGTGACTGTAAAGCCACACCTGGAGTACTATACTCTAATTATACAGAGCGACAGTAAAGCCACACCTGGAGTACTATACTCTAATTATACAGTGCGACAGTAAAGCCTCACCTGGAGTACTATACTCTAATTATACAGAGCGACAGTAAAGCCACACCTGGAGTACTATACTCTAATTATACAGAGCGACAGTAAAGCCTCACCTGGAGTACTATACTCTAATTATACAGTGCGACAGTAAAGCCTCACCTGGAGTACTATACTCTAATTATACAGAGCGACAGTAAAGCCACACCTGGAGTACTTTACTCTAATTATACAGAGCGACAGTAAAGCCTCACCTGGAGTACTATACTCTAATTATACAGAGCGACAGTAAAGCCTCACCTGGAGTACGATACTCTAATTATTCAGAGCGATGGTAAAGCCACACCTGGAGTACCAGACTCTAATTATGCAGAGTGACAGTAAAGCCACACCTGGAGTACTATACTCTAATTATACAGAGCGACGGTAAAGCCACACCTGGAGTACTATACTCTAATTATACAGAGCGACAGTAAAGCCACACCTGGATTACGATACTCTAATTATTCAGAACGATGGTAACGCCACACCTGGAGTACCAGACTCTAATTATGCAGAGTGACAGTAAAGCCACACCTGGAGTACTAGACTCTAATTATACAGAGTGATAGTAAAGCCACACCTGGAGTACTATACTCTAATTATACAGAGTGACAGTAAAGACACATCTGGAGTACTATACTCTAATTATACAGAGCGACAGTAAAGCCTCACCTGGAGTACTATACTCTAATTATACAGAGCGACGGTAAAGCCACACCTGGAGTACTATACTCTAATTATACAGAGCGACAGTAAAGCCTCACCTGGAGTACTATACTCTAATTATACAGAGCGACAGTAAAGCCTCACCTGGAGTACTATACTCTAATTATACAGAGCAACAGTAAAGCCTCACCTGGAGTACTATACTCTAATTCTACAGAGTGACAGTAAAGCCACACCTGCAGTACTATACTCTAATTATACAGAGCGACAGTAAAGCCTCACCTGGAGTACTATACTCTAATTATACAGAGCGATGATAAAGCCACACCTGGAGTACTATATTCTAACTATACAGAGCGACAGTAAAGCCTCACCTGGAGTAATATACTCTAATTATACAGAGCGACAGTAAAGCCTCACCTGGAGTACTATACTCTAATTATGCAGAGCGACAGTAAAGCCACACCTGGAGTACCATACTCTAATTAAGCAGAGTTAAGGTAAAGTCACACCTGGAGTACTATACTCTAATTAAACAGAGTTATGGTAAAGTCACACCTGGAGTACTATACTATAATTATACCGAGCGATGGTAATGCCACACCTGGAGTACTATACTCTAATTATACAGAGCGACAGTAAAGCCACACCTGGAGTACTATACACTAATTATACAGAGCGACAGTAAAGCCTCACCTGGAGTAACAGACTCTAATTATACAGAGCGACAGTAAAGCCACAGCTGGAGTACTATACTCTAATTATACAGACCGACGGTAAAGTCTCACCTGGAGTACTATACTCTAATTATACAGAGCGACGGTAAAGCCTCACCTGGAGTACTATACTCTAATTATACAGAGCGACAGTAAAGCCTCACCTGGAGTAACAGACTCTAATTATACAGAGCGACAGTAAAGCCACACCTGGAGTACCATACTCTAATTATACAGAGCGACAGTAAAGCCTCACCTGGAGTACTATACACTAATTAGACAGAGCGACAGTAAAGCCACACCTGGAGTACTATAATCTAATTCTACAGAGCGACAGTAAAGCCACACCTGGAGTACTATACTCTAATTATACAGAGCGACAGTAAAGCCTCACCTGGAGTACTATACTCGAATTATACAGAGCGACGGTAAAGCCACACCTGGAGTACTATACTCTAATTATACAGAGCGACAGTTCAGCCACACCTGGATTACTATACGCTAATTATGCAGAGCGATGGTAAAGCCACAGCTGGAGTACTATACTCTAATTATACAGACCGACGGTAAAGTCTCACCTGGAGTACTATACTCGAATTATACAGAGCGATGGTAAAGCCACACCTGGAGTACTATACTCTAATTGGAAAGAGCGACAGCAAAGCCTCACCTGGAGTACTATATTCTAATTATACAGAGCGATGTTAAAGCCACACCTGGAGTACTATACTCTAATTATACAGAGTGACAGGAATGCCTCACCTGGAGTACTATACTCTAATTCTACAGAGTGACAGTAAAGCCACACCTGCAGTACTATACTCTAATTATACAGAGCGACAGTAAAGCCTCACCTGGAGTACTATACTCTAATTATACAGAGCGATGATAAAGCCACACCTGGAGTACTATATTCTAATTATACAGAGCGACAGTAAAGCCTCACCTGGAGTAATATACTCTAATTATACAGAGCGACAGTAAAGCCTCACCTGGAGTACTATACTCTAATTATGCAGAGCGACAGTAAAGCCACACCTGGAGTACCATACTCTAATTAAGCAGAGTTATGGTAAAGTCACACCTGGAGTACTATACTCTAATTAAACAGAGTTATGGTAAAGTCACACCTGGAGTACTATACTATAATTATACCGAGCGATGGTAATGCCACACCTGGAGTACTATACTCTAATTATACAGAGCGACAGTAAAGCCACACCTGGAGTACTATACTCTAATTATACAGAGTGACGGTAAAGCCTCACCTGGAGTACTATACTCTAATTATACAGAGCGACAGTAAAGCCTCACCTGGAGTAACAGACTCTAATTATACAGAGCGACAGTAAAGCCACACCTGGAGTACCATACTCTAATTATACAGAGCGGCAGTAAAGCCTCACCTGGAGTACTATACACTAATTATACAGAGCGACAGTAAAGCCACACCTGGAGTACTATAATCTAATTCTGCAGAGCGACAGTAAAGCCACACCTGGAGTACTATACTCTAATTATACAGAGCGACAGTAAAGCCACACCTGGAGTACCATACTCTAATTATACAGAGCGACAGTAAAGCCTCACCTGGAGTACTATACTCTAATTATACAGAGCGACGGTAAAGCCACACCTGGAGTACTATACTCTAATTATACAGAGCGACAGTAAAGCCTCACCTGGAGTACTATACTCTAATTATACAGAGCGACAGTAAAGCCTCACCTGGAGTACTATACTCTAATTACACAGGACAACGATAAAGACACACCTGGAGTACTATACTCTAATTATACAGAGCGACACTAAAGCCTCACCTGGAGTACTATACTCTAATTATACAGAGCGACAGTAAAGCCTCACCTGGAGTACTATACTCTAATTACACAGGACAACGATAAAGCCACACCTGGAGTACTATACTCTAATTATACAGAGCGACAGTAAAGCCTCACCTGGAGTACTATACTCTAATTATTCAGAACGATGGTAAAGCCACACCTGGAGTACCAGACTCTAATTATGCAGAGTGACAGTAAAGCCACACCTGGAGTACTAGACTCTAATTATACAGAGTGATAGTAAAGCCACACCTGGAGTACTATACTCTAATTATACAGAGTGACAGTAAAGACACATCTGGAGTACTAGACTCTAATTATACAGAGCGACAGTAAAGCCTCACCTGGAGTACTATACTCTAATTATACAGAGCGACGGTAAAGCCACACCTGGAGTACTATACTCTAATTATACAGAGTGACTGTAAAGCCACACCTGGAGTACTATACTCTAATTATACAGATCGACAGTAAAGCCACACGTGGAGTACTATACTCTAATTATCCAGAGCGACAGTAAAGCCTCACCTGGAGTACTATACTCTAATTATACAGAGCGACAGTAGAGCCACACCTGGAGTACTATACTCTAATTATACAGAGCAACAGTAAAGCCTCACCTGGAGTACTATACTCTAATTCTACAGAGTGACAGTAAAGCCTCACCTGGAGTACTATACTCTAATTATACAGAGCGATGGTAAAGCCACACCTGGAGTACTATATTCTAATTATACAGAGCGACAGTAAAGCCTCACCTGGAGTAATATACTCTAATTATACAGAGCGACAGTAAAGCCTCACCTGGAGTACTATACTCTAATTATGCAGAGCGACAGTAAAGCCACACCTGGAGTACTATACTCTAATTAAGCAGAGTTATGGTAAAGTCACACCTGGAGTACTATACTCTAATTAAACAGAGTTATGGTAAAGTCACACCTGGAGTACTATACTATAATTATACCGAGCGATGGTAATGCCAGACCTGGAGTACTATACTCTAATTATACAGAGCGACAGTAAAGCCACACCTGGAGTACTATACTCTAATTATACAGAGTGACGGTAAAGCCTCACCTGGAGTACTATACTCTAATTATACAGAGCGACAGTAAAGCCTCACCTGGAGTAACAGACTCTAATTATACAGAGCGACAGTAAAGCCACACCTGGAGTACTATACACTAATTATACAGAGCGACAGTAAATCCACACCTGGAGTACTATAATCTAATTCTACAGAGCGACAGTAAAGCCACACCTGGAGTACTATACTCTAATTATACAGAGCGACAGTAAAGCCTCACCTGGAGTACTATACTCTAATTATACAGAGCGATGGTAATGCCACACCTGGAGTACTATACTCTAATTATACAGAGCGACAGTTCTGCCACACCTGGATTACTATACGCTAATTATGCAGAGCGATGGTAAAGCCACAGCTGGAGTACTATACTCTAATTATTCAGAACGATGGTAAAGCCACACCTGGAGTACCAGACTCTAATTATGCAGAGTGACAGTAAAGCCACACCTGGAGTACTAAACTCTAATTATACAGAGTGATAGTAAAGCCACACCTGGAGTACTATACTCTAATTATACAGAGTGACAGTACAGACACATCTGGAGTACTAGACTCTAATTATACAGAGCGACAGTAAAGCCTCACCTGGAGTACTATACTCTAAATATACAGAGCGACGGTAAAGCCACACCTGGAGTACTATACTCTAATTATACAGACTGACTGTAAAGCCACACCTGGAGTACTATACTCTAATTATACAGAGCGACAGTAAAGCCACACCTGGAGTACTATACTCTAATTATCCAGAGCGACAGTAAAGCCTCACCTGGAGTACTGTACTCTAATTATACAGAGCGACAGTAAAGCCACACCTGGAGTACTATACTCTAATTATACAGAGTGATGGTAAAGCCTCACCTGGAGTACTATACTCTAATTATGCAGAGCAACAGTAAAGCCACACCTGGAGTACTATACTCTAATTAAGCAGAGTTATGGTAAAGTCACACCTGGAGTACTATACTATAATTATACCGAGCGATGGTAATGCCAGACCTGGAGTACTATACTCTAATTATACAGAGCGACAGTAAAGCCACACCTGGAGTACTATACTCTAATTATACAGAGTGACGGTAAAGCCTCACCTGGAGTACTATACTCTAATTATACAGAGCGACAGTAAAGCCTCACCTGGAGTAACAGACTCTAATTATACAGAGCGACAGTAAAGCCACACCTGGAGTACCATACTCTAATTATACAGAGCGACAGTAAAGCCTCACCTGGAGTACTATACACTAATTATACAGAGCGACAGTAAAGCCACACCTGGAGTACTATAATCTAATTCTACAGAGCGACAGTAAAGCCACACCTGGAGTACTATACTCTAATTATACAGAGCGACAGTAAAGCCTCACCTGGAGTACTATACTCTAATTATACAGAGCGATGGTAATGCCACACCTGGAGTACTATACTCTAATTATACAGAGCGACAGTTCAGCCACACCTGGATTACTATACGCTAATTATGCAGAGCGATGGTAAAGCCACAGCTGGAGTACTGTACTCTAATTATTCAGAACGATGGTAAAGCCACACCTGGAGTACCAGACTCTAATTATGCAGAGTGACAGTAAAGCCACACCTGGAGTACTAAACTCTAATTATACAGAGTGATAGTAAAGCCACACCTGGAGTACTATACTCTAATTATACAGAGTGACAGTACAGACACATCTGGAGTACTAGACTCTAATTATACAGAGCGACAGTAAAGCCTCACCTGGAGTACTATACTCTAATTATACAGAGCGGCGGTAAAGCCACACCTGGAGTACTATACTCTAATTATACAGAGTGACTGTAAAGCCACACCTGGAGTACTATACTCTAATTATACAGAGCGACAGTAAAGCCACACCTGGAGTACTATACTCTAATTATCCAGAGCGACAGTAAAGCCTCACCTGGAGTACTGTACTCTAATTATACAGAGCGACAGTAAAGCCACACCTGGAGTACTATACTCTAATTATACAGAGCAACAGTAAATCCTCACCTGGAGTACTATACTCTAATTATACAGAGTGACAGTGAAGCCTCACCTGGAGTACTATACTCTAATTATACAGAGCGACAGTAAAGCCTCACCTGGAGTAATATACTCTAATTATACAGAGCGACAGTAAAGCCTCACCTGGAGTACTATACTCTAATTATGCAGAGCAACAGTAAAGCCTCACCTGGAGTACTATACTCTAATTAAGCAGAGTTATGGTAAAGTCACACCTGGAGTACTATACTCTAATTAAACAGAGTTATGGTAAAGTCACACCTGGAGTACTATACTATAATTATACCGAGCGATGGTAATGCCACACCTGGAGTACTATACTCTAATTATACAGAGCGACAGTAAAGCCACACCTGGAGTACTATACTCTAATTATACAGAGTGACGGTAAAGCCTCACCTGGAGTACTATACTCTAATTATACAGAGCGACAGTAAAGCCTCACCTGGAGTTACAGAGTCTAATTATACAGAGCGACAGTAAAGCCACACCTGGAGTACCATACTCTAATTATACAGAGCGACAGTAAAGCCTCACCTGGAGTACTATACACTAATTATACAGAGCGACAGTAAAGCCACACCTGGAGTACTATAATCTAATTCTACTGAGCGACAGTAAAGCCACACCTGAAGTACTATACTCTAATTATACAGAGCGACAGTAAAGCCTCACCTGGAGTACTATACTCTAATTATACAGAGCGATGGTAAAGCCACACCTGGAGTACTATACTCTAATTATACAGAGCGACAGTTCAGCCACACCTGGATTACTATACGCTAATTATGCAGAGCGATGGTAAAGCCACAGCTGGAGTACTATACTCTAATTATACAGAGCGACAGTAAAGCCTCACCTGGAGTAACAGACTCTAATTATACAGACCGACAGTAAAGCCACACCTGGAGTACCATACTCTAATTATACAGAGCGACGGTAAAGCCTCACCTGGAGTACTATACTCTAATTATACAGAGCGACAGTAAAGCCTCACCTGGAGTAACAGACTCTAATTATACAGACCGACAGTAAAGCCACACCTGGAGTACCATACTCTAATTATACAGAGCGACAGTAAAGCCTCACCTGGAGTACTATACACTAATTATACAGAGCGACAGTAAAGCCACACCTGGAGTACTATAATCTAATCTTACAGAGCGACAGTAAAGCCACACCTGGAGTACTATACTCTAATTATACAGAGCGACAGTAAAGCCTCACCTGGAGTACTATACTCTAATTATACAGAGCGACGGTAAAGCCACACCTGGAGTACTATACTCTAATTAAACAGAGCGACAGTTCTGTCACACCTGGAGTATTTTACTCTAATTATACAGGACAACGATAAAGCCACACCTGGAGTACTATACTCTAATTATACAGGACAACGATAAAGACTCACCTGGAGTACTATACTCTAATTATACAGAGCGATGGTAATGCCACACCTGGAGTACTATACTCAAATTAGACAGGACAACGATAAAGCCACACCTGGAGTACTATACTCTAATTATACAGGACAACGATAAAGCCACACCTGGAGTACTATACTCTAATTATACAGAGTGACAGTAAAGCCTCACCTGGAGTACTATACTCTAATTATAAAGAGTGACAATAAAGCCTCACCTGGAGTACTATACACTAATTATACAGAGCGACAGTGAAGCCACACCTGGAGTATTATATTCTAATTATACAGAGCGACGGTAAAGCCACACCTGGAGTACTATACTCTAATTATACAGAGCGATGGAAAAGCCACACCTGGAGTACTATACTCTAATTATACAGAGTGACAGTAAAGCCTCACCTGGAGTACTATACTCTAATTATACAGAGTGACAGTAAAGCCACACCTGGAGTACTATACTCTCATTACACAGAGCGATAGTAAAGCCTCACCTGGAGTACTATACTCTAATTATACAGAGCGACAGTAAAGCCACACCTGGAGTACTATCCTCTAATGATACAGAGCGACAGTAAAGCCTCACCTGGAGTACTATACTCTAATTATACAGTGCGACAGTAAAGCCTCACCTGGAGTACTGTACTTTAATTATACAGAGCGACAGTAAAGCCACACCTGGAGTACTTTACTCTAATTATACAGAGCGACAGTAAAGCCTCACCTGGAGTACTATACTCTAATTATACAGAGCGACATTAAAGCCTCACCTGGAGTACGATACTCTAATTATTCAGAGCGATGGTAAAGCCACACCTGGAGTACCAGACTCTAATTATGCAGAGTGACAGTAAAGCCACACCTGGAGTACTAGACTCTCATTATACAGAGTGATAGTAAAGCCACACCTGGAGTACTATACTCTAATTATACAGAGTGACAGTAAAGACACATCTGGAGTACTAGACTCTAATTATACAGAGCGACAGTAAAGCCTCACCTGGAGTACTATACTCTAATTATACAGAGCGACGGTAAAGCCACACCTGGAGTACTATACTCTAATTATTCAGAGTGACAGTAAAGCCACACCTGGAGTACTATACTCTAATTATACAGAGCGACAGTAAAGCCTCACCTGGGGTACTATACTCTAATTAGACAGAGCGACAGTAAAGCCTCACCTGGAGTACTATACTCTAATTATACAGAGCGACAGTAAAGCCACACCTGGAGTACTATACTCTAATTATACAGAGCAATAGTAAAGCCTCACCTGGAGTACTATACTCTAATTCTACAGAGTGACAGTAAAGCCACACCTGCAGTACTATACTCTAATTATACAGAGCGAAAGTAAAGCCTCACCTGGAGTACTATACTCTAATTATACAGAGCGATGGTAAAGCCACACCTGGAGTACTATATTCTAATTATCCAGAGCAACAGTAAAGCCTCACCTGGAGTAATATACTCTAATTATACAGAGCGACAGTAAAGCCTCACCTGGAGTACTATACTCTAATTATGCAGAGCGACAGTAAAGCCACTCCTGGAGTACTATACTCTAATTAAGCAGAGTTATGGTAAAGTGACACCTGGAGTACTATACTCTAATTAAACAGAGTTATGGTAAAGTCACACCTGGAGTACTATACTATAATTATACCGAGCGATGGTAATGCCACACCTGGAGTACTATACTCTAATTATACAGAGCGACAGTAAAGCCACACCTGGAGTACTATACTCTAATTATACAGAGCGATGGTAATGCCACACCTGGAGTACTATACTCTAATTATACCGAGCGATGGTAATGCCACACCTGGAGTACTATACTCTAATTATACCGAGCGATGGTAATGCCACCCCTGGAGTACTATACTCTAATTATACAGAGCGATGGTAATGCCACACCTGGAGTACTATACTCTAATTATACCGAGCGATGGTAATGCCACACCTACAGTACTATACTCTAATTATACAGAGCGATGGTAAAGCCACACCTGGAGTACCATACTCTAATTATACAGAGCGATGGGAAAGCCACACCTGGAGTACTATACTCTAATTATACAGAGCGACGGTAAAGCCACACCTGGAGTACTATACGCTAATTATACAGAGCGATGGTAAAGCCACACCTGGAGTACTATACTCTAATTATACAGAGCGAAGGTCAAGCCACATCTTGAGTACTATACTCTAATTATACAGAGCGACATTAAAGCCTCACCTGGAGTACTATACTTTAATTATACAGAGCGACGGTAAAGACACACCTGGAGTACTATACTCTAATTATACAGAGCGATAGTGAATCCATACCTGGAGTACTATGCTCTAATTATAAAGAGCGACAGTAAAGCCTCACCTGGAGTATTCTTCTCTAATTATACAGAGCGACGGTAAATCCACACCTGGAGTTCTGGACTCTAATTATACAGAGCGACGGTAAAGCCACACCTGGAGTACGATACTCTTAGTCATACAGAGCGACGGTAAAGCCACATCTGGAGTACTATACTCTAATTATCCAGAGCGATGGTAAAGCCACACCTGAAGTATTATACTCTGATTATACAGAGCGACGGTAAAGCCACACCTGGAGCACTAAACTCTAATTATACAGAGTGACAGTAACGCCACACCTGGAGTACTATACTCTAATTATACAGAGTGACAGTAAAGCCACACCTGGAGTACTATACTCTAATTATACAGAGCGACGGTAAAGCCACACCTGGAGTATTAAACTCTAATTATACTGAGCGATGGTAAAGCCACACCTGGAGTACTATACTCTAATTATACAGAGCGACGGTAAAGCCACACCTGGAGTACTATACTCTAATTATACAGAGCGACGGTAAAGCCACACCTGGAGTATTAAACTCTAATTATACAGAGCGATGGTAAAGCCACACCTGGAGTACTATACTCTAATTATACAGAGCGACGGTAAAGCCACACCTGGAGTACTATACTCTAATTATAAAGAGCGATGGTAAAGCCACACCTGGAGTACTATACTCTAATTATACAGAGCGAAGGTCAAGCCACATCTTGAGTACTATACTCTAATTATACAGAGCGACATTAAAGTCTCACCTGGAGTACTATACTTTAATTATACAGAGCGACGGTAAAGACACACCTGGAGTACTATACTCTAATTATACAGAGCGATAGTGAATCCATACCTGGAGTACTATGCTCTAATTATAAAGAGCGACAGTAAAGCCTCACCTGGAGTACTCTTCTCTAATTATACAGAGCGACGGTAAATCCACACCTGGAGTTCTGGACTCTAATTATACAGAGCGACGGTAAAGCCACACCTGGAGTACGATACTCTTAGTCATACAGAGCGACGGTAAAGCCACATCTGGAGTACTATACTCTAATTATCCAGAGCGATGGTAAAGCCACACCTGGAGTATTATACTCTGATTATACAGAGCGACGGTAAAGCCACACCTGGAGTACTAAACTCTAATTATACAGAGTGACAGTAACGCCACACCTGGAGTACTATACTCTAGTTATACAGAGTGACAGTAAAGCCACACCTGGAGTACTATACTCTAATTATACAGCGCGATGGTTAAGCCTCACCTGGAGTACTATACTTTAATAATACAGAGCGACGGTAAAGCCACACCTGGAGTACTATACTCTAATTATACAGAGCGATGGTAAAGCCACAGCTGGAGTACAATACTCTAATTATACAGAGCGATGGTAAAGCCTCACCTGGAATACTATACTCTAATTATACAGAGCGATGGTAAAGCCACACCTGGAGTACTATATTCTAATTATCCAGAGCAACAGTAAAGCCTCACCTGGAGTAATATACTCTAATTATACAGAGCGACAGTAAAGCCTCACCTGGAGTACTATACTCTAATTATGCAGAGCGACAGTAAAGCCACACCTGGAGTACTATACTCTAATTAAGCAGAGTTATGGTAAAGTGACACCTGGAGTACGATACTCTAATTAAATAGAGTTATGGTAAAGTCACACCTGGAGTACTATACTATAATTATACCGAGCGATGGTAATGCCACACCTGGAGTACTATACTCTAATTATACAGAGCGACAGTAAAGCCACACCTGGAGTACCATACTCTAATTATACAGAGCGATGGTAATGCCACACCTGGAGTACTATACTCTAATTATACCGAGCGATGGTAATGCCATACCTGGAGTACTATACTCTAATTATACCGAGCGATGGTAATGCCACACCTGGAGTACTATACTATAATTATACAGAGCGATGGTAATGCCACACCTGGAGTACTATACTCTAATTATACCGAGCAATGGTAATGCCACACCTACAGTACTATACTCTAATTATACAGAGCGATGGTAAAGCCACACCTGGAGTACCATACTCTAATTATACAGAGCGACCTTAAAGCCACACCTGGAGTACTATACTCTAATTATACAGAGCGATGGTAAAGCCTCACCTGGAGTACTATACTCTAATTATACAGAGCGATGGGAAAGCCACACCTGGAGTACTATACTCTAATTATACAGAGCGACGGTAAAGCCCAATCTGGAGTACTATACTCTAATTATACAGAGCGAGAGTAAAGCCTCACCTGGAGTACTATACTCTAATTATACAGAGCGACGGTAAAGCCACACCTGGAGTATTATACTCTAATTATACAGAGCGATGGTAAAGCCACACCTGGAGTACTATACTCTAATTATGCAGAGCGACGGTAAAGCCACACCTGGAGTACTATACTCTAATTATACAGAGCGATGGTAAAGCCACACCTGGAGTACTATACTCTAATTATACAGAGCGAAGGTCAAGCCACATCTTGAGTACTATACTCTAATTATACAGAGCGACATTAAAGCCTCACCTGGAGTACTATACTTTAATTATACAGAGCGACGGTAAAGACACACCTGGAGTACTATACTCTAATTATACAGAGCGATAGTGAATCCATACCTGGAGTACTATGCTCTAATTATACAGAGCGGCAGTAAAGCCTCACCTGGAGTACTCTTCTCTAATTATACAGAGCGACGGTAAATCCACACCTGGAGTTCTGGACTCTAATTATACAGAGCGACAGTAAAGCCTCACCTGGAGTACTATACTCTAATTATACAGAGCGACAGTAAAGCCTCACCTGGAGTACTATACTCTAATTATACAGAGCAACAGTAAAGCCTCACCTGGAGTACTATACTCTAATTCTACAGAGTGACAGTAAAGTCACACCTGCAGTACTATACTCTAATTATACAGAGCGACAGTAAAGCCTCACCTGGAGTACTATACTCTAATTATACAGAGCGATGGTAAAGTCACACCTGGAGTACTATATTCTAATTATACAGAGCGACAGTAAAGCCTCACCTGGAGTAATATACTCTAATTATACAGAGCAACAGTAAAGCCTCACCTGGAGTACTATACTCTAATTATGCAGAGCGACAGTAAAGCCACACCTGGAGTACCATACTCTAATTAAGCAGAGTTATGGTAAAGTCACACCTGGAGTACTATACTCTAATTAAACAGAGTTATGGTAAAGTCACACCTGGAGTACTATACTATAATTATACCGAGCGATGGTAATGCCACACCTGGAGTACTATACTCTAATTATGCAGAGCGATGGTAAAGCCACAGCTGGAGTACTATACTCTAATTATACAGACCGACGGTAAAGTCTCACCTGGAGTACTATACTCTAATTATACAGAGCGACGGTAAAGCCTCACCTGGAGTACTATACTCTAATTATACAGAGCGACAGTAAAGCCTCACCTGGAGTAACAGACTCTAATTATACAGAGCGACAGTAAAGCCACACCTGGAGTACCATACTCTAATTATACAGAGCGACAGTAAAGCCTCACCTGGAGTACTATACACTAATTATACAGAGCGACAGTAAAGCCACACCTGGAGTACTATAATCTAATTCTACAGAGCGACAGTAAAGCCGCACCTGGAGTACTATACTCTAATTATACAGAGCGACAGTAAAGCCTTACCTGGAGTACTATACTCTAATTATACAGAGCGACGGTAAAGCCACACCTGGAGTACTATACTCTAATTATACAGAGCGACAGTTCAGCCACACCTGGATTACTATACGCTAATTATGCAGAGCGATGGTAAAGCCACAGCTGGAGTACTATGCTCTAATTATACAGAGCGGCAGTAAAGCCTCACCTGGAGTACTCTTCTCTAATTATACAGAGCGACGGTAAATCCACACCTGGAGTTCTGGACTCTAATTATACAGAGCGACGGTAAAGCCACACCTGGAGTACTATACTCTAATTATACAGAGCGACAGTAAAGTCTCACCTGGAGTACTATACTCTAATTATACAGAGCGACAGTAAAGCCTCACCTGGAGTACTATACTCTAATTATACAGAGCAACAGTAAAGCCTCACCTGGAGTACTATACTCTAATTATACAGAGCGATGGTAAAGCCACACCTGGAGTACTATATTCTAATTATACAGAGCGACCGTAAAGCCTCACCTGGAGTAATATACTCTAATTATACAGAGCAACAGTAAAGCCTCACCTGGAGTACTATACTCTAATTATGCAGAGCGACAGTAAAGCCACACCTGGAGTACCATACTCTAATTAAGCAGAGTTATGGTAAAGTCACACCTGGAGTACTATACTCTAATTCTACAGAGTGACAGTAAAGTCACACCTGCAGTACTATACTCTAATTATACAGAGCGACAGTAAAGCCTCACCTGGAGTACTATACTCTAATTATACAGAGCGATGGTAAAGCCACACCTGGAGTACTATATTCTAATTATACAGAGCGACAGTAAAGCCTCACCTGGAGTAATATACTCTAATTATACAGAGCAACAGTAAAGCCTCACCTGGAGTACTATACTCTAATTATGCAGAGCGACAGTAAAGCCACACCTGGAGTACCATACTCTAATTAAGCAGAGTTATGGTAAAGTCACACCTGGAGTACTATACTCTAATTAAACAGAGTTATGGTAAAGTCACACCTGGAGTACTATACTATAATTATACCGAGCGATGGTAATGCCACACCTGGAGTACTATACTCTAATTATACAGAGCGACAGTAAAGCCACACCTGGAGTACTATACTCTAATTATACAGAGTGACGGTAAAGCCTCACCTGGAGTACTATACTCTAATTATACAGAGCGACAGTAAAGCCTCACCTGGAGAAACAGACTCTAATTATACAGAGCGACAGTAAAGCCACACCTGGAGTACCATACTCTAATTATACAGAGCGACAGTAAAGCCTCACCTGGAGTACTATACACTAATTATACAGAGCGACAGTAAAGCCACACCTGGAGTACTATAATCTAATTCTACAGAGCGACAGTAAAGCCACACCTGGAGTACTATACTCTAATTATACAGAGCGACAGTAAAGCCTCACCTGGAGTACTATACTCTAATTATACAGAGCGATGGTAAAGCCACACCTGGAGTACTATACTCTAATTATACAGAGCGACAGTTCAGCCACACCTGGATTACTATACGCTAATTATGCAGAGCGATGGTAAAGCCACAGCTGGAGTACTATACTCTAATTATACAGACCGATGGTAAAGTCTCACCTGGAGTACTATACTCTAATTATACAGAGCGACGGTAAAGCCTCACCTGGAGTACTATACTCTAATTATACAGAGCGACAGTAAAGCCTCACCTGGAGTAACAGACTCTAATTATACAGAGCGACAGTAAAGCCACACCTGGAGTACTATACACTAATTATACAGAGCGACAGTAAAGCCACACCTGGAGTACTATAATCTAATTCTACAGAGCGACAGTAAAGCCGCACCTGGAGTACTATACTCTAATTATACAGAGCGACAGTAAAGCCTTACCTGGAGTACTATACTCTAATTATACAGAGCGACGGTAAAGCCACACCTGGAGTACTATACTCTAATTATACAGAGCGACAGTTCAGCCACACCTGGATTACTATACGCTAATTATGCAGAGCGATGGTAAAGCCACGGCTGGAGTACTATACTCTAATTATACAGACCGACGGTAAAGTCTCACCTGGAGTACTATACTCTAATTATACAGAGCGATGGTAAAGCCACACCTGGAGTACTATACTCTAGTTGGAAAGAGCGACAGCAAAGCCTCACCTGGAGTACTATATTCTAATTATACAGAGCGATGTTAAAGCCACACCTGGAGTACTATACTCTAATTATACAGAGTGACAGGAAAGCCTCACCTGGAGTACTATACTCTAATTATACAGAGCGACGGTAAAGCCACACCTGGAGTACTATACTCTAATTATACAGAGCGACAGTAAAGCCTCACCTGGAGTACTATACTCTAATTATACAGAGCGACAGTAAAGCCTCACCTGGAGTACTATACTCTAATTACACAGGACAACGATAAAGCCACACCTGGAGTACTATACTCTAATTATACAGAGCGACAGTAAAGCCTCACCTGGAGTACTATACTCTAATTATACAGAGCGACAGTAAAGCCACACCTGGAGTACTATACTCTAATTACACAGGACAACGATAAAGCCACACCTGGAGTACTATACTCTAATTATACAGAGCGATGGTATAGCCACACCTGGAGTACTATACTCTAATTATACAGAGCGACAGTAAAGCCTCACCTGGAGTACTGTACTCTAATTATTCTGAACGATGGTAAAGCCACACCTGGAGTACCAGACTCTAATTATGCAGAGTGACAGTAAAGCCACACCTGGAGTACTAGACTCTAATTATACAGAGTGATAGTAAAGCCACACCTGGAGTACTATAGTCTAATTATACAGAGTGACAGTAAAGACACATCTGGAGTACTAGACTCTAATTATACAGAGCGACAGTAAAGCCTCACCTGGAGTACTATACTCTAATTATACAGAGCGACGGTAAAGCCACACCTGGAGTACTATACTCTAATTATACAGAGTGACAGTAAAGCCACACCTGGAGTACTATACTCTAATTATACAGAGCGACAGTAAAGCCACACCTGGAGTACTATACTCTAATTATACAGAGCAACAGTAAAGCCTCACCTGGAGTACTATACTCTAATTCTACAGAGTGACAGTAAAGCCACACCTGCAGTACTATACTCTAATTATACAGAGCGACAGTAAAGCCTCACCTGGAGTACTATACTCTAATTATACAGAGCGATGGTAAAGCCACACCTGGAGTACTATATTCTAATTATCCAGAGCAACAGTAAAGCCTCACCTGGAGTAATATACTCTAATTATACAGAGCGACAGTAAAGCCTCACCTGGAGTACTATACTCTAATTATGCAGAGCGACAGTAAAGCCACTCCTGGAGTACTATACTCTAATTAAGCAGAGTTATGGTAAAGTGACACCTGGAGTATTATACTCTAATTAAACAGAGTTATGGTAAAGTCACACCTGGAGTACTATACTATAATTATACCGAGCGATGGTAATGCCACACCTGGAGTACTATACTCTAATTATACAGAGCGACAGTAAAGCCACACCTGGAGTACTATACTCTAATTATACAGAGTGACAGTAAAGCCTCACCTGGAGTACTATACTCTAATTATGCAGAGCGACAGTAAAGCCACACCTGGAGTACCATACTCTAATTAAGCAGAGTTATGGTAAAGTCACACCTGGAGTACTGTACTCTAATTAAACAGAGTTATGGTAAAGTCACACCTGGAGTACTATACTCTAATTAAACAGAGCGACGGTAAAGCCACACCTGGAGTACTATACTCTAATTATACAGAGCGACAGTAAAGTCTCACCTGGAGTACTATACTCTAATTATACAGAGCGACAGTAAAGCCTCACCTGGAGTACTATACTCTAATTATACAGAGCAACAGTAAAGCCTCACCTGGAGTACTATACTCTAATTATACAGAGCGATGGTAAAGCCACACCTGGAGTACTATATTCTAATTATACAGAGCGACCGTAAAGCCTCACCTGGAGTAATATACTCTAATTATACAGAGCAACAGTAAAGCCTCACCTGGAGTACTATACTCTAATTATGCAGAGCGACAGTAAAGCCACACCTGGAGTACCATACTCTAATTAAGCAGAGTTATGGTAAAGTCACACCTGGAGTACTATACTCTAATTCTACAGAGTGACAGTAAAGTCACACCTGCAGTACTATACTCTAATTATACAGAGCGACAGTAAAGCCTCACCTGGAGTACTATACTCTAATTATACAGAGCGATGGTAAAGCCACACCTGGAGTACTATATTCTAATTATACAGAGCGACAGTAAAGCCTCACCTGGAGTAATATACTCTAATTATACAGAGCAACAGTAAAGCCTCACCTGGAGTACTATACTCTAATTATGCAGAGCGACAGTAAAGCCACACCTGGAGTACCATACTCTAATTAAGCAGAGTTATGGTAAAGTCACACCTGGAGTACTATACTCTAATTAAACAGAGTTATGGTAAAGTCACACCTGGAGTACTATACTATAATTATACCGAGCGATGGTAATGCCACACCTGGAGTACTATACTCTAATTATACAGAGCGACAGTAAAGCCACACCTGGAGTACTATACTCTAATTATACAGAGTGACGGTAAAGCCTCACCTGGAGTACTATACTCTAATTATACAGAGCGACAGTAAAGCCTCACCTGGAGAAACAGACTCTAATTATACAGAGCGACAGTAAAGCCACACCTGGAGTACCATACTCTAATTATACAGAGCGACAGTAAAGCCTCACCTGGAGTACTATACACTAATTATACAGAGCGACAGTAAAGCCACACCTGGAGTACTATAATCTAATTCTACAGAGCGACAGTAAAGCCACACCTGGAGTACTATACTCTAATTATACAGAGCGACAGTAAAGCCTCACCTGGAGTACTATACTCTAATTATACAGAGCGATGGTAAAGCCACACCTGGAGTACTATACTCTAATTATACAGAGCGACAGTTCAGCCACACCTGGATTACTATACGCTAATTATGCAGAGCGATGGTAAAGCCACAGCTGGAGTACTATACTCTAATTATACAGACCGATGGTAAAGTCTCACCTGGAGTACTATACTCTAATTATACAGAGCGACGGTAAAGCCTCACCTGGAGTACTATACTCTAATTATACAGAGCGACAGTAAAGCCTCACCTGGAGTAACAGACTCTAATTATACAGAGCGACAGTAAAGCCACACCTGGAGTACTATACACTAATTATACAGAGCGACAGTAAAGCCACACCTGGAGTACTATAATCTAATTCTACAGAGCGACAGTAAAGCCGCACCTGGAGTACTATACTCTAATTATACAGAGCGACAGTAAAGCCTTACCTGGAGTACTATACTCTAATTATACAGAGCGACGGTAAAGCCACACCTGGAGTACTATACTCTAATTATACAGAGCGACAGTTCAGCCACACCTGGATTACTATACGCTAATTATGCAGAGCGATGGTAAAGCCACGGCTGGAGTACTATACTCTAATTATACAGACCGACGGTAAAGTCTCACCTGGAGTACTATACTCTAATTATACAGAGCGATGGTAAAGCCACACCTGGAGTACTATACTCTAGTTGGAAAGAACGACAGCAAAGCCTCACCTGGAGTACTATATTCTAATTATACAGAGCGATGTTAAAGCCACACCTGGAGTACTATACTCTAATTATACAGAGTGACAGGAAAGCCTCACCTGGAGTACTATACTCTAATTATACAGAGCGACGGTAAAGCCACACCTGGAGTACTATACTCTAATTATACAGAGCGACAGTAAAGCCTCACCTGGAGTACTATACTCTAATTATACAGAGCGACAGTAAAGCCTCACCTGGAGTACTATACTCTAATTACACAGGACAACGATAAAGCCACACCTGGAGTACTATACTCTAATTATACAGAGCGACAGTAAAGCCTCACCTGGAGTACTATACTCTAATTATACAGAGCGACAGTAAAGCCACACCTGGAGTACTATACTCTAATTACACAGGACAACGATAAAGCCACACCTGGAGTACTATACTCTAATTATACAGAGCGATGGTATAGCCACACCTGGAGTACTATACTCTAATTATACAGAGCGACAGTAAAGCCTCACCTGGAGTACTGTACTCTAATTATTCTGAACGATGGTAAAGCCACACCTGGAGTACCAGACTCTAATTATGCAGAGTGACAGTAAAGCCACACCTGGAGTACTAGACTCTAATTATACAGAGTGATAGTAAAGCCACACCTGGAGTACTATAGTCTAATTATACAGAGTGACAGTAAAGACACATCTGGAGTACTAGACTCTAATTATACAGAGCGACAGTAAAGCCTCACCTGGAGTACTATACTCTAATTATACAGAGCGACGGTAAAGCCACACCTGGAGTACTATACTCTAATTATACAGAGTGACAGTAAAGCCACACCTGGAGTACTATACTCTAATTATACAGAGCGACAGTAAAGCCACACCTGGAGTACTATACTCTAATTATACAGAGCAACAGTAAAGCCTCACCTGGAGTACTATACTCTAATTCTACAGAGTGACAGTAAAGCCACACCTGCAGTACTATACTCTAATTATACAGAGCGACAGTAAAGCCTCACCTGGAGTACTATACTCTAATTATACAGAGCGATGGTAAAGCCACACCTGGAGTACTATATTCTAATTATCCAGAGCAACAGTAAAGCCTCACCTGGAGTAATATACTCTAATTATACAGAGCGACAGTAAAGCCTCACCTGGAGTACTATACTCTAATTATGCAGAGCGACAGTAAAGCCACTCCTGGAGTACTATACTCTAATTAAGCAGAGTTATGGTAAAGTGACACCTGGAGTATTATACTCTAATTAAACAGAGTTATGGTAAAGTCACACCTGGAGTACTATACTATAATTATACCGAGCGATGGTAATGCCACACCTGGAGTACTATACTCTAATTATACAGAGCGACAGTAAAGCCACACCTGGAGTACTATACTCTAATTATACAGAGCGATGGTAATGCCACACCTGGAGTACTATACTCTAATTATACCGAGCGATGGTAATGCCACACCTGGAGTACTATACTCTAATTATACCGAGCGATGGTAATGCCACACCTGGAGTACTATACTCTAATTATACAGAGCGATGGTCATGCCACACCTGGAGTACTATACTCTAATTATACCGAGCGATGGTAATGCCACACCTACAGTACTATACTCTAATTATACAGAGCGATGGTAAAGCCACACCTGGAGTACCATACTCTAATTATACAGAGCGATGGGAAAGCCACACCTGGAGTACTATACTCTAATTATACAGAGCGACGGTAAAGCCCAATCTGGAGTACTATACTCTAATTATACAGAGCGAGAGTAAAGCCTCACCTGGAGTACTATACTCTAATTATACAGAGCGACGGTAAAGCCACACCTGGAGTATTATACTCTAATTATACAGAGCGATGGTAAAGCCACACCTGGAGTACTATACTCTAATTATACAGAGCGACGGTAAAGCCACACCTGGAGTACTATACTCTAATTATACAGAGTGATGGTAAAGCCACACCTGGAGTACTGTACTCTAATTATACAGAGCGAAGGTCAAGCCACATCTTGAGTACTATACTCTAATTATACAGAGCGACATTAAAGCCTCACCTGGAGTACTATACTTTAATTATACAGAGCGACGGTAAAGACACACCTGGAGTACTATACTCTAATTATACAGAGCGATAGTGAATCCATACCTGGAGTACTATGCTCTAATTATAAAGAGCGACAGTAAAGCCTCACCTGGAGTACTCTTCTCTAATTATACAGAGCGACGGTAAATCCACACCTGGAGTTCTGGACTCTAATTATACAGAGCGACGGTAAAGCCACACCTGGAGTACTATACTCTGATTATACAGAGTGACAGTAAAGCCACACCTGGAGTACTATACTCTGATTATACAGAGCGACGGTACAGCCACACCTGGAGTAATAGACTCTAATTATACAGAGTGACAGTAAAGCCTCAATGGAGTACTATACTTTAGTTATACAGAGTGACAGTAAAGCCGCACCTGGAGTACTATACTCTAATTATACAAAGCAACGGGAAAGCCACATCTGGAGTTCTATACTCTAATTATAGAGAACGACAGTAAAGCCTCACCTGGAGTACGATACTCTAATTATACAAAGCGACGGTAAAGCCACATCTGGAGTACTATACTCTAATTATACAGAGGGACAGTAAAGCCACACCTGGAGTACTATACTCTAATTATACAGAGCGACAGTAAAGCCTCACCTGGAGTATGATACTCTAATTATACAGCGCGATGGTTAAGCCTCACCTGGAGTACTATACTCTAATTATACAAAGCGACGGTAAAGCCACATCTGGAGTACTATACTCTAATTATACAGAGCGACAGTAAAGCCTCACCTGGAGTACTATACTCTAATTATACAAAGCGAATGTAAAGCCACATCTGGAGTACTATACTCTAATTATACAGCGTGATGGTTAAGCCTCACCTGGAGTACTATACTTTAATAATACAGAGCGACGGTAAAGCCACACCTGGAGTACTATACTTTAGTTATGCAGAGTGACAGTAACGCCACACCTGGAGTACTATACTCTAATTATACAGAGTGACAGTAAAGCCACACCTGGAGTACTATACTCTAATTATACAGAGTGACAGTAAAGCCACACCTGGAGTACTATACTCTGATTATACAGAGCGATGGTACAGCCACACCTGGAGTAATAGACTCTAATTATACAGAGTGACAGTAAAGCCTCACCTGGAGTACTATACTTTAGTTATACAGAGTGACAGTAAAGCCGCACCTGGAGTACTATACTCTAATTATACAAAGCAACGGGAAAGCCACATCTGGAGTACTATACTCTAATTATAGAGAACGACAGTAAAGCCTCACCTGGAGTACGATACTCTAATTATACAAAGCGACGGTAAAGCCACATCTGGAGTACTATACTCTAATTATACAGAGGGACAGTAAAGCTACACCTGGAGTACTATACTCTAATTATACAGAGCGACAGTAAAGCCTCACCTGGAGTATGATACTGTAATTATACAGCGCGATGGTTAAGCCTCACCTGGAGTACTCAACTCTAATTATACAAAGCGACGGTAAAACCACATCTGGAGTACTATACTCTAATTATACAGAGCGACAGTAAAGCCTCACCTGGAGTACTATACACTAATTATACAGAGCGACAGTAAAGCCACACCTGGAGTACTATAATCTAATTCTACAGAGCGACAGTAAAGCCGCACCTGGAGTACTATACTCTAATTATACAGAGCGACAGTAAAGCCTTACCTGGAGTACTATACTCTAATTATACAGAGCGACGGTAAAGCCACACCTGGAGTACTATACTCTAATTATACAGAGCGACAGTTCAGCCACACCTGGATTACTATACGCTAATTATGCAGAGCGATGGTAAAGCCACAGCTGGAGTACTATACTCTAATTATACAGACCGACGGTAAAGTCTCACCTGGAGTACTATACTCTAATTATACAGAGCGATGGTAAAGCCACACCTGGAGTACTATACTCTAATTGGAAAGAGCGACAGCAAAGCCTCACCTGGAGTACTATATTCTAATTATACAGAGCGATGTTAAAGCCACACCTGGAGTACTATACTCTAATTATACAGAGTGACAGGAAAGCCTCACCTGGAGTACTATACTCTAATCATACAGAGCGACGGTAAAGCCACACCTGGAGTACTATACTCTAATTATACAGAGCGACAGTAAAGCCTCACCTGGAGTACTATACTCTAATTATACAGAGCGACAGTAAAGCCTCACCTGGAGTACTATACTCTAATTACACAGGACAACGATAAAGCCACACCTGGAGTACTATACTCTAATTATACAGAGCGACAGTAAAGCCTCACCTGGAGTACTATACTCTAATTATACAGAGCGACAGTAAAGCCACACCTGGAGTACTATACTCTAATTACACAGGACAACGATAAAGCCACACCTGGAGTACTATACTCTAATTATACAGAGCGACAGTAAAGCCTCACCTGGAGTACTGTACTCTAATTATTCTGAACGATGGTAAAGCCACACCTGGAGTACCAGACTCTAATTATGCAGAGTGACAGTAAAGCCACACCTGGAGTACTAGACTCTAATTATACAGAGTGATAGTAAAGCCACACCTGGAGTACTATAGTCTAATTATACAGAGTGACAGTAAAGACACATCTGGAGTACTAGACTCTAATTATACAGAGCGACAGTAAAGCCTCACCTGGAGTACTATACTCTAATTATACAGAGCGACGGTAAAGCCTCACCTGGAGTACTATACTCTAATTATACAGAGTGACAGTAAAGCCACACCTGGAGTACTATACTCTATTTATACAGAGCGACAGTAAAGCCACACCTGGAGTAATATACTCTAATTATACAGAGCAACAGTAAAGCCTCACCTGGAGTACTATACTCTAATTCTACAGAGTGACAGTAAAGCCACACCTGCAGTACTATACTCTAATTATACAGAGCGACAGTAAAGCCTCACCTGGAGTACTATACTCTAATTATACAGAGCGATGGTAAAGCCACACCTGGAGTACTATATTCTAATTATCCAGAGCAACAGTAAAGCCTCACCTGGAGTAATATACTCTAATTATACAGAGCGACAGTAAAGCCTCACCTGGAGTACTATACTCTAATTATGCAGAGCGACAGTAAAGCCACTCCTGGAGTACTATACTCTAATTAAGCAGAGTTATGGTAAAGTGACACCTGGAGTATTATACTCTAATTAAACAGAGTTATGGTAAAGTCACACCTGGAGTACTATACTATAATTATACCGAGCGATGGTAATGCCACACCTGGAGTACTATACTCTAATTATACAGAGCGACAGTAAAGCCACACCTGGAGTACTATACTCTAATTATACAGAGCGATGGTAATGCCACACCTGGAGTACTATACTCTAATTATACCGAGCGATGGTAATGCCACACCTGGAGTACTATACTCTAATTATACCGAGCGATGGTAATGCCACACCTGGAGTACTATACTCTAATTATACAGAGCGATGGTCATGCCACACCTGGAGTACTATACTCTAATTATACCGAGCGATGGTAATGCCACACCTACAGTACTATACTCTAATTATACAGAGCGATGGTAAAGCCACACCTGGAGTATCATACTCTAATTATACAGAGCGATGGGAAAGCCACACCTGGAGTACTATACTCTAATTATACAGAGCGACGGTAAAGCCCAATCTGGAGTACTATACTCTAATTATACAGAGCGAGAGTAAAGCCTCACCTGGAGTACTATACTCTAATTATACAGAGCGACGGTAAAGCCACACCTGGAGTATTATACTCTAATTATACAGAGCGATGGTAAAGCCACACCTGGAGTACTATACTCCAATTATACAGAGCGACGGTAAAGCCACACCTGGAGTACTATACTCTAATTATACAGAGTGATGGTAAAGCCACACCTGGAGTACTATACTCTAATTATACAGAGCGAAGGTCAAGCCACATCTTGAGTACTATACTCTAATTATACAGAGCGACATTAAAGCCTCACCTGGAGTACTATACTTTAATTATACAGAGCGACGGTAAAGACACACCTGGAGTACTATACTCTAATTATACAGAGCGATAGTGAATCCATACCTGGAGTACTATGCTCTAATTATAAAGAGCGACAGTAAAGCCTCACCTGGAGTACTCTTCTCTAATTATACAGAGCGACGGTAAATCCACACCTGGAGTTCTGGACTCTAATTATACAGAGCGACGGTAAAGCCACACCTGGAGTACTATACTCTAATTATACAGAGTGACAGTAAAGCCACACCTGGAGTACTATACTCTGATTATACAGAGCGATGGTACAGCCACACCTGGAGTAATAGACTCTAATTATACAGAGTGACAGTAAAGCCTCACCTGGAGTACTATACTTTAGTTATACAGAGTGACAGTAAAGCCGCACCTGGAGTACTATACTCTAATTATACAAAGCAACGGGAAAGCCACATCTGGAGTACTATACTCTAATTATAGAGAACGACAGTAAAGCCTCACCTGGAGTACGATACTCTAATTATACAAAGCGACGGTAAAGCCACATCTGGAGTACTATACTCTAATTATACAGAGGGACAGTAAAGCTACACCTGGAGTACTATACTCTAATTATACAGAGCGACAGTAAAGCCTCACCTGGAGTATGATACTGTAATTATACAGCGCGATGGTTAAGCCTCACCTGGAGTACTATACTCTAATTATACAAAGCGACGGTAAAACCACATCTGGAGTACTATACTCTAATTATACAGAGCGACAGTAAAGCCTCACCTGGAGTACTATACTCTAATTATACAAAGCGAATGTAAAGCCACATCTGGAGTACTATACTCTAATTATATAGCGCGATGGTTAAGCCTCACCTGGAGTACTATACTTTAATAATACAGAGCGACGGTAAAGCCACACCTGGAGTACTATACTCTAATTATACAGAGCGATGGTAAAGCCACAGCTGGAGTACAATACTCTAATTATACAGAGCGATGGTAAAGCCTCACCTGGAGTACTATACTCTAATTATACAGAGCGATGGTAAAGCCACACCTGGAGTACTATATTCTAATTATCCAGAGCAACAGTAAAGCCTCACCTGGAGTAATATACTCTAATTATACAGAGCGACAGTAAAGCCTCACCTGGTGTATGATACTGTAATTATACAGCGCGATGGTTAAGCCTCACCTGGAGTACTATACTCTAATTATACAAAGCGACGGTAAAACCACATCTGGAGTACTATACTCTAATTATACAGAGCGACAGTAAAGCCTCACCTGGAGTACTATACTCTAATTATACAAAGCGAATGTAAAGCCACATCTGGAGTACTATACTCTAATTATATAGCGCGATGGTTAAGCCTCACCTGGAGTACTATACTTTAATAATACAGAGCGACGGTAAAGCCACACCTGGAGTACTATACTCTAATTATGCAGAGCGACAGTAAAGCCACACCTGGAGTACTATACTCTAATTATGCAGAGCGACAGTAAAGCCACACCTGGAGTACTATACTCTAATTAAGCAGAGTTATGGTAAAGTGACACCTGGAGTACGATACTCTAATTAAGCAGAGTTATGGTAAAGTCACACCTGGAGTACTATACTTTAATTATACCGAGCGATGGTAATGCCACACCTGCAGTACTATACTCTAATTATACCGAGCGACAGCAAAGCCACACCTGGAGTACTATACTCTAATTATACAGAGCGATGGTAATGCCACACCTGGAGTACTATACTCTAATTATACCGAGCGATGGTAATGTCACACCTGGAGTACTATACTCTAATTATACCGAGCGATGGTAATGCCACACCTGGAGTACTATACTCTAATTATACAGAGCGATGGTAATGCCACACCTGGAGTACTATACTCTAATTATACCGAGCGATGGTAATGCCACACCTACAGTACTATACTCTAATTATACAGAGCGATGGTAAAGCCACACCTGGAGTACCATACTCTAATTATACAGAGCGACCTTAAAGCCACACCTGGAGTACTATACTCTAATTATACAGAGCGATGGTAAAGCCTCACCTGGAGTACTATACTCTAATTATACAGAGCGATGGGAAAGCCACACCTGGAGTACTATACTCTAATTATACAGAGCGACGGTAAAGCCCAATCTGGAGTACTATACTCTAATTATACAGAGCGAGAGTAAAGCCTCACCTGGAGTACTATACTCTAATTATACAGAGCGACGGTAAAGCCACACCTGGAGTATTATACTCTAATTATACAGAGCGATGGTAAAGCCACACCTGGAGTACTATACTCTAATTATACAGAGCGACGGTAAAGCCACACCTGGAGTACTATACTCTAATTATACAGAGCGATGGTAAAGCCACACCTGGAGTACTGTACTCTAATTATACAGTGCGAAGGTCAAGCCACATCTTGAAAACTATACTCTAATTATACAGAGCGACATTAAAGCCTCACCTGGAGTACTATACTTTAATTATACAGAGCGACGGTAAAGACACACCTGGAGTACTATACTCTAATTATACAGAGCGATAGTGAATCCATACCTGGAGTACTATGCTCTAATTATACAGAGCGACAGTAAAGCCTCACCTGGAGTACTCTTCTCTAATTATACAGAGCGACGGTAAATCCACACCTGGAGTTCGGGACTCTAATTATACAGAGCGACGGTAAAGCCACACCTGGAGTACTATACTCTTAGTCATACAGAGCGACGGTAAAGCCACATCTGGAGTACTATACTCTAATTATCCAGAGCGATGGTAAAGCCACACCTGGAGTATTATACTCTGATTATACAGAGCGACGGTAAAGCCACACCTGGAGTACTAATCTCTAATTATACAGACTGACAGTAAAGCCTCACCTGGAGTACTATACTTTAGTTATACAGAGTGACAGTAACGCCATACCTGGAGTACTATACTCTAATTATACAGAGTGACAGTAAAGCCACACCTGGAGTACTATACTCTAATTATACAGCGCGATGGTTAAGCCTCACCTGGAGTACTATACTTTAGTTATACAGAGCGACAGTAAAGCCACACCTGGAGTACTATACTCTAATTATACAGAGTGACAGTAAAGCCACACCTGGAGTACTATACTCTGATTATACAGAGCGACGGTACAGCCACACCTGGAGTAATAGACTCTAATTATACAGAGTGACAGTAAAGCCTCACCTGGAGTACTATACTTTAGTTATACAGAGTGACAGTAAAGCCGCACCTGGAGTACTATACTCTAATTATACAAAGCAACGGGAAAGCCACATCTGGAGTACTATACTCTAATTATAGAGAACGACAGTAAAGCCTCACCTGGAGTACGATACTCTAATTATACAAAGCGACGGTAAAGCCACATCTGGAGTACTATACTCTAATTATACAGAGTGACAGTAAAGCCACACCTGGAGTACTATACTCTAATTATACAGAGCAACAGTAAAGCCTCACCTGGAGTATGATACTCTAATTATACAGCGCGATGGTTAAGCCTCAGCTGGAGTACTATACTCTAATTATACAAAGCGATGGTAAAGCCACATCTGGAGTACTATACTCTAATTATACAAAGCGAATGTAAAGCCACATCTGGAGTACTATACTCTAATTATACAGCGCGATGGTTAAGCCTCACCTGGAGTACTATACTTTAATAATACAGAGCGACGGTAAAGCCACACCTGGAGTACTATACTCTAATTATGCAGAGCGACAGTAAAGCCACACCTGGAGTACTATACTCTAATTAAGCAGAGTTATGGTAAAGTGACACCTGGAGTACGATACTCTAATTAAACAGAGTTATGGTAAAGTCACACCTGGAGTACTATACTATAATTATACCGAGCGATGGTAATGCCACACCTGGAGTACTATACTCTAATTATACAGAGCGACAGTAAAGCCACACCTGGAGTACTATACTCTAATTATACAGAGCGATGGTAATGCCACACCTGGAGTACTATACTCTAATTATACCGAGCGATGGTAATGCCACACCTGGAGTACTATACTCTAATTATACCGAGCGATGGTAATGCCACACCTGCAGTACTATACTCTAATTATACAGAGCGATGGTAATGCCACACCTGGAGTACTATACTCTAATTATACCGAGCGATGGTAATGCCACACCTACAGTACTATACTCTAATTATACAGAGCGATGGTAAAGCCACACCTGGAGTACCATACTCTAATTATACAGAGCGACCTTAAAGCCACACCTGGAGTACTATACTCTAATTATACAGAGCGACGGTAAAGCCTCACCTGGAGTACTATACTCTAATTATACAGAGTGATGGGAAAGCCACACCTGGAGTACTATACTCTAATTATACAGAGCGACGGTACAGCCCAATCTGGAGTACTATACTCTAATTATACAGAGCGAGAGTAAAGCCTCACCTGGAGTACTATACTCTAATTATACAGAGCGACGGTAAAGCCACACCTGGAGTATTATACTCTAATTATACAGAGCGATGGTAAAGCCACACCTGGAGTACTATACTCTAATTATACAGAGCGACGGTAAAGCCACACCTGGAGTACTATACTCTAATTATACAGAGCGATGGTAAAGCCACACCTGGAGTACTATACTCTAATTATACAGAGCGAAGGTCAAGCCACATCTTGAGTACTATACTCTAATTATACAGAGCGACATTAAAGCCTCACCTGGAGTACTATACTTTAATTATACAGAGCGACGGTAAAGACACACCTGGAGTACTATACTCTAATTATACAGAGCGATAGTGAATCCATACCTGGAGTACTATGCTCTAATTATACAGAGCGACAGTAAAGCCTCACCTGGAGTACTCTTCTCTAATTATACAGAGCGACGGTAAATCCACACCTGGATTTCTGGACTCTAATTATACAGAGCGACGGTAAAGCCACACCTGGAGTACTATACTCTTAGTCATACAGAGCGACGGTAAAGCCACATCTGGAGTACTATACTCTAATTATCCAGAGCGATGGTAAAGCCACACCTGGAGTATTATACTCTGATTATACAGAGCGACGGTAAAGCCACACCTGGAGTACTATACTCTTAGTCATACAGAGCGACGTTAAAGCCGCATCTGGAGTACTATACTCTAATTATCCAGAGCGATGGTAAAGCCACACCTGGAGTATTATACTCTGATTATACAGAGCGACGGTAAAGCCACACCTGGAGTACTAAACTCTAATTATACAGACTGACAGTAAAGCCTCACCTGGAGTACTATACTTTAGTTATACAGAGTGACAGTAACGCCATACCTGGAGTACTATGCTCTAATTATACAGAGTGACAGTAAACCCACACCTGGAGTACTATACTCTGATTATACAGAGCGACGGTACAGCCACACCTGGAGTAATAGACTCTAATTATACAGAGTGACAGTAAAGCCTCACCTGGAGTACTATACTTTAGTTATACAGAGTGACAGTAAAGCCGCACCTGGTGTACTATACCCTAATTATACAAAGCAACGGGAAAGCCACATCTGGAGTACTATACTCTAATTATAGAGAACGACAGTAAAGCCTCACCTGGAGTACGATACTCTAATTATACAAAGCGACGGTAATGCCACATCTGGAGTACTATACTCTAATTATACAGAGGGACAGTAAAGCCACACCTGGAGTACTATACTCTAATTATACAGAGCGACAGTAAAGCCTCATCTGGAGTATGATACTCTAATTATACAGCGCGATGGTTAAGCCTCACCTGGAGTACTATACTCTAATTATACAAAGCGACGGTAAAGCCACATCTGGAGTACTATACTCTAATTATACAGAGCGACAGTAAAGCCTCACCTGGAGTACTATACTCTAATTATACAAAGCGAATGTAAAGCCACATCTGGAGTACTATACTCTAATTATACAGCGCGATGGTTAAGCCTCACCTGGAGTACTATACTTTAATAATACAGAGCGACAGTAAAGCCACACCTGGAGTACTATACTCTAATTATGCAGAGCGATGGTAAAGCCACACCTGGAGTACAATACTCTAATTATACAGAGCGATGGTAAAGCCTCACCTGGAGTACTATACTCTAATTATACAGAGCGATGGTAAAGCCACACCTGGAGTACTATATTCTAATTATCCAGAGCAACAGTAAAGCCTCACCTGGAGTAATATACTCTAATTATACAGAGCGACAGTAAAGCCTCACCTGGAGTACTAGACTCTAATTATGCAGAGCGACAGTAAAGCCACACCTGGAGTACTATACTCTAATTAAGCAGAGTTATGGTAAAGTGACTCCTGGAGTACGATACTCTAATTAAACAGAGTTATGGTAAAGTCACACCTGGAGTACTATACTATAATTATTCCGAGCGATGGTAATGCCACACCTGGAGTACTATACTCTAATTATACAGAGCGACAGTAAATCCACACCTGGAGTACTATACTCTAATTATACCGAGCGATGGTAATGCCACACCTGGAGTACTATACTCTAATTATACCGAGCGATGGTAATGCCACACCTGGAGTACTATACTCTAATTATACAGAGCGATGGTAATGCCACACCTGGAGTACTATACTCTAATTATACCGAGCGATGGTAATGCCACACCTACAGTACTATACTCTAATTATACAGAGCGATGGTAAAGCCACACCTGGAGTACCATACTCTAATTATACAGAGCGACCTTAAAGCCACACCTGGAGTACTATACTCTAATTATACAGAGCGATGGTAAAGCCTCACCTGGAGTACTAAAGTCTAATTATACAGAGCGATGGGAAAGCCACACCTGGAGTACTATACTCTAATTATACAGAGCGACGGTAAAGCCCAATCTGGAGTACTATACTCTAATTATACAGAGCGAGAGTAAAGCCTCACCTGGAGTACTATACTCTAATTATACAGAGCGACGGTAAAGCCACACCTGGAGTATTATACTCTAATTATACAGAGCGATGGTAAAGCCACACCTGGAGTACTATACTCTAATTATACAGAGCGACGGTAAAGCCACACCTGGAGTACTATACTCTAATTATACAGAGCGACGGTAAAGCCACACCTGGAGTACTATACTCTAATTATACAGAGCGAAGGTCAAGCCACATCTTGAGTACTATACTCTAATTATACAGAGCGACATTAAAGCCTCACCTGGAGTACTATACTTTAATTATACAGAGCGATGGTAAAGACACACCTGGAGTACTATACTCTAATTATACAGAGCGATAGTGAATCCATACCTGGAGTACTATGCTCTAATTATACAGAGCGACAGTAAAGCCTCACCTGGAGTACTCTTCTCTAATTATACAGAGCGACGGTAAATCCACACCTGGAGTACTATACTCTTAGTCATACAGAGCGACGGTAAAGCCACATCTGGAGTACTATACTCTAATTATCCAGAGCGATGGTAAAGCCACACCTGGAGTATTATACTCTGATTATACAGAGCGACGGTAATGCCACACCTGGAGTACTAAACTCTAATTATACAGACTGACAGTAAAGCCTCACCTGGAGTACTATACTTTCGTTATACAGAGTGACAGTAACGCCATACCTGGAGTACTATACTCTAATTATACAGAGTGACAGTAAAGCCACACCTGGAGTACTATACTCTAATTATACAGCGCGATGGTTAAGCCTCACCTGGAGTACTATACTTTAGTTATACAGAGTGACAGTAAAGCCACACCTGGAGTACTATACTCTAATTATACAGAGTGACAGTAAAGCCACACCTGGAGTATTATACTCTGATTATACAGAGCGACGGTACAGCCACACCTGGAGTAATAGACTCTAATTATACAGAGTGACAGTAAAGCCTCACCTGGAGTACTATACTTTAGTTATATAGAGTGACAGTAAAGCCGCACCTGGAGTACTATACTCTAATTATACAAAGCAACGGGAAAGCCACATCTTGAGTACTATACTCTAATTATACAGAACGACAGTAAAGCCTCACCTGGAGAACGATACTCTAATTATACAAAGCGACGGTAAAGCCACATCTGGAGTACTATACTCTAATTATACAGAGGGACAGTAAAGCCACACCTGGAGTACTATACTCTAATTATACAGAGCGACAGTAAAGCCTCACCTGGAGTATGATACTCTAATTATACAGCGCGATGGTTAAGCCTCACCTGGAGTACTATACTCTAATTATACAAAGCGACGGTAAAGCCACATCTGGAGTACTATACTCTAATTATACAGAGCGACAGTAAAGCCTCACCTGGAGTACTATACTCTAATTATACAAAGCGACGGTAAAGCCACATCTGGAGTACTATACTCTAATTATACAGCGCGATGGTTAAGCCTCACCTGGAGTACTATACTTTAATAATACAGAGCGACGTTAAAGCCACACCTGGAGTACTATACTCTAATTATACAGAGCGATGGTAAAGCCACACCTGGAGTACAATACTCTAATTATACAGAGCGATGGTAAAGCCTCACCTGGAGTACTATACTCTAATTATACAGAGTGACGGTAAAGCCTCACCTGGAGTACTATACTCTAATTATACAGAGCGAAAGTAAAGCCTCACCTGGAGTACCAGACTCTAATTATACCGTGCAACAGTAAAGCCACACCTGGAGTACCATACTCTAATTATACAGAGCGACAGTAAAGCCTCACCTGGAGTACTATACACTAATTATACAGAGCGACAGTAAAGCCACACCTGGAGTACTATAATCTAATTCTACAGAGCGACAGTAAACCCACACCTGGAGTACTATACTCTAATTATACAGAGCGACAGTAAAGCCTCACCTGGAGTACTATACTCTAATTATGCAGAGCGACGGTAAAGCCACACCTGGAGTACTGTACTCTCATTACACAGAGCGACGGTAAAGCCACACCTGGAGTACTATACTCCAATTATACAGAGCGATGGAAAAGCCACACCTGGAGTACTATACTCTAATTATACAGAGCGACAGTAAAGCCACACCTGGAGTACTATACTCTAATTATACAGAGCAACAGTAAAGCCTCACCTGGAGTACTATACTCTAATTATGCAGAGCGACGTTAAAGCCACACCTGGAGTACTATACTCTAATTATACAGAGCGACAGTAAAGCCTCACCTGGAGTACTGTACTCTAATTATACAGAGCAACAGTAAAGCCACACCTGGAGTACTTTACTCTAATTATACAGAGCGACAGTAAAGCCTCACCTGGAGTACTATACTCTAATTATACAGAGCGACAGTTAAGCCACACCTGGAGTACGATACTCTAATTATTCAGAGCGACGGGAAAGCCACACCTGGAGTACCTGACTCTAAATTATACAGAGTGACAGTAAAGCCACACCTTGAGTACTAGACTCTAATTATACAGAGTGACAGTGAAGCCACACCTGGAGTACTATACTCTAATTATACAGAGTGACAGTAAAGACGCATCTGGAGTACTAGACTCTAATTATACAGAGCGACAGTAAAGCCTCACCTGGAGTACTATACTCTAATTATACAGAGCGACGGTAGAGCCACACCTGGAGTACTATACTCTAATTATACAGAGTGACAGTAAAGCCACACCTGGAGTACTATACTCTAATTATACAGAGCGACAGTAAAGCCTCACCTGGAGTACTATACTCTAATAATACAGAGCGACAGTAAAGCCTCACCTGGAGTACTGTACTCTAATTAAACAGAGCGACAGTAAAGCCACACCTGGAATACTATACTCTAATTATACAGAGTGACAGTGAAGCCACACCTGGAGTACTATACTCTAATTATACAGAGTGACAGTAAAGACGCATCTGGAGTACTAGACTCTAATTATACAGAGCGACAGTAAAGCCTCACCTGGAGTACTATACTCTAATTATACAGGGCGACGGTAAAGACACACCTGGAGTACTATACTCTAATTATACAGAGTGACAGTAAAGCCACACCTGGAGTACTATACTCTAATTATACAGAGCGACAGTATAGCCTCACCTGGAGTACTATACTCTAATAATACAGAGCGACAGTAAAGCCTCACCTGGAGTACTATACTCTAATTATACAGAGCGAAAGTAAAGCCACACCTGGAGTACTATACTCTAATTATACAGAGCGACAGTAAAGCCTCACCTGGAGTACTATACTCTAATTATACAGAGCGACGGTAAAGCCACACCTGGAGTACTATATTCTAATTATACAGTGCGACAGTAAAGCCTCACCTGGAGTAATATACTCTAATTATACAGAGCGACAGTAAAGCCTCACCTGGAGTACTATACTCTAATTCTACCGAGTGACAGTAAAGCCACACCTGCAGTACTATACTCTAATTATACAGAGCGACAGTAAAGCCTCACCTGGAGTACTATACTCTAATTATACAGAGCGACGGTAAAGCCACACCTGGAGTACTATATTCTAATTATACAGTGCGACAGTAAAGCCTCACCTGGAGTAATATACTCTAATTATACAGAGCGACAGTAAAGCCACACCTGGAGCACTATACTCTAATTAAGCATAGTTATGGTAAAGTCACACCTGGAGTACTATACTCTAATTAAACAGAGTTATTGTAAAGTCACACCTGGAGTAGTATACTCTAATTATACTGAGCGATGGTAATGCCACACCTGGAGTACTATACTCTAATTATACAGAGCGACAGTAAAGCCACACCTGGAGTACTATACTCTAATTATACAGGACAATGATAAAGCCACACCTGGAGTACTATACACTAATTGTACAGAGCGAGAGTAAAGCCTCACCTGGAGTACTATACTCTAATTATACAGAGCGACGGTAAAGCCACACCTGGAGTACTATACTCTAATTGTACAGAGCGAGAGTAAAGCGTCACCTGGAGTACTATACTCTAATTGTACAGAGCGACGGTAAAGCCCAATCTGGAGTACTATACTCTAATTATACAGAGCGAGAGTAAAGCCTCACCTGGAGTACTATACTCTAATTATACAGAGCGATGGTAACGCCACACCTGGAGTATTAAACTCGAATTATACAGAGCGATGGTAAAGCCACACCTGGAGTACTATACTCTAATTATACAGAGCGACGGTAAAGCCACACCTGGAGTACTATACTCTAATTATACAGAGCGACGGTAAAGCCACACCTGGAGTACGATACTCTAATTATACAGGACAACGATAAAGCCACACCTGGAGTATTATACACTAATTATACTTAGCGACAGTAAAGCCACATCTGGAGTACTATACTCTAATTATACAGAGCGACGGTAAAGCCCAATCTGGAGTACTATACTCTAATTATACAGAGCGACGGTAAAGCGCAATCTGGAGTACTATTCTCTAATTATACAGAGCGAGAGTAAAGCCTCACCTGGAGTACTATACTCTAATTATACGGAGCGACGGTAAAGCCACACCTGGAGTATTATACTCTAATTATACAGAGCGATGGTAAAGCCACACCTGGAGTACTATACTCTAATTATACAGAGCGACGGTAAAGCCACACCTGGAGTACTATACTCTAATTATACAGGACAATGATAAAGCCACACCTGGAGTACTATACACTAATTATACTTAGCGACGGTAAAGCCACATCTTGAGTGCTATACTCTAATTATACAGAGCGATGGTAATGCCACACCTGGAGTACTATACTCTAATTATCCAGAGCGATGGTAAAGCCACACCTGGAGTATTATACTCTGATTATACAGAGCGACGGTAAAGCCACACCTGGAGTACTATATTCTAATTATCCAGAGCAACAGTAAAGCCTCACCTGGAGTAATATACTCTAATTATACAGAGCGACAGTAAAGCCTCACCTGGAGTACTAGACTCTAATTATGCAGAGCGACAGTAAAGCCACACCTGGAGTACTATACTCTAATTAAGCAGAGTTATGGTAAAGTGACTCCTGGAGTACGATACTCTAATTAAACAGAGTTATGGTAAAGTCACACCTGGAGTACTATACTATAATTATACCGAGCGATGGTAATGCCACACCTGGAGTACTATACTCTAATTATACAGAGCGACAGTAAATCCACACCTGGAGTACTATACTCTAATTATACCGAGCGATGGTAATGCCACACCTGGAGTACTATACTCTAATTATACCGAGCGATGGTAATGCCACACCTGGAGTACTATACTCTAATTATACAGAGCGATGGTAATGCCACACCTGGAGTACTATACTCTAATTATACCGAGCGATGGTAATGCCACACCTACAGTACTATACTCTAATTATACAGAGCGATGGTAAAGCCACACCTGGAGTACCATACTCTAATTATACAGAGCGACCTTAAAGCCACACCTGGAGTACTATACTCTAATTATACAGAGCGATGGTAAAGCCTCACCTGGAGTACTAAAGTCTAATTATACAGAGCGATGGGAAAGCCACACCTGGAGTACTATACTCTAATTATACAGAGCGACGGTAAAGCCCAATCTGGAGTACTATACTCTAATTATACAGAGCGAGAGTAAAGCCTCACCTGGAGTACTATACTCTAATTATACAGAGCGATGGTAAAGCCACACCTGGAGTACTATACTCTAATTATACAGAGCGACGGTAAAGCCACACCTGGAGTACTATACTCTAATTATACAGAGCGACGGTAAAGCCACACCTGGAGTACTATACTCTAATTATACAGAGCGAAGGTCAAGCCACATCTTGAGTACTATACTCTAATTATACAGAGCGACATTAAAGCCTCACCTGGAGTACTATACTTTAATTATACAGAGCGATGGTAAAGACACACCTGGAGTACTATACTCTAATTATACAGAGCGATAGTGAATCCATACCTGGAGTACTATGCTCTAATTATACAGAGCGACAGTAAAGCCTCACCTGGAGTACTCTTCTCTAATTATACAGAGCGACGGTAAATCCACACCTGGAGTACTATACTCTTAGTCATACAGAGCGACGGTAAAGCCACATCTGGAGTACTATACTCTAATTATCCAGAGCGATGGTAAAGCCACACCTGGAGTATTATACTCTGATTATACAGAGCGACGGTAATGCCACACCTGGAGTACTAAACTCTAATTATACAGACTGACAGTAAAGCCTCACCTGGAGTACTATACTTTCGTTATACAGAGTGACAGTAACGCCATACCTGGAGTACTATACTCTAATTATACAGAGTGACAGTAAAGCCACACCTGGAGTACTATACTCTAATTATACAGCGCGATGGTTAAGCCTCACCTGGAGTACTATACTTTAGTTATACAGAGTGACAGTAAAGCCACACCTGGAGTACTATACTCTAATTATACAGAGTGACAGTAAAGCCACACCTGGAGTATTATACTCTGATTATACAGAGCGACGGTACAGCCACACCTGGAGTAATAGACTCTAATTATACAGAGTGACAGTAAAGCCTCACCTGGAGTACTATACTTTAGTTATATAGAGTGACAGTAAAGCCGCACCTGGAGTACTATACTCTAATTATACAAAGCAACGGGAAAGCCACATCTGGAGTACTATACTCTAATTATACAGAACGACAGTAAAGCCTCACCTGGAGAACGATACTCTAATTATACAAAGCGACGGTAAAGCCACATCTGGAGTACTATACTCTAATTATACAGAGGGACAGTAAAGCCACACCTGGAGTACTATACTCTAATTATACAGAGCGACAGTAAAGCCTCACCTGGAGTATGATACTCTAATTATACAGCGCGATGGTTAAGCCTCACCTGGAGTACTATACTCTAATTATACAAAGCGACGGTAAAGCCACATCTGGAGTACTATACTCTAATTATACAGAGCGACAGTAAAGCCTCACCTGGAGTACTATACTCTAATTATACAAAGCGACGGTAAAGCCACATCTGGAGTACTATACTCTAATTATACAGCGCGATGGTTAAGCCTCACCTGGAGTACTATACTTTAATAATACAGAGCGACGTTAAAGCCACACCTGGAGTACTATACTCTAATTATACAGAGCGATGGTAAAGCCACACCTGGAGTACAATACTCTAATTATACAGAGCGATGGTAAAGCCTCACCTGGAGTACTATACTCTAATTATACAGAGTGACGGTAAAGCCTCACCTGGAGTACTATACTCTAATTATACAGAGCGAAAGTAAAGCCTCACCTGGAGTACCAGACTCCAATTATACCGTGCAACAGTAAAGCCACACCTGGAGTACCATACTCTAATTATACAGAGCGACAGTAAAGCCTCACCTGGAGTACTATACACTAATTATACAGAGCGACAGTAAAGCCACACCTGGAGTACTATAATCTAATTCTACAGAGCGACAGTAAACCCACACCTGGAGTACTATACTCTAATTATACAGAGCGACAGTAAAGCCTCACCTGGAGTACTATACTCTAATTATGCAGAGCGACGGTAAAGCCACACCTGGAGTACTGTACTCTCATTACACAGAGCGACGGTAAAGCCACACCTGGAGTACTATACTCCAATTATACAGAGCGATGGAAAAGCCACACCTGGAGTACTATACTCTAATTATACAGAGCGACAGTAAAGCCACACCTGGAGTACTATACTCTAATTATACAGAGCAACAGTAAAGCCTCACCTGGAGTACTATACTCTAATTATGCAGAGCGACGTTAAAGCCACACCTGGAGTACTATACTCTAATTATACAGAGCGACAGTAAAGCCTCACCTGGAGTACTGTACTCTAATTATACAGAGCAACAGTAAAGCCACACCTGGAGTACTTTACTCTAATTATACAGAGCGACAGTAAAGCCTCACCTGGAGTACTATACTCTAATTATACAGAGCGACAGTTAAGCCACACCTGGAGTACGATACTCTAATTATTCAGAGCGACGGGAAAGCCACACCTGGAGTACCTGACTCTAAATTATACAGAGTGACAGTAAAGCCACACCTTGAGTACTAGACTCTAATTATACAGAGTGACAGTGAAGCCACACCTGGAGTACTATACTCTAATTATACAGAGTGACAGTAAAGACGCATCTGGAGTACTAGACTCTAATTATACAGAGCGACAGTAAAGCCTCACCTGGAGTACTATACTCTAATTATACAGAGCGACGGTAGAGCCACACCTGGAGTACTATACTCTAATTATACAGAGTGACAGTAAAGCCACACCTGGAGTACTATACTCTAATTATACAGAGCGACAGTAAAGCCTCACCTGGAGTACTATACTCTAATAATACAGAGCGACAGTAAAGCCTCACCTGGAGTACTGTACTCTAATTAAACAGAGCGACAGTAAAGCCACACCTGGAATACTATACTCTAATTATACAGAGTGACAGTGAAGCCACACCTGGAGTACTATACTCTAATTATACAGAGTGACAGTAAAGACGCATCTGGAGTACTAGACTCTAATTATACAGAGCGACAGTAAAGCCTCACCTGGAGTACTATACTCTAATTATACAGGGCGACGGTAAAGCCACACCTGGAGTACTATACTCTAATTATACAGAGTGACAGTAAAGCCACACCTGGAGTACTATACTCTAATTATACAGAGCGACAGTATAGCCTCACCTGGAGTACTATACTCTAATAATACAGAGCGACAGTAAAGCCTCACCTGGAGTACTATACTCTAATTATACAGAGCGAAAGTAAAGCCACACCTGGAGTACTATACTCTAATTATACAGAGCGACAGTAAAGCCTCACCTGGAGTACTATACTCTAATTATACAGAGCGACGGTAAAGCCACACCTGGAGTACTATATTCTAATTATACAGTGCGACAGTAAAGCCTCACCTGGAGTAATATACTCTAATTATACAGAGCGACAGTAAAGCCTCACCTGGAGTACTATACTCTAATTCTACCGAGTGACAGTAAAGCCACACCTGCAGTACTATACTCTAATTATACAGAGCGACAGTAAAGCCTCACCTGGAGTACTATACTCTAATTATACAGAGCGACGGTAAAGCCACACCTGGAGTACTATATTCTAATTATACAGTGCGACAGTAAAGCCTCACCTGGAGTAATATACTCTAATTATACAGAGCGACAGTAAAGCCACACCTGGAGCACTATACTCTAATTAAGCATAGTTATGGTAAAGTCACACCTGGAATACTATACTCTAATTAAACAGAGTTATTGTAAAGTCACACCTGGAGTAGTATACTCTAATTATACTGAGCGATGGTAATGCCACACCTGGAGTACTATACTCTAATTATACAGAGCGACAGTAAAGCCACACCTGGAGTACTATACTCTAATTATACAGGACAATGATAAAGCCACACCTGGAGTACTATACACTAATTGTACAGAGCGAGAGTAAAGCCTCACCTGGAGTACTATACTCTAATTATACAGAGCGACGGTAAAGCCACACCTGGAGTACTATACTCTAATTGTACAGAGCGAGAGTAAAGCGTCACCTGGAGTACTATACTCTAATTGTACAGAGCGACGGTAAAGCCCAATCTGGAGTACTATACTCTAATTATACAGAGCGAGAGTAAAGCCTCACCTGGAGTACTATACTCTAATTATACAGAGCGATGGTAACGCCACACCTGGAGTATTAAACTCGAATTATACAGAGCGATGGTAAAGCCACACCTGGAGTACTATACTCTAATTATACAGAGCGACGGTAAAGCCACACCTGGAGTACTATACTCTAATTATACAGAGCGACGGTAAAGCCACACCTGGAGTACGATACTCTAATTATACAGGACAACGATAAAGCCACACCTGGAGTATTATACACTAATTATACTTAGCGACAGTAAAGCCACATCTGGAGTACTATACTCTAATTATACAGAGCGACGGTAAAGCCCAATCTGGAGTACTATACTCTAATTATACAGAGCGACGGTAAAGCGCAATCTGGAGTACTATTCTCTAATTATACAGAGCGAGAGTAAAGCCTCACCTGGAGTACTATACTCTAATTATACGGAGCGACGGTAAAGCCACACCTGGAGTATTATACTCTAATTATACAGAGCGATGGTAAAGCCACACCTGGAGTACTATACTCTAATTATACAGAGCGACGGTAAAGCCACACCTGGAGTACTATACTCTAATTATACAGGACAATGATAAAGCCACACCTGGAGTACTATACACTAATTATACTTAGCGACGGTAAAGCCACATCTGGAGTGCTATACTCTAATTATACAGAGCGATGGTAATGCCACACCTGGAGTACTATAGTCTTATTATACCGAGCGATGGTAATGCCACACCTGGAGTACTATACTTTAATTATACCGAGCGATGCTAATGCCACACCTGGAGTACTATACTCTAATTATACAGAGCGATGGTAATGCCACACCTGGAGTACTATACTCTAATTATACCGAGCGATGGTAATGCCACACCTACAGTACTATACTCTAATTATACAGAGCGATGGTAAAGCCACACCTGGAGTACCATACTCTAATTATACAGAGCGACCTGAAAGCCACAGCTGGAGTACTATACTCTAATTATACAGAGCGATGGTAAAGCCTCACCTGGAGTACTAAACTCTAATTATACAGAGCGATGGGAAAGCCACACCTGGAGTACTATACTCTAATTATACAGAGCGACGGTAAAGCCCAATCTGGAGTACTATTCTCTAATTATACAGAGCGAGAGTAAAGCCTCACCTGGAGTACTATACTCTAATTATACAGAGCGACGGTAAAGCCACACCTGGAGTATTATACTCTAATTATACAGAGCGATGGTAAAGCCACACCTGGAGTACTATACTCTAATTATACAGAGCGACGGTAAAGCCACACCTGGAGTACTATACTCTAATTATACAGAGCGATGGTAAAGCCACACCTGGAGTACTATACTCTAATTATACAGAGCGAAGGTCAAGCCACATCTTGAGTACTATACTCTAATTATACAGAGCGACATTAAAGCCTCACCTGGAGTACTATACTTTAATTATACAGAGCGACGGTAAAGACACACCTGGAGTACTATACTCTAATTATACAGAGCGATAGTGAATCCATACCTGGAGTACTATGCTCTAATTATACAGAGCGACAGTAAAGCCTCACCTGGAGTACTCTTCTCTAATTATACAGAGCGACGGTAAATCCGCACCTGGAGTTCTGGACTCTAATTATACAGAGCGACGGTAAAGCCACACCTGGAATACTATACTCTTAGTCATACAGAGCGACGGTAAAGCCACATCTGTAGTACTAAACTCTAATTATACAGAGCGATGGTAAAGCCACACCTGGAGTATTATACTTTGATTATACAGAGCGACGGTAAAGCCACACCTGGAGTACTATACTCTAATTATACAGACTGACAGTAAAGCCTCACCTGGAGTACTATACATTAGTTATACAGAGTGACAGTAACGCCACTCCTGGAGTACTATACTCTAATTATACAGAGTGACAGTAAAGCCACACCTGGAGTACTATACTCTAATTATACAGCGCGATGGTTAAGCCTCACCTGGAGTACTATACTTTAGTTATACAGAGTGACAGTAAAGCCACACCTGGAGTACTATACTCTAATTATACAGAGTGACAGTAAAGCCACACCTGGAGTACTATACTCTGATTATGCAGAGCGACGGTACAGCCACACCTGGAGTAATAGACTCTAATTATACAGAGTGACAGTAAAGCCTCAAATGGAGTACTATACTTTAGTTATACAGAGTGACAGTAAAGCCGCACCTGGAGTACTATACTCTAATTATACAAAGCAACGGGAAAGCCACATCTGGAGTACTATACTCTAATTATAGAGAACGACAGTAAAGCCTCACCTGGAGTACGATACTCTAATTATACAAAGCGACGGTAAAGCCACATCTGGAGTACTATACTCTAATTATACAGAGGGACAGTAAAGCCACACCTGGAGTACTATACTCTAATTATACAGAGCGACAGTAAAGCCTCACCTGGAGTATGATACTCTAATTATACAGTGCGATGGTTAAGCCTCACCTGGAGTACTATACTCTAATTATACAAAGCGACGGTAAAGCCACATCTGGAGTACTATACTCTAATTATACAGAGCGACAGTAAAGCCTCACCTGGAGTACTATACTCTAATTATACAAAGCGACGGTAAAGCCACATCTGGAGTACTATACTCTAATTATACAGCGCGATGGTTAAGCCTCACCTGGAGTACTATACTTTAATAATACAGAGCGACGGTAAAGCCACTCCTGGAGTACTATACTCTAATTATACAGAGCGATGGTAAAGCCACACCTGGAGTACAATACTCTAATTATACAGAGCGATGGTAAAGCCTCACCTGGAGTACTATACTCTAATTATACAGAGTGACGGTAAAGCCTCACCTGGAGTACTATACTCTAATTATACAGAGCGAATGTAAAGCCTCACCTGGAGTACCAGACTAATTATACCGTGCGACAGTAAAGCCACACCTGGAGTACTATACTCTAATTATACAGAGCGACAGTAAAGCCTCACCTGGAGTATGATACTCTAATTATACAGTGCGATGGTTAAGCCTCACCTGGAGTACTATACTCTAATTATACAAAGCGACGGTAAAGCCACATCTGGAGTACTATACTCTAATTATACAGAGCGACAGTAAAGCCTCACCTGGAGTACTATACTCTAATTATACAAAGCGACGGTAAAGCCACATCTGGAGTACTAAACTCTAATTATACAGAGCGATGGTAAAGCCACACCTGGAGTATTATACTTTGATTATACAGAGCGACGGTAAAGCCACACCTGGAGTACTATACTCTAATTATACAGACTGACAGTAAAGCCTCACCTGGAGTACTATACATTAGTTATACAGAGTGACAGTAACGCCACTCCTGGAGTACTATACTCTAATTATACAGAGTGACAGTAAAGCCACACCTGGAGTACTATACTCTAATTATACAGCGCGATGGTTAAGCCTCACCTGGAGTACTATACTTTAGTTATACAGAGTGACAGTAAAGCCACACCTGGAGTACTATACTCTAATTATACAGAGTGACAGTAAAGCCACACCTGGAGTACTATACTCTGATTATGCAGAGCGACGGTACAGCCACACCTGGAGTAATAGACTCTAATTATACAGAGTGACAGTAAAGCCTCAAATGGAGTACTATACTTTAGTTATACAGAGTGACAGTAAAGCCGCACCTGGAGTACTATACTCTAATTATACAAAGCAACGGGAAAGCCACATCTGGAGTACTATACTCTAATTACTCAGAACGACAGTAAAGCCTCACCTGGAGTACGATACTCTAATTATACAAAGCGACGGTAAAGCCACATCTGGAGTACTATACTCTAATTATACAGAGGGACAGTAAAGCCACACCTGGAGTACTATACTCTAATTATACAGAGCGACAGTAAAGCCTCACCTGGAGTATGATACTCTAATTATACAGTGCGATGGTTAAGCCTCACCTGGAGTACTATACTCTAATTATACAAAGCGACGGTAAAGCCACATCTGGAGTACTATACTCTAATTATACAGAGCGACAGTAAAGCCTCACCTGGAGTACTATACTCTAATTATACAAAGCGACGGTAAAGCCACATCTGGAGTACTATACTCTAATTATACAGCGCGATGGTTAAGCCTCACCTGGAGTACTATACTTTAATAATACAGAGCGACGGTAAAGCCACTCCTGGAGTACTATACTCTAATTATACAGAGCGATGGTAAAGCCACACCTGGAGTACAATACTCTAATTATACAGAGCGATGGTAAAGCCTCACCTGGAGTACTATACTCTAATTATACAGAGTGACGGTAAAGCCTCACCTGGAGTACTATACTCTAATTATACAGAGCGAATGTAAAGCCTCACCTGGAGTACCAGACTAATTATACCGTGCGACAGTAAAGCCACACCTGGAGTACTATACTCTAATTATACAGAGCGACAGTAAAGCCTCACCTGGAGTATGATACTCTAATTATACAGTGCGATGGTTAAGCCTCACCTGGAGTACTATACTCTAATTATACAAAGCGACGGTAAAGCCACATCTGGAGTACTATACTCTAATTATACAGAGCGACAGTAAAGCCTCACCTGGAGTACTATACTCTAATTATACAAAGCGACGGTAAAGCCACATCTGGAGTACTATACTCTAATTATACAGCGCGATGGTTAAGCCTCACCTGGAGTACTATACTTTAATAATACAGAGCGACGGTGAAGCCACTCCTGGAGTACTATACTCTAATTATACAGAGCGATGGTAAAGCCACACCTGGAGTACAATACTCTAATTATACAGAGCGATGGTAAAGCCTCACCTGGAGTACTATACTCTAATTATACAGAGTGACGGTAAAGCCTCACCTGGAGTACTATACTCTAATTATACAGAGCGAATGTAAAGCCTCACCTGGAGTACCAGACTAATTATACCGTGCGACAGTAAAGCCACACCTGGAGTACCATACTCTAATTATACAGAGCGACAGTAAAGCCTCGCCTGGAGTACTATACACTAATTATACAGAGCGACAGTAAAGCCACACCTGGAGTACTATAATCTAATTCTACAGAGCGACAGTAAACCCACACCTGGAGTACTATACTCTAATTATACAGAGCGACAGTAAAGCCTCGCCTGGAGTACTATACACTAATTATACAGAGCGACAGTAAAGCCACACCTGGAGTACTATAATCTAATTCTACAGAGCGACAGTAAACCCACACCTGGAGTACTATACTCTAATTATACAGAGCGACAGTAAAGCCTCACCTGGAGTACTATACTCTAATTATACAGAGCGACGGTAAAGCCACACCTGGAGTACTGTACTCTCATTACACAGAGTGACGGTAAAGCCACACCTGGAGTACTATACTCTAATTATACAGAGCGATGGAAAAGCCACACCTGGAGTACTATACTCTAATTATACAGAGCGACAGTAAAGCCACACCTGGAGTACTATACTCTAATTATACAGAGCGAAGGTCAAGCCACATCTTGAGTACTATACTCTAATTATACAGAGCGACATTAAAGCCTCACCTGGAGTACTATACTTTAATTATACAGAGCGACGGTAAAGACACACCTGGAGTACTATACTCCAATTATACAGAGCGATAGTGAATCCATACCTGGAGTACTATGCTCTAATTATACAGAGCGACAGTAAAGCCTCACCTGGAGTACTCTTCTCTAATTATACAGAGCGACGGTAAATCCACACCTGGAGTTCTGGACTCTAATTATACAGAGCGACGGTAAAGCCACACCTGGAGTACTATACTCTTAGTCATACAGAGCGACGGTAAAGCCACATCTGTAGTACTAAACTCTAATTATACAGAGCGATGGTAAAGCCACACCTGGAGTATGATACTCTGATTATACAGAGCGACGGTAAAGCCACACCTGGAGTACTAAACTCTAATTATACAGACTGACAGTAAAGCCTCACCTGGAGTACTATACTTTAGTTATACAGAGTGACAGTAACGCCACACCTGGAGTACTATACTCTAATTATACAGAGTGACAGTAAAGCCACACCTGGAGTACTATACTCTAATTCTACAGCGCGATGGTTAAGCCTCACTTGGAGTACTATACTTTAGTTATACAGAGTGACAGTAAAGCCGCACATGGAGTACTATACTCTGATTATACAGAGCGACGGTACAGCCACACCTGGAGTAATAGACTCTATACAGAGTGACAGTAAAGCCTCACCTGGAGTACTATACTTTAGTTATACAGAGTGACAGTAAAGCCGCACCTGGAGTACTATACTCTAATTATACAAAGCAATGGGAAAGCCACATCTGGAGTACTATACTCTAATTATACAGAACGACAGTAAAGCCTCACCTGGAGTACGATACTCTAATTATACAAAGCGACGGTAAAGCCACATCTGGAGTACTATACTCTAATGATACAGAGGGACAGTAAAGCCACACCTTGAGTACTATACTCTAATTACACAGAGCGACAGTAAAGCCTCACCTGGAGTATGATACTCTAATTATACAGCGCGATGGTTAAGCCTCACCTGGAGTACTATACTCTAATTATACAAAGCGACGGTAAAGCCACATCTGGAGTACTATACTCTAATTATACAGAGCGACAGTAAAGCCTCACCTGGAGTACTATACTCTAATTATACAAAGCGACGGTAAAGCCACATCTGGAGTACTATACTCTAATTATACAGCGCGATGGTTAAGCCTCACCTGGAGTACTATACTTTAATAATACAGAGCGACGGTAAAGCCACACCTGGAGTACTATACTCTAATTATACAGAGCGATGGTAAAGCCACACCTGGAGTACAATACTCTAATTATACAGAGCGATGGTAAAGCCTCACCTGGAGTACTATACTCTAATTATACAGAGTGACGGTAAAGCCTCAGCTGGAGTACTATACTCTAATTATACAGAGCGAAAGTAAAGCCTCACCTGAAGTACCAGACTAATTATACCGTGCGACAGTAAAGCCACACCTGGAGTACCATACTCTAATTATACAGAGCGACAGTAAAGCCTCGCCTGGAGTACTATACACTAATTATACAGAGCGACAGTAAAGCCACACCTGGAGTACTATAATCTAATTCTACAGAGCGACAGTAAACCCACACCTGGAGTACTATACTCTAATTATACAGAGCGACAGTAAAGCCTCACCTGGAGTACTATACTCTAATTATACGGAGCGACGGTAAAGCCACACCTGGAGTACTGTACTCTCATTACACAGAGTGACGGTAAAGCCACACCTGGAGTACTATACTCTAATTATACAGAGCGATGGAAAAGCCACACCTGGAGTACTATACTCTAATTATACAGAGCGACAGTAAAGCCACACCTGGAGTACTATACTCTAATTATACAGAGCGAAGGTCAAGCCACATCTTGAGTACTATACTCTAATTATACAGAGCGACATTAAAGCCTCACCTGGAGTACTATACTTTAATTATACAGAGCGACGGTAAAGACACACCTGGAGTACTATACTCCAATTATACAGAGCGATAGTGAATCCATACCTGGAGTACTATGCTCTAATTATACAGAGCGACAGTAAAGCCTCACCCGGAGTACTCTTCTCTAATTATACAGAGCGACGGTAAATCCACACCTGGAGTTCTGGACTCTAATTATACAGAGCGACGGTAAAGCCACACCTGGAGTACTATACTCTTAGTCATACAGAGCGACGGTAAAGCCACATCTGTAGTACTAAACTCTAATTATACAGAGCGATGGTAAAGCCACACCTGGAGTATGATACTCTGATTATACAGAGCGACGGTAAAGCCACACCTGGAGTACTAAACTCTAATTATACAGACTGACAGTAAAGCCTCACCTGGAGTACTATACTTTAGTTATACAGAGTGACAGTAACGCCACACCTGGAGTACTATACTCTAATTATACAGAGTGACAGTAAAGCCACACCTGGAGTACTATACTCTAATTCTACAGCGCGATGGTTAAGCCTCACCTGGAGTACTATACTTTAGTTATACAGAGTGACAGTAAAGCCGCACCTGGAGTACTATACTCTGATTATACAGAGCGACGGTACAGCCACACCTGGAGTAATAGACTCTATACAGAGTGACAGTAAAGCCTCACCTGGAGTACTATACTTTAGTTATACAGAGTGACAGTAAAGCCGCACCTGGAGTACTATACTCTAATTATACAAAGCAATGGGAAAGCCACATCTGGAGTACTATACTCTAATTATACAGAACGACAGTAAAGCCTCACCTGGAGTACGATACTCTAATTATACAAAGCGACGGTAAAGCCACATCTGGAGTACTATACTCTAATGATAAAGAGGGACAGTAAAGCCACACCTTGAGTACTATACTCTAATTACACAGAGCGACAGTAAAGCCTCACCTGGAGTATGATACTCTAATTATACAGCGCGATGGTTAAGCCTCACCTGGAGTACTATACTCTAATTATACAAAGCGACGGTAAAGCCACATCTGGAGTACTATACTCTAATTATACAGAGCGACAGTAAAGCCTCACCTGGAGTACTATACTCTAATTATACAAAGCGACGGTAAAGCCACATCTGGAGTACTATACTCTAATTATACAGCGCGATGGTTAAGCCTCACCTGGAGTACTATACTTTAATAATACAGAGCGACGGTAAAGCCACACCTGGAGTACTATACTCTAATTATACAGAGCGATGGTAAAGCCACACCTGGAGTACAATACTCTAATTATACAGAGCGATGGTAAAGCCTCACCTGGAGTACTATACTCTAATTATACAGAGTGACGGTAAAGCCTCAGCTGGAGTACTATACTCTAATTATACAGAGCGAAAGTAAAGCCTCACCTGGAGTACCAGACTAATTATACCGTGCGACAGTAAAGCCACACCTGGAGTACCATACTCTAATTATACAGAGCGACAGTAAAGCCTCGCCTGGAGTACTATACACTAATTATACAGAGCGACAGTAAAGCCACACCTGGAGTACTATAATCTAATTCTACAGAGCGACAGTAAACCCACACCTGGAGTACTATACTCTAATTATACAGAGCGACAGTAAAGCCTCACCTGGAGTACTATACTCTAATTATACAGAGCGACGGTAAAGCCACACCTGGAGTACTGTACTCTCATTACACAGAGTGACGGTAAAGCCACACCTGGAGTACTATACTCTAATTATACAGAGCGATGGAAAAGCCACAACTGGAGTACTATACTCTAATTATACAGAGCGACAGTAAAGCCACACCTGGAGTACTATACTCTAATTATACAGAGCGCAGGAGAGCCTCACCTGGAGTACTATACTCTAATTATGCAGAGCGACGGTAAAGCCACACCTGGAGTACTATACTCTAATTATACAGAGCGACAGTAAAGCCTCACCTGGAGTACTGCACTCTAATTATACAGAGCGACAGTAAAGCCACACCTGGAGTACTTTACTCTAATTATACAGAGCGACAGTAAAGCCTCACCTGGAGTACTATACTCTAATTATACAGAGCGACAGTAAAGCCACACCTGGAGTACGATACTCTAATTATTCAGAGCGACGGTAAAGCCACACCTGGAGTACCTGACTCTAAATTATACAGAGTGACAGTAAAGCCACACCTGGAGTACTAGACTCTAATTATACAGAGTGACAGTGAAGCCACACCTGGAGTACTATACTCTAATTATGCAGAGTGACAGTAAAGACGCATCTGGAGTACTAGACTCTAATTATACAGAGCGACAGTAAAGCCTCACCTGGAGTACTATACTCTAATTATACAGAGCGACGGTAAAGCCACACCTGGAGTACTATACTCTAATTATACAGAGTGACAGTAAAGCCACACCTGGAGTACTATACTCTAATTATACAGAGCGACAGTAAAGCCTCACCTGGAGTACTATACTCTAATAATACAGAGCGACAGTAAAGCCTCACCTGGAGTACTATACTCTAATTATACAGAGCGACAGTAAAGCCACACCTGGAGTACTATACTCTAATTATACAGAGTGACAGTGAAGCCACACCTGGAGTACTATACTCTAATTATACAGAGTGACAGTAAAGAAGCATCTGGAGTACTAGACTCTAATTATACAGAGCGACAGTAAAGCCTCACCTGGAGTACTATACTCTAATTATACAGAGCGACGGTAAAGCCACATCTGGAGTACTATACTCTAATTATACAGCGCGATGGTTAAGCCTCACCTGGAGTACTATACTTTAATAATACAGAGCGACGGTAAAGCCACACCTGGAGTACTATACTCTAATTATACAGAGCGACAGTAAACCCACACCTGGAGTACTATACTCTAATTATACAGAGCGACAGTAAAGCCTCACCTGGAGTACTATACTCTAATTATACAGAGCGACGGTAAAGCCACACCTGGAGTACTGTACTCTCATTACACAGAGTGACGGTAAAGCCACACCTGGAGTACTATACTCTAATTATACAGAGCGATGGAAAAGCCACAACTGGAGTACTATACTCTAATTATACAGAGCGACAGTAAAGCCACACCTGGAGTACTATACTCTAATTATACAGAGCGCAGGAGAGCCTCACCTGGAGTACTATACTCTAATTATGCAGAGCGACGGTAAAGCCACACCTGGAGTACTATACTCTAATTATACAGAGCGACAGTAAAGCCTCACCTGGAGTACTGCACTCTAATTATACAGAGCGACAGTAAAGCCACACCTGGAGTACTTTACTCTAATTATACAGAGCGACAGTAAAGCCTCACCTGGAGTACTATACTCTAATTATACAGAGCGACAGTAAAGCCACACCTGGAGTACGATACTCTAATTATTCAGAGCGACGGTAAAGCCACACCTGGAGTACCTGACTCTAAATTATACAGAGTGACAGTAAAGCCACACCTGGAGTACTAGACTCTAATTATACAGAGTGACAGTGAAGCCACACCTGGAGTACTATACTCTAATTATGCAGAGTGACAGTAAAGACGCATCTGGAGTACTAGACTCTAATTATACAGAGCGACAGTAAAGCCTCACCTGGAGTACTATACTCTAATTATACAGAGCGACGGTAAAGCCACACCTGGAGTACTATACTCTAATTATACAGAGTGACAGTAAAGCCACACCTGGAGTACTATACTCTAATTATACAGAGCGACAGTAAAGCCTCACCTGGAGTACTATACTCTAATAATACAGAGCGACAGTAAAGCCTCACCTGGAGTACTATACTCTAATTATACAGAGCGACAGTAAAGCCACACCTGGAGTACTATACTCTAATTATACAGAGTGACAGTGAAGCCACACCTGGAGTACTATACTCTAATTATACAGAGTGACAGTAAAGAAGCATCTGGAGTACTAGACTCTAATTATACAGAGCGACAGTAAAGCCTCACCTGGAGTACTATACTCTAATTATACAGAGCGACGGTAAAGCCACATCTGGAGTACTATACTCTAATTATACAGCGCGATGGTTAAGCCTCACCTGGAGTACTATACTTTAATAATACAGAGCGACGGTAAAGCCACACCTGGAGTACTATACTCTAATTATACAGAGCGATGGTAAAGCCACACCTGGAGTACAATACTCTAATTATACAGAGCGATGGTAAAGCCTCAGCTGGAGTACTATACTCTAATTATACAGAGCGAAAGTAAAGCCTCACCTGGAGTACCAGACTAATTATACCGTGCGACAGTAAAGCCACACCTGGAGTACCATACTCTAATTATACAGAGCGACAGTAAAGCCTCGCCTGGAGGACTATACACTAATTATACAGAGCGACAGTAAAGCCACACCTGGAGTACTATAATCTAATTCTACAGAGCGACAGTAAACCCACACCTGGAGTACTATACTCTAATTATACAGAGCGACAGTAAAGCCTCACCTGGAGTACTATACTCTAATTATACAGAGCGACGGTAAAGCCACACCTGGAGTACTGTACTCTCATTACACAGAGTGACGGTAAAGCCACACCTGGAGTACTATACTCTAATTATACAGAGCGATGGAAAAGCCACAACTGGAGTACTATACTCTAATTATACAGAGCGACAGTAAAGCCACACCTGGAGTACTATACTCTAATTATACAGAGCGACAGTAGAGCCTCACCTGGAGTACTATACTCTAATTATGCAGAGCCACGGTAAAGCCACACCTGGAGTACTATACTCTAATTATACAGAGCGACAGTAAAGCCTCACCTGGAGTACTGCACTCTAATTATACAGAGCGACAGTAAAGCCTCACCTGGAGTACTATACTCTAATTATACAGAGCGACAGTAAAGCCACACCTGGAGTACGATACTCTAATTATTCAGAGCGACGGTAAAGCCACACCTGGAGTACCTGACTCTAAATTATACAGAGTGACAGTAAAGCCACACCTGGAGTACTAGACTCTAATTATACAGAGTGACAGTGAAGCAACACCTGGAGTACGATACTCTAATTATGCAGAGTGACAGTAAAGACGCATCTGGAGTACTAGACTCTAATTATACAGAGCGACAGTAAAGCCTCACCTGGAGTACTATACTCTAATTATACAGAGCGACGGTAAAGCCACAACTGGAGTACTATACTCTAATTATACAGAGTGACAGTAAAGCCACACCTGGAGTACTATACTCTAATTATACAGAGCGACAGTAAAGCCTCACCTGGAGTACTATACTCTAATAATACAGAGCGACAGTAAAGCCTCACCTGGAGTACTATACTCTAATTATACAGAGCGACAGTAAAGCCACACCTGGAGTACTATACTCTAATTATACAGAGTGACAGTGAAGCCACACCTGGAGTACTATACTCTAATTATACAGAGTGACAGTAAAGAAGCATCTGGAGTACTAGACTCTAATTATACAGAGCGACAGTAAAGCCTCACCTGGAGTACTATACTCTAATTATACAGAGCGACGGTAAAGCCACACCTGGAGTACTATACTCTAATTATACAGAGTGACAGTAAAGCCACACCTGGAGTACTATACTCTAATTATACAGAGCGACAGTAAAGCCTCACCTGGAGTACTATACTCTAATAATACAGAGCGACAGTAAAGCCTCACCTGGAGTACTATACTCTAATTAGACAGAGCGACAGTAAAGCCACACCTGGAGTACTATACTCTAATTATACAGAGCGACAGTAAAGCCTCACCTGGAGTACTATACTCTAATTCTACCGAGTGACAGTAAAGCCACACCTGCAGTACTATACTCTAATTATACAGAGCGACAGTAAAGCCTCACCTGGAGTACTATACTCTAATTATACAGAGCGACAGTAAAGCCCAATCTGGAGTACTATACTCTAATTATACAGAGCGAGAGTAAAGCCTCACCTGGAGTACTATACTCTAATTATACAGAGCGACGGTAAAGCCACACCTGGAGTATTAAACTCGAATTATACAGAGCGATGGTAAAGCCACACCTGGAGTACTATACTCTAATTATGCAGAGCGACGGTAAAGCCACACCTGGAGTACTATACTCTAATTATACAGAGCGACGCTAAAGCCACACCTGGAGTACGATACTCTAATTATACAGGACAACGATAAAGCCACACCTGGAGTATTATACACTAATTATACTTAGCGACGGTAAAGCTACATCTGGAGTACTATACTCTAATTATACAGAGCGACGGTAAAGCCCAATCTGGAGTACTATACTCTAATTATACAGAGCTACGGTAAAGCCCAATCTGGAGTACTATTCTCTAATTATACAGAGCAAGAGTAAAGCCTCACCTGGAGTACTATACTCTAATTATACGGAGCGACGGTAAAGCCACACCTGGAGTATTATACTCTAATTATACAGAGCGATGGTAAAGCCACACCTGGAGTACTATACTCTAATTATACAGAGCGACGGTAAATCCACACCTGGAGTACTATACTCTAATTATACAGGACAATGATAAAGCCACACCTGGAGTACTATACACTAATTATACTTAGCGACGGTAAAGCCACATCTGGAGTACTATACTCTAATTATACAGAGCGACAGTAAAGCCACACCTGGAGTACCTGATCCTAATTACACAGAGCGACGGTAAAGCCTCACCTGGAGTACTATACTCTAATAATACACAGCGACAGTAAAGCCTCACCTGGAGTACTATACTCTAATTATACAGAGCGACAGTAAAGCCTCACCTGGAGTACTATACTCTAATTATACAGAGCGACAGTAAAGCCACACCTGGAGTACTATACTCTAATTCTACAGAGTGACAGTAAAGCCACACCTGCAGTACTATACTCTAATTATACAGAGCGACAGAAAAGCCTCACCTGGAGTACTATGCTCTAATTATACAGAGCAACAGTAAAGCCTCACCTGGAGTACTATACTCTAATTCTACAGAGTGACAGTAAAGCCACACCTGCAGTACTATACTCTAATTATACAGAGCGACAGTAAAGCCTCACCTGGAGTACTATACTCTAATTATACAGAGCGATGGTAAAGCCACACCTGGAGTACTATATTCTAATTATACAGAGCGACGGTAAAGCCTCACCTGGAGTACTATACTCTAATTATACAGAGCAACAGTAAAGCGTCACCTGGAGTACTATACTCTAATTCTACAGAGTGACAGTAAAGCCACACCTGCAGTACTATACTCTAATTATACAGAGCAACAGTAAAGCGTCACCTGGAGTACTATACTCTAATTCTACAGAGTGACAGTAAAGCCACACCTGCAGTACTATACTCTAATTATACAGAGCGACGGTAAAGCCACACCTGCAGTACTATACTCTAATTATACAGAGCGACAGTAAAGCCTCACCTGGAGTACTATACTCTAATTATACAGAGCAACAGTAAAGCCTCACCTGGAGTACTATACTCTAATTCTACAGAGTGACAGTAAAGCCACACCTGCAGTACTATACTCTAATTATACAGAGCGACAGTAAAGCCTCACCTGGAGTACTATACTCTAATTATACAGAGCAACAGTAAAGCCTCACCTGGAGTACTATACTCTAATTCTACAGAGTGACAGTAAAGCCACACCTGCAGTACTATACTCTAATTATACAGAGCGACAGTAAAGCCTCACCTGGAGTACTATACTCTAATTATACAGAGCGATGGTAAAGCCACACCTGGAGTACTATATTCTAATTATACAGAGCGACAGTAAAGCCTCACCTGGAGTAATATACTCTAATTATACAGAGCGACAGTAAAGCCTCACCTGGAGTACTATACTCTAATTAAGCAGAGTTATGGTAAAGTCACACCTGGAGTACTATACTCTAATTAGACAGAGTTATGGTAAAGTCACACCTGGAGTACTATACTGTAATTATACCGAGCGATGGTAATGCCACACATGGAGTACTATACTCTAATTATACAGAGCGACAGTAAAGCCACACCTGGAGTACTATACTCTAATTATACAGAGTGACGGTAAAGCCTCACCTGGAGTACTATACTCTAATTATACAGAGCAACAGTAAAGCCTCACCTGGAGTAACAGACTCTAATTATACAGAGCGACAGTAAAGCCACACCTGGAGTACTATACACTAATTATACAGAGCGACAGTAAAGCCACACCTGGAGTACTATTATCTAATTCTACAGAGCGACAGTAAAGCCACACCTGGAGTACTATACTCTAATTAGACAGAGCGACAGTAAAGCCTCACCTGGAGTACTATAATTATACAGAGCGACAGTTCAGCCACACCTGGATTACTATACGCTAATTATGCAGAGCGATGGTAAAGCCACAGCTGGAGTACTATACTCTAATTATACAGACCGACGGTAAAGTCTCACCTGGAGTACTATACTCTAATTATACAGAGCGACGGTAAAGCCTGACCTGGAGTACTATACTCTAATTATACAGAGCGACAGTAAAGCCTCACCTGGAGTAACAGACTCCAATTATACAGAGCGACAGTAAAGCCACACCTGGAGTACCATACTCTAATTCTACCGAGTGACAGTAAAGCCTCACCTGGAGTACTATACTCTAATTATACAGAGCGACAGTAAAGCCCAATCTGGAGTACTATACTCTAATTATACAGAGCGAGAGTAAAGCCTCACCTGGAGTACTATACTCTAATTATACAGAGCGACGGTAAAGCCACACCTGAAGTATTAAACTCGAATTATACAGAGCGATGGTAAAGCCACACCTGGAGTACTATACTCTAATTATGCAGAGCGACGGTAAAGCCACACCTGGAGTACTATACTCTAATTATACAGAGCGACGCTAAAGCCACACCTGGAGTACGATACTCTAATTATACAGGACAACGATAAAGCCACACCTGGAGTATTATACACTAATTATACTTAGCGACGGTAAAGCTACATCTGGAGTACTATACTCTAATTATACAGAGCGACGGTAAAGCCCAATCTGGAGTACTATACTCTAATTATACAGAGCTACGGTAAAGCCCAATCTGGAGTACTATTCTCTAATTATACAGAGCAAGAGTAAAGCCTCACCTGGAGTACTATACTCTAATTATACGGAGCGACGGTAAAGCCACACCTGGAGTATTATACTCTAATTATACAGAGCGATGGTAAAGCCACACCTGGAGTACTATACTCTAATTATACAGAGCGACGGTAAAGCCACACCTGGAGTACTATACTCTAATTATACAGGACAATGATAAAGCCACACCTGGAGTACTATACACTAATTATACTTAGCGACGGTAAAGCCACATCTGGAGTACTATACTCTAATTATACAGAGCGACAGTAAAGCCACACCTGGAGTACCAGATCCTAATTACACAGAGCGACGGTAAAGCCTCACCTGGAGTACTATACTCTAATAATACAGAGCGACAGTAAAGCCTCACCTGGAGTACTATACTCTAATTATACAGAGCGACAGTAAAGCCTCACCTGGAGTACAATACTCTAATTATACAGAGTGACAGTAAAGCCACACCTGGAGTACTATACTCTAATTATACAGAGCAACAGTAAAGCCTCACCTGGAGTACTATACTCTAATTCTACAGAGTGACAGTAAAGTCACACCTGCAGTACTATACTCTAATTATACAGAGCGACAGTAAAGCCTCACCTGGAGTACTATACTCTAATTATACAGAGCGATGGTAAAGCCACACCTGGAGTACTATACTCTAATTAAGCAGAGTTATGGTAAAGTCACACCTGGAGTACTATACTCTAATTAGACAGAGTTATGGTAAAGTCACACCTGGAGTACTATACTGTAATTATACCGAGCGATGGTAATGCCACACATGGAGTACTATACTCTAATTATACAGAGCGACAGTAAAGCCACACCTGGAGTACTATACTCTAATTATACAGAGTGACGGTAAAGCCTCACCTGGAGTACTATACTCTAATTATACAGAGCAACAGTAAAGCCTCACCTGGAGTAACAGACTCTAATTATACAGAGCGACAGTAAAGCCACACCTGGAGTACTATACACTAATTATACAGAGCGACAGTAAAGCCACACCTGGAGTACTATTATCTAATTCTACAGAGCGACAGTAAAGCCACACCTGGAGTACTATACTCTAATTAGACAGAGCGACAGTAAAGCCTCACCTGGAGTACTATAATTATACAGAGCGACAGTTCAGCCACACCTGGATTACTATACGCTAATTATGCAGAGCGATGGTAAAGCCACAGCTGGAGTACTATACTCTAATTATACAGACCGACGGTAAAGTCTCACCTGGAGTACTATACTCTAATTATACAGAGCGACGGTAAAGCCTGACCTGGAGTACTATACTCTAATTATACAGAGCGACAGTAAAGCCTCACCTGGAGTAACAGACTCCAATTATACAGAGCGACAGTAAAGCCACACCTGGAGTACCATACTCTAATTATACAGAGCGACAGGAAAGCCTCACCTGGAGTACCATACACTAATTATACAGAGCGACAGTAAAGCCACACCTGGAGTACTATAATCTAATTCTACAGAGCGACAGTAAAGCCACACCTGGAGTACTATACTCTAATTATGCAGAGCGACGGTAAAGCCACACCTGGAGTACTGTACTCTCATTACACAGAGCGACGGTAAAGCCACACCTGGAGTACTATACTCTAATTATACAGAGCGATGGAAAAGCCACACCTGGAGTACTATACTCTAATTATACAGAGCGACAGTAAAGCCACACCTGGAGTACTATACTCTAATTATACAGAGCGACAGTAAAGCCTCACCTGGAGTACTATACTCTAATTATGCAGAGCGACGGTAAAGCCACACCTGGAGTACTATACTCTAATTATACAGAGCGACAGTAAAGCCTCACCTGGAGTACTATACTCTAATTATGCAGAGCGACGGTAAAGCCACACCTGGAGTACTATACTCTAATTATACAGAGCTACGGTAAAGCCCAATCTGGAGTACTATTCTCTAATTATACAGAGCAAGAGTAAAGCCTCACCTGGAGTACTATACTCTAATTATACGGAGCGACGGTAAAGCCACACCTGGAGTATTATACTCTAATTATACAGAGTGATGGTAAAGCCACACCTGGAGTACTATACTCTAATTATACAGAGCGACGGTAAAGCCACACCTGGAGTACTATACTCTAATTATACAGGACAATGATAAAGCCACACCTGGAGTACTATACACTAATTATACTTAGCGACGGTAAAGCCACATCTGGAGTACTATACTCTAATTATACAGAGCGACAGTAAAGCCACACCTGGAGTACTATACTATAATTATACAGAGCGACAGTAAAGCCACACCTGGAGTACCAGATCCTAATTACACAGAGCGACGGTAAAGCCTCACCTGGAGTACTATACTCTAATAATACAGAGCGACAGTAAAGCCTCACCTGGAGTACTATACTCTAATTATACAGAGCGACAGTAAAGCCACACCTGGAGTACTATACTATAATTATACAGAGCAACAGTAAAGCCTCACCTGGAGTACTATACTCTAATTCTACAGAGTGACAGTAAAGCCACACCTGCAGTACTATACTCTAATTATACAGAGCGACAGTAAAGCCTCACCTGGAGTACTATACTCTAATTATACAGAGCGATGGTAAAGCCACACCTGGAGTACTATATTCTAATTATACAGAGCGACAGTAAAGTCTAACCTGGAGTAATATACTCTAATTATACAGAGCGACAGTAAAGCCTCACCTGGAGTACTATACTCTAATTATGCAGAGCGACAGTAAAGCCACACCTGGAGTACTATACGCTAATTAAGCAGAGTTATGGTAAAGTCACACCTGGAGTACTATACTCTAATTAAACAGAGTTATGGTAAAGTCACACCTGGAGTACTATACTGTAATTATACCGAGCGATGGTAATGCCACACCTGGAGTACTATACTCTAATTATACAGAGCGACAGTAAAGCCACACCTGGAGTACTATACTCTAATTATACAGAGCGACAGTAAAGCCACACCTGGAGTACTATACTCTAATTAGACAGAGCGACAGTAAAGCCACACCTGGAGTACTATACTCTAATTATACAGAGCGACAGTAAAGCCACACCTGGAGTACTATAATCTAATTCTACAGAGCGACAGTAAAGCCACACCTGGAGTACTATACTCTAATTAGACAGAGCGACAGTAAAGCCTCACCTGGAGTACTATACTCTAATTATACAGAGCGACAGTTCAGCCACACCTGGATTAATATACGCTAATTATGCAGAGCGATGGTAAAGCCACAGCTGGAGTACTATACTCTAATTATACAGACCGACGGTAAAGTCTCACCTGGAGTACTATACTCTAATTATACAGAGCGACGGTAAAGCCTGACCTGGAGTACTATACTCTAATTATACAGAGCGACAGTAAAGCCTCACCTGGAGTAACAGACTCTAATTATACAGAGCGACAGGAAAGCCACACCTGGAGTACCATACTCTAATTATACAGAGCGACAGTAAAGCCTCACCTGGAGTACTATAATCTAATTCTACAGAGCGACAGTAAAGCCACACCTGGAGTACTATACTCTAATTATGCAGAGCGACGGTAAAGCCACACCTGGAGTACTGTACTCTCATTACACAGAGCGACGGTAAAGCCACACCTGGAGTACTATACTCTAATTATACAGAGCGATGGAAAAGCCACACCTGGAGTACTATACTCTAATTATACAGAGCGACAGTAAAGCCACACCTGGAGTACTATACTCTAATTATACAGAGCGACAGTAAAGCCTCACCTGGAGTACTATACTCTAATTATGCAGAGCGACGGTAAAGCCACACCTGGAGTACTATACTCGAATTATACAGAGCGACAGTAAAGCCTCACGTGGAGTACTGTACTCTAATTATACAGAGCGACAGTCAAGCCACACCTGCAGTACTTTACTCTAATTATACAGAGCGACAGTAAAGCCTCTCCTGGAGTACTATACTCTAATTATACAGTGCGACAGTAAAGCCACACCTGGAGTACGATACTCTAATTATTCAGAGCGACGGGAAAGCCACACCTGGAGTACCTGACTCTAAATTATACAGAGTGACAGTAAAGCCACACCTGGAGTACTAGACTCTAATTATACAGAGTGACAGTGAAGCCACACCTGGAGTACTAAACTCTAATTATACAGAGTGACAGTAAAGCCACACCTGGAGTACTATACTCTAATTATACAGAGCGACAGTAAAGCCTCACCTGGAGTACTATACTCTAATTATACAGAGCGACGGTAAAGCCACACCTGGGGTACTATACTCTAATTATACAGAGTGACAGTAAAGCCACACCTGGAGTACTATACTCTAATTAGACAGAGCGACAGTAAAGCCACACCTGGAGTACTATACTCTAATTATACAGAGCGACAGTAAAGCCTCACCTGGAGTACTATACTCTAATTCTACCGAGTGACAGTAAAGCCACACCTGCAGTACTATACTCTAATTATACAGAGCGACAGTAAAGCCTCACCTGGAGTACTATACTCTAATTATACAGAGCGACAGTAAAGCCTCATCTGGAGTACTATACTCTAATTATACAGAGCGACGGTAAAGCCACACCTGGAGTACTATATTCTAATTATACAGAGCGACAGTAAAGCCTCACCAGGATTAATATACTCTAATTATACAGAGCGACAGTAAAGCCACACCTGGAGTACTATACTCTAATTAAGCATAGTTATGGTAAAGTCACACCTGGAGTACTATACTCTAATTAAACAGAGTTATGGTAAAGTCACACCTGGAGTACTATACTCTAATTATACAGAGCGACAGTAAAGCCTCACCTGGAGTACTATACTCTAATTAAACAGAGTTATGGTAAAGTCACACCTGGAGTACTATACTCTAATTCTACCGAGTGACAGTAAAGCCACACCTGCAGTACTATACTCTAATTATACAGAGCGACAGTAAAGCCTCACCTGGAGTACTATACTCTAATTATACAGAGCGACGGTAAAGCCACACCTGGAGTACTATATTCTAATTATACAGAGCGACAGTAAAGCCTCACCAGGAGTAATATACTCTAATTATACAGAGCGACAGTAAAGCCACACCTGGAGTACTATACTCTAATTAAGCATAGTTATGGTAAAGTCACACCTGGAGTACTATACTCTAATTAAACAGAGTTATGGTAAAGTCACACCTGGAGTACTATACTCTAATTATACGGAGCGACGGTAAAGCCACACCTGGAGTATTATACTCTAATTATACAGAGCGATGGTAAAGCCACACCTGGAGTACTATACTCTAATTATACAGAGCGACGGTAAAGCCACACCTGGAGTACTATACTCTAATTATACCGGACAATGATAAAGCCACACCTGGAGTACTATACACTAATTATACTTAGCGACGGTAAAGCCACACCTGGAGTACTATACTCTAATTATAGAGAGCGACAGTAAAGCCACACCTGGAGTACCAGATCCTAATTACACAGAGCGACGGTAAAGCCTCACCTGGAGTACTATACTCTAATTATACAGAGCGACAGTAAAGCCTCACCTGGAGTACTATACTCTAATTATACAGAGCGACAGTAAAGCCACACCTGGAGTACTATACTCTAATTATACAGAGCAACAGTAAAGCCTCACCTGGAGTACTATACTCTAATTCTACAGAGTGACAGTAAAGCCACACCTGCAGTACTATACTCTAATTATACAGAGCGACAGTAAAGCCTCACCTGGAGTACTATACTCTAATTATACAGAGCGACAGTAAAGCCTCACCTGGAGTACTATACTCTAATTATACAGAGCGACAGTAAAGCCTCACCTGGAGTAATATACTCTAATTATACAGAGCGACAGTAAAGCCTCACCTGGAGTACTATACTCTAATTATGCAGAGCGACAGTAAAGCCACACCTGGAGTACTATACTCTAATTAAGCAGAGTTATGTTAAAGTCACACCTGGAGTACTATACTCTAATTAAACAGAGTTATGGTAAAGTCACACCTGGAGTACTATACTGTAATTATACCGAGCGATGTTAATGCCACACATGGAGTACTATACTCTAATTATACAGAGCGACAGTAAAGCCACACCTGGAGTACTATACTCTAATTATACAGAGTGACGGTAAAGCCTCACCTGGAGTACTATACTCTAATTATACAGAGCAACAGTAAAGCCTCACCTGGAGTAACAGACTCTAATTATACAGAGCGACAGTAAAGCCACACCTGGAGTACTATACACTAATTATACAGAGCGACAGTAAAGCCACACCTGGAGTACTATAATCTAATTCTACAGAGCGACAGTAAAGCCACACCTGGAGTACTATACTCTAATTAGACAGAGCGACAGTAAAGCCTCACCTGGAGTACTATACTCTAATTATACAGAGCGACAGTTCAGCCACACCTGGATTACTATACGCTAATTATGCAGAGCGATGGTAAAGCCACAGCTGGAGTACTATACTCTAATTATACAGACCGACGGTAAAGTCTCACCTGGAGTACTATACTCTAATTATACAGAGCGACGGTAAAGCCTGACCTAGAGTACTATACTCTAATTATACAGAGCGACAGTAAAGCCTCACCTGGAGTAACAGACTCCAATTATACAGAGCGACAGTAAAGCCACACCTGGAGTACCATACTCTAATTATACAGAGCGACAGTAAAGCCTCACCTGGAGTACCATACACTAATTATACAGAGCGACAGTAAAGCCACACCTGGAGTACTATAATCTAATTCTACAGAGCGACAGTAAAGCCACACCTGGAGTACTATACTCTAATTATGCAGAGCGACGGTAAAGCCACACCTGGAGTACTGTACTCTCATTACACAGAGCGACGGTAAAGCCACACCTGGAGTACTATACTCTAATTATACAGAGCGATGGAAAAGCCACACCTGGAGTACTATACTCTAATTATACAGAGCGACAGTAAAGCCACACCTGGAGTACTATACTCTAATTATACAGAGCGACAGTAAAGCCTCACCTGGAGTACTATACTCTAATTATGCAGAGTGACGGTAAAGCCACACCTGGAGTACTATACTCTAATTATACAGAGCGACAGTAAAGCCTCACCTGGAGTACTATACTCTAATTATGCAGAGCGACGGTAAAGCCACACCTGGAGTACTATACTCTAATTATACAGAGCTACGGTAAAGCCCAATCTGGAGTACTATTCTCTAATTATACAGAGCAAGAGTAAAGCCTCACCTGGAGTACTATACTCTAATTATACGGAGCGACGGTAAAGCCACACCTGGAGTATTATACTCTAATTATACAGAGCGATGGTAAAGCCACACCTGGAGTACTATACTCTAATTATACAGAGCGACGGTAAAGCCACACCTGGAGTACTATACTCTAATTATACTGGACAATGATAAAGCCACACCTGGAGTACTATACACTAATTATACTTAGCGACGGTAAAGCCACATCTGGAGTACTATAGTCTAATTATACAGAGCGACAGTAAAGCCACACCTGGAGTACCAGATCCTAATTACACAGAGCGACGGTAAAGCCTCACCTGGAGTACTATACTCTAATAATACAGAGCGACAGTAAAGCCTCACCTGGAGTACTATACTCTAATAATACAGAGCGACAGTAAAGCCTCACCTGGAGTACTATACTCTAATTATACAGAGCGACAGTAAAGCCTCACCTGGAGTACTATACTCTAATTATACAGAGCAACAGTAAAGCCTCACCTGGAGTACTATACTCTAATTCTACAGAGTGACAGTAAAGCCACACCTGCAGTACTTCCTCTAATTATACAGAGCGACAGTAAAGCCTCACCTGGAGTACTATACTCTAATTATACAGAGCGATGGTAAAGCCACACCTGGAGTACTATATTCTAAATATACAGAGCGACAGTAAAGTCTCACCTGGAGTAATATACTCTAATTATACAGAGCGACAGTAAAGCCTCACCTGGAGTACTATACTCTAATTATGCAGAGCGACAGTAAAGCCACACCTGGAGTACTATACTCTAATTAAGCAGAGTTATGGTAAAGTCACACCTGGAGTACTATACTCGAATTAAACAGAGTTATGGTAAAGTCACACCTGGAGTACTATACTGTAATTATACCTAGCGATGGTAATGCCACACCTGGAGTACTATACTCTAATTATACAGAGCGACAGTAAAGCCACACCTGGAGTACTATACTCTAATTATACAGAGTGACGGTAAAGCCTCACCTGGAGTACTATACTCTAATTATACAGAGCAACAGTAAAGCCTCACCTGGAGTAACAGACTCTAATTATACAGAGCGACAGTAAAGCCACACCTGGAGTACTATACACTAATTATACAGAGCGACAGTAAAGCCACACCTGGAGTACTATACTCTAATTAGACAGAGCGACAGTAAAGCCTCACCTGGAGTACTATACTCTAATTATACAGAGCGACAGTAAAGCCTCACCTGGAGTAACAGACTCTAATTATACAGAGCGACAGGAAAGCCACACCTGGAGTACCATACTCTAATTATACAGAGCGACAGTAAAGCCTCACCTGGAGTACTATAATCTAATTCTACAGAGCGACAGTAAAGCCACACCTGGAGTACTATACTCTAATTATGCAGAGCGACGGTAAAGCCACACCTGGAGTACTGTACTCTCATTACACAGAGCGACGGTAAAGCCACACCTGGAGTACTATACTCTAATTATACAGAGCGATGGAAAAGCCACACCTGGAGTACTATACTCTAATTATACAGAGCGACAGTAAAGCCACACCTGGAGTACTATACTCTAATTATACAGAGCGACAGTAAAGCCTCACCTGGAGTACTATACTCTAATTATGCAGAGCGACGGTAAAGCCACACCTGGAGTACTATACTCTAATTATACAGAGCGCCAGTAAAGCCTCACGTGGAGTACTGTACTCTAATTATACAGAGCGACAGTCAAGCCACACCTGCAGTACTTTACTCTAATTATACAGAGCGACAGTAAAGCCTCTCCTGGAGTACTATACTCTAATTATACAGTGCGACAGTAAAGCCACACCTGGAGTACGATACTCTAATTATTCAGAGCGACGGGAAAGCGACACCTGGAGTACGATACTCTAATTATACAGAGCGCCAGTAAAGCCTCACGTGGAGTACTGTACTCTAATTCTACAGAGCGACAGTAAAGCCACACCTGGAGTACTATACTCTAATTATACAGTGCGACAGTAAAGCCACACCTGGAGTACGATACTCTAATTATTCAGAGCGACGGGAAAGCGACACCTGGAGTACCTGACTCTAAATTATACAGAGTGACAGTAAAGCCACACCTGGAGTACTAGACTCTAATAATACATAGCGACAGTAAAGCCTCACCTGGAGTACTATACTCTAATTAAACAGAGCGACAGTAAAGCCACACCTGGAGTACTATACTCTAATTATACAGAGTGACAGTGAAGCCACACCTGGAGTACGATACTCTAATTATACAGAGTGACAGTAAAGACGCATCTGGAGTACTAGACTCTAATTATACAGATCGACAGTAAAGCCTCACCTGGAGTACTATACTCTAATTATACAGAGCGACGGTAAAGCCACATCTGGAGTACTATACTCTAATTATACAGAGTGACAGTAAAGCCACACCTGGAGTACTATACTCTAATAATACAGAGCGACAGTAAAGCCTCACCTGGAGTACTATACTCTAATTATACAGAGCGAAAGTAAAGCCACACCTGGAGTACTATACTCTAATTATACAGAGCGACAGTAAAGCCTCACCTGGAGTACTATACTCTAATTCTACCAAGTGACAGTAAAGCCACACCTGCAGTACTATACTCTAATTATATAGAGCGACAGTAATGTTTCACCTGGAGTACTATACTCTAATTATACAGAGCGACGGTAAAGCCACACCTGGAGTACTATATTCTAATTATACAGTGCGACAGTAAAGCCTCACCTGGAGTAATATACTCTAATTATACAGAGCGACAGTAAAGCCACACCTGGAGTACTATACTCTAATTAAGCATAGTTATGGTAAAGTCACACCTGGAGTACTATACTCTAATTAAACAGAGTTATTGTAAAGTCACACCTGGAGTAGTATACTCTAATTATACCGAGCGATGGTAATGCCACACCTGGAGTACTATACTCTAATTATACCGAGCGATGGTAATGCCACACCTGGAGTACTAAACTCTAATTATACAGAGTGACAGTAAAGCCTCACCTGGAGTACTAAACTCTAATTATACAGAGTGACAGTAAAGCCTCACCTGGAGTACTATACTCTAATTATACAGAGCGACGGTAAAGCCACACCTGGAGTACTATACTCTAATTGTACAGAGCGAGAGTAAAGCCTCACCTGGAGTACTATACTCTAATTATACAGAGCGACGGTAAAGCCTCACCTGGAGTACTATACTCTAATTATACAGAGCGACAGTTCAGCCACACCTGGATTACTATACGCTAATTATGCAGAGCGATGGTAAAGCCACAGCTGGAGTACTATACTCTAATTAGACAGAGCGACAGTAAAGCCTCACCTGGAGTACTATACTCTAATTATACAGAGCGACAGTTCAGCCACACCTGGATTACTATACGCTAATTATGCAGAGCGATGGTAAAGCCACAGCTGGAGTACTATACTCTAATTATACAGAACGACGATAAAGTCTCACCTGGAGTACTATACTCTAATTATACAGAGCGACGGTAAAGCCTGACCTAGAGTACTATACTCTAATTATACAGAGCGACAGTAAAGCCTCACCTGGAGTAACAGACTCCAATTATACAGAGCGACAGTAAAGCCACACCTGGAGTACCATACTCTAATTATACAGAGCGACAGTAAAGCCTCACCTGGAGTACCATACACTAATTATACAGAGCGACAGTAAAGCCACACCTGGAGTACTATAATCTAATTCTACAGAGCGACAGTAAAGCCACACCTGGAGTACTATACTCTAATTATGCAGAGCGACGGTAAAGCCACACCTGGAGTACTGTACTCTCATTACACAGAGCGACGGTAAAGCCACACCTGGAGTACTATACTCTAATTATACAGAGCGATGGAAAAGCCACACCTGGAGTACTATACTCTAATTATACAGAGCGACAGTAAAGCCACACCTGGAGTACTATACTCTAATTATACAGAGCGACAGTAAAGCCTCACCTGGAGTACTATACTCTAATTATGCAGAGCGACGGTAAAGCCACACCTGGAGTACTATACTCTAATTATACAGAGCGACAGTAAAGCCTCACCTGGAGTACTATACTCTAATTATGCAGAGCGACGGTAAAGCCACACCTGGAGTACTATACTCTAATTATACAGAGCTACGGTAAAGCCCAATCTGGAGTACTATTCTCTAATTATACAGAGCAAGAGTAAAGCCTCACCTGGAGTACTATACTCTAATTATACGGAGCGACGGTAAAGCCACACCTGGAGTATTATACTCTAATTATACAGAGCGATGGTAAAGCCACACCTGGAGTACTATACTCTAATTATACAGAGCGACGGTAAAGCCACACCTGGAGTACTATACTCTAATAATACAGAGCGACAGTAAAGCCTCACCTGGAGTACTATACTCTAATTATACAGAGCGAAAGTAAAGCCACACCTGGAGTACTATACTCTAATTATACAGAGCGACAGTAAAGCCTCACCTGGAGTACTATACTCTAATTCTACCAAGTGACAGTAAAGCCACACCTGCAGTACTATACTCTAATTATATAGAGCGACAGTAAAGTTTCACCTGGAGTACTATACTCTAATTATACAGAGCGACGGTAAAGCCACACCTGGAGTACTATATTCTAATTATACAGTGCGACAGTAAAGCCTCACCTGGAGTAATATACTCTAATTATACAGAGCGACAGTAAAGCCACACCTGGAGTACTATACTCTAATTAAGCATAGTTATGGTAAAGTCACACCTGGAGTACTATACTCTAATTAAACAGAGTTATTGTAAAGTCACACCTGGAGTAGTATACTCTAATTATACCGAGCGATGGTAATGCCACACCTGGAGTACTATACTCTAATTATACCGAGCGATGGTAATGCCACACCTGGAGTACTAAACTCTAATTATACAGAGTGACAGTAAAGCCTCACCTGGAGTACTAAACTCTAATTATACAGAGTGACAGTAAAGCCTCACCTGGAGTACTATACTCTAATTATACAGAGCGACGGTAAAGCCACACCTGGAGTACTATACTCTAATTGTACAGAGCGAGAGTAAAGCCTCACCTGGAGTACTATACTCTAATTATACAGAGCGACGGTAAAGCCTCACCTGGAGTACTATACTCTAATTATACAGAGCGACAGTTCAGCCACACCTGGATTACTATACGCTAATTATGCAGAGCGATGGTAAAGCCACAGCTGGAGTACTATACTCTAATTAGACAGAGCGACAGTAAAGCCTCACCTGGAGTACTATACTCTAATTATACAGAGCGACAGTTCAGCCACACCTGGATTACTATACGCTAATTATGCAGAGCGATGGTAAAGCCACAGCTGGAGTACTATACTCTAATTATACAGACCGACGGTAAAGTCTCACCTGGAGTACTATACTCTAATTATACAGAGCGACGGTAAAGCCTGACCTAGAGTACTATACTCTAATTATACAGAGCGACAGTAAAGCCTCACCTGGAGTAACAGACTCCAATTATACAGAGCGACAGTAAAGCCACACCTGGAGTACCATACTCTAATTATACAGAGCGACAGTAAAGCCTCACCTGGAGTACCATACACTAATTATACAGAGCGACAGTAAAGCCACACCTGGAGTACTATAATCTAATTCTACAGAGCGACAGTAAAGCCACACCTGGAGTACTATACTCTAATTATGCAGAGCGACGGTAAAGCCACACCTGGAGTACTGTACTCTCATTACACAGAGCGACGGTAAAGCCACACCTGGAGTACTATACTCTAATTATACAGAGCGATGGAAAAGCCACACCTGGAGTACTATACTCTAATTATACAGAGCGACAGTAAAGCCACACCTGGAGTACTATACTCTAATTATACAGAGCGACAGTAAAGCCTCACCTGGAGTACTATACTCTAATTATGCAGAGCGACGGTAAAGCCACACCTGGAGTACTATACTCTAATTATACAGAGCGACAGTAAAGCCTCACCTGGAGTACTATACTCTAATTATGCAGAGCGACGGTAAAGCCACACCTGGAGTACTATACTCTAATTATACAGAGCTACGGTAAAGCCCAATCTGGAGTACTATTCTCTAATTATACAGAGCAAGAGTAAAGCCTCACCTGGAGTACTATACTCTAATTATACGGAGCGACGGTAAAGCCACACCTGGAGTATTATACTCTAATTATACAGAGCGATGGTAAAGCCACACCTGGAGTACTATACTCTAATTATACAGAGCGACGGTAAAGCCACACCTGGAGTACTATACTCTAATTATACTGGACAATGATAAAGCCACACCTGGAGTACTATACACTAATTATACTTAGCGACGGTAAAGCCACATCTGGAGTACTATAGTCTAATTATACAGAGCGACAGTAAAGCCACACCTGGAGTACCAGATCCTAATTACACAGAGCGACGGTAAAGCCTCACCTGGAGTACTATACTCTAATAATACAGAGCGACAGTAAAGCCTCACCTGGAGTACTATACTCTAATTATACAGAGCGACAGTAAAGCCTCACCTGGAGTACTATACTCTAATTATACAGAGCGACAGTAAAGCCTCACCTGGAGTACTATACTCTAATTATACAGAGCAACAGTAAAGCCTCACCTGGAGTACTATACTCTAATTCTACAGAGTGACAGTAAAGCCACACCTGCAGTACTTCCTCTAATTATACAGAGCGACAGTAAAGCCTCACCTGGAGTACTATACTCTAATTATACAGAGCGATGGTAAAGCCACACCTGGAGTACTATATTCTAAATATACAGAGCGACAGTAAAGTCTCACCTGGAGTAATATACTCTAATTATACAGAGCGACAGTAAAGCCTCACCTGGAGTACTATACTCTAATTATGCAGAGCGACAGTAAAGCCACACCTGGAGTACTATACTCTAATTAAGCAGAGTTATGGTAAAGTCACACCTGGAGTACTATACTCGAATTAAACAGAGTTATGGTAAAGTCACACCTGGAGTACTATACTGTAATTATACCTAGCGATGGTAATGCCACACCTGGAGTACTATACTCTAATTATACAGAGCGACAGTAAAGCCACACCTGGAGTACTATACTCTAATTATACAGAGTGACGGTAAAGCCTCACCTAGAGTACTATACTCTAATTATACAGAGCAACAGTAAAGCCTCACCTGGAGTAACAGACTCTAATTATACAGAGCGACAGTAAAGCCACACCTGGAGTACTATACACTAATTATACAGAGCGACAGTAAAGCCACACCTGGAGTACTATACTCTAATTAGACAGAGCGACAGTAAAGCCTCACCTGGAGTACTATACTCTAATTATACAGAGCGACAGTAAAGCCTCACCTGGAGTAACAGACTCTAATTATACAGAGCGACAGGAAAGCCACACCTGGAGTACCATACTCTAATTATACAGAGCGACAGTAAAGCCTCACCTGGAGTACTATAATCTAATTCTACAGAGCGACAGTAAAGCCACACCTGGAGTACTATACTCTAATTATGCAGAGCGACGGTAAAGCCACACCTGGAGTACTGTACTCTCATTACACAGAGCGACGGTAAAGCCACACCTGGAGTACTATACTCTAATTATACAGAGCGATGGAAAAGCCACACCTGGAGTACTATACTCTAATTATACAGAGCGACAGTAAAGCCACACCTGGAGTACTATACTCTAATTATACAGAGCGACAGTAAAGCCTCACCTGGAGTACTATACTCTAATTATGCAGAGCGACGGTAAAGCCACACCTGGAGTACTATACTCTAATTATACAGAGCGCCAGTAAAGCCTCACGTGGAGTACTGTACTCTAATTATACAGAGCGACAGTCAAGCCACACCTGCAGTACTTTACTCTAATTATACAGAGCGACAGTAAAGCCTCTCCTGGAGTACTATACTCTAATTATACAGTGCGACAGTAAAGCCACACCTGGAGTACGATACTCTAATTATTCAGAGCGACGGGAAAGCGACACCTGGAGTACCTGACTCTAAATTATACAGAGTGACAGTAAAGCCACACCTGGAGTACTAGACTCTAATAATACATAGCGACAGTAAAGCCTCACCTGGAGTACTATACTCTAATTAAACAGAGCGACAGTAAAGCCACACCTGGAGTACTATACTCTAATTATACAGAGTGACAGTGAAGCCACACCTGGAGTACGATACTCTAATTATACAGAGTGACAGTAAAGACGCATCTGGAGTACTAGACTCTAATTATACAGATCGACAGTAAAGCCTCACCTGGAGTACTATACTCTAATTATACAGAGCGACGGTAAAGCCACATCTGGAGTACTATACTCTAATTATACAGAGTGACAGTAAAGCCACACCTGGAGTACTATACTCTAATAATACAGAGCGACAGTAAAGCCTCACCTGGAGTACTATACTCTAATTATACAGAGCGAAAGTAAAGCCACACCTGGAGTACTATACTCTAATTATACAGAGCGACAGTAAAGCCTCACCTGGAGTACTATACTCTAATTCTACCAAGTGACAGTAAAGCCACACCTGCAGTACTATACTCTAATTATATAGAGCGACAGTAAAGTTTCACCTGGAGTACTATACTCTAATTATACAGAGCGACGGTAAAGCCACACCTGGAGTACTATATTCTAATTATACAGTGCGACAGTAAAGCCTCACCTGGAGTAATATACTCTAATTATACAGAGCGACAGTAAAGCCACACCTGGAGTACTATACTCTAATTAAGCATAGTTATGGTAAAGTCACACCTGGAGTACTATACTCTAATTAAACAGAGTTATTGTAAAGTCACACCTGGAGTAGTATACTCTAATTATACCGAGCGATGGTAATGCCACACCTGGAGTACTATACTCTAATTATACAGAGCGACAGTAAAGCCAAACCTGGAGTACTATACTCTAATTATACCGAGCGATGGTAATGCCACACCTGGAGTACTAAACTCTAATTATACAGAGTGACAGTAAAGCCTCACCTGGAGTACTATACTCTAATTATACAGAGCGACGGTAAAGCCACACCTGGAGTACTATACTCTAATTGTACAGAGCGAGAGTAAAGCCTCACCTGGAGTACTATACTCTAATTATACAGAGCGACGGTAAAGCCCAATCTGGAGTACTATACTCGAATTATACAGAGCGAGAGTAAAGCCTGACCTGGAGTACTATACTCTAATTATACAGAGCGACGGTAAAGCCACACCTGGAGAATTAAACTCGAATTATACAGAGCGATGGTAAAGCCACACCTGGAGTACTATACTCTAATTATACAGAGCGACGGTAAAGCCACACCTGGAGTACTATACTCTAATTATACAGAGCGACGGTAAAGCCACACCTGGAGTACGATACTCTAATTATACAGGACAACGATAAAGCCACACCTGGAGTATTATACACTAATTATACTTAGCGACGGTAAAGCCACATCTGGAGTACGATACTCTAATTATACAGAGCGACGGTAAAGCCCAATCTGGAGTACTATACTATAATTATACAGAGCGACGGTAAAGCCCAATCTGGAGTACTATTCTCTAATTATACAGAGCGAGAGTAAAGCCTCATCTGGAGTACTATACTCTAATTATACGGAGCGACGGTAAAGCCACACCTGGAGTATTATATTCTAATTATACAGAGCGATGGTAAAGCCACACCTGGAGTACTATACTCTAATTATACAGAGCGACGGTAAAGCCACACCTGGAGTACTATACTCTAATTATACAGGACAATGATAAAGCCACACCTGGAGTACTATACACCAATTATACTTAGCGACGGTAAAGCCACACCTGGAGTACTATATTCTAATTATACAGAGCGATGGTAATGCCACACCTGGACTACTATACTCTAATTATACCGAGCGATGGTAATGCCACACCTGGAGTACTATACTCTAATTATACAGAGCGATGGTAATGCCACACCTGGAGTACTATACTCTAATTATACCGAGCGATGGTAATGCCACACCTACAGTACTATACTCTAATTTTACAGAGCGATGGTAAAGCCACACCTGGAGTACCATACTCTAATTATACAGAGCGACCTTAAAGCCACACCTGGAGTACTATACTCTAATTATACAGAGCGATGGTAAAGCCTCACCTGGAGTACTATACTCTAATTATACAGAGCGATGGGAAAGCCACACCTGGAGTACTATACTCTAATTATACAGAGCGACGGTAAAGCCCAATCTGGAGTACTATACTCTAATTATACAGAGCGAGAGTAAAGCCTCACCTGGAGTACTATACTCTAATTATACAGAGCAACGGTAAAGCCACACCTGGAGTATTATACTCTAATTATACAGAGCGATGGTAAAGCCACACCTGGAGTACTATACTCTAATTATACAGAGCGACGGGAAAGCCACACCTGGAGTACTATACTCTAATTATACAGAGCGACGGTAAAGCCACACCTGGAGTACGATACTCTAATTATACCAAGCGACGGTAAAGCCACATCTTGAGTACTATACTCTAATTATACAGAGCGACATTAAAGCCTCACCTGGAGTACTATACTCTAATTATACAGAGCGACAGTAAAGCCTCACCTGGAGTATGATACTCTAATTATACAGCGCGATGGTTAAGCCTCACCTGGAGTACTATACTCTAATTATACAAAGCGACGGTAAAGCCACATCTGGAGTACTATACTCTAATCATACAGAGCGACAGTAAAGCCTCACCTGGAGTACTATACTCTAATTATACAAAGCGACGGTAAAGCCACATCTGGAGTACTATACTCTAATTATACAGCGCGATGGTTAAGCCTCACCTGGAGTACTATACTTTAATAATACAGAGCGACGGTAAAGCCACACCTGGAGTACTATACTCTAATTATACAGAGCGATGGTAAAGCCACACCTGGAGTACAATACTCTAATTATACAGAGTGATGGTAAAGCCACACCTGGAGTACTATACTCTAATTATACAGAGTGACGGTAAAGCCTCACCTGGAGTACTATACTCTAATTATACAGAGCGAAAGTAAAGCCTCACCTGGAGTACCAGACTAATTATACCGTGCGACAGTAAAGCCACACCTGGAGTACCATACTCTAATTATACAGAGCGACAGTAAAGCCTCGCCTGGAGTACTATACACTAATTATACAGAGCGACAGTAAAGCCACACCTGGAGTACTATAATCTAATTCTACAGAGCGACAGTAAACCCACACCTGGAGTACTATACTCTAATTATACAGAGCGACAGTAAAGCCTCACCTGGAGTACTATACTCTAATTATACAGAGAGACGGTAAAGCCACACCTGGTGTACTGTACTCTCATTACACAGAGCGACGGTAAAGCCACACCTGGAGTACTATACTCTAATTATACAGAGCGATGGAAAAGCCACACCTGGAGTACTATACTCTAATTATACAGAGCGACAGTAAAGCCACACCTGGAGTACTATACTCTAATTATACAGAGCGACAGTAAAGCCTCACCTGGAGTACTATACTCTAATTATGCAGAGCGACGGTAAAGCCACACCTGGAGTACTATACTCTAATTATACAGAGCGACAGTAAAGCCTCACCTGGAGTACTGTACTCTAATTATACAGAGCGACAGTGAAGCCACACCTGGAGTACTTTACTCTAATTATACAGAGCGACAGTAAAGCCTCACCTGGAGTACTATACTCTAATTATGCAGAGCGACAGTAAAGCCACACCTGGAGTACGATACTCTAATTATTCAGAGCGACGGTAAAGCCACACCTGGAGTACCTGACTCTAAATTATACAGAGTGACAGTAAAGCCACACCTGGAGTACTAGACTCTAATTATACAGAGTGACAGTGAAGCCACACCTGGAGTACTATACTCTAATTATACAGAGTGACAGTAAAGACGCATCTTGAGTACTAGACTCTAATTATACAGAGCGACAGTAAAGCCTCACCTGGAGACTATACTCTAATTATACAGAGCGACGGTAAAGCCACACCTGGAGTACTATACTCTAATTATACAGAGTGACAGTAAAGCCACACCTGGAGTACTATACTCTAATTATACAGAGCGACAGTAAAGCCTCACCTGGAGTACTATACTCTAATAATACAGAGCGACAGTAAAGCCTCACCTGGAGTACTATACTCTAATTATACAGAGCGACAGTAAAGCCACACCTGGAGTACTATACTCTAATTATACAGAGTGACAGTGAAGCCACACCTGGAGTGCTATACTCTAATTATACAGAGTGACAGTAAAGACGCATCTGGAGTACTAGACTCTAATTATACAGAGCGACAGTAAAGCCTCACCTGGAGTACTATACTCTAATTATACAGAGTGACGGTAAAGCCTCACCTGGAGTACTATACTCTAATTATACAGAGTGAAAGTAAAGCCTCACCTGGAGGACCAGACTAATTATACCGTGCGACAGTAAAGCCACACCTGGAGTACCATACTCTAATTATACAGAGCGACAGTAAAGCCTCGCCTGGAGTACTATACACTAATTATACAGAGCGACAGTAAAGCCACACCTGGAGTACTATAATCTAATTCTACAGAGCGACAGTAAACCCACACCTGGAGTACTATACTCTAATTATACAGAGCGACAGTAAAGCCTCACCTGGAGTACTATACTCTAATTATACAGAGCGATGGAAAAGCCACACCTGGAGTACTATACTCTAATTATACAGAGCGACAGTAAAGCCACACCTGGAGTACTATACTCTAATTATACAGAGCGACAGTAAAGCCTCACCTGGAGGACTATACTCTAATTATGCAGAGCGACGGTAAAGCCACACCTGGAGTACTATACTCTAATTATACAGAGCAACAGTAAAGCCTCACCTGGAGTACTGTACTCTAATTATACAGAGCGACAGTGAAGCCACACCTGGAGTACTTTACTCTAATTATACAGAGCGACGGTAAAGCCACACCTGGAGTACTGTACTCTAATTATACAGAGTGACAGTAAAGCCACACCTGGAGTACTATACTCTAATTATACAGAGCGACAGTAAAGCCTCACCTGGAGTACTATACTCTAATAATACAGAGCGACAGTAAAGCCTCACCTGGAGTACTATACTCTAATTATACAGTGCGACAGTAAAGCCACACCTGGAGTACTATACTCTAATTATACAGAGTGACAGTGAAGCCACACCTGGAGTACTATACTCTAATTATACAGAGTGACAGTAAAGACGCATCTGGAGTACTAGACTCTAATTATACAGAGCGACAGTAAAGCCTCACCTGGAGTACTATACTCTAATTATACAGAGCGACGGTAAAGCCACACCTGGAGTACTATACTCTAATTATACAGAGTGACAGTAAAGCCACACCTGGAGTACTATACTCTAATTATACAGAGCGACAGTAAAGCCTCACCTGGAGTACTATACTCTAATAATACAGAGCGGCAGTAAAGCCTCACCTGGAGTTCTATACTCTAATTAGACAGAGCGACAGTAAACCACACCTGGAGTACTATACTCTAATTCTACCGAGTGACAGTAAAGCCACACCTGCAGTACTATACTCTAATTATACAGAGCGACAGTAAAGCCTCACCTGGAGTACTATACTCTAATTATACAGAGCGACGGTAAAGCCACACCTGGAGTACTATATTCTAATTATACAGAGCGACAGTAAAGCCTCACCTGGATTAATATACTCTAATTATACAGAGCGACAGTAAAGCCACACCTGGAGTACTATACTCTAATTAAGCATAGTTATGGTAAAGTCACACGTGGAGTACTATACTCTAATTAAACAGAGTTATGGTAAAGTCACACCTGGAGTACTATACTCTAATTATACCGAGCGATGGTAATGCCACACCTGAAGTACTATACTCTAATTATACAGAGCGACAGTAAAGCCACACCTGGAGTACTATACTCTAATTATACCGAGCGATGGTAATGCCACACCTGGAGTACTAAACTCTAATTATACAGAGTGACAGTAAAGCCTCACCTGGAGTACTATACTCTAATTATACAGAGCGACGGTAAAGCCACACCTGGAGTACTATACTCTAATTGTACAGAGCGAGAGTAAAGCCTCACCTGGAGTACTATACTCTAATTATACAGAGCGACGGTAAAGCCCAATCTGGAGTACTATACTCTAATTATACAGAGCGAGAGTAAAGCCTGACCTGGAGTACTATACTCTAATTATACAGAGCGACGGTAAAGCCACACCTGGAGTATTAAACTCGAATTATACAGAGCGATGGTAAAGCCACACCTGGAGTACTATACTCTAATTATACAGAGCGACGGTAAAGCCACACCTGGAGTACTATACTCTAATTATACAGAGCGACGGTAAAGCCACACCTGGAGTACGATACTCTAATTATACAGGACAACGATAAAGCCACACCTGGAGTATTATACACTAATTATACTTAGCGACGGTAAAGCCACATCTGGAGTACTATACTCTAATTATACAGAGCGACGGTAAAGCCCAATCTGGAGTACTATACTCTAATTATACAGAGCTACGGTAAAGCCCAATCTGGAGTACTATTCTCTAATTATACAGAGCGACAGTAAAGCCTCACCTGGAGGACTATACTCTAATAATACAGAGCGGCAGTAAAGCCTCACCTGGAGTTCTATACTCTAATTAGACAGAGCGATGGTAAAGCCACACCTGGAGTACTATACTCTAATTATACAGAGCGACAGTAAAGCCTCACCTGGAGTACTATACTCTAATTCTACCGAGTGACAGTAAAGCCACACCTGCAGTACTATACTCTAATTATACAGAGCGACAGTAAAGCCTCACCTGGAGTACTATACTCGAATTATACAGAGCGACGGTAAAGCCACACCTGGAGTACTATATTCTAATTATACAGAGCGACAGTAAAGCCTCACCTGGATTAATATACTCTAATTATACAGAGCGACAGTAAAGCCACACCTGGAGTACTATACTCTAATTAAGCATAGTTATGGTAAAGTCACACCTGGAGTACTATACTCTAATTAAACAGAGTTATGGTAAAGTCACACCTGGAGTACTATACTCTAATTATACCGAGCGATGGTAATGCCACACCTGAAGTACTATACTCTAATTATACAGAGCGACAGTAAAGCCACACCTGGAGTACTATACTCTAATTATACCGAGCGATGGTAATGCCACACCTGGAGTACTAAACTCTAATTATACAGAGTGACAGTAAAGCCTCACCTGGAGTACTATACTCTAATTATACAGAGCGACAGTAAAGCCTCACCTGGAGTACTATACTCTAATTATACAGAGCGACGGTAAAGCCACACCTGGAGTACTATACTCTAATTATACAGAGTGACAGTAAAGCCACACCTGGAGTACTATACTCTAATTATACAGAGCGACAGTAAAGCCTCACCTGGAGTACTATACTCTAATAATACAGAGCGACAGTAAAGCCTCACCTGGAGTACTATACTCTAATTATACAGAGCGACAGTAAAGCCACACCTGGAGTACTATACTCTAATTATACAGAGTGACAGTGAAGCCACACCTGGAGTGCTATACTCTAATTATACAGAGTGACAGTAAAGACGCATCTGGAGTACTAGACTCTAATTATACAGAGCGACAGTAAAGCCTCACCTGGAGTACTATACTCTAATTATACAGAGCGACAGTAAAGCCACACCTGGAGTACTATACTCTAATTATACAGAGTGACAGTGAAGCCACACCTGGAGTGCTATACTCTAATTATACAGAGTGACAGTAAAGACGCATCTGGAGTACTAGACTCTAATTATACAGAGCGACAGTAAAGCCTCACCTGGAGTACTATACTCTAATTATACAGAGTGACGGTAAAGCCTCACCTGGAGTACTATACTCTAATTATACAGAGTGAAAGTAAAGCCTCACCTGGAGGACCAGACTAATTATACCGTGCGACAGTAAAGCCACACCTGGAGTACCATACTCTAATTATACAGAGCGACAGTAAAGCCTCGCCTGGAGTACTATACACTAATTATACAGAGCGACAGTAAAGCCACACCTGGAGTACTATAATCTAATTCTACAGAGCGACAGTAAACCCACACCTGGAGTACTATACTCTAATTATACAGAGCGACAGTAAAGCCTCACCTGGAGTACTATACTCTAATTATACAGAGCGATGGAAAAGCCACACCTGGAGTACTATACTCTAATTATACAGAGCGACAGTAAAGCCACACCTGGAGTACTATACTCTAATTATACAGAGCGACAGTAAAGCCTCACCTGGAGGACTATACTCTAATTATGCAGAGCGACGGTAAAGCCACACCTGGAGTACTATACTCTAATTATACAGAGCAACAGTAAAGCCTCACCTGGAGTACTGTACTCTAATTATACAGAGCGACAGTGAAGCCACACCTGGAGTACTTTACTCTAATTATACAGAGCGACGGTAAAGCCACACCTGGAGTACTGTACTCTAATTATACAGAGTGACAGTAAAGCCACACCTGGAGTACTATACTCTAATTATACAGAGCGACAGTAAAGCCTCACCTGGAGTACTATACTCTAATAATACAGAGCGACAGTAAAGCCTCACCTGGAGTACTATACTCTAATTATACAGTGCGACAGTAAAGCCACACCTGGAGTACTATACTCTAATTATACAGAGTGACAGTGAAGCCACACCTGGAGTACTATACTCTAATTATACAGAGTGACAGTAAAGACGCATCTGGAGTACTAGACTCTAATTATACAGAGCGACAGTAAAGCCTCACCTGGAGTACTATACTCTAATTATACAGAGCGACGGTAAAGCCACACCTGGAGTACTATACTCTAATTATACAGAGTGACAGTAAAGCCACACCTGGAGTACTATACTCTAATTATACAGAGCGACAGTAAAGCCTCACCTGGAGTACTATACTCTAATAATACAGAGCGGCAGTAAAGCCTCACCTGGAGTTCTATACTCTAATAAGACAGAGCGACAGTAAACCACACCTGGAGTACTATACTCTAATTATACAGAGCGACAGTAAAGCCTCACCTGGAGTACTATACTCTAATTCTACCGAGTGACAGTAAAGCCACACCTGCAGTACTATACTCTAATTATACAGAGCGACAGTAAAGCCTCACCTGGAGTACTATACTCTAATTATACAGAGCGACGGTAAAGCCACACCTGGAGTACTATATTCTAATTATACAGAGCGACAGTAAAGCCTCACCTGGATTAATATACTCTAATTATACAGAGCGACAGTAAAGCCACACCTGGAGTACTATACTCTAATTAAGCATAGTTATGGTAAAGTCACACCTGGAGTACTATACTCTAATTAAACAGAGTTATGGTAAAGTCACACCTGGAGTACTATACTCTAATTATACCGAGCGATGGTAATGCCACACCTGAAGTACTATACTCTAATTATACAGAGCGACAGTAAAGCCACACCTGGAGTACTATACTCTAATTATACCGAGCGATGGTAATGCCACACCTGGAGTACTAAACTCTAATTATACAGAGTGACAGTAAAGCCTCACCTGGAGTACAATACTCTAATTATACAGAGCGACGGTAAAGCCACACCTGGAGTACTATATTCTAATTGTACAGAGCGAGAGTAAAGCCTCACCTGGAGTACTATACTCTAATTATACAGAGCGACGGTAAAGCCCAATCTGGAGTACTATACTCTAATTATACAGAGCGAGAGTAAAGCCTGACCTGGAGTACTATACTCTAATTATACAGAGCGACGGTAAAGCCACACCTGGAGTATTAAACTCGAATTATACAGAGCGATGGTAAAGCCACACCTGGAGTACTATACTCTAATTATACAGAGCGACGGTAAAGCCACACCTGGAGCACTATACTCTAATTATACAGAGCGACGGTAAAGCCACACCTGGAGTACGATACTCTAATTATACAGGACAACGATAAAGCCACACCTGGAGTATTATACACTAATTATACTTAGCGACGGTAAAGCCACATCTGGAGTACTATACTCTAATTATACAGAGCGACGGTAAAGCCCAATCTGGAGTACTATACTCTAATTATACAGAGCTACGGTAAAGCCCAATCTGGAGTACAATTCTCTAATTATACAGAGCAACAGTAAAGCCTCACCTGGAGGACTATACTCTAATAATACAGAGCGGCAGTAAAGCCTCACCTGGAGTTCTATACTCTAATTAGACAGAGCGATGGTAAAGCCACACCTGGAGTACTATACTCTAATTATACAGAGCGACAGTAAAGCCTCACCTGGAGTACTATACTCTAATTCTACCGAGTGACAGTAAAGCCACACCTGCAGTACTATACTCTAATTATACAGAGCGACAGTAAAGCCTCACCTGGAGTACTATACTCTAATTATACAGAGCGACGGTAAAGCCACACCTGGAGTACTATATTCTAATTATACAGAGCGACAGTAAAGCCTCACCTGGATTAATATACTCTAATTATACAGAGCGACAGTAAAGCCACACCTGGAGTATTATACTCTAATTAAGCATAGTTATGGTAAAGTCACACCTGGAGTACTATACTCTAATTAAACAGAGTTATGGTAAAGTCACACCTGGAGTACTATACTCTAATTATACCGAGCGATGGTAATGCCACACCTGAAGTACCATACTCTAATTATACAGAGCGACAGTAAAGCCACACCTGGAGTACTATACTCTAATTATACCGAGCGATGGTAATGCCACACCTGGAGTACTAAACTCTAATTATACAGAGTGACAGTAAAGCCTCACCTGGAGTACTATACTCTAATTATACAGAGCGACGGTAAAGCCACACCTGGAGTACTATACTCTAATTGTACAGAGCGAGAGTAAAGCCTCACCTGGAGTACTATACTCTAATTATACAGAGCGACGGTAAAGCCCAATCTGGAGTACTATACTCTAATTATACAGAGCGAGAGTAAAGCCTGACCTGGAGTACTATACTCTAATTATACAGAGCGACGGTAAAGCCACACCTGGAGTATTAAACTCGAATTATACAGAGCGATGGTAAAGCCACACCTGGAGTACTATACTCTAATTATACAGAGCGACGGTAAAGCCACACCTGGAGTACTATACTCTAATTATACAGAGCGACGGTAAAGCCACACCTGGAGTACGATACTCTAATTATACAGGACAACGATAAAGCCACACCTGGAGTATTATACACTAATTATACTTAGCGACGGTAAAGCCACATCTGGAGTACTATACTCTAATTATACAGAGCGACGGTAAAGCCCAATCTGGAGTACTATACTCTAATTATACAGAGCTACGGTAAAGCCCAATCTGGAGTACTATTCTCTAATTATACAGAGCGACAGTAAAGCCTCACCTGGAGTACTATACTCTAATAATACAGAGCGGCAGTAAAGCCTCACCTGGAGTTCTATACTCTAATTAGACAGAGCGACAGTAAAGCCACACCTGGAGTACTATACTCTAATTATACAGAGCGACAGTAAAGCCTCACCTGGAGTACTATACTCTAATTCTACCGAGTGACAGTAAAGCCACACCTGCAGTGCTATACTCTAATTATACAGAGCGACAGTAAAGCCTCACCTGGAGTACTATACTCGAATTATACAGAGCGACGGTAAAGCCACACCTGGAGTACTATATTCTAATTATACAGAGCGACAGTAAAGCCTCACCTGGATTAATATACTCTAATTATACAGAGCGACAGTAAAGCCACACCTGGAGTACTATACTCTAATTAAGCATAGTTATGGTAAAGTCACACCTGGAGTACTATACTCTAATTAAACAGAGTTATGGTAAAGTCACACCTGGAGTACTATACTCTAATTATACCGAGCGATGGTAATGCCACACCTGAAGTACTATACTCTAATTATACAGAGCGACAGTAAAGCCACACCTGGAGTACTATACTCTAATTATACCGAGCGATGGTAATGCCACACCTGGAGTACTAAACTCTAATTATACAGAGTGACAGTAAAGCCTCACCTGGAGTACTATACTCTAATTATACAGAGCGACGGTAAAGCCACACCTGGAGTACTATACTCTAATTGTACAGAGCGAGAGTAAAGCCTCACCTGGAGTACTATACTCTAATTATACAGAGCGACAGTAAAGCCCAATCTGGAGTACTATACTCTAATTATACAGAGCGAGAGTAAAGCCTGACCTGGAGTACTATACTCTAATTATACAGAGCGACGGTAAAGCCACACCTGGAGTACTATACTCTAATTATACAGAGCGACGGTGAAGCCACACCTGGAGTACTATACTCTAATTATACAGAGCGACGGTAAAGCCACACCTGGAGTACGATACTCTAATTATACAGGACAACGATAAAGCCACACCTGGAGTATTATACACTAATTATACTTAGCGACGGTAAAGCCACATCTGGAGTACTATACTCTAATTATACAGAGCGACGGTAAAGCCACACCTGGAGTACTATATTCTAATTATACAGAGCGACAGTAAAGCCTCACCTGGATTAATATACTCTAATTATACAGAGCGACAGTAAAGCCACACCTGGAGTACTATACTCTAATTAAACAGAGTTATGGTAAAGTCACACCTGGAGTACTATACTCTAATTATACCGAGCGATGGTAATGCCACACCTGAAGTACTATACTCTAATTATACAGAGCGACAGTAAAGCCACACCTGGAGTACTATACTCTAATTATACCGAGCGATGGTAATGCCACACCTGGAGTACTAAACTCTAATTATACAGAGTGACAGTAAAGCCTCACCTGGAGTACTATACTCTAATTATACAGAGCGACGGTAAAGCCACACCTGGAGTACTATACTCTAATTGTACAGAGCGAGAGTAAAGCCTCACCTGGAGTACTATACTCTAATTATACAGAGCGACGGTAAAGCCCAATCTGGAGTACTATACTCTAATTATACAGAGCGAGAGTAAAGCCTGACCTGGAGTACTATACTCTAATTATACAGAGCGACGGTAAAGCCACACCTGGAGTACTATACTCTAATTATACAGAGCGACGGTAAAGCCACACCTGGAGTACTATACTCTAATTATACAGGACAACGATAAAGCCACACCTGGAGTATTATACACTAATTATACTTAGCGACGGTAAAGCCACATCTGGAGTACTATACTCTAATTATACAGAGCGACGGTAAAGCCACACCTGGAGTACTATACTCTAATTATACAGAGCGACGGTAAAGCCACACCTGGAGTACGATACTCTAATTATACAGGACAACGATAAATCCACACCTGGAGTATTATACACTAATTATACTTAGCGACGGTAAAGCCACATCTGGAGTACTATACTCTAATTATACAGAGCGACGGTAAAGCCCATTCTGGAGTACTATACTCTAATTATACAGAGCTACGGTAAAGCCCAATCTGGAGTACTATTCTCTAATTATACAGAGCGAGAGTAAAGCCTCACCTGGAGTACTATACTCTAATTATACAGAGCGATGGTAAAGCCACACCTGGAGTACTATACTCTAATTATACAGAGCGATGGTAAAGCCACACCTGGAGTACTATACTCTAATTATACAGAACAATGATAAAGCCACACCTGGAGTTCTATACACTAATTATACTGAGCGACGGTAAAGCCACATCTGGAGTACTATACTCTAATTATACAGAGCGACAGTAAAGCCACACCTGGAGTACCAGATTCTAATTACACAGAGCGACAGTAAAGCCTCACCTGGAGTACTATACTCTAATTATGCAGAGCGACAGTAAAGCCACACCTGGAGTACGATACTCTAATTATTCAGAGCGAAGGTAAAGCCTGACCTGGAGTACCTGACTCTAAATTATACAGAGTGACAGTAAATCCACACCTGGAGTACTAGACTCTAATTATACAGAGTGACAGTGAAGCCACACCTGGAGTACTAAACTCTAATTATACAGAGTGACAGTAAAGACGCATCTGGAGTACTAGACTCTAATTATACAGAGCGACAGTAAAGCCTCACCTGGAGTACTATACTCTAATTATACAGAGCGACGGTAAAGCCACACCTGGAGTACTGTACTCTAATTATACAGAGTGACAGTAAAGCCACACCTGGAGTACTATACTCTAATTATACAGAGCGACAGTAAAGCCTCACCTGGAGTACTATACTCTAATAATACAGAGCGACAGTAAAGCCTCACCTGGAGTACTATACTCTAATTATACAGAGCGACAGTAAAGCCACACCTGGAGTACTATACTCTAATTATACAGAGTGACAGTGAAGCCACACCTGGAGTACTATACTCTAATTATACAGAGTGACAGTAAAGACGCATCTGGAGTACTAGACTCTAATTATACAGAGCGACAGTAAAGCCTCACCTGGAGTACTATACTCTAATTATACAGAGCGACGGTAAAGCCACACCTGGAGTACTATACTCTAATTATACAGAGTGACAGTAAAGCCACACCTGGAGTACTATACTCTAATTATACAGAGCGACAGTAAAGCCTCAGCTGGAGTACTATACTCTAATAATACAGAGCGGCAGTAAAGCCTCACCTGGAGTTCTATACTCTAATTAGACAGAGCGACAGTAAACCACACCTGGAGTACTATACTCTAATTATACAGAGCGACAGTAAAGCCTCACCTGGAATACTATACTCTAATTCTACCGAGTGACAGTAAAGCCACACCTGCAGTACTATACTCTAATTATACAGAGCGACAGTAAAGCCTCACCTGGAGTACTATACTCTAATTATACAGAGCGACGGTAAAGCCACACCTGGAGTACTATATTCTAATTATACAGAGCGACAGTAAAGCCTCACCTGGAATAATATACTCTAATTATACAGAGCGACAGTAAAGCCACACCTGGAGTACTATACTCTAATTAAGCATAGTTATGGTAAAGTCACACCTGGAGTACTGTACTCTAATTAAACAGAGTTATGGTAAAGTCACACCTGGAGTACTATACTCTAATTATACCGAGCGATGGTAATGCCACACCTGAAGTACTATACTCTAATTATACAGAGCGACAGTAAAGCCACACCTGGAGTACTATACTCTAATTATACCGAGCGATGGTAATGCCACACCTGGAGTACTAAACTCTAATTATACAGAGTGACAGTAAAGCCTCACCTGGAGTACTATACTCTAATTATACAGAGCGACGGTAAAGCCACACCTGGAGTACTATACTCTAATTGTACAGAGCGAGAGTAAAGCCTCACCTGGAGTACTATACTCTAATTATACAGAGCGACGGTAAAGCCCAATCTGGAGTACTATACTCTAATTATACAGAGCTACGGTAAAGCCCAATCTGGAGTACTATTCTCTAATTATACAGAGCGACGGTAAAGCCACACCTGGAGTATTAAACTCGAATTATACAGAGCGATGGTAAAGCCACACCTGGAGTACTATACTCTAATTATACAGAGCGACGGTAAAGCCACACCTGGAGTACTATACTCTAATTATACAGAGCGACGGTAAAGCCACACCTGGAGTACGATACTCTAATTATACAGGACAACGATAAAGCCACACCTGGAGTATTATACACTAATTATACTTAGCGACGGTAAAGCCACATCTGGAGTACTATACTCTAATTATACAGAGCGACGGTAAAGCCCATTCTGGAGTACTGTACTCTAATTATACAGAGCTACGGTAAAGCCCAATCTGGAGTACTATTCTCTAATTATACAGAGCGAGAGTAAAGCCTCACCTGGAGTACTATACTGTAATTATACAGAGCGACGGTAAAGCCACACCTGGAGTATTATACTCTAATTATACAGAGCGATGGTAAAGCCACACCTGGAGTACTATACTCTAATTATACAGAGCGACATTAACGCCTCACCTGGAGCACTATACTTTAATTATACAGAGCGACGGTAAAGCCACATCTGGAGTACTATACTCTAATTATACAGAGCGACAGTAAAGCCTCACCTCGTGTACTATACTCTAACTATACAGAGCGATGGTAAAGCCAGATCTGGAGTACTATACTCTAATTATACAGAGCGACGGTAAAGCCTCACTTGGAGTACTATACTCTAATTATACAGAGTGACAGTAAAGCCTGACCTGGAGTACTATACTCTAATGAGACAGAGCGACGGTAAAGCCACACCTGGAATACTAGACTCTAATTTGCAGAGTGACAGTAAAGCCACACCTGGATTACTATACTCTGATTATACAGAGCGACAGCAAAGCCTCACCTGGAGGACTATACTCTAATTATACAGAGCGATGGTAAAGCCACACCTGGAGTACTATACTCTAATTATACAGAGCGAAGGTAAAGCCACACCTGGAGCTCTATACTCTAATTATACAGAGCGAAAGTAAAGCCTCACCTGGAGTACTATACTCTAACTATACAGAGCGACGGTGAAGCCACACCTGGAGTACTAGACTCTAATTATACAGAGTGACAGTAAAGCCACACCAGGAGTACTATACTCTAATTATACAGAGCGACAGTAAAGCCTCACCTGGAGTACTATTCTCTACTTATACAGAGTTCAAGGTAAAGCTACATCTGGAGTACTATACTCTAATTATACAGAGCGGCAGTAAAGCCTCACCTGGAGCACTATACTCTAATTATACAGAGTGACGGTAAAGCCTCACCTGGAATACTATACTCTAATTATACAGAGTGACAGTGAAGCCTCACCTGGAGTACTATACTCTAATTATACAGAGCGACAGTAAAGCCACACCTGAAGTACTATACTCTAATTATACAGAGCGATGGTAAAGCCACAACTGGAGTACTATACTTTAATTATACAGAGTGACGGTGAAGCCACACCTGGAGTACTAGACTCTAATTATCCAGAGTTATAGTAAAGCCTCACCTGGAGTACTATACTCTAATTATACAGAGCGATGGTAAAGCCTCACCTGGGGTACTATTCTCTAATTATACAGAGTGAAGGAAAAGCTACATCTGGAGTACTATGCTCTAATTATACAGCGCGGCAGTAAAGCCTCACCTGGAGTACTATACTCTAATTAAACAGAGCGCCGGTCAAGCCTCACCTGGAGTACTATACTCTAATTAAACAGAGTGACGGTAAAGCCTCACCTGGAATACTATACTCTAATTATACAGAGTGACAGTGAAGCCTCACCTGGAGTACTATACTCTAATTATACAGAGCGACAGTAAAGCCACACCTGAAGTACTATACTCTAATTATACAGAACAATGGTAAAGCCACACCTGGAGTACTATACACTAATTATACAGAGTGACGGTAAAGACACACCTGGAGAACTATACTCTAATTATACAGAGCGACGGTAAAGCCACACCTGGAGTACTATACTCTAATTATACAGAGCGATGGTAAAGCCACACCTGGAGTACTATACTCTAATTATACAGAGTGATAGTAAAGCCTCACCTGGAGTACTATACTCTAATTTTACAGAGCGATGGTAAAGCCACACCTGGAGTACTATACTATCATTATACAGAGTGACGGTAAGCCACACCTGGAGTACTACACTGTAATTATACAGCGCGACAGTAAAGCCACACCTGGAGTACTATACTCTAATTAAACAGAGTGACGGTAAAGCCACACCTGAAGTACTATCCTTTAATTATGCAGAGCGATGGTAAAGCCACACCTGGAGTACTATACTCTAATTATACAGAGTGACGGTAAAGCCACACCTGGAGTACTATACTCTAATTATACAGAGCGATGGTAAAGCCACACCTGTAGAACTATACTCTAATTATACAGAGCGATGGTAAAGCCACATCTGGGGTACTATACTCTATTTATACAGAGCGACGGTAAAGCCACACCTGGAGTACTATACTCTAATTATACAGAGCGATGGTAAAGCCACACCTGGAGTACTATACTCTAATTATACAGAGTGATAGTAAAGCCTCACCTGGAGTACTATACTCTAATTATACAGAGCGATGGTAAAGCCACACCTGGAGTACTATACTCTCATTATACAGAGTGACGGTAAGCCACACCTGGAGTACTACACTCTAATTATACAGAGCGACGGTAAATCCTCACCTGGAGTTCTATACTCAAAATATACAGAGTGACGGTAAAGCCTCACTTGGAGTACTATACTCTAATTAAACAGAGCGCCGGTAATGCCTCACCTGGAGTACTATACTCTAATTAGACAGAGTGACGGTAAAGCATCACCTGGAATACTATACTCTAACTATACAGAGTGACAGTGAAGCTTCACCTGGAGTACTATACTCTAATTATACGGAGCGACGGTAAAGCCACACCTGGAGTACTATACTCTAATTATACAGAGCGATGGTAAAGCCACACCTGGAGTACTATACTCTAATTATACAGAGCGACAGTAAAGCCTCACCTGGAGTACTATACTCTAATTATACAGAGCCACGGTAAAGCCACACCTGGAGTACTGTACTCTCATTACACAGAGCGACAGTAAAGCCACACCTGGAGTACTATACTCTAATTATACAGACCGATGGAAAAGCCACACCTGGAGTACTATACTCTAATTATACAGAGTGACAGTAAAGCCACACCTGGAGTACTATACTCTAATTATACAGAGCGACAGTAAAGCCTCACCTGGAGTACTATACTCTAATAATACAGAGCGACAGTAAAGCCTCACCTGGAGTACTATACTCTAATTATACAGAGCGACAGTAAAGCCACACCTGGAGTACTATACTCTAATTATACAGAGTGACAGTGAAGCCACACCTGGAGTACTATACTCTAATTATACAGAGTGACAGTAAAGACGCATCTGGAGTACTAGACTCTAATTATACAGAGCGACAGTAAAGCCTCACCTGGAGTACTATACTCTAATTATACAGAGCGACGGTAAAGCCACACCTGGAGTACTATACTCTAATTATACAGAGTGACAGTAAAGCCACACCTGGAGTACTATACTCTAATTATACAGAGCGACAGTAAAGCCTCACCTGGAGTACTATACTCTAATAATACAGAGCGACAGTAAAGCCTCACATGGAGTACTATACTCTAATTAGACAGAGCGACAGTAAAGCCACACCTGGAGTGCTATACTCTAATTATAAAGAGCGACAGTAAAGCCTCACCTGGAGTACTATACTCTAATTCTACCGAGTGACAGTAAAGCCACACCTGCAGTACTATACTCTAATTATACAGAGCGACAGTAAAGCCTCACCTGGAGTACTATACTCTAATTATACAGAGCGACGGTAAAGCCACACCTGGAGTACTATATTCTAATTATACAGAGCGACAGTAAAGCCTCACCTGGATTAATATACTCTAATTATACAGAGCGACAGTAAAGCCACACCTGGAGTACTATACTCTAATTAAGCATAGTTATGGTAAAGTCGCACCTGGAGTACTATACTCTATTTAAACAGAGTTATGGTAAAGTCACACCTGGAGTACTATACTCTAATTATACCGAGCGATGGTAATGCCACACCTGAAGTACTATACTCTAATTATACAGAGCGACAGTAAAGCCACACCTGGAGTACTATACTCTAATTATACCGAGTGATGGTAATGCCACACCTGGAGTACTAAACTCTAATTATACAGAGTGACAGTAAAGCCTCACCTGGAGTACTATACTCTAATTATACAGAGCGACGGTAAAGCCACACCTGGAGTACTATACTCTAATTGTACAGAGCGAGAGTAAAGCCTCACCTGGAGTACTATACTCTAATTATACAGAGCGACGGTAAAGCTCAATCTGGAGTACTATACTCTAATTATACAGAGCGAGAGTAAAGCCTCACCTGGAGTACTATACTCTAATTATACAGAGCGACGGTAAAGCCACACCTGGAGTACTATACTATCATTATACAGAGTGACGGTAAGCCACACCTGGAGTACTACACTGTAATTATACAGCGCGACAGTAAAGCCACACCTGGAGTACTATACTCTAATTAAACAGAGTGACGGTAAAGCCACACCTGAAGTACTATCCTTTAATTATGCAGAGCGATGGTAAAGCCACACCTGGAGTACTATACTCTAATTATACAGAGTGACGGTAAAGCCACACCTGGAGTACTATACTCTAATTATACAGAGCGATGGTAAAGCCACACCTGTAGAACTATACTCTAATTATACAGAGCGATGGTAAAGCCACATCTGGAGTACTATACTCTATTTATACAGAGCGACGGTAAAGCCACACCTGGAGTACTATACTCTAATTATACAGAGCGATGGTAAAGCCACACCTGGAGTACTATACTCTAATTATACAGAGTGATAGTAAAGCCTCACCTGGAGTACTATACTCTAATTATACAGAGCGATGGTAAAGCCACACCTGGAGTACTATACTCTCATTATACAGAGTGACGGTAAGCCACACCTGGAGTACTACACTCTAATTATACAGAGCGACGGTAAATCCTCACCTGGAGTTCTATACTCAAAATATACAGAGTGACGGTAAAGCCTCACTTGGAGTACTATACTCTAATTAAACAGAGCGCCGGTAATGCCTCACCTGGAGTACTATACTCTAATTAGACAGAGTGACGGTAAAGCATCACCTGGAATACTATACTCTAACTATACAGAGTGACAGTGAAGCTTCACCTGGAGTACTATACTCTAATTATACGGAGCGACGGTAAAGCCACACCTGGAGTACTATACTCTAATTATACAGAGCGATGGTAAAGCCACACCTGGAGTACTATACTCTAATTATACAGAGCGACAGTAAAGCCTCACCTGGAGTACTATACTCTAATTATACAGAGCCACGGTAAAGCCACACCTGGAGTACTGTACTCTCATTACACAGAGCGACGGTAAAGCCACACCTGGAGTACTATACTCTAATTATACAGACCGATGGAAAAGCCACACCTGGAGTACTATACTCTAATTATACAGAGTGACAGTAAAGCCACACCTGGAGTACTATACTCTAATTATACAGAGCGACAGTAAAGCCTCACCTGGAGTACTATACTCTAATAATACAGAGCGACAGTAAAGCCTCACCTGGAGTACTATACTCTAATTATACAGAGCGACAGTAAAGCCACACCTGGAGTACTATACTCTAATTATACAGAGTGACAGTGAAGCCACACCTGGAGTACTATACTCTAATTATACAGAGTGACAGTAAAGACGCATCTGGAGTACTAGACTCTAATTATACAGAGCGACAGTAAAGCCTCACCTGGAGTACTATACTCTAATTATACAGAGCGACGGTAAAGCCACACCTGGAGTACTATACTCTAATTATACAGAGTGACAGTAAAGCCACACCTGGAGTACTATACTCTAATTATACAGAGCGACAGTAAAGCCTCACCTGGAGTACTATACTCTAATAATACAGAGCGACAGTAAAGCCTCACCTGGAGTACTATACTCTAATTAGACAGAGCGACAGTAAAGCCACACCTGGAGTGCTATACTCTAATTATAAAGAGCGACAGTAAAGCCTCACCTGGAGTACTATACTCTAATTCTACCGAGTGACAGTAAAGCCACACCTGCAGTACGATACTCTAATTATACAGAGCGACAGTAAAGCCTCACCTGGAGTACTATACTCTAATTATACAGAGCGACGGTAAAGCCACACCTGGAGTACTATATTCTAATTATACAGAGCGACAGTAAAGCCTCACCTGGATTAATATACTCTAATTATACAGAGCGACAGTAAAGCCACACCTGGAGTACTATACTCTAATTAAGCATAGTTATGGTAAAGTCGCACCTGGAGTACTATACTCTATTTAAACAGAGTTATGGTAAAGTCACACCTGGAGTACTATACTCTAATTATACCGAGCGATGGTAATGCCACACCTGAAGTACTATACTCTAATTATACAGAGCGACAGTAAAGCCACACCTGGAGTACTATACTCTAATTATACCGAGTGATGGTAATGCCACACCTGGAGTACTAAACTCTAATTATACAGAGTGACAGTAAAGCCTCACCTGGAGTACTATACTCTAATTATACAGAGCGACGGTAAAGCCACACCTGGAGTACTATACTCTAATTGTACAGAGCGAGAGTAAAGCCTCACCTGGAGTACTATACTCTAATTATACAGAGCGACGGTAAAGCTCAATCTGGAGTACTATACTCTAATTATACAGAGCGAGAGTAAAGCCTCACCTGGAGTACTATACTCTAATTATACAGAGCGACGGTAAAGCCACACCTGGAGTATTAAACTCGAATTATACAGAGCGATGGTAAAGTCACACCTGGAGTACTATACTCTAATTATACAGAGCGACGGTAAAGCCACACCTGGAGTACTATACTCTAATTATACAGAGCGACGGTAAAGCCACACCTGGAGTACGATACTATAATTATACAAGACAACGATAAAGCCACACCTGGAGTATTATACACTAATTATACTTAGCGACAGTAGAGCCACATCTGGAGTACTATACTCTAATTATACAGAGGGACGGTAAAGCCCAATCTGGAGTACTATACTCTAATTATACAGAGCTACGGTAAAGCCCAATCTGGAGTACTATTCTCTAATTATACAGAGCGAGAGTAAAGCCTCACCTGGAGTACTATACTCTAATTATACGGAGCGACGGTAAAGCCACACCTGGAGTACTATACTCTAATTATACAGAGCGACGGTAAAGCCACACCTGGAGTACTATACTCTCATTATACAGGACAATGATAAAGCCACACCTGGAGTACTATACACTAATTATACTTCGCGACGGTAAAGCCACATCTGGAGTACTATACTCTAATTATACAGAGCGACAGTAAAGCCACACCTGTAATAGCAGATTCTAATTACACAGAGCGACGGTAAAGCCTCACCTGGAGTACTATACTCTAATAACACAGAGCGACAGTAAAGCCTCACCTGGAGTACTATACTCTAATTATACAGAGCGACAATAAAGCCTCACCTGGAGTACTATACTCTAATTATACAGAGCGACAGTAAAGCCACACCTGGAGTACTATACTCTAATTATACAGAGCAACAGTAAAGCCTCACCTGGAGTACTATACTCTAATTCTACAGAGTGACAGTAAAGCCACACCTGCAGTACTATACTCTAATTATACAGAGCGACAGTAAAGCCTCACCTGGAGTACTATACTCTAATTATACAGAGCGATGGTAAAGCCACACCTGGAGTACTGTATTCTAATTATACAGAGCGACAGTAAAGCCTCACCTGGAGTAATATACTCTAATTATACAGAGCGACAGTAAAGCCTCACCTGGAGTACTATACTCTAATTATGCAGAGCGACAGTAAAGCCACACCTGGAGTACCATACTCTAATTAAGCAGAGTTATGGTAAAGTCACACCTGGAGTACTATACTCTAATTAAACAGAGTTATCGTAAAGTCACACCTGGAGTACTATACTGTAATTATACCGAGCGATGGTAATGCCACACCTGGAGTACTATACTCTAATTATACAGAGTGACAGTAAAGCCACACCTGGAGTACTATACTCTAATTATACAGAGTGACGGGAAAGCCTCACCTGGAGTACTATACTCTAATTATACAGAGCAACAGTAAAGCCTCACCTGGAGTAACAGACTCTAATTATACAGAGCGACAGTAAAGCCACACCTGGAGTACCATACTCTAATTATACAGAGCGACAGTAAAGCCTCACCTGGAGTACTATACTCTAATTATACAGAGCGACGGTAAAGCCACACCTGGAGTATTAAACTCGAATTATACAGAGCGATGGTAAAGCCACACCTGGAGTACTATACTCTAATTATACAGAGCGACGGTAAAGCCACACCTGGAGTACTATACTCTAATTATACAGAGCGACGGTAAAGCCACACCTGGAGTATGATACTATAATTATACAAGACAACGATAAAGCCACACCTGGAGTATTATACACTAATTATACTTAGCGACAGTAGAGCCACATCTGGAGTACTATACTCTAATTATACAGAGGGACGGTAAAGCCCAATCTGGAGTACTATACTCTAATTATACAGAGCTACGGTAAAGCCCAATCTGGAGTACTATACTCTAATTATACAGAGTGACAGTAAAGCCACACCTGGAGTACTATACTCTAATTATACAGAGCGACAGTAAAGCCTCACCTGGAGTACTATACTCTAATAATACAGAGCGACAGTAAAGCCTCACCTGGAGTACTATACTCTAATTAGACAGAGCGACAGTAAAGCCACACCTGGAGTACTATACTCTAATTATAAAGAGCGACAGTAAAGCCTCACCTGGAGTACTATACTCTAATTCTACCGAGTGACAGTAAAGCCACACCTGCAGTACTATACTCTAATTATACAGAGCGACAGTAAAGCCTCACCTGGAGTACTATACTCTAATTATACAGAGCGACGGTAAAGCCACACCTGGAGTACTATATTCTAATTATACAGAGCGACAGTAAAGCCTCACCTGGATTAATATACTCTAATTATACAGAGCGACAGTAAAGCCACACCTGGAGTACTATACTCTAATTAAGCATAGTTATGGTAAAGTCGCACCTGGAGTACTATACTCTATTTAAACAGAGTTATGGTAAAGTCACACCTGGAGTACTATACTCTAATTATACCGAGCGATGGTAATGCCACACCTGAAGTACTATACTCTAATTATACAGAGCGACAGTAAAGCCACACCTGGAGTACTATACTCTAATTATACCGAGTGATGGTAATGCCACACCTGGAGTACTAAACTCTAATTATACAGAGTGACAGTAAAGCCTCACCTGGAGTACTATACTCTAATTATACAGAGCGACGGTAAAGCCACACCTGGAGTACTATACTCTAATTGTACAGAGCGAGAGTAAAGCCTCACCTGGAGTACTATACTCTAATTATACAGAGCGACGGTAAAGCTCAATCTGGAGTACTATACTCTAATTATACAGAGCGAGAGTAAAGCCTCACCTGGAGTACTATACTCTAATTATACAGAGCGACGGTAAAGCCACACCTGGAGTATTAAACTCGAATTATACAGAGCGATGGTAAAGCCACACCTGGAGTACTATACTCTAATTATACAGAGCGACGGTAAAGCCACACCTGGAGTACTATACTCTAATTATACAGAGCGACGGTAAAGCCACACCTGGAGTACGATACTATAATTATACAAGACAACGATAAAGCCACACCTGGAGTATTATACACTAATTATACTTAGCGACAGTAGAGCCACATCTGGAGTACTATACTCTAATTATACAGAGGGACGGTAAAGCCCAATCTGGAGTACTATACTCTAATTATACAGAGCTACGGTAAAGCCCAATCTGGAGTACTATTCTCTAATTATACAGAGCGAGAGTAAAGCCTCACCTGGAGTACTATACTCTAATTATACGGAGCGACGGTAAAGCCACACCTGGAGTATTATACTCTAATTATACAGAGCGATGGTAAAGCCACACCTGGAGTACTATACTCTAATTATACAGAGCGACGGTAAAGCCACACCTGGAGTACTATACTCTCATTATACAGGACAATGATAAAGCCACACCTGGAGTACTATACACTAATTATACTTCGCGACGGTAAAGCCACATCTGGAGTACTATACTCTAATTATACAGAGCGACAGTAAAGCCACACCTGTAATAGCAGATTCTAATTACACAGAGCGACGGTAAAGCCTCACCTGGAGTACTATACTCTAATAACACAGAGCGACAGTAAAGCCTCACCTGGAGTACTATACTCTAATTATACAGAGCGACAATAAAGCCTCACCTGGAGTACTATACTCTAATTATACAGAGCGACAGTAAAGCCACACCTGGAGTACTATACTCTAATTATACAGAGCAACAGTAAAGCCTCACCTGGAGTACTATACTCTAATTCTACAGAGTGACAGTAAAGCCACACCTGCAGTACTATACTCTAATTATACAGAGCGACAGTAAAGCCTCACCTGGAGTACTATACTCTAATTATACAGAGCGATGGTAAAGCCACACCTGGAGTACTGTATTCTAATTATACAGAGCGACAGTAAAGCCTCACCTGGAGTAATATACTCTAATTATACAGAGCGACAGTAAAGCCTCACCTGGAGTACTATACTCTAATTATGCAGAGCGACAGTAAAGCCACACCTGGAGTACCATACTCTAATTAAGCAGAGTTATGGTAAAGTCACACCTGGAGTACTATACTCTAATTAAACAGAGTTATCGTAAAGTCACACCTGGAGTACTATACTGTAATTATACCGAGCGATGGTAATGCCACACCTGGAGTACTATACTCTAATTATACAGAGTGACAGTAAAGCCACACCTGGAGTACTATACTCTAATTATACAGAGTGACGGGAAAGCCTCACCTGGAGTACTATACTCTAATTATACAGAGCAACAGTAAAGCCTCACCTGGAGTAACAGACTCTAATTATACAGAGCGACAGTAAAGCCACACCTGGAGTACCATACTCTAATTATACAGAGCGACAGTAAAGCCTCACCTGGAGTACTATACTCTAATTATACAGAGCGACGGTAAAGCCACACCTGGAGTATTAAACTCGAATTATACAGAGCGATGGTAAAGCCACACCTGGAGTACTATACTCTAATTATACAGAGCGACGGTAAAGCCACACCTGGAGTACTATACTCTAATTATACAGAGCGATGGTAAAGCCACACCTGGAGTATGATACTATAATTATACAAGACAACGATAAAGCCACACCTGGAGTATTATACACTAATTATACTTAGCGACAGTAGAGCCACATCTGGAGTACTATACTCTAATTATACAGAGGGACGGTAAAGCCCAATCTGGAGTACTATACTCTAATTATACAGAGCTACGGTAAAGCCCAATCTGGAGTACTATACTCTAATTATACAGAGTGACAGTAAAGCCACACCTGGAGTACTATACTCTAATTATACAGAGCGACAGTAAAGCCTCACCTGGAGTACTATACTCTAATAATACAGAGCGACAGTAAAGCCTCACCTGGAGTACTATACTCTAATTAGACAGAGCGACAGTAAAGCCACACCTGGAGTACTATACTCTAATTATAAAGAGCGACAGTAAAGCCTCACCTGGAGTACTATACTCTAATTCTACCGAGTGACAGTAAAGCCACACCTGCAGTACTATACTCTAATTATACAGAGCGACAGTAAAGCCTCACCTGGAGTACTATACTCTAATTATACAGAGCGACGGTAAAGCCACACCTGGAGTACTATATTCTAATTATACAGAGCGACAGTAAAGCCTCACCTGGATTAATATACTCTAATTATACAGAGCGACAGTAAAGCCACACCTGGAGTACTATACTCTAATTAAGCATAGTTATGGTAAAGTCGCACCTGGAGTACTATACTCTATTTAAACAGAGTTATGGTAAAGTCACACCTTGAGTACTATACTCTAATTATACCGAGCGATGGTAATGCCACACCTGAAGTACTATACTCTAATTATACAGAGCGACAGTAAAGCCACACCTGGAGTACTATACTCTAATTATACCGAGTGATGGTAATGCCACACCTGGAGTACTAAACTCTAATTATACAGAGTGACAGTAAAGCCTCACCTGGAGTACTATACTCTAATTATACAGAGCGACGGTAAAGCCACACCTGGAGTACTATACTCTAATTGTACAGAGCGAGAGTAAAGCCTCACCTGGAGTACTATACTCTAATTATACAGAGCGACGGTAAAGCTCAATCTGGAGTACTATACTCTAATTATACAGAGCGAGAGTAAAGCCTCACCTGGAGTACTATACTCTAATTATACAGAGCGACGGTAAAGCCACACCTGGAGTATTAAACTCGAATTATACAGAGCGATGGTAAAGCCACACCTGGAGTACTATACTCTAATTATACAGAGCGACGGTAAAGCCACACCTGGAGTACTATACTCTAATTATACAGAGCGACGGTAAAGCCACACCTGGAGTACGATACTATAATTATACAAGACAACGATAAAGCCACACCTGGAGTATTATACACTAATTATACTTAGCGACAGTAAAGCCACATCTGGAGTACTATACTCTAATTATACAGAGGGACGGTAAAGCCCAATCTGGAGTACTATACTCTAATTATACAGAGCTACGGTTAAGCCCAATCTGGAGTACTATTCTCTAATTATACAGAGCGAGAGTAAAGCCTCACCTGGAGTACTATACTCTAATTATACAGAGCGATGGTAAAGCCACACCTGGAGTACTATACTCTCATTATACAGGACAATGATAAAGCCACACCTGGAGTACTATACACTAATTATACTTCGCGACGGTAAAGCCACATCTGGAGTACTATACTCTAATTATACAGAGCGACAGTAAAGCCACACCTGTAATAGCAGATTCTAATTACACAGAGCGACGGTAAAGCCTCACCTGGAGTACTATACTCTAATAACACAGATCGACAGTAAAGCCTCACCTGGAGTACTATACTCTAATTATACAGAGCGACAATAAAGCCTCACCTGGAGTACTATACTCTAATTATACAGAGCGACAGTAAAGCCACACCTGGAGTACTATACTCTAATTATACAGAGCAACAGTAAAGCCTCACCTGGAGTACTATACTCTAATTCTACAGAGTGACAGTAAAGCCACACCTGCAGTACTATACTCTAATTATACAGAGCGACAGTAAAGCCTCACCTGGAGTACTATACTCTAATTATACAGAGCGATGGTAAAGCCACACCTGGAGTACTGTATTCTAATTATACAGAGCGACAGTAAAGCCTCACCTGGAGTAATATACTCTAATTATACAGAGCGACAGTAAAGCCTCACCTGGAGTACTATACTCTAATTATGCAGAGCGACAGTAAAGCCACACCTGGAGTACTATACTCTAATTAAACAGAGTTATCGTAAAGTCACACCTGGAGTACTATACTGTAATTATACCGAGCGATGGTAATGCCACACCTGGAGTACTATACTCTAATTATACAGAGCGACAGTAAAGCCACACCTGGAGTACTATACTCTAATTATACAGAGTGACGGGAAAGCCTCACCTGGAGTACTATATTCTAATTATACAGAGCAACAGTAAAGCCTCACCTGGAGTAACAGACTCTAATTATACAGAGCGACAGTAAAGCCACACCTGGAGTACCATACTCTAATTATACAGAGCGACAGTAAAGCCTCACCTGGAGTACTATACACTAATTATACAGAGCGACAGTAAAGCCACACCTGGAGTACTATAATCTAATTCTACATAGCGACAGTAAAGCCACACCTGGAGTACTATACTCTCATTATACAGAGTGACGGTAAGCCACACCTGGAGTACTACACTCTAATTATACAGAGCGACGGTAAATCCTCACCTGGAGTTCTATACTCAAAATATACAGAGTGACGGTAAAGCCACATCTGGAGTACTATACTCTAATTATACAGAGCGACATTAACGCCTCACCTGGAGCACTATACTTTAATTATACAGAGCGACGGTAAAGCCACATCTGGAGTACTATACTCTAATTATACAGAGCGACAGTAAAGCCTCACCTCGAGTACTATACTCTAACTATACAGAGCGATGGTGAAGCCAGATCTGGAGTACTATACTCTAATTATACAGAGCGACGGTAAAGCCTCACTTGGAGTACTATACTCTAATTATACAGAGCGACAGTAAAGCCACACCTGGAGTACTATACTCTAATTATACAGAGCAACAGTAAAGCCTCACCTGGAGTACTATACTCTAATTCTACAGAGTGACAGTAAAGCCACACCTGCAGTACTATACTCTAATTATACAGAGCGACAGTAAAGCCTCACCTGGAGTACTATACTCTAATTATACAGAGCGATGGTAAAGCCACACCTGGAGTACTGTATTCTAATTATACAGAGCGACAGTAAAGCCTCACCTGGAGTAATATACTCTAATTATACAGAGCGACAGTAAAGCCTCACCTGGAGTACTATACTCTAATTATGCAGAGCGACAGTAAAGCCACACCTGGAGTACTATACTCTAATTAAGCAGAGTTATGGTAAAGTCACACCTGGAGTACTATACTCTAATTAAACAGAGTTATCGTAAAGTCACACCTGGAGTACTATACTGTAATTATACCGAGCGATGGTAATGCCACACCTGGAGTACTATACTCTAATTATACAGAGCGACAGTAAAGCCACACCTGGAGTACTATACTCTAATTATACAGAGTGACGGGAAAGCCTCACCTGGAGTACTATATTCTAATTATACAGAGCAACAGTAAAGCCTCACCTGGAGTAACAGACTCTAATTATACAGAGCGACAGTAAAGCCACACCTGGAGTACCATACTCTAATTATACAGAGCGACAGTAAAGCCTTAGCTGGAGTACTATACACTAATTATACAGAGCGACAGTAAAGCCACACCTGGAGTACTATAATCTAATTCTACAGAGCGACAGTAAAGCCACACCTGGAGTACTATACTCTCATTATACAGAGTGACGGTAAGCCACACCTGGAGTACTACACTCTAATTATACAGAGCGACGGTAAATCCTCACCTGGAGTTCTATACTCAAAATATACAGAGTGACGGTAAAGCCACATCTGGAGTACTATACTCTAATTATACAGAGCGACATTAACGCCTCACCTGGAGCACTATACTTTAATTATACAGAGCGACGGTAAAGCCACATCTGGAGTACTATACTCTAATTATACAGAGCGACAGTAAAGCCTCACCTCGAGTACTATACTCTAACTATACAGAGCGATGGTGAAGCCAGATCTGGAGTACTATACACTAATTATACAGAGCAACGGTAAAGCCTCACTTGGAGTACTATACTCTAATTAAACAGAGCGCCGGTAATGCCTCACCTGGAGTACTATACTCTAATTAGACAGAGTGACGGTAAAGCCTCACCTGGAATACTATACTCTAACTATATAGAGTGACAGTGAAGCTTCACCTGGAGTACTATACTCTAATTATACGGAGCGACGGTAAAGCCACACCTGGAGTACCATACTCTAATTATACAGAGCGATGGTAAAGCCACACCTGGAGTACTATACTCTAATTATACAGAGCCACGGTAAAGCCACACCTGGAGTACTGTACTCTCATTACACAGAGCGACGGTAAAGCCACACCTGGAGTACTATACTCTAATTATACAGAGCGATGGAAAAGCCACACCTGGAGTACTATACTCTAATTATACAGAGTGACAGTAAAGCCACACCTGGAGTACTATACTCTAATTATACAGAGCGACAGTAAAGCCTCACCTGGAGTACTATACTCTAATAATACAGAGAGACAGTAAAGCCTCACCTGGAGTACTATACTCTAATTATACAGAGCGACAGTAAAGCCACACCTGGAGTACTATACTCTAATTATACAGAGTGACAGTGAAGCCACACCTGGAGTACTATACTCTAATTATACAGAGTGACAGTAAAGACGCATCTGGAGTACTAGACTCTAATTATACAGAGCGACAGTAAAGCCTCACCTGGAGTACTATACTCTAATTATACAGAGCGACGGTAAAGCCACTCCTGGAGTACTATTCTCTAATTATACAGAGTGACAGTAAAGCCACACCTGGAGTACTATACTCTAATTATACAGAGCGACAGTAAAGCCTCACCTGGAGTACTATACTCTAATAATACAGAGCGACAGTAAAGCCTCACCTGGAGTACTATACTCTAATTAGACAGAGCGACAGTAAAGCCACACCTGGAGTACTATACTCTAATTATACAGAGCGACAGTAAAGCCTCACCTGGAGTACTATACTCTAATTCTACCGAGTGACAGTAAAGCCACACCTGCAGTACTATACTCTAATTATACAGAGCGACAGTAAAGCCTCACCTGGAGTACTATACTCTAATTATACAGAGCGACGGTAAAGCCACACCTGGAGTACTATATTCTAATTATACAGAGCGACAGTAAAGCCTCACCTGGATTAATATACTCTAATTATACAGAGCGACAGTAAAGCCACACCTGGAGTACTATACTCTAATTAAGCATAGTTATGGTAAAGTCGCACCTGGAGTACTATACGCTATTTAAACAGAGTTATGGTAAAGTCACACCTGGAGTACTATACTCTAATTATACCGATCGATGGTAATGCCACACCTGAAGTACTATACTCTAATTATACAGAGCGACAGTAAAGCCACACCTGGAGTACTATACTCTAATTATACCGAGCGATGGTAATGCCACACCTGGAGTACTAAACTCTAATTATACAGAGTGACAGTAAAGCCTCACCTGGAGTACTATACTCTAATTATACAGAGCGACGGTAAAGCCACACCTGGAGTACTATACTCTAATTGTACAGAGCGAGAGTAAAGCCTCACCTGGAGTACTATACTCTAATTATACAGAGCGACGGTAAAGCTCAATCTGGAGTACTATACTCTAATTATACAGAGCGAGAGTAAAGCCTCACCTGGAGTACTATACTCTAATTATACAGAGCAACGGTAAAGCCACACCTGGAGTATTAAACTCGAATTATACAGAGCGATGGTAAAGCCACACCTGGAGTACTATACTCTAATTATACAGAGCGACGGTAAAGCCACACCTGGAGTACTATACTCTAATTATACAGAGCGACGGTAAAGCCACACCTGGAGTACGATACTCTAATTATACAAGACAACGATAAAGCCACACCTGGAGTATTATACACTAATTATACTTAGCGACGGTAAAGCCACATCTGGAGTACTATACTCTAATTATACAGAGGGACGGTAAAGCCCAATCTGGAGTACTATACTCTAATTATACAGAGCTACGGTAAAGCCCAATCTGGAGTACTATTCTCTAATTATACAGAGCGAGAGTAAAGCCTCACCTGGAGTACTATACTCTAATTATACGGAGCGACGGTAAAGCCACACCTGGAGTATTATACTCTAATTATACAGAGCGATGGTAAAGCCACACCTGGAGTACTATACTCTAATTATACAGAGCGACGGTAAAGCCACACCTGGAGTACTATACTCTCATTATACAGGACAATGATAAAGCCACACCTGGAGTACTATACACTAATTATACTTAGCGACGGTAAAGCCACATCTGGAGTACTATACTCTAATTATACAGAGCGACAGTAAAGCCACACCTGGAGTACCAGATTCTAATTACACAGAGCGACGGTAAAGCCTCACCTGGAGTACTATACTCTAATTATACAGAGCGACAATAAAGCCTCACCTGGATTACTATACTCTAATTATACAGAGCGACAGTAAAGCCACACCTGGAGTACTATTCTCTAATTATACAGAGCCACAGTAAAGCCTCACCTGGAGTACTATACTCTAATTCTACAGAGTGACAGTAAAGCCACACCTGCAGTACTATACTCTAATTATACAGAGCGACAGTAAAGCCTCACCTGGAGTACTATACTCTAATTATACAGAGCGATGGTAAAGCCACACCTGGAGTACTGTATTCTAATTATACAGAGCGACAGTAAAGCCTCACCTGGAGTAATATACTCTAATTATGCAGAGCGACAGTAAAGCCACACCTGGAGTACTATACTCTAATTAAGCAGAGTTATGGTAAAGTCACACCTGGAGTACTATACTCTAATTAAACAGAGTTATGGTAAAGTCACACCTGGAGTACTATACTGTAATTATACCGAGCGATGGTAATGCCACACCTGGAGTACTATACTCTAATTATACAGAGCGACAGTAAAGCCTCACCTGGAGTAACAGACTCTAATTATACAGAGCGACAGTAAAGCCACACCTGGAGTACCATACTCTAATTATACAGAGTGACAGTAAAGCCTCACCTGGAGTACTATACACTAATTATACAGAGCGAAAGTAAAGCCACACCTGGAGTACTATAATCTAATTCTACAGAGCGACAGTAATGCCACACCTGGAGTACTATACTCTAATTAGACAGAGCGACAGTTCAGCCACACCTGGATTACTATACGCTAATTATGCAGAGCGATGGTAAAGCCACAGCTGGAGTACTATACTCTAATTATACAGACCGACAGTAAAGTCTCACCTGGAGTACTATACTCTAATTATGCAGAGCGACAGTAAAGCCACACCTGGAGTACTATACTCTAATTAAGCAGAGTTATGGTAAAGTCACACCTGGAATACTATACTCTAATTAAACAGAGTTATGGTAAAGTCACACCTGGAATACTATACTGTAATTATACCGAGCGATGGTAATGCCACACCTGGAGTTCTATACTCTAATTATACAGAGCGACAGTAAAGCCACACCTGGAGTACTATACTCTAATTATACAGAGTGACGGTAAAGCCTCACCTGGAGTACTATACTCTAATTATACAGAGCAACAGTAAAGCCTCACCTGGAGTAACAGACTCTAATTATACAGAGCGACAGTAAAGCCACACCTGGAGTACCATACTCTAATTATACAGAGCGACAGTAAAGCCTCACCTGGAGTACTATACACTAATTATACAGAGCGACAGTAAAGCCACACCTGGAGTACTATAATCTAATTCTACAGAGCGACAGTAAAGCCACACCTGGAGTACTATACTCTAATTATACAGAGCGACAGTTCAGCCACACCTGGATTACTATACGCTAATTATGCAGAGCGATGGTAAAGCCACAGCTGGAGTACTATACTCTAATTATACAGACCGACGGTAATGTCTCACCTGGAGTACTATACTCCAATTATACAGAGCGACGGTAAAGCCTCAACTGGAGTACTATACTCTAATTATACAGAGCGACAGTAAAGCCTCACCTGGAGTAACAGACTCTAATTATACAGAGCGACAGTAAAGCCACACCTGGAGTACCATACTCTAATTATACAGAGCGACAGTAAAGCCTCACCTGGAGTACTATACACTAATTATACAGAGCGACAGTAAAGCCACACCTGGAGTACTATAATCTAATTCTACAGAGCGACAGTAAAGCCACACCTGGAGTACTATACTCTCATTATACAGAGTGACGGTAAGCCACACCTGGAGTACTACACTCTAATTATACAGAGCGACGGTAAATCCTCACCTGGAGTTCTATACTCAAAATATACAGAGTGACGGTAAAGCCACATCTGGAGTACTATACTCTAATTATACAGAGCGACATTAACGCCTCACCTGGAGCACTATACTTTAATTATACAGAGCGACGGTAAAGCCACATCTGGAGTACTATACTCTAATTATACAGAGCGACAGTAAAGCCTCACCTCGAGTACTATACTCTAACTATACAGAGCGATGGTGAAGCCAGATCTGGAGTACTATACTCTAATTATACAGAGCGACGGTAAAGCCTCACTTGGAGTACTATACTCTAATTAAACAGAGCGCCGGTAATGCCTCACCTGGAGTACTATACTCTAATTAGACAGAGTGACGGTAAAGCCTCACCTGGAATACTATACTCTAACTATACAGAGTGACAGTGAAGCTTCACCTGGAGTACTATACTCTAATTATACGGAGCGACGGTAAAGCCACACCTGGAGTACTATACTCTAATTATACAGAGCGATGGTAAAGCCACACCTGGAGTACTATACTCTAATTATACAGAGCCACGGTAAAGCCACACCTGGAGTACTGTACTCTCATTACACAGAGCGACGGTAAAGCCACACCTGGAGTACTATACTCTAATTATACAGAGCGATGGAAAAGCCACACCTGGAGTACTATACTCTAATTATACAGAGTGACAGTAAAGCCAGACCTGGAGTACTATACTCTAATTATACAGAGCGACAGTAAAGCCTCACCTGGAGTACTATACTCTAATAATACAGAGGGACAGTAAAGCCTCACCTGGAGTACTATACTCTAATTATACAGAGCGACAGTAAAGCCACACCTGGAGTACTATACTCTAATTATACAGAGTGACAGTGAAGCCACACCTGGAGTACTATACTCTAATTATACAGAGTGACAGTAAAGACGCATCTGGAGTACTAGACTCTAATTATACAGAGCGACAGTAAAGCCTCACCTGGAGTACTATACTCTAATTATACAGAGCGACGGTAAAGCCACACCTGGAGTACTATACTCTAATTATACAGAGTGACAGTAAAGCCACACCTGGAGTACTATACTCTAATTATACAGAGCGACAGTAAAGCCTCACCTGGAGTACTATACTCTAATAATACAGAGCGACAGTAAAGCCTCACCTGGAGTACTATACTCTAATTAGACAGAGCGACAGTAAAGCCACACCTGGAGTACTATACTCTAATTATACAGAGCGACAGTAAAGCCTCACCTGGAGTACTATACTCTAATTCTACCGAGTGACAGTAAAGCCACACCTGCAGTACTATACTCTAATTATACAGAGCGACAGTAAAGCCTCACCTGGAGTACTATACTCTAATTATACAGAGCGACGGTAAAGCCACACCTGGAGTACTATATTCTAATTATACAGAGCGACAGTAAAGCCTCACCTGGATTAATATACTCTAATTATACAGAGCGACAGTAAAGCCACACCTGGAGTACTATACTCTAATTAAGCATAGTTATGGTAAAGTCGCACCTGGAGTACTATACGCTATTTAAACAGAGTTATGGTAAAGTCACACCTGGAGTACTATACTCTAATTATACCGAGCGATGGTAATGCCACACCTGAAGTACTATACTCTAATTATACAGAGTGACAGTAAAGCCACACCTGGAGTACTATACTCTAATTATACCGAGCGATGGTAATGCCACACCTGAAGTACTATACTCTAATTATACAGAGCGACAGTAAAGCCACACCTGGAGTACTATACTCTAATTATACAGAGTGACAGTAAAGCCACACCTGGAGTACTATACTCTAATTATACAGAGCGACAGTAAAGCCTCACCTGGAGTACTATACTCTAATAATACAGAGCGACAGTAAAGCCTCACCTGGAGTACTATACTCTAATTAGACAGAGCGACAGTAAAGCCACACCTGGAGTACTATACTCTAATTATACAGAGCGACAGTAAAGCCTCACCTGGAGTACTATACTCTAATTCTACCGAGTGACAGTAAAGCCACACCTGCAGTACTATACTCTAATTATACAGAGCGACAGTAAAGCCTCACCTGGAGTACTATACTCTAATTATACAGAGCGACGGTAAAGCCACACCTGGAGTACTATATTCTAATTATACAGAGCGACAGTAAAGCCTCACCTGGATTAATATACTCTAATTATACAGAGCGACAGTAAAGCCACACCTGGAGTACTATACTCTAATTAAGCATAGTTATGGTAAAGTCGCACCTGGAGTACTATACGCTATTTAAACAGAGTTATGGTAAAGTCACACCTGGAGTACTATACTCTAATTATACCGAGCGATGGTAATGCCACACCTGAAGTACTATACTCTAATTATACAGAGCGACAGTAAAGCCACACCTGGAGTACTATACTCTAATTATACCGAGCGATGGTAATGCCACACCTGGAGTACTAAACTCTAATTATACAGAGTGACAGTAAAGCCTCACCTGGAGTACTATACTCTAATTATACAGAGCGACGGTAAAGCCACACCTGGAGTACTATACTCTAATTGTACAGAGCGAGAGTAAAGCCTCACCTGGAGTACTATACTCTAATTATACAGAGCGACGGTAAAGCTCAATCTGGAGTACTATACTCTAATTATACAGAGCGAGAGTAAAGCCTCACCTGGAGTACTATACTCTAATTATACAGAGCGACGGTAAAGCCACACCTGGAGTATTAAACTCGAATTATACAGAGCGATGGTAAAGCCACACCTGGAGTACTATACTCTAATTATACAGAGCGACGGTAAAGCCACACCTGGAGTACTATACTCTAATTATACAGAGCGACGGTAAAGCCACACCTGGAGTACGATACTCTAATTATACAAGACAACGATAAAGCCACACCTGGAGTATTATACACTAATTATACTTAGCGACGGTAAAGCCACATCTGGAGTACTATACTCTAATTATACAGAGGGACGGTAAAGCCCAATCTGGAGTACTATACTCTAATTATACAGAGCTACGGTAAAGCCCAATCTGGAGTACTATTCTCTAATTATACAGAGCGAGAGTAAAGCCTCACCTGGAGTACTATACTCTAATTATACGGAGCGACGGTAAAGCCACACCTGGAGTATTATACTCTAATTATACAGAGCGATGGTAAAGCCACACCTGGAGTACTATACTCTAATTATACAGAGCGACGGTAAAGCCACACCTGGAGTACTATACTCTCATTATACAGGACAATGATAAAGCCACACCTGGAGTACTATACACTAATTATACTTAGCGACGGTAAAGCCACATCTGGAGTACTATACTCTAATTATACAGAGCGACAGTAAAGCCACACCTGGAGTACCAGATTCTAATTACACAGAGCGACGGTAAAGCCTCACCTGGAGTACTATACTCTAATTATACAGAGCGACAATAAAGCCTCACCTGGAGTACTATACTCTAATTATACAGAGCGACAGTAAAGCCACACCTGGAGTACTATTCTCTAATTATACAGAGCCACAGTAAAGCCTCACCTGGAGTACTATACTCTAATTCTACAGAGTGACAGTAAAGCCACACCTGCAGTACTATACTCTAATTATACAGAGCGACAGTAAAGCCTCACCTGGAGTACTATACTCTAATTATACAGAGCGATGGTAAAGCCACACCTGGAGTACTGTATTCTAATTATACAGAGCGACAGTAAAGCCTCACCTGGAGTAATATACTCTAATTATGCAGAGCGACAGTAAAGCCACACCTGGAGTACTATACTCTAATTAAGCAGAGTTATGGTAAAGTCACACCTGGAGTACTATACTCTAATTAAACACAGTTATGGTAAAGTCACACCTGGAGTACTGTACTGTAATTATACCGAGCGATGGTAATGCCACACCTGGAGTACTATACTCTAATTATACAGAGCGACAGTAAAGCCACACCTGGAGTACTATACTCTAATTATACAGAGTGACGGTAAAGCCTCACCTGGAGTACTATACTCTAATTATACAGAGCAACAGTAAAGCCTCACCTGGAGTAACAGACTCTAATTATACAGAGCGACAGTAAAGCCACACCTGGAGTACCATACTCTAATTATACAGAGTGACAGTAAAGCCTCACCTGGAGTACTATACACTAATTATACAGAGCGAAAGTAAAGCCACACCTGGAGTACTATAATCTAATTCTACAGAGCGACAGTAAAGCCACACCTGGAGTACTATACTCTAATTAGACAGAGCGACAGTTCAGCCACACCTGGATTACTATACGCTAATTATGCAGAGCGATGGTAAAGCCACAGCTGGAGTACTATACTCTAATTATACAGACCGACAGTAAAGTCTCACCTGGAGTACTATACTCTAATTATGCAGAGCGACAGTAAAGCCACACCTGGAGTACTATACTCTAATTAAGCAGAGTTATGGTAAAGTCACACCTGGAATACTATACTCTAATTAAACAGAGTTATGGTAAAGTCACACCTGGAATACTATACTGTAATTATACCGAGCGATGGTAATGCCACACCTGGAGTACTATACTCTAATTATACAGAGCGACTGTAAAGCCACACCTGGAGTACTATACTCTAATTATACAGAGTGACGGTAAAGCCTCACCTGGAGTACTATACTCTAATTATACAGAGCAACAGTAAAGCCTCACCTGGAGTAACAGACTCTAATTATACAGAGCGACAGTAAAGCCACACCTGGAGTACCATACTCTAATTATACAGAGCGACAGTAAAGCCTCACCTGGAGTACTATACACTAATTATACAGAGCGACAGTAAAGCCACACCTGGAGTACTATAATCTAATTCTACAGAGCGACAGTAAAGCCACACCTGGAGTACTATACTCTAATTATACAGAGCGACAGTTCAGCCACACCTGGATTACTATACGCTAATTATGCAGAGCGATGGTAAAGCCACAGCTGGAGTACTATACTCTAATTATACAGACCGACGGTAATGTCTCACCTGGAGTACTATACTCCAATTATACAGAGCGACGGTAAAGCCTCAACTGGAGTACTATACTCTAATTATACAGAGCGACAGTAAAGCCTCACCTGGAGTAACAGACTCTAATTATACAGAGCGACAGTAAAGCCACACCTGGAGTACCATACTCTAATTATACAGAGCGACAGTAAAGCCTCACCTGGAGTGCTATACACTAATTATACAGAGCGACAGTAAAGCCACACCTGGAGTACTATAATCTAATTCTACAGAGCGACAGTAAAGCCACACCTGGAGGACTATACTCTAATTATACAGAGCGACGGTAAAGCCTCACTTGGAGTACTATACTCTAATTATACAGAGTGACAGTAAAGCCTCACCTGGAGTACTATACTCTAATTATACAGAGCGACGGTAAAGCCACACCTGGAATACTAGACTCTAATTTGCAGAGTGACAGTAAAGCCACACCTGGATTACTATACTCTGATTATACAGAGCGACAGCAAAGCCTCACCTGGAGGACTATACTCTAATTATACAGAGCGATGGTAAAGCCACACCTGGAGTACTATACTCTAATTATACAGAGCGAAGGTAAAGCCACACCTGGAGCTCTATACTCTAATTATACAGAGCGAAAGTAAAGCCTCACCTGGAGTACTATACTCTAATTATACAGAGCGACAGTAAAGCCTCACCTGGAGTACTATTCTCTACTTATACAGAGTTGAAGGTAAAGCTACATCTGGAGTACTATACTCTAATTATACAGAGCGGCAGTAAAGCCTCACCTGGAGCACTATACTCTAATTATACAGAGTGACGGTAAAGCCTCACCTGGAATACTATACTCTAATTATACAGAGTGACAGTGAAGCCTCACCTGGAGTACTATACTCTAATTATACAGAGCGATGGTAAAGCCACAACTGGAGTACTATACTTTAATTATACAGAGTGACGGTGAAGCCACACCTGGAGTACTAGACTCTAATTATCCAGAGTTATAGTAAAGCCTCACCTGGAGTCCTATACTCTAATTATACAGAGCGATGGTAAAGCCTCACCTGGAGTACTATTCTCTAATTATACAGAGTGAAGGTAAAGCTACATCTGGAGTACTATGCTCTAATTATACAGCGCGACAGTAAAGCCTCACCTGGAGTACTATACTCTAATTATACAGAGCGCCGGTAAAGCCGCACCTGGAGTACTATACTCTAATTAAACAGAGTGACGGTAAAGCCTCACCTGGAATACTATACTCTAATTATACAGAGTGACAGTGAAGCCTCACCTGGAGTACTATACTCTAATTATACAGAGCGACACTAAAGCCACACCTGAAGTACTATACTCTAATTATACAGAGCAATGGTAAAGCCACACCTGGAGTACTATACTCTAATTATACAGAGTGACGGTAAAGCCACACCTGGAGTACTATACTCTAATTATACAGAGCGATGGTAAAGCCACACCTGGAGTACTATTCTCTAATTATACAGAGTGAAGGTAAAGCTACATCTGGAGTACTATGCTCTAATTATACAGCGCGACAGTAAAGCCTCACCTGGAGTACTATACTCTAATTATACAGAGCGCCGGTAAAGCCGCACCTGGAGTACTATACTCTAATTAAACAGAGTGACGGTAAAGCCTCACCTGGAATACTATACTCTAATTATACAGAGTGACAGTGAAGCCTCACCTGGAGTACTATACTCTAATTATACAGAGCGACACTAAAGCCACACCTGAAGTACTATACTCTAATTATACAGAGCAATGGTAAAGCCACACCTGGAGTACTATACTCTAATTATACAGAGTGACGGTAAAGCCACACCTGGAGTACTATACTCTAATTATACAGAGCGATGGTAAAGCCACACCTGGAGAACTATACTCTAATTATACAGAGCGACTGTAAAGCCACACCTGGAGTACTATACTCTAATTATACAGAGCGATGGTAAAGCCACACCTGGAGTACTATACTCTAATTATACAGAGCGACGGTAAAGCCACACCTGGAGTACTATACTCTAATTATACAGAGCGATGGTAAAGCCTCACCTGGAGTACTATACTCTAATTATACAGAGCGATGGTAAAGCCACACCTGGAGTACTATACTCTCATTATACAGAGTGACGGTTAGCCACACCTGGATTACTACACTGTAATTATACAGAGCGATGGTAAATCCTCACCTGGAGTTCTATACTCAAAATATACAGAGTGACGGTAAAGCCACATCTGGAGTACTATACTCTAATTATACAGAGCGACATTAACGCCTCACCTCGAGCACTATACTTTAATTATACAGAGCGATGGTAAAGCCACATCTGGAGTACTATACTCTAATTATACAGAGCGACAGTAAAGCCTCACCTCGAGTACTATACTCTAACTATACAGAGCGATGGTGAAGCCAGATCTGGAGTACTATACTCTAATTATACAGAGCGACGGTAAAGCCTCACTTGGAGTACTATACTCTAATTAAACAGAGCGCCGGTAATGCCTCACCTGGAGTACTATACTCTAATTATACAGAGTGACGGTAAAGCCTCACCTGGAATACTATACTCTAACTATACAGAGTGACAGTGAAGCTTCACCTGGAGTACTATACTCTAATTATACAGAGCGACGGTAAAGCCACACCTGGAGTACTATACTCTAATTATACAGAGCGATGGTAAAGCCACAGCTGGAGTACTATACTCTAATTATACAGAGCAACAGTTCAGCCACACCTGGATTACTATACGCTAATTATGCAGAGCGATGGTAAAGCCACACCTGGAGTACGACACTCTAATTATACAGAGCGACGGTAAATCCTCACCTGGAGTTCTATACTCAAAATATACAGAGTGACGGTAAAGTCGCATCTGGAGTAATATACTCTAATTATACAGAGCGACATTAACGCCTCACCTGGAGCACTATACTTTAATTATACAGAGCGATGGTAAAGCCAGATCTGGAGTACTATACTCTAATTATACAGAGCGACGGTAAAGCCTCACTTGGAGTACTATACTCTAATTATACAGAGTGACAGTAAAGCCTGACCTGGAGTACTATACTCTAATGAGACAGAGCGACGGTAAAGCCACACCTGGAATACTGGACTCTAATTTGCAGAGTGACAGTAAAGCCACACCTGGATTACTATACTCTGATTATACAGAGCGACAGCAAAGCCTCACCTGGAGGACTATACTCTAATTATACAGAGCGACGGTAAAGCCACACCTGGAGTACTATACTCTAATCATACAGAGCGAAGGTAAAGCCACACCTGGAGCTCTATACTCTAATTATACAGAGCGAAAGTAAAGCCTCACCTGGAGTACTATACTCTAATTATACAGAGCGACAGTAAAGCCTCACCTGGAGTACTATTCTCTACTTATACAGAGTTGAAGGTAAAGCTACATCTGGAGTACTATACTCTAATTATACACAGCGGCAGTAAAGCCTCACCTGGAGCACTATACTCTAATTATACAGAGTGACGGTAAAGCCTCACCTGGAATACTATACTCTAATTATACAGAGTGACAGTGAAGCCTCACCTGGAGTACTATACTCTAATTATACAGAGCGATGGTAAAGCCACAACTGGAGTACTATACTTGAATTATACAGAGTGACGGTGAAGCCACACCTGGAGTACTAGACTCTAATTATCCAGAGTTATAGTAAAGCCTCACCTGGAGTCCTATACTCTAATTATACAGAGCGATGGTAAAGCCTCACCTGGAGTACTATTCTCTAATTATACAGAGTGAAGGTAAAGCTACATCTGGAGTACTATGCTCTAATTATACAGCGCGACAGTAAAGCCTCACCTGGAGTACTATACTCTAATTATACAGAGCGCCGGTAAAGCCTCACCTGGAGTACTATACTCGATTTAAACAGAGTGACGGTAAAGCCTCACCTGGAATACTATACTCTAATTATACAGAGTGACAGTGAAGCCTCACCTGGAGTACTATACTCTAATTATACAGAGCGACAGTAAAGCCACACCTGAAGTACTATACTCTAATTATACAGAGCAATGGTAAAGCCACACCTGGAGTACTATACTCTAATTATACAGAGTGACGGTAAAGCCACACCTGGAGTACTATACTCTAATTATACAGAGCGATGGTAAAGCCACACCTGGAGAACTATACTCTAATTATACAGAGCGACGGTAAAGCCACACCTGGAGTACTATACTCTAATTATACAGAGCGATGGTAAAGCCACACCTGGAGTACTATACTCTAATTATACAGAGTGATAGTAAAGCCTCACCTGGAGTACTATACTCTAATTATACAGAGCGATGGTAAAGCCACACCTGGAGTACTATACTCTCATTATACAGAGTGACGGTTAGCCACACCTGGAGTACTACACTCTAATTATACAGAGCGATGGTAAATCCTCACCTGGAGTTCTATACTCAAAATATACAGAGTGACGGTAAAGCCACATCTGGAGTACTATACTCTAATTATACAGAGCGACATTAACGCCTCACCTCGAGCACTATACTTTAATTATACAGAGCGATGGTAAAGCCACATCTGGAGTACTATACTCTAATTATACAGAGCGACAGTAAAGCCTCACCTCGAGTACTATACTCTAACTATACAGAGCGATGGTGAAGCCAGATCTGGAGTACTATACTCTAATTATACAGAGCGACGGTAAAGACGCATCTGGAGTACTAGACTCTAATTATACAGAGCGACAGTAAAGCCACACCTGGAGAACCTGACTCTAAATTATACAGAGTGACAGTAAAGCCACACCTGGAGTACTAGACTCTAATTATACAGAGTGACAGTGAAGCCACACCTGGAGTACTATACTCTAATTATACAGAGTGACAGTAAAGACGCATCTGGAGTACTAGACTCTAATTAAACAGAGCGACAGTAAAGCCTCACCTGGAGTACTATACTCTAATTATACAGAGCATCAGTAAAGCCACACCTGGAGTACTATACTCTAATTATACAGAGTGACGGTAAAGCCTCACCTGGAGTAACAGACTCTAATTATACAGAGCGACAGTAAAGCCACACCTGGAGTACTCTAATCTAATTCTACAGAGCGACAGTAAAGCCACACCTGGAGTACTATACTCCAATTAGACAGAGCGACAGTAAAGCCTCACCTGGAGTACTATACTCTAATTATACAGAGCGACAGTTCAGCCACACCTGGATTACTATACTCTAATTATACAGAGCGACAGTAAAGCCTCACCTGGAGTACTATACTCTAATTATACAGAGCGACGGTAAAGCCACACCTGGATTACTATACGCTAATTATGCAGAGCAATGGTAAAGCCACAGCTGGAGTACTATACTCTAATTATACAGACCAACGGTAAATTCTCACCTGGAGTACTATACTCTAATTATACAGAGCGATGGTAAAGCCACACCTGGAGTACTATACTCTAATTGTACAGAGCGACAGCAAAGCCTCACCTGGAGTTCTATATTCTAAATATACAGAGCGATGGTAAAGCCACAGCTGGAGTACTATACTCTAATTATACAGAGTGACGGTAAAGCCACACCTGGAGTACTATACTCTAATTATACAGAGCGACGGTAAAGCCTCACCTGGAGTACTATACTCTAATTCTACCGAGTGACAGTAAAGCCACACCTGCAGTACTATACTCTAATTATACAGAGCGACGGTAAAGCCACACCTGGAATACTAGACTCTAATTTGCAGAGTGAAAGTAAAGCCACACCTGGATTACTATACTCTGATTATACAGAGCGACAGCAAAGCCTCACCTGGAGGACTATACTCTAATTATACAGAGCGATGGTAAAGCCACACCTGGAGTACTATACTCTAATTATACAGAGCGAAGGTAAAGCCACACCTGGAGCTCTATACTCTAACTATACAGAGCGACGGTGAAGCCACACCTGGAGTACTAGACTCTAATTATACAGAGTGACAGTAAAGCCACACCAGGAGTACTATACTCTAATTATACAGAGCGACAGTAAAGCCTCACCTGGAGTACTATTCTCTACTTATACAGAGTTGAAGGTAAAGCTACATCTGGAGTACTTTCCTCTAATTATACAGAGCGATGGTAAAGCCACATCTGGAGTACTATACTCTAATTATACAGAGCGACGGTAAAGCCACACCTGGAGTACTATACTCTAATTATACAGAGCGATGGTAAAGCCACACCTGGAGTACTATACTCTCATTATACAGAGTGACGGTAAGCCACACCTGGAGTACTACACTCTAATTATACAGAGCGACGGTAAATCCTCACCGGGAGTTCTATACTCAAAATATACAGAGTGACGGTAAAGCCACATCTGGAGTACTATACTCTAATTATACAGAGCGACATTAACGCCTCACCTGGAGCACTATACTTTAATTATACAGAGCGACGGTAAAGCCACATCTGGAGTACTATACTCTAATTATACAGAGCGACAGTAAAGCCTCACCTCGAGTACTATACTCTAACTATACAGAGCGATGGTAAAGCCAGATCTGGAGTACTATACTCTAATTATACAGAGTGACAGTAAAGCCTGACCTGGAGTACTATACTCTAATGAGACAGAGCGACGGTAAAGCCACACCTGGAACACTAGACTCTAATTTGCAGAGTGACAGTAAAGCCACACCTGGATTACTATACTCTGATTATACAGAGCGATGGTAAAGCCACACCTGGAGTACTATACTCTAATTATACCGAGCGAAGGTAATGCCACACCTGGAGCTCTATACTCTAATTATACAGAGCGAAAGTAAAGCCTCACCTGGAGTACTATACTCTAACTATACAGAGCGACGGTGAAGCCACACCTGGAGTACTAGACTCTAATTATACAGAGTGACAGTAAAGCCACACCAGGAGTACTATACTCTAATTATACAGAGCGACAGTAAAGCCTCACCTGGAGTACTATACTCTAATTATACAGAGCGACAGTAAAGCCACACCTGAAGTACTATACTCTAATTTGCAGAGTGACAGTAAAGCCACACCTGGATTACTATACTCTGATTATACAGAGCGACAGCAAAGCCTCACCTGGAGGACTATACTCTAATTATACAGAGTTGAAGGTAAAGCTACATCTGGAGTACTATACTCTAATTATACAGAGCGGCAGTAAAGCCTCACCTGGAGCACTATACTCTAATTATACAGAGTGACGGTAAAGCCTCATCTGGAATACTATACCCTAATTATACAGAGTGACAGTGAAGCCTCACCTGGAGTACTATACTCTAATTATACAGAGCGACAGTAAAGCCACACCTGAAGTACTATACTCTAATTATACAGAGCGATGGTAAAGCCACAACTGGAGTACTATACTTTAATTATACAGAGTGACGGTGAAGCCACACCTGGAGTACTAGACTCTAATTATCCAGAGTTATAGTAAAGCCTCACCTGGAGTACTATACTCTAATTATACAGAGCGATGGTAAAGCCTCAACTGGAGTACTATTCTCTAATTATACAGAGTGAAGGTAAAGCAACATCTGGAGTACGATGCTCTAATTATACAGCGCAACAGTAAAGCCACATCTGGAGTACTATACTCTAATTAAACAGAGCGCCGGTAAAGCCTCACCTGGAGTACTATACTCTAATTAAACAGAGTGACGGTAAAGCCACACCTGGAATACTATACTCTAATTATACAGAGTGACAGTGAAGCCTCACCTGGAGTACTATACTCTAATTATACAGAGCGACAGTAAAGCCACACCTGAAGTACTATACTCTAATTATACAGTGCGACGGTAAAGCCACACCTGGAGTACGAAACTCTAATTATACGGAGCGACGGTAAAGCCACACCTGGAGCACTACACTCTAATTATACAGAGCAACGGTAAAGCCTCACCTGGAGTACAATACTCTAATTATACAGAGCGACAGTAAAGCAACATCTGGAGTTCGATACTCTAATTATACAGAGCGACAGTAAAGCCTCACCTGGAGTACTATACTCTAATTATACAGAGCGACGGTAAAGCCACATCTGGAGTTCTATACTCTAATTATACAGAGCGACAGTAAAGCCTCACCTGGAGTACTATACTCTAATTATACAGAGCGATGGGAAAGCCGCACCTGGAGTACTATACTCTAATTATACAGAGCGACAGTAAAGCCACATCTGGAGTAATAGACTCTAACTTGCAGAGTGACAATAAAGACTCACCTGGAGTACTATACTCTAATTATACAGAGTGACGGTAAAGCCACAATTGGAGTACTATACTCGAATTACACAGAGCAACGTTAAAGCCACACCTGGAGTATTATAATCTAATTATACTGAGTGATGGGAAAGCCACACCTGGAGTATTATACTCTAATTATACAGAGCGACGGTAAAGCCTCACCTGGAGTACTATACTCTAATTATACAGTGTGATATTAAAGCCACATCTGGAGTACTATACTCTAATTATACAGAGTGACGGTAAAGCCACACCTGGAGTATTATACTATAATCATACAGTGTGATATTAAAGCCACACCTGGAGTATTATACTCTAATTATACAGAGCGACGGGAAAGCCTCACCTGGAGTACCATACTCTAATTATACAGAGCGACAGTAAAGCCTCACCTGGAGTACTATACTCTAATTATACAGAACGACAGTAAAGCCACACCTGGAGTACTATACTCTAATTACACAGAGCGATGGTAAAGCCACACCTAGAGTACTGTACTCTATTTACACAGAGCGACGGTAAAGCCTCACCTGGAGTACTATACTCTAATTATACAGAGCGACGGTAATGCCTCACCTGGAGTACTATACTCTAATTATACAGAGCGACAGTAAAGCCTCACCTGGAGTACTATACTCTAATTATACAGAGCGACGGTAAAGCCACATCTGGAGTACTATACTCTAATTATACAGAGCGACAGTAAAGCCTCACCTGGAGTACAATACTTTAATTATACAGAGCGATGGTAAATCCACATCTGGAGTACTATACTCTAATTATACAGAGCGACAGTAAAGCCTCACCTGGAGTACAATACTCTAATTATACAGAGTGACAGTAAAGCCACACCTGGAGTGCTATACTCAAATTATACAGAGCGACAGTAAAGCCACACCTGGAGTACTATAGTCCAATTATACAGAGCGATGGTAAAGCCACACCTGGAGTACTATACTCTAATTATACAGAGTGACAGTAAACCCACATCTGGAGCACTAAACTCTAATTATACAGAGCGACGGTAAAGCCACATCTGGAGTTCTATACTCTAATTATACAGAGCGACAGTAAAGCCTCACCTGGAGTACTATACTCTAATTATACAGAGCGACGGTAAAGCCACATCTGGAGTTCTATACTCTAATTATACAGAGCGACAGTAAAGCCTCACCTGGAGTACTATACTCTAATTATACAGAGCGATGGGAAAGCCGCACCTGGAGTACTATACTCTAATTATACAGAGCCATGGTAAAGCCACACCTGGAGTACTATACTCTAATTATACAGAGCGACAGTAAAGCCTCACCTGGAGTACTATTCTCTAATTATACAGAGCGACAGTAAAGCCACATCTGGAGTAATAGACTCTAACTTGCAGAGTGACAATAAAGACTCACCTGGAGTACTATACTCTAATTATACAGAGTGACGGTAAAGCCACAATTGGAGTACTATACTCGAATTACACAGAGCAACGTTAAAGCCACACCTGGAGTATTATAATCTAATTATACTGAGTGATGGGAAAGCCACACCTGGAGTATTATACTCTAATTATACAGAGCGACGGTAAAGCCTCACCTGGAGTACTATACTCTAATTATACAGTGTGATATTAAAGCCACATCTGGAGTACTATACTCTAATTATACAGAGTGACGGTAAAGCCACACCTGGAGTATTATACTATAATCATACAGTGTGATATTAAAGCCACACCTGGAGTATTATACTCTAATTATACAGAGCGACGGGAAAGCCTCACCTGGAGTACCATACTCTAATTATACAGAGCGACAGTAAAGCCTCACCTGGAGTACTATACTCTAATTATACAGAACGACAGTAAAGCCACACCTGGAGTACTATACTCTAATTACACAGAGCGATGGTAAAGCCACACCTAGAGTACTGTACTCTATTTACACAGAGCGACGGTAAAGCCTCACCTGGAGTACTATACTCTAATTATACAGAGCGACGGTAATGCCTCACCTGGAGTACTATACTCTAATTATACAGTGCGACGGTAAAGCCACATCTGGAGTACTATACTCTAATTATACAGAGCGACAGTAAAGCCTCACCTGGAGTACTATACTTTAATTATACAGAGCGATGGTAAATCCACATCTGGAGTACTATACTCTAATTATACAGAGCGACAGTAAAGCCTCACCTGGAGTACAATACTCTAATTATACAGAGTGACAGTAAAGCCACACCTGGAGTGCTATACTCAAATTATACAGAGCGACAGTAAAGCCACACCTGGAGTACTATAGTCCAATTATACAGAGCGATGGTAAAGCCACACCTGGAGTACTATACTCTAATTATACAGAGTGACAGTAAAGCCACATCTGGAGCACTAAACTCTAATTATACAGAGCAACAGTAGAGCCTCACCTGGAGTACTATACTCTAATTAAACAGATCGCCTGTAAAGCCTCACCTGGAGTACCATAGTCTAATTATACAGAGCGACATTAAAGCCTCACCTGGACCACTATACTCTAATTATACAGAGCGACGGTAAAGCCACACCTGGAGTACTATACTCTAATTATACGGAGCGACGGTAAAGCCAAACCTGGAGCACTGCACTCTAATTATACAGAGCAACGGTAAAGCCTCAACTGGAGTACTATACTCTAATTATACAGAGCGACGGTAATGCCACATCTGGAGTACTATACTCTAATTATACAGAGCGACAGTAAAGCCACATCTGGAGTAATAGACTCTAACTTGCAGAGTGACAGTAAAGCCTCACCTGGAGTAATATATTATAATTATACAGTGCGATGGTAAAGCCACACCTGGAGTACTGTACTCTAATTATACAGAGCCACAGTAAAGCCTCACCTGGAGTACTATACTCTAATTACACAGAGCGATGGTAAAGCCACACCTAGAGTACTATACTCTAATTATACAGAGCGACGGTAAAGCCACACCTGGAGTACTATACTCTAATTATACAGAGCGACGGTAAATCCTCACCTGGAGTACTATACTCTAATTATACAGAGCGACAGTAAAGCCTCACCTGGAGTACTATACTCTAATTATACAGAGCGATGGTAAAGCCACATCTGGAGTACTATACTCTAATTATACTGAGCCACGGTAAACCCTGTCCTGGAGTACTATACTCTAATAATATAGAGTGACGGTTTAGCCACACCTGGAGTACTATACTCTAATTATACAGAGTGACGGTAAAGCCACATCTGGAGTACTATACTCTAATTATACAGAGCGACAGTGAAGCCTCACCTGGAGTACTATACTCTAATTATACAGAGTGCCAGTAAAGCCTCACCTGGAGTACTAGACTCTAATTAGACAGAGTGACGGTAAAGCCTCACTTGGAGTTCTATACTTTAATTATACAGAGCGATGGTAAAGCCACATCTGGAGTACTATACTCTAATTATACAGAGCGACAGTAAAGCCTCACCTGGAGTACTATACTCTAATTATACAGAGCGACAGTAAACCCACACCTGGAGTGCTATACTCAAATTATACAGAGCGACAGTAAAGCCACACCTGGAGTACTATAGTCTACTTATACAGAGCGATGGTAAAGCCACACCTGGAGTACTATATTGTAATTATACAGAGTGACAGTAGACGCACATCTGGAGTACTATACTCTAATTATACAGAGTGATGGTAAAGCCACATCTGGAGTACTATACTCTAATTATACAGAGCAACAGTAAAGCCTCACCTGGAGTACTATACTCTCATTAAACAGAGCGCCTGTAAAGCCTCACCTGGAGTACCATAGTCTAATTATACAGAGCGACAGTAAAGCCTCACCTGGAGTAATATACTCTAATTATACAGAGCGACGGTAAAGGCACACCTGGAGTACTATACTCTAATTATACAGAGTGACAGTAAAGCCTCACCTGGAGTACTATACTCTCATTAAACAGAGCGCCTGTAAAGCCTCACCTGGAGTACCATAGTCTAATTATACAGAGCGACAGTAAAGCCTCACCTGGAGTAATATACTCTAATTATACAGAGCGACGGTAAAGGCACACCTGGTGTACTATACTCTAATTATACAGAGAGATGGTAAAGCCAAACCTGGAACACTACACTCTAATTATACAAAGCAACGGTAAAGCCTCACCTGGAGGACTATACTCTAATTATACAGAGCAACGGTAAAGCCACATCTGGAGTAATAGACTCTAACTTGCAGAGTGACAGTAAAGCCTCACCTGGAGTAATATATTATAATTATACAGTGCGATGGTAAAGCCACACCTGGAGTACTGTACTCTAATTATACAGAGCCACAGTAAAGCCTCACCTGGAGTACTGTACTCTAATTATACAGAATAACAGGAAAGCCTCACCTGGAGTTCCATACTTTAATTATACAGAGCGACGGTAAACCCACATCTGGAGTACTATACTCTAATTATACAGACTGACAGTAAAGCCTCACCTGGAGTACTATACTCTAATTATACAGAGCGCGGGTAAAGCCTCACCTGGAATACTATACTCTAATTATACAGAGCGACAGTAAAGCCTCACCTGGAGTACTATAATTTAACTATACAGAGCAACGGTAAAGCGACATCTGGAGTACTATACTCTAATTATACAGAGCGACAGGAAAGCCTCACCTGGAGTACTATTCTCTAATTATACAGAGCGACGGTAAAGCCACACCTGGAGTACTATACTCTAATTATACAGAGCAATGGTAAAGCCACACCTGGAGTACTATACTCTAATAATACAGAGAGACAGTAAAGCTTCACCTGGAGTACTATACTCTAATTATACAGAGCGAAGTCAAAGCCACACCTGGAGTACTATACTCTAATAATACAGAGAGACAGTAAAGCCTCACCTGGAGTACTATACTCTAATTATACAGAGCGATGGTAAAGCCACACTTGGAGTACTATACTCTAATTATACAGAGTGATGGTAAAGCTACATTTGGAGTACTATACTCTAATTATTCAGAGCGACAATAAAGCCTCACCTGGAGTACAATACTCTAATTAAACAGAGCGCCGGTAAAGCGTCACCTGGAGTACTATACTCTAATTATACAGAGCGACAGTAAAGCCTCACCTGGAGTACTATACTCTAATTATACAGAGCGACAGTAAAGCGTCACCTGGAGTACTATACTCTAATTATACAGAGCGACAGTAAAGCCTCACCTGGAGTACTGTACTCTAATTATACAGAGCGATGGTAAAGCCACACCTGGAGTACTATACTCTAATTATACAGAGCGACAGTAAAGCCTCACCTGGAGTACTATACTCTAATTATACAGAGCGACAGTAAAGCCTCACCTGGTGTACTATACTCTAATTATACAGAGCGATGGTAAAGCCACACCTGAAGCACTACACTCTAATTATACAGAGTGACGGTAAAGCCACATCTGGAGTACTGTACTCTAATTATACAGAGCGACAGTAAAGCCGCACCTGGAGTACTATACTCTAATTATACAGAGCGAAGGTAAAGCCACAGCTGGAGTGCTATACTCTAATAATACAGAGAGACAGTAAAGCTTCACCTGGAGTACTATACTCTAATTATACAGAGCGAAGGCAAAGCCACACCTGGAGTACTATACTCTAATAATACAGAGAGACAGTAAAGCCTCACCTGGAGTACTATACTCTAATTAGACAGAGTGACGGTAAAGCCTCACTTGGAGTTCTATACTTTAATTATACAGAGCGATGGTAAAGCCACATCTGGAGTACTATACTCTAATTATACAGAGCGACAGTAAAGCCTCACCTGGAGTACTATACTCTAATTATACAGAGCGACAGTAAACCCACACCTGGAGTGCTATACTCAAATTATACAGAGCGACAGTAAAGCCACACCTGGAGTACTATAGTCTACTTATACAGAGCGATGGTAAAGCCACACCTGGAGTACTATATTGTAATTATACAGAGTGACAGTAGACCCACATCTGGAGTACTATACTCTAATTATACAGAGTGATGGTAAAGCCACATCTGGAGTACTATACTCTAATTATACAGAGCAATAGTAAAGCCTCACCTGGAGTACTATACTCTCATTAAACAGAGCGCCTGTAAAGCCTCACCTGGAGTACCATAGTCTAATTATACAGAGCGACAGTAAAGCCTCACCTGGAGTAATATACTCTAATTATACAGAGCGACGGTAAAGGCACACCTGGAGTACTATACTCTAATTATACAGAGAGATGGTAAAGCCAAACCTGGAACACTACACTCTAATTATACAAAGCAACGGTAAAGCCTCACCTGGAGGACTATACTCTAATTATACAGAGCAACGGTAAAGCCACATCTGGAGTAATAGACTGTAACTTGCAGAGTGACAGTAAAGCCTCACCTGGAGTAATATATTATAATTATACAGTGCGATGGTAAAGCCACACCTGGAGTACTGTACTCTAATTATACAGAGCCACAGTAAAGCCTCACCTGGAGTACTGTACTCTAATTATACAGAATAACAGGAAAGCCTCACCTGGAGTTCCATACTTTAATTATACAGAGCGACGGTAAACCCACATCTGGAGTACTATACTCTAATTATACAGACTGACAGTAAAGCCTCACCTGGAGTACTATACTCTAATTATACAGAGCGCGGGTAAAGCCTCACCTGGAATACTATACTCTAATTATACAGAGCGACAGTAAAGCCTCACCTGGAGTACTATAATTTAACTATACAGAGCAACGGTAAAGCGACATCTGGAGTACTATACTCTAATTATACAGAGCGACAGGAAAGCCTCACCTGGAGTACTATTCTCTAATTATACAGAGCGACGGTAAAGCCACACCTGGAGTACTATACTCTAATTATACAGAGCAATGGTAAAGCCACACCTGGAGTACTATACTCTAATAATACAGAGAGACAGTAAAGCTTCACCTGGAGTACTATACTCTAATTATACAGAGCGAAGTCAAAGCCACACCTGGAGTAATATACTCTAATAATACAGAGAGACAGTAAAGCCTCACCTGGAGTACTATACTCTAATTATACAGAGCGATGGTAAAGCCACACTTGGAGTACTATACTCTAATTATACAGAGTGATGGTAAAGCTACATTTGGAGTACTATACTCTAATTATTCAGAGCGACAATAAAGCCTCACCTGGAGTACAATACTCTAATTAAACAGAGCGCCGGTAAAGCGTCACCTGGAGTACTATACTCTAATTATACAGAGCGACAGTAAAGCCTCACCTGGAGTACTATACTCTAATTATACAGAGCGACAGTAAAGCGTCACCTGGAGTACTATACTCTAATTATACAGAGCGACAGTAAAGCCTCACCTGGAGTACTGTACTCTAATTATACAGAGCGATGGTAAAGCCACACCTGGAGTACTATACTCTAATTATACAGAGCGACAGTAAAGCCTCACCTGGAGTACTATACTCTAATTATACAGAGCGACAGTAAAGCCTCACCTGGTGTACTATACTCTAATTATACAGAGCAATGGTAAAGCCACACCTGAAGCACTACACTCTAATTATACAGAGTGACGGTAAAGCCACATCTGGAGTACTGTACTCTAATTATACAGAGCGACAGTAAAGCCGCACCTGGAGTACTATACTCTAATTATACAGAGCGAAGGTAAAGCCACAGCTGGAGTGCTATACTCTAATAATACAGAGAGACAGTAAAGCTTCACCTGGAGTACTATACTCTAATTATACAGAGCGAAGGCAAAGCCACACCTGGAGTACTATACTCTAATAATACAGAGAGACAGTAAAGCCTCACCTGGAGTACTATACTCTAATTAGACAGAGTGACGGTAAAGCCTCACTTGGAGTTCTATACTTTAATTATACAGAGCGATGGTAAAGCCACATCTGGAGTACTATACTCTAATTATACAGAGCGACAGTAAAGCCTCACCTGGAGTACTATACTCTAATTATACAGAGCGACAGTAAACCCACACCTGGAGTGCTATACTCAAATTATACAGAGCGACAGTAAAGCCACACCTGGAGTACTATAGTCTACTTATACAGAGCGATGGTAAAGCCACACCTGGAGTACTATATTGTAATTATACAGAGTGACAGTAGACCCACATCTGGAGTACTATACTCTAATTATACAGAGTGATGGTAAAGCCACATCTGGAGTACTATACTCTAATTATACAGAGCAATAGTAAAGCCTCACCTGGAGTACTATACTCTCATTAAACAGAGCGCCTGTAAAGCCTCACCTGGAGTACCATAGTCTAATTATACAGAGCGACAGTAAAGCCTCACCTGGAGTAATATACTCTAATTATACAGAGCGACGGTAAAGGCACACCTGGAGTACTATACTCTAATTATACAGAGAGATGGTAAAGCCAAACCTGGAACACTACACTCTAATTATACAAAGCAACGGTAAAGCCTCACCTGGAGGACTATACTCTAATTATACAGAGCAACGGTAAAGCCACATCTGGAGTAATAGACTGTAACTTGCAGAGTGACAGTAAAGCCTCACCTGGAGTAATATATTATAATTATACAGTGCGATGGTAAAGCCACACCTGGAGTACTGTACTCTAATTATACAGAGCCACAGTAAAGCCTCACCTGGAGTACTGTACTCTAATTATACAGAATAACAGGAAAGCCTCACCTGGAGTTCCATACTTTAATTATACAGAGCGACGGTAAACCCACATCTGGAGTACTATACTCTAATTATACAGACTGACAGTAAAGCCTCACCTGGAGTACTATACTCTAATTATACAGAGCGCGGGTAAAGCCTCACCTGGAATACTATACTCTAATTATACAGAGCGACAGTAAAGCCTCACCTGGAGTACTATAATTTAACTATACAGAGCAACGGTAAAGCGACATCTGGAGTACTATACTCTAATTATACAGAGCGACAGGAAAGCCTCACCTGGAGTACTATTCTCTAATTATACAGAGCGACGGTAAAGCCACACCTGGAGTACTATACTCTAATTATACAGAGCAATGGTAAAGCCACACCTGGAGTACTATACTCTAATAATACAGAGAGACAGTAAAGCTTCACCTGGAGTACTATACTCTAATTATACAGAGCGAAGTCAAAGCCACACCTGGAGTAATATACTCTAATAATACAGAGAGACAGTAAAGCCTCACCTGGAGTACTATACTCTAATTATACAGAGCGATGGTAAAGCCACACTTGGAGTACTATACTCTAATTATACAGAGTGATGGTAAAGCTACATTTGGAGTACTATACTCTAATTATTCAGAGCGACAATAAAGCCTCACCTGGAGTACAATACTCTAATTAAACAGAGCGCCGGTAAAGCGTCACCTGGAGTACTATACTCTAATTATACAGAGCGACAGTAAAGCCTCACCTGGAGTACTATACTCTAATTATACAGAGCGACAGTAAAGCGTCACCTGGAGTACTATACTCTAATTATACAGAGCGACAGTAAAGCCTCACCTGGAGTACTGTACTCTAATTATACAGAGCGATGGTAAAGCCACACCTGGAGTACTATACTCTAATTATACAGAGCGACAGTAAAGCCTCACCTGGAGTACTATACTCTAATTATACAGAGCGACAGTAAAGCCTCACCTGGTGTACTATACTCTAATTATACAGAGCAATGGTAAAGCCACACCTGAAGCACTACACTCTAATTATACAGAGTGACGGTAAAGCCACATCTGGAGTACTGTACTCTAATTATACAGAGCGACAGTAAAGCCGCACCTGGAGTACTATACTCTAATTATACAGAGCGAAGGTAAAGCCACAGCTGGAGTGCTATACTCTAATAATACAGAGAGACAGTAAAGCTTCACCTGGAGTACTATACTCTAATTATACAGAGCGAAGGCAAAGCCACACCTGGAGTACTATACTCTAATAATACAGAGAGACAGTAAAGCCTCACCTGGAGTACTATACTCTAATAATAGAGAGCGACTATAAAGCCACACCGGGAGTACGAGACTCTAATTATACAGAGTGACAGTAAAGCCACACCTGGAGTACTATACTCTAATTATACAGAGCGATGGTAAAGCCACATCTGGAGTACTATACTCTAATTATACTGAGCGACGGTAAAGCCACATCTGGAGTACTATACTCTAATTATACAGAGCGATGGTAAAGCCACACCTGGAGTATTATACTCTAATTATACAGAGCGACAGGAAAGCCTCACCTGGAGTACTATATTCTAATTATACAGAGCGACGGTAAAGCCACATCTGGAGTACTATACTCTAATTATACTGAGCGACGGTAAAGCCACATCTGGAGTACTATACTCTAATTATACAGAGCGATGGTAAAGCCACATCTGGATTACCATACTCTAATTATACAGAGCAATGGTAAAGCCACACCTGAAGCACTACACTCTAATTATACAGAGTGACGGTAAAGCCATATCTGGAGTACTGTACTCTAATTATACAGAGCGACAGTAAAGCCGCACCTGGAGTACTATACTCTAATTGTACAGAGCGACGGTAAAGCCACAACTGGAGTACTAGACTCTAATTATACAGAGCGACAGTAAAGCCGCACCTGGAGTACTATACTCTAATTGTACAGAGCGACGGTAAAGCCACAACTGGAGTACTATACTCTAATTATACAGAGTGACGGTAAAGCTACATCTGGAGTACTATACTCTAATTATTCAGAGCGACAATAAAGCCTCACCTGGAGTACTATACTCTAATTATACAGAGCGATGGTAAAGCCACATCTGGAGTACTATACTCTAATTATACTGAGCGACGGTAAAGCCACATCTGGAGTACTATACTCTAATTATACAGAGCGATGGTAAAGCCACATCTGGAGTACTATACTCTAATTATACAGAGCAATGGTAAAGCCACACCTGAAGCACTACACTCTAATTATACAGAGTGACGGTAAAGCCACATCTGGAGTACTGTACTCTAATTATACAGAGCGACAGTAAACCCGCACCTGGAGTACTATATACTAATTGTACAGAGCGACGGTAAAGCCACAACTGGAGTACTAGACTCTAATTATACACAGTGACAGTAAAGCCTCACCTGGAGTACTATACTCTAATTATACAGAGCGAAGGTAAAGCCACAGCTGGAGTGCTATACTCTAAATATACAGAGTAATGGCAAAGAAACACCTGGAGTACTATACTCTAATAATACAGAGCGACAGTAAAGCCTACCTGGAGTACTATACTCTAATTATACAGAGCGACAGTAAAGCCACACCTGGAGTACTATACTCTAATTATACAGAGCGATGGTAAAGCCACACTTGGAGTACTATACTCTAATTATACAGAGTGATGGTAAAGCTACATTTGGAGTACTATACTCTAATTATTCAGAGCGACAATAAAGCCTCACCTGGAGTACAATACTCTAATTAAACAGAGCGCCGGTAAAGCGTCACCTGGAGTACTATACTCTAATTATACAGAGCGACAGTAAAGCCTCACCTGGAGTACTATACTCTAATTATACAGAGCGACAGTAAAGCCTCACCTGGAGTACTATACTCTAATTATACAGAGCGACAGTAAAGCGTCACCTGGAGTACTATACTCTAATTATACAGAGCGACAGTAAAGCCTCACCTGGAGTACTGTACTCTAATTATACAGAGCGATGGTAAAGCCACACCTGGAGTACTATACTCTAATTATATAGAGCGACAGTAAAGCCTCACCTGGAGTACTATACTCTAATTATACAGAGCGACAGTAAAGCCTCACCTGGTGTACTATACTCTAATTATACAGAGCAATGGTAAAGCCACACCTGAAGCACTACACTCTAATTATACAGAGTGACGGTAAAGCCACATCTGGAGTACTGTACTCTAATTATACAGAGCGACAGTAAAGCCGCACCTGGAGTACTATACTCTAATTATACAGAGCGAAGGTAAAGCCACAGCTGGAGTGCTATACTCTAATAATACAGAGAGACAGTAAAGCTTCACCTGGAGTACTATACTCTAATTATACAGAGCGAAGGCAAAGCCACACCTGGAGTACTATACTCTAATAATACAGAGAGACAGTAAAGCCTCACCTGGAGTACTATACTCTAATAATAGAGAGCGACTATAAAGCCACACCGGGAGTACGAGACTCTAATTATACAGAGTGACAGTAAAGCCACACCTGGAGTACTATACTCTAATTATACAGAGCGATGGTAAAGCCACATCTGGAGTACTATACTCTAATTATACTGAGCGACGGTAAAGCCACATCTGGAGTACTATACTCTAATTATACAGAGCGATGGTAAAGCCACACCTGGAGTATTATACTCTAATTATACAGAGCGACAGGAAAGCCTCACCTGGAGTACTATATTCTAATTATACAGAGCGACGGTAAAGCCACATCTGGAGTACTATACTCTAATTATACTGAGCGACGGTAAAGCCACATCTGGAGTACTATACTCTAATTATACAGAGCGATGGTAAAGCCACATCTGGATTACCATACTCTAATTATACAGAGCAATGGTAAAGCCACACCTGAAGCACTACACTCTAATTATACAGAGTGACGTTAAGCCATATCTGGAGTACTGTACTCTAATTATACAGAGCGACAGTAAAGCCGCACCTGGAGTACTATACTCTAATTGTACAGAGCGACGGTAAAGCCACAACTGGAGTACTAGACTCTAATTATACAGAGCGACAGTAAAGCCGCACCTGGAGTACTATACTCTAATTGTACAGAGCGACGGTAAAGCCACAACTGGAGTACTATACTCTAATTATACAGAGTGACGGTAAAGCTACATCTGGAGTACTATACTCTAATTATTCAGAGCGACAATAAAGCCTCACCTGGAGTACTATACTCTAATTAAACAGAGCGCCTGTAAAGCGTCACCTGGAGTACTATACTCTAATTATACAGAGCGACAGTAAAGCCTCACCTGGAGTACTATACTCTAATTATACAGAGCGACAGTAAAGCGTCACCTGGAGTACTATACTCTAATTATACAGAGCGACAGTAAAGCCTCACCTGGAGTACTGTACTCTAATTATACAGAGCGATGGTAAAGCCACACCTGGAGTACTATACTCTAATTATACAGAGCGACAGTAAAGCCTCACCTGGAGTACTATACTCTAATTATACAGAGCGACGGTAAAGCCACATCTGGAGTGCTATACTCTAATTATACAGAGCGACAGTAAAGCCTCACCTGGAGTACTATACTTTAATTATACAGAGCGATGGGAAAGCCACACCTGGAGTACGACACTCTAATTATACTGAGCCATGGTAAAGCCACACCTGGAGTACTATACTCTAATTATACAGAGCGACAGTAAAGCCTCACCTGGAGTACTATACTCTAATTATACAGAGCGACAGTAAAGCCTCACCTGGAGTACCATATTCTAATTATACAGAGCGACAGTAAAGCCACATCTGGAGTAAGAGACTCTAACTTGCAGAGTGACAGTAAAGACTCACCTGGAGTACTATACTCTAATTATACAGTGTGATATTAAAGCCACATCTGGAGTACTATACTCTAATTATACAGAGCAATGTTAAAGCCACACCTGGCGTATTATACTCTAATTATACTGAGCGATGGGAAAGCCACACCTGGAGTATTATACTCTAATTATACAGAGCGACGGTAAGGCCTCACCTGGAGTACTATACTCTAATTATACAGTGTGATATTAAAGCCACATCTTGAGTACTATACTCAAATTATACAGAGTGACGGTAAAGCCACACCTGGAGTACTATACTCTAATTATACAGTGTGATATTAAAGCCACATCTGGAGTACAATACTCTAATTACACAGAGCAATGTTAAAGCCACACCTGGAGTATTATACTCTTATTATAATGAGCGATGGGAAAGCCACACCTGGAGTACTATACTCTAATTATGCAGAGCAATGGTAAAGCCACACCTGAAGCACTACACTCTAATTATACAGAGTGACGGTAAAGCCACATCTGGAGTACTGTACTCTAATTATACAGAGCGACAGTAAAGCCGCACCTGGAGTACTACACTCTAATTGTACAGAGCGACGGTAAAGCCACAACTGGAGTACTAGACTCTAATTATACACAGTGACAGTAAAGCCTCACCTGGAGTACTATACTCTAATAATACAGAGCGACAGTAAAGCCTACCTGGAGTACTATACTCTAATTATACAGAGCGACAGTAAAGCCACACCTGGAGTACTATACTCTAATTATACAGAGCGATGGTAAAGCCACACTTGGAGTACTATACTCTAATTATACAGAGTGACGGTAAAGCTACATCTGGAGTACTATACTCTAATTATACAGAGCAATGGTAAAGCCACACCTGAAGCACTACACTCTAATTATACAGAGTGACGGTAAAGCCACATCTGGAGTACTGTACTCTAATTATACAGAGCGACAGTAAAGCCGCACCTGGAGTACTATACTCTAATTATACAGAGCGAAGGTAAAGCCACAGCTGGAGTGCTATACTCTAATAATACAGAGAGACAGTAAAGCTTCACCTGGAGTACTATACTCTAATTATACAGAGCGAAGGCAAAGCCACACCTGGAGTACTATACTCTAATAATACAGAGAGACAGTAAAGCCTCACCTGGAGTACTATACTCTAATAATAGAGAGCGACTATAAAGCCACACCGGGAGTACGAGACTCTAATTATACAGAGTGACAGTAAAGCCACACCTGGAGTACTATACTCTAATTATACAGAGCGATGGTAAAGCCACATCTGGAGTACTATACTCTAATTATACTGAGCGACGGTAAAGCCACATCTGGAGTACTATACTCTAATTATACAGAGCGATGGTAAAGCCACACCTGGAGTATTATACTCTAATTATACAGAGCGACAGGAAAGCCTCACCTGGAGTACTATATTCTAATTATACAGAGCGACGGTAAAGCCACATCTGGAGTACTATACTCTAATTATACTGAGCGACGGTAAAGCCACATCTGGAGTACTATACTCTAATTATACAGAGCGATGGTAAAGCCACATCTGGATTACCATACTCTAATTATACAGAGCAATGGTAAAGCCACACCTGAAGCACTACACTCTAATTATACAGAGTGACGGTAAAGCCATATCTGGAGTACTGTACTCTAATTATACAGAGCGACAGTAAAGCCGCACCTGGAGTACTATACTCTAATTGTACAGAGCGACGGTAAAGCCACAACTGGAGTACTAGACTCTAATTATACAGAGCGACAGTAAAGCCGCACCTGGAGTACTATACTCTAATTGTACAGAGCGACGGTAAAGCCACAACTGGAGTACTATACTCTAATTATACAGAGTGACGGTAAAGCTACATCTGGAGTACTATACTCTAATTATTCAGAGCGACAATAAAGCCTCACCTGGAGTACTATACTCTAATTATACAGAGCGATGGTAAAGCCACATCTGGAGTACTATACTCTAATTATACTGAGCGACGGTAAAGCCACATCTGGAGTACTATACTCTAATTATACAGAGCGATGGTAAAGCCACATCTGGAGTACTATACTCTAATTATACAGAGCAATGGTAAAGCCACACCTGAAGCACTACACTCTAATTATACAGAGTGACGGTAAAGCCACATCTGGAGTACTGTACTCTAATTATACAGAGCGACAGTAAACCCGCACCTGGAGTACTATATACTAATTGTACAGAGCGACGGTAAAGCCACAACTGGAGTACTAGACTCTAATTATACACAGTGACAGTAAAGCCTCACCTGGAGTACTATACTCTAATTATACAGAGCGAAGGTAAAGCCACAGCTGGAGTGCTATACTCTAAATATACAGAGTAATGGCAAAGAAACACCTGGAGTACTATACTCTAATAATACAGAGCGACAGTAAAGCCTACCTGGAGTACTATACTCTAATTATACAGAGCGACAGTAAAGCCACACCTGGAGTACTATACTCTAATTATACAGAGCGATGGTAAAGCCACACTTGGAGTACTATACTCTAATTATACAGAGTGATGGTAAAGCTACATTTGGAGTACTATACTCTAATTATTCAGAGCGACAATAAAGCCTCACCTGGAGTACAATACTCTAATTAAACAGAGCGCCGGTAAAGCGTCACCTGGAGTACTATACTCTAATTATACAGAGCGACAGTAAAGCCTCACCTGGAGTACTATACTCTAATTATACAGAGCGACAGTAAAGCGTCACCTGGAGTACTATACTCTAATTATACAGAGCGACAGTAAAGCCTCACCTGGAGTACTGTACTCTAATTATACAGAGCGATGGTAAAGCCACACCTGGAGTACTATACTCTAATTATATAGAGCGACAGTAAAGCCTCACCTGGAGTACTATACTCTAATTATACAGAGCGACAGTAAAGCCTCACCTGGTGTACTATACTCTAATTATACAGAGCAATGGTAAAGCCACACCTGAAGCACTACACTCTAATTATACAGAGTGACGGTAAAGCCACATCTGGAGTACTGTACTCTAATTATACAGAGCGACAGTAAAGCCGCACCTGGAGTACTATACTCTAATTATACAGAGCGAAGGTAAAGCCACAGCTGGAGTGCTATACTCTAATAATACAGAGAGACAGTAAAGCTTCACCTGGAGTACTATACTCTAATTATACAGAGCGAAGGCAAAGCCACACCTGGAGTACTATACTCTAATAATACAGAGAGACAGTAAAGCCTCACCTGGAGTACTATACTCTAATAATAGAGAGCGACTATAAAGCCACACCGGGAGTACGAGACTCTAATTATACAGAGTGACAGTAAAGCCACACCTGGAGTACTATACTCTAATTATACAGAGCGATGGTAAAGCCACATCTGGAGTACTATACTCTAATTATACTGAGCGACGGTAAAGCCACATCTGGAGTACTATACTCTAATTATACAGAGCGATGGTAAAGCCACACCTGGAGTATTATACTCTAATTATACAGAGCGACAGGAAAGCCTCACCTGGAGTACTATATTCTAATTATACAGAGCGACGGTAAAGCCACATCTGGAGTACTATACTCTAATTATACTGAGCGACGGTAAAGCCACATCTGGAGTACTATACTCTAATTATACAGAGCGATGGTAAAGCCACATCTGGATTACCATACTCTAATTATACAGAGCAATGGTAAAGCCACACCTGAAGCACTACACTCTAATTATACAGAGTGACGGTAAAGCCATATCTGGAGTACTGTACTCTAATTATACAGAGCGACAGTAAAGCCGCACCTGGAGTACTATACTCTAATTGTACAGAGCGACGGTAAAGCCACAACTGGAGTACTAGACTCTAATTATACAGAGCGACAGTAAAGCCGCACCTGGAGTACTATACTCTAATTGTACAGAGCGACGGTAAAGCCACAACTGGAGTACTATACTCTAATTATACAGAGTGACGGTAAAGCTACATCTGGAGTACTATACTCTAATTATTCAGAGCGACAATAAAGCCTCACCTGGAGTACTATACTCTAATTAAACAGAGCGCCTGTAAAGCGTCACCTGGAGTACTATACTCTAATTATACAGAGCGACAGTAAAGCCTCACCTGGAGTACTATACTCTAATTATACAGAGCGACAGTAAAGCGTCACCTGGAGTACTATACTCTAATTATACAGAGCGACAGTAAAGCCTCACCTGGAGTACTGTACTCTAATTATACAGAGCGATGGTAAAGCCACACCTGGAGTACTATACTCTAATTATACAGAGCGATGGTAAAGCCACATCTGGAGTACTATACTCTAATTATATAGAGCGACAGTAAAGCCTCACCTGGAGTACTATACTCTAATTATACAGAGCGACAGTAAAGCCTCACCTGGTGTACTATACTCTAATTATACAGAGCGACAGTAAAGCCTCACCTGGAGTACTATACTTTAATTATACAGAGCGATGGTAAAGCCACACCTGGAGTACTATACTCTAATTATACAGAGCGACAGTAAAGCCTCACCTGGAGTACTATACTCTAATTATACAGAGCGACGGTAAAGCCACATCTGGAGTGCTATACTCTAATTATACAGAGCGACAGTAAAGCCTCACCTGGAGTACTATACTTTAATTATACAGAGCGATGTGAAAGCCACACCTGGAGTACGACACTCTAATTATACAGAGCCATGGTAAAGCCACACCTGGAGTACTATACTCTAATTATACAGAGCGACAGTAAAGCCTCACCTGGAGTACTATACTCTAATTATACAGAGCGACAGTAAAGCCTCACCTGGAGTACCATATTCTAATTATACAGAGCGACAGTAAAGCCACATCTGGAGTAAGAGACTCTAACTTGCAGAGTGACAGTAAAGACTCACCTGGAGTACTATACTCTAATTATACAGTGTGATATTAAAGCCACATCTGGAGTACTATACTCTAATTATACAGAGCAATGTTAAAGCCACACCTGGCGTATTATACTCTAATTATACTGAGCGATGGGAAAGCCACACCTGGAGTATTATACTCTAATTATACAGAGCGACGGTAAAGCCTCACCTGGAGTACTATACTCTAATTATACAGTGTGATATTAAAGCCACATCTGGAGTACAATACTCTAATTACACAGAGCAATGTTAACGCCACACCTGGAGTATTATACTCTAATTATACAGTGTGATATTAAAGCCACATCTGGAGTACAATACTCTAATTACACAGAGCAATGTTAAAGCCACACCTGGAGTATTATACTCTTATTATAATGAGCGATGGGAAAGCCACACCTGGAGTACTATACTCTAATTATGCAGAGCAATGGTAAAGCCACACCTGAAGCACTACACTCTAATTATACAGAGTGACGGTAAAGCCACATCTGGAGTACTGTACTCTAATTAAACAGAGCGACAGTAAAGCCGCACCTGGAGTACTACACTCTAATTGTACAGAGCGACGGTAAAGCCACAACTGGAGTACTAGACTCTAATTATACACAGTGACAGTAAAGCCTCACCTGGAGTACTATACTCTAATAATACAGAGCGACAGTAAAGCCTACCTGGAGTACTATACTCTAATTATACAGAGCGACAGTAAAGCCACACCTGGAGTACTATACTCTAATTATACAGAGCGATGGTAAAGCCACACTTGGAGTACTATACTCTAATTATACAGAGTGACGGTAAAGCTACATCTGGAGTACTATACTCTAATTATACAGAGCAATGGTAAAGCCACACCTGAAGCACTACACTCTAATTATACAGAGTGACGGTAAAGCCACATCTGGAGTACTGTACTCTAATTATACAGAGCGACAGTAAAGCCGCACCTGGAGTACTATACTCTAATTATACAGAGCGAAGGTAAAGCCACAGCTGGAGTGCTATACTCTAATAATACAGAGAGACAGTAAAGCTTCACCTGGAGTACTATACTCTAATTATACAGAGCGAAGGCAAAGCCACACCTGGAGTACTATACTCTAATAATACAGAGAGACAGTAAAGCCTCACCTGGAGTACTATACTCTAATAATAGAGAGCGACTATAAAGCCACACCGGGAGTACGAGACTCTAATTATACAGAGTGACAGTAAAGCCACACCTGGAGTACTATACTCTAATAATAGAGAGCGACTATAAAGCCACACCGGGAGTACGAGACTCTAATTATACAGAGTGACAGTAAAGCCACACCTGGAGTACTATACTCTAATTATACAGAGCGATGGTAAAGCCACATCTGGAGTACTATACTCTAATTATACTGAGCGACGGTAAAGCCACATCTGGAGTACTATACTCTAATTATACAGAGCGATGGTAAAGCCACACCTGGAGTATTATACTCTAATTATACAGAGCGACAGGAAAGCCTCACCTGGAGTACTATATTCTAATTATACAGAGCGACGGTAAAGCCACATCTGGAGTACTATACTCTAATTATACTGAGCGACGGTAAAGCCACATCTGGAGTACTATACTCTAATTATACAGAGCGATGGTAAAGCCACATCTGGATTACCATACTCTAATTATACAGAGCAATGGTAAAGCCACACCTGAAGCACTACACTCTAATTATACAGAGTGACGGTAAAGCCATATCTGGAGTACTGTACTCTAATTATACAGAGCGACAGTAAAGCCGCACCTGGAGTACTATACTCTAATTGTACAGAGCGACGGTCAAGCCACAACTGGAGTACTAGACTCTAATTATACAGAGCGACAGTAAAGCCGCACCTGGAGTACTATACTCTAATTGTACAGAGCGACGGTAAAGCCACAACTGGAGTACTATACTCTAATTATACAGAGTGACGGTAAAGCTACATCTGGAGTACTATACTCTAATTATTCAGAGCGACAATAAAGCCTCACCTGGAGTACTATACTCTAATTATACAGAGCGATGGTAAAGCCACATCTGGAGTACTATACTCTAATTATACTGAGCGACGGTAAAGCCACATCTGGAGTACTATACTCTAATTATACAGAGCGATGGTAAAGCCACATCTGGAGTACTATACTCTAATTATACAGAGCAATGGTAAAGCCACACCTGAAGCACTACACTCTAATTATACAGAGTGACGGTAAAGCCACATCTGGAGTACTGTACTCTAATTATACAGAGCGACAGTAAACCCGCACCTGGAGTACTATACTCTAATTGTACAGAGCGACGGTAAAGCCACAACTGGAGTACTAGACTCTAATTATACACAGTGACAGTAAAGCCTCACCTGGAGTACTATACTCTAATTATACAGAGCGAAGGTAAAGCCACAGCTGGAGTGCTATACTCTAAATATACAGAGTAATGGCAAAGAAACACCTGGAGTACTATACTCTAATAATACAGAGCGACAGTAAAGCCTACCTGGAGTACTATACTCTAATTATACAGAGCGACAGTAAAGCCACACCTGGAGTACTATACTCTAATTATACAGAGCGATGGTAAAGCCACACTTGGAGTACTATACTCTAATTATACAGAGTGATGGTAAAGCTACATTTGGAGTACTATACTCTAATTATTCAGAGCGACAATAAAGCCTCACCTGGAGTACAATACTCTAATTAAACAGAGCGCCGGTAAAGCGTCACCTGGAGTACTATACTCTAATTATACAGAGCGACAGTAAAGCCTCACCTGGAGTACTATACTCTAATTATACAGAGCGACAGTAAAGCGTCACCTGGAGTACTATACTCTAATTATACAGAGCGACAGTAAAGCCTCACCTGGAGTACTGTACTCTAATTATACAGAGCGATGGTAAAGCCACACCTGGAGTACTATACTCTAATTATATAGAGCGACAGTAAAGCCTCACCTGGAGTACTATACTCTAATTATACAGAGCGACAGTAAAGCCTCACCTGGTGTACTATACTCTAATTATACAGAGCAATGGTAAAGCCACACCTGAAGCACTACACTCTAATTATACAGAGTGACGGTAAAGCCACATCTGGAGTACTGTACTCTAATTATACAGAGCGACAGTAAAGCCGCACCTGGAGTACTATACTCTAATTATACAGAGCGAAGGTAAAGCCACAGCTGGAGTGCTATACTCTAATATTACAGAGAGACAGTAAAGCTTCACCTGGAGTACTATACTCTAATTAAACAGAGCGCCTGTAAAGCGTCACCTGGAGTACTATACTCTAATTATACAGAGCGACAGTAAAGCCTCACCTGGAGTACTATACTCTAATTATACAGAGCGACAGTAAAGCGTCACCTGGAGTACTATACTCTAATTATACAGAGCGACAGTAAAGCCTCACCTGGAGTACTGTACTCTAATTATACAGAGCGATGGTAAAGCCACACCTGGAGTACTATTCTCTAATTATACAGAGCGACAGTAAAGCCTCACCTGGAGTACTATACTCTAATTATACAGAGCGACGGTAAAGCCACATCTGGAGTGCTATACTCTAATTATACAGAGCGACAGTAAAGCCTCACCTGGAGTACTATACTTTAATTATACAGAGCGATGGGAAAGCCACACCTGGAGTACGACACTCTAATTATACAGAGCCATGGTAAAGCCACACCTGGAGTACTATACTCTAATTATACAGAGCGACAGTAAAGCCTCACCTGGAGTACTATACTCTAATTATACAGAGCGACAGTAAAGCCTCACCTGGAGTACCATATTCTAATTATACAGAGCGACAGTAAAGCCACATCTGGAGTAAGAGACTCTAACTTGCAGAGTGACAGTAAAGACTCACCTGGAGTACTATACTCTAATTATACAGTGTGATATTAAAGCCACATCTGGAGTACTATACTCTAATTATACAGAGCAATGTTAAAGCCACACCTGGCGTATTATACTCTAATTATACTGAGCGATGGGAAAGCCACACCTGGAGTATTATACTCTAATTATACAGAGCGACGGTAAAGCCTCACCTGGAGTACTATACTCTAATTATACAGTGTGATATTAAAGCCACATCTTGAGTACTATACTCAAATTATACAGAGTGACGGTAAAGCCACACCTGGAGTACTATACTCTAATTATACAGTGTGATATTAAAGCCACATCTGGAGTACAATACTCTAATTACACAGAGCAATGTTAAAGCCACACCTGGAGTATTATACTCTTATTATAATGAGCGATGGGAAAGCCACACCTGGAGTACTATACTCTAATTCTGCAGAGCAATGGTAAAGCCACACCTGAAGCACTACACTCTAATTATACAGAGTGACGGTAAAGCCACATCTGGAGTACTGTACTCTAATTATACAGAGCGACAGTAAAGCCGCACCTGGAGTACTACACTCTAATTGTACAGAGCGACGGTAAAGCCACAACTGGAGTACTAGACTCTAATTATACACAGTGACAGTAAAGCCTCACCTGGAGTACTATACTCTAATAATACAGAGCGACAGTAAAGCCTACCTGGAGTACTATACTCTAATTATACAGAGCGACAGTAAAGCCACACCTGGAGTACTATACTCTAATTATACAGAGCGATGGTAAAGCCACACTTGGAGTACTATACTCTAATTATACAGAGTGACGGTAAAGCTACATCTGGAGTACTATACTCTAATTATTCAGAGCGACAATAAAGCCTCACCTGGAGTACTATACTCTAATTAAACAGAGCACCGGTAAAGCGTCACCTGGAGTACTATACTCTAATTATACAGAGCGACAGTAAAGCCTCACCTGGAGTACTATACTCTAATTATACAGAGCGACAGTAAAGCGTCACCTGGAGTATTATACTCTAATTATACAGAGCGACAGTAAAGCCTCACCTGGAGTACTGTACTCTAATTATACAGAGCGATGGTAAAGCCACACCTGGAGTACTATACTCTAATTATACAGAGCGACAGTAAAGCCTCACCTGGAGTACTATACTCCAATTGTACAGAGCGACGGTAAAGCCACATCTGGAGTGCTATACTCTAATTATACAGAGCGACAGAAAAGCCTCACCTGGAGTACTATACTTTAATTATACAGAGCGATGGGAAAGCCACACCTGGAGTACTATACTCTAATTATACAGAGCCATGGTAAAGCCACACCTGGAGTACTATACTCTAATTATACAGAGCGACAGTAAAGCCTCACCTGGAGTACTATACTCTAATTATACATAGCGACAGTAAAGCCTCACCTGGACTACCATATTCTAATTATACAGAGCGACAGTAAAGCCACATCTGGAGTAATAGACTCTAACTTGCAGAGTGACAGTAAAGACTCACCTGGAGTACTATACTCTAATTATACAGTGTGATATTAAAGCCACATCTGGAGTACTATACACAAATTATACAGAGTGACAGTAAAGCCTACCTGGAGTACTATACTCTAATTATACAGAGCGACAGTAAAGCCACACATGGAGTACTATACTCTAATTATACAGTGTGATATTAAAGCCACATCTGGAGGACAATACTCTAATTACACAGAGCAATGTTAAAGCCACACCTGGAGTATTATACTCTTATTATACTGAGTGATGGGAAAGCCACACCTGGAGTACTATACTCTAATTATACAGAGCGACGGGAAAGCCTCACCTGGAGTACTATACTCTAATTATACAGTGTGATATTAAAGCCACATCTGGAGGACAATACTCTAATTACACAGAGCAATGTTAAAGCCACACCTGGAGTATTATACTCTTATTATACTGAGTGATGGGAAAGCCACACCTGGAGTACTATACTCTAATTATACAGAGCGACGGGAAAGCCTCACCTGGAGTACCATACTCTAATTATACAGAGCGACAGTAAAGCCTCACCCGGAGTACTATACTCTAATTAAACAGAGCGCCGGTAAAGCGTCACCTGGAGTACTATACTCTAATTATACAGAGCGACAGTAAAGCCTCACCTGGAGTACTATAATCTAATTATACAGAGCGACAGTAAAGCGTCACCTGGAGTACTATACTCTAATTATACAGAGTGACGGTAAAGCTACATCTGGAGTACTATACTCTAATTATTCAGAGCGACAATAAAGCCTCACCTGGAGTACTATACTCTAATTAAACAGAGCGCCTGTAAAGCGTCACCTGGAGTACTATACTCTAATTATACAGAGCGACAGTAAAGCCTCACCTGGAGTACTATACTCTAATTATACAGAGCGACAGTAAAGCGTCACCTGGAGTATTATACTCTAATTATACAGAGCGACAGTAAAGCCTCACCTGGAGTACTGTACTCTAATTATACAGAGCGACGGTAAAGCCACATCTGGAGGGCGAAACTCTAATTATACAGAGCGACAGAAAAGCCTCACCTGGAGTACTATACTTTAATTATACAGAGCGATGGGAAAGCCACACCTGGAGTACTATACTCTAATTATACAGAGCCATAGTAAAGCCACACCTGGAGTACTATACTCTAATTATACAGAGCGACAGTAAAGCCTCACCTGGAGTACTATACTCGAATTATACAGTGTGATATTAAAGCCACATCTGGAGTACTATACTCTAATTATACAGAGCAATGTTAAAGCCACACCTGGCGTATTATACTCTAATTATACTGAGCAATGGGAAAGCCACACCTGGAGTATTATACTCTAATTATACAGAGCGACAGTAAAGCCTCACCTGGAGTCCCATATTCTAATTATACAGAGCGACAGTAAAGCCACATCTGGAGTAATAGACTCTAACTTGCAGAGTGACAGTAAAGATTCACCTGGAGTACTATACTCTAATTATACAGTGTGATATTAAAGCCACATCTGGAGTACTATACTCTAATTATACAGAGCAATGTTAAAGCCACACCTGGCGTATTATACTCTAATTATACTGAGCGATGGGAAAGCCACACCTGGAGTATTATGCTCTAATTATACAGAGCGACGGTAAAGCCTCACCTGGAGTACTATACTCTAATTATACAGTGTGATATTAAAGCCACATCTGGAGTACTATACTCTAATTATACAGAGTGACGGTAAAGCCACACCAGGAGTACGATACTCTAATTACACAGTGTGATATTAAAGCCACATCTGGAGTACAATACTCTAATTACACAGAGCAATGTTAAAGCCACACCTGGAGTATTATACTCTTATTATACTGAGCGATGGGAAAGCCTCACCTGGAGTACTATACTCTAATTATACAGAGCGCCGGTAAAGCGTCACCTGGAGTACTATACTCTAATTATACAGAGCGACAGTAATGCCTCACCTGGAGTACTATACTCTAATTATACAGAGCGACAGTAAAGCGTCACCTGGAGTCCTCTACTCTAATTATACAGAGCGACAGTAAAGCCTCACCTGGAGTACTATACTCTAATTATACAGAGCGATGGTAAAGCCACATCTGGAGTACTATACTCTAATTATACAGAGCGACAGTAAAGCCTCACCTGGAGTACTATACTCTAATTATACAGAGTGACGGTAAAGCCACATCTGGAGTATTATACTCTAATTATACAGAGCGACAGTAAAGCCTCACCTGGAGTACTATACTTTAATTATACAGAGCGATGGGAAAGCCACACCTGGAGTACTATACTCTAATTATACAGAGCCATGGTAAAGCCACATCTGGAGTACAATACTCTAATTATACAGAGCGACAGTAAAGCCTGACCGGGAGTACTATACTCTAATTATACAGAGCGACAGTAAAGCCTCACCTGGAGTACCATATTCTAATTATACAGAGCGACAGTATAGCCACATCTGGAGTATTAGACTCTAACTTGCAGAGTGACAGTAAAGACTCACCTGGAGTACTATACTCTAATTATACAGTGTGATATTAAAGCCACATCTGGAGTACTATACTCTAATTATACAGAGCAATGTTAAAGCCACACCTGGCGTATTATACTCTAATTATACTGAGCGATGGGAAAGCCACACGGGGAGTATTATACTCTAATTATACAGAGCGACGGGAAAGCCTCACCTGGAGTACTATACTCTAATTATACAGTGTGATATTAAAGCCACATCTGGAGTACTATACTCTAATTACACAGAGCAATGTTAAAGCCACACCTGGAGTATTGTACTCTTATTATACTGAGCGATGGGAAAGCCACACCTGGAGTATTATACTCTAATCATACAGAGAGATGGTAAAGCCACACCTGGAGTACTATACTCTAATTATACAGAGCGACGGGAAAGCCTCACCTGGAGTACTATACTCTAATTATACAGAACGACGGTAAAGCCACACCCAGAGTACTATACTCTAATTACACAGAGCGATGGTGAAGCCACACCTCGAGTACTATACTCTAATTATACAGAGCGACGGTAAAGCCTCACCTGGAGAACTATACTCTAATTATACAGAGCGACGGAAAAGCCTCACCTGGAGTACTATACTCTAGTTATACAGAGCGACGGTAAAGCCACATCTGGAGTACTATACTCTAATTATACAGAGCAACAGTAAAGCCTCACCTGGAGTACTATACTTTAATTATACAGAGCGACGGTAAAGCCACATCTGGAGTACTATACAATAATTATACAGTGCAATGGTAAAGCCACACCTGTAGTACAGTACTCTAATTATACAGAGCGACGGTAAAGCCACATCTGGAGTACTATACTCTAATTATACAGAGCGACAGGAAAGCCTCACCTGGAGTACTATACTCTAATTATACTGAGCCTCGGTAAAGCCACACCTGGAGTACTATACTCTAATTATGCAGAGCGACAGGAAAGCCTCACCTGGAGTACTATACTCTAATTATACGGAGCGACGGTAAAGCCACATCTGGAGTACTATACTCTAATTATACAGAGTGATGGTAAAGCCACAACTGAAGCACTACACTCTAATTATACAGAGTGACGGTAAAGCCACATCTGGAGTACTGTACTCTAATTATACAGAGCGACAGTAAAGCCGCACCTGGAGTACTACACTCTAATTGTATGAGCGACGGTAAAGCCACACCTGGAGTACTATACTCTAATTATACAGAGGGATGGCGCAGATACACCTGGAGTACTATACTCTAATAATACAGAGCGACAGTAAATCCTCACCTGGAGTACTATACTCTAATTATACAGAGCGATGTTAAAGCCACATCTGGAGTATTATACTCTAATCATACAGAGCGATGGTAAAGCCACACCTGGAGTACTATACTCTAATTATACAGAGCGACGGGAAAGCCTCACCTGGAGTAATATACTCTAATTATACAGAGCGACGGTAAAGCCACACCCGGAGTACTATACTCTAATTACACAGAGCGATGGTGAAGCCACACCTCGAGTACTATACTCTAATTATACAGAGCGACGGTAAAGCCTCACCTGGAGTACTATACTCTAATTATACAGAGCGACGGTAAAGCCTCACCTGGAGTACTATACTCTAATTATACAGAGCGACAGTAAAGCCTCACCTGGAGTACTATACTCTAGTTATACAGAGCGACGGTAAAGCCACATCTGGAGTACTATACTCTAATTATACAGAGCGACAGTAAAGCCTCACCTGGAGTACTATACTTTAATTATACAGAGCGACGGTAAAGCCTCACCTGGAGTACTATACTCTAATTATACAGTGCGATGGTAAAGCCACACCTGGAGTACATTACTCTAATTATACAGAGCCACGGTAAACCCTGTCCTGGAGTACTATACTCTAATTATACAGAGTGACGGTAAAGCCACACCTGGAGTACTATACTCTAATTATACAGAGCGATGGTAAAGCCACATCTGGAGTACGATACTCTAATTATACAGAGCGACAGTAAAGCCTCACCTGGAGTACTGTACTCTAATTATACAGAGCGACAGTAAAGCCACACCAGGAGTGCTATACTCTAACTATACAGAACGCCGGTAAAGCCTCACCTGGAGTACGATACTCGAATTATACAGAGTGACGGTGAAGCCTCACTTGGAGTTCTATACTCTAATTGTACAGAGCGATGGTAAAGCCTCCCCTGGAGTACCATATTCTAATTATACAGAGCGACAGTAAAGCCACATCTGGAGTAATAGACTCTAACTTGCAGAGTGACAGTAAAGACTCAACTGGAGTACTATACTCTAATTATACAGTGTGATATTAAAGCCACATCTGGAGTACTATACTGTAATTGTACAGAGTGACTGTAAAGCCACAATTGGAGTACTGTACTCGAATTACACAGAGCAATGTTAAAGCCACACCTGGAGTATTATACTCTAATTATACAGAGCGACGGTAAAGCCTCACCTGGAGTACTATACTCTAATTATACAGAGCGACGGTAAAGCCACATCTGGAGTACTATACTCTAATTATACAGAGTGACGGTAAAGCCTCACCTGGAGTTCTATACTGCAATTATACAGAGCGACGGTAAAGCCACATCTGGAGTACTATTCTCTAATTATACAGAGCGACAGTAAAGCCTCACCTGGAGTACTATTCTCTAATTATACAGAGGGACGGTAAAGCCACACCTGGAGTACTATACTCTAATTATACAGAGCGATGGTAAAGCAACACCTGGAGTACGATACTTTTATTATACAGAGCAATGGTAAAGCCACACCTGGAGTACTATACTCTAATTATACAGAGCGAAGGCAAAGCCACACCTGGAGTACTATACTCTAATAATACAGAGCGACAGTAAAGCCTCATCTGGAGTACTATACTCTAATTATACTGAGCGACGGTAAAGCCACACCTGGAGAACTATACTCTAATTATACAGAGCGACAGGAACGCCTCACCTGGAGTACTATACTCTAATTATACTGAGCGACGGTAAAGCCACACCTGGAGTCCTATACTCTAATTATGCAGAGCTACAGGAAAGCCTCACCTGGAGTACTATACTCTAATTATACGGAGCGACGGTAAAGCCACATCTGGAGTACTATACTCTAATTATACAGAGCGATGGTAAAGCCACAACTGAAGCACTACACTCTAAATATACAGAGTGACGGTAAAGCCACATCTGGAGTACTGTACTCTAATTATACAGAGCGACAGTAAAGCCGCACCTGGAGTACTACACTCTAATTGTATGAGCGACGGTAAAGCCACACCTGGAGTACTATACTCTAATATACAGAGTGATGGTAAAGCCACACCTGGAGTACTATACTCTAATTATACAGAGGGATGGCGAAGCCACACCTGGAGTACTATACTCTAATAATACAGAGCGACAGTAAATCCTCACCTGGAGTACTATACTCTAATTATACAGAGCGACAGTAAAGCCACACCTGGAGTACTATACTCTAATTATACAGAGCGATGTTAAAGCCACATCTGGAGTACTATACTCTAGTATACAGAGTGATGGTAAAGCCACATCTGGAGTACTATACCCTAATTATACAGAGCGACAGTAAAGCCTCACCTGGAGTACTATACTCTAATTATACAGAGTGACGGTAAAGCTACATCTGGAGTACTTTAATCTAATTATACAGAGCGACGTTAAAGCCACACCTGGAGTACTATACTCTAATTATACAGAGCGACATTAAAGCCTCACCTGGAGTACTATACTCTAATTATACAGAGCGATGGTAAAGCCACATCTGGACTACTATACTCTAATTATACAGAGCGACAGTAAAGCCTCACCTGGAGTACTATACTCTAATTAGACAGAGCGACGGTAAAGCCACATCTGGAGTACTATACTCTAATTATACAGAGCGACTGTAAAGCCTCACCAGGAGTACTATACTTTAATTATACAGAGCGACAGTAAAGCCACATCTGGAGTACTATACTATAATTATACAGTGTGATGGTAAAGCCACACCTGGAGTACAGTACTCTAATTATACAGAGCGACAGTAAAGCCACACCTGGAGTGCTATACTCTAATTATACAGAGCGACAGTAAAGCCACACCTGGAGTACTATACTCTAATTATACAGAGCGATGGCAAAGCCTCACCTGGAGTACCATATTCTAAATATACAGAGCGACAGTAAATCCACATCTGGAGTAATAGACTCTAACATGCAGAGTGACAGTAAAGACTCACATGGAGTACTATACTCTAATTATACAGTGTGATATTAAAGCCACATCTGGAGTACTATACTCTAATTATACAGAGTGACGGTAAAGCCACAATTGGAGTACTGTACTCCAATTATACAGAGCAATGGTAAAGCCACACCTGGAGCGCTATACTCGAATTACACAGAGCAATGTTAAAGCCACACCTGGAGTATTATACTCTAATTATACAGAGCGACGGTAAAGCCACATCTGGAGTACTATACTCTAATTATACAGAGTGACGGTAAAGCCTCACCTGGAGTTCTATACTTTAATTATACAGAGCGACGGTAAAGCCACATCTGGAGTACTATACTCTAATTATACAGAGCGACAGTAAAGCCTCACCTGGAGTACTATTCTCTAATTATACAGAGGGACGGTAAAGCCACACCTAGAGTACTATACTCTAATTATACAGAGCGATGGTAAAGCCACACCTGGAGTACTATACTTTAATTATACAGAGCAATGGTAAAGCCACACCTGGAGTACTATACTCTAATTATACAGAGCGAAGGCAAAGCCACACCTGGAGTACTATACTCTAATAATACAGAGCGACAGTAAAGCCACACCTGGAGTACTATACTCTAATTATACAGAGGGATGGCGCAGATACACCTGGAGTACTATACTCTAATAATACAGAGCGACAGTAAATCCTCACCTGGAGTACTATACTCTAATTATACAGAGCGATGTTAAAGCCACATCTGGAGTATTATACTCTAATCATACAGAGCGATGGTAAAGCCACACCTGGAGTACTATACTCTAATTATACAGAGCGACGGGAAAGCCTCACCTGGAGTAATATACTCTAATTATACAGAGCGACGGTAAAGCCACACCCGGAGTACTATACTCTAATTACACAGAGCGATGGTGAAGCCACACCTCGAGTACTATACTCTAATTATACAGAGCGACGGTAAAGCCTCACCTGGAGTACTATACTCTAATTATACAGAGCGACGGTAAAGCCTCACCTGGAGTACTATACTCTAATTATACAGAGCGACAGTAAAGCCTCACCTGGAGTACTATACTCTAGTTATACAGAGCGACGGTAAAGCCACATCTGGAGTACTATACTCTAATTATACAGAGCGACAGTAAAGCCTCACCTGGAGTACTATACTTTAATTATACAGAGCGACGGTAAAGCCTCACCTGGAGTACTATACTCTAATTATACAGTGCGATGGTAAAGCCACACCTGGAGTACATTACTCTAATTATACAGAGCCACGGTAAACCCTGTCCTGGAGTACTATACTCTAATTATACAGAGTGACGGTAAAGCCACACCTGGAGTACTATACTCTAATTATACAGAGCGATGGTAAAGCCACATCTGGAGTACGATACTCTAATTATACAGAGCGACAGTAAAGCCTCACCTGGAGTACTGTACTCTAATTATACAGAGCGACAGTAAAGCCACACCAGGAGTGCTATACTCTAACTATACAGAACGCCGGTAAAGCCTCACCTGGAGTACGATACTCGAATTATACAGAGTGACGGTGAAGCCTCACTTGGAGTTCTATACTCTAATTGTACAGAGCGATGGTAAAGCCTCCCCTGGAGTACCATATTCTAATTATACAGAGCGACAGTAAAGCCACATCTGGAGTAATAGACTCTAACTTGCAGAGTGACAGTAAAGACTCAACTGGAGTACTATACTCTAATTATACAGTGTGATATTAAAGCCACATCTGGAGTACTATACTGTAATTGTACAGAGTGACTGTAAAGCCACAATTGGAGTACTGTACTCGAATTACACAGAGCAATGTTAAAGCCACACCTGGAGTATTATACTCTAATTATACAGAGCGACGGTAAAGCCTCACCTGGAGTACTATACTCTAATTATACAGAGCGACGGTAAAGCCACATCTGGAGTACTATACTCTAATTATACAGAGTGACGGTAAAGCCTCACCTGGAGTTCTATACTGCAATTATACAGAGCGACGGTAAAGCCACATCTGGAGTACTATTCTCTAATTATACAGAGCGACAGTAAAGCCTCACCTGGAGTACTATTCTCTAATTATACAGAGGGACGGTAAAGCCACACCTGGAGTACTATACTCTAATTATACAGAGCGATGGTAAAGCAACACCTGGAGTACGATACTTTTATTATACAGAGCAATGGTAAAGCCACACCTGGAGTACTATACTCTAATTATACAGAGCGAAGGCAAAGCCACACCTGGAGTACTATACTCTAATAATACAGAGCGACAGTAAAGCCTCATCTGGAGTACTATACTCTAATTATACTGAGCGACGGTAAAGCCACACCTGGAGTACTATACTCTAATTATACAGAGCGACAGGAACGCCTCACCTGGAGTACTATACTCTAATTATACTGAGCGACGGTAAAGCCACACCTGGAGTCCTATACTCTAATTATGCAGAGCTACAGGAAAGCCTCACCTGGAGTACTATACTCTAATTATACGGAGCGACGGTAAAGCCACATCTGGAGTACTATACTCTAATTATACAGAGCGATGGTAAAGCCACAACTGAAGCACTACACTCTAAATATACAGAGTGACGGTAAAGCCACATCTGGAGTACTGTACTCTAATTATACAGAGCGACAGTAAAGCCGCACCTGGAGTACTACACTCTAATTGTATGAGCGACGGTAAAGCCACACCTGGAGTACTATACTCTAATATACAGAGTGATGGTAAAGCCACACCTGGAGTACTATACTCTAATTATACAGAGGGATGGCGAAGCCACACCTGGAGTACTATACTCTAATAATACAGAGCGACAGTAAATCCTCACCTGGAGTACTATACTCTAATTATACAGAGCGACAGTAAAGCCACACCTGGAGTACTATACTCTAATTATACAGAGCGATGTTAAAGCCACATCTGGAGTACTATACTCTAGTATACAGAGTGATGGTAAAGCCACATCTGGAGTACTATACCCTAATTATACAGAGCGACAGTAAAGCCTCACCTGGAGTACTATACTCTAATTATACAGAGTGACGGTAAAGCTACATCTGGAGTACTTTAATCTAATTATACAGAGCGACGTTAAAGCCACACCTGGAGTACTATACTCTAATTATACAGAGCGACATTAAAGCCTCACCTGGAGTACTATACTCTAATTATACAGAGCGATGGTAAAGCCACATCTGGACTACTATACTCTAATTATACAGAGCGACAGTAAAGCCTCACCTGGAGTACTATACTCTAATTAGACAGAGCGACGGTAAAGCCACATCTGGAGTACTATACTCTAATTATACAGAGCGACTGTAAAGCCTCACCAGGAGTACTATACTTTAATTATACAGAGCGACAGTAAAGCCACATCTGGAGTACTATACTATAATTATACAGTGTGATGGTAAAGCCACACCTGGAGTACAGTACTCTAATTATACAGAGCGACAGTAAAGCCACACCTGGAGTGCTATACTCTAATTATACAGAGCGACAGTAAAGCCACACCTGGAGTACTATACTCTAATTATACAGAGCGATGGCAAAGCCTCACCTGGAGTACCATATTCTAAATATACAGAGCGACAGTAAAGCCACATCTGGAGTAATAGACTCTAACATGCAGAGTGACAGTAAAGACTCACATGGAGTACTATACTCTAATTATACAGAGTGACGGTAAAGCCACAATTGGAGTACTGTACTCCAATTATACAGAGCAATGGTAAAGCCACACCTGGAGCGCTATACTCGAATTACACAGAGCAATGTTAAAGCCACACCTGGAGTATTATACTCTAATTATACAGAGCGACGGTAAAGCCACATCTGGAGTACTATACTCTAATTATACAGAGTGACGGTAAAGCCACAATTGGAGTACTGTACTCCAATTATACAGAGCAATGGTAAAGCCACACCTGGAGCGCTATACTCGAATTACACAGAGCAATGTTAAAGCCACACCTGGAGTATTATACTCTAATTATACAGAGCGACGGTAAAGCCACATCTGGAGTACTATACTCTAATTATACAGAGTGACGGTAAAGCCTCACCTGGAGTTCTATACTTTAACTATACAGAGCGACGGTAAAGCCACATCTGGAGTACTATACTCTAATTATACAGAGCGACAGTAAAGCCTCACCTGGAGTACTATTCTCTAATTATACAGAGGGACGGTAAAGCCACACCTAGAGTACTATACTCTAATTATACAGAGCGATGGTAAAGCCACACCTGGAGTACTATACTTTAATTATACAGAGCAATGGTAAAGCCACACCTGGAGTACTATACTCTAATTATACAGAGCGAAGGCAAAGCCACACCTGGAGTACTATACTCTAATAATACAGAGCGACAGTAAAGCCTCACCTGGAGTACTATACTCTAATTATACTGAGCGACGGTAAAGCCACACCTGGAGTACTATCCTCTAATTATACAGAGCGACAGGAAAGCCTCACCTGGAGTAATATACTCTAATTATACTGAGCGACGGTAAAGCCACACCTGGAGTACTATACTCTAATTATGCAGAGCGACAGGAAAGCCTCACCTGGAGTACTATACTCTAATTATACTGAGCGACGGTAAAGCCACATCTGGAGTGCTATATTCTAATAATACAGAGTGATGGTAAAGCCACAACTGAAGCACTACACTCTAATTATACGGAGTGACGGTAAAGCCACATCTGGAGTACTGTACTCTAATTATACAGAGCGACAGTAAAGCCGCACCTGGAGTACTACACTCTAATAGTATGAGCGATGGTAAAGCCACACCTGGAGTACTATACTCTAATATACAGAGTGATGGTAAAGCCACACCTGGAGTACTATACTCGAATTATACAGAGGGATGGCAAAGCCACACCTGGAGTACTATACTCTAATAATACAGAGCGACAGTAAAGCCTCACCTGGAGTACTATACTCTAATTATACAGAGCGACAGTAAAGCCACACCTGGAGTACTATACTCTAATTATACAGAGCGAAGGTAAAGCCACATCTGGAGTACTATACTCTAGTATACAGAGTGATGGTAAAGCCACATCTGGAGTACTATACTCTAATTATACAGAGCGACAGTAAAGCCTCACCTGGAGTACTATACTCTAATTATACAGAGTGACGGTAAAGCTACATCTGGAGTACTATACTCTAATTATACAGAGCGACAGTAGAGCCTCACCTGGACTACTATACTCTAATTATACAGAGCGATGTTAAAGCCACACCTGGAGTACTATACTCTAATTATACGGAGCGACGGTAAAGCCACACCTGGAGCACTACATTCTAATTATACAGAGCAACGGTAAAGCCTCACCTGGAGTACTATACTCTAATTATACAGAGCGACGGTAAAGCCACATCTGGAGTACTATACTCTAATTATACAGAGCGAAAGTAAAGCCTCACCTGGAGTACTATACTCTAATTATACAGAGCGACGGTAAAGCCACATCTGGAGTACAATACTATAATTATACAGTGCGATGGTAAAGCCACACCTGGAGTACAGTACTCTAATTATACAGAGCGACGGTAAAGCCACATCTGGAGTACTATACTCTAATTATACAGAGCGACAGTAAAGCCTCACCTGGAGTACTATACTTTAATTATACAGAGCGACGGTAAAGCCTCACCTGGAGTACTATACTCTAATTACACAGTGCGATGGTAAAGCCACACCTGGAGTACAGTACTCTAATTATACAGAGCCACGGTAAACCTTGTCCTGGAGTACTATACTCTAATTATACAGAGTGACGGTAAAGCCACAGCTTGAGTACTATACTCTAATTATACAGAGTGACGGTAAAGCCTCACTTGGAGTTCTATACTTTAATTATACAGAGCGATGGTAAAGCCACATCTGGAGTACTATACTCTAATTATACAGAGCGACAGTAAAGCCTCACCTGGAGTACTATACTCTAATTATACAGAGCAACAGTAAAGCCACACCTGGAGTGCTATACTCTAATTATACAGAGCGACAGTAAAGCCACACCTGGAGTACTATACTCTAATTATACAGAGCGATGGTAAAGCCTCACCTGGAGTACCATATTCTAATTATACAGAGCGACAGTAAAGCCTCACCTGGAGTACTATACTCTAATTATACAGTGTGATATTAAAGCCACATCTGGAGTACTATACTCTAATTATACAGAGTGATGGCAAAGCTACAATTGGAGTACTGTACTCTAATTATACAGAGCAATGGTAAAGCCACACCTGGAGCACTATACTCGAATTATACTGAGCGATGGGAAAGCCACACCTGGAGTATTATACTCTAATTATACAGAGCGAGGGTAAAGCCTCACCTGGAGTTCTGTACTTTAATTATACAGAGCGACGGTAAAGCCACATCTGGAGTACTATACTCTAATTATACAGAGCGACAGTAAAGCCTCACCTGGAGTACTATTCTCTAATTATACAGAGGGACGGTAAAGCCACACCTGGAGTACTATACTCTAATTATACACAGCGATGGTAAAGCCACACCTGGAGTACTATACTTTAATTATACAGAGCAATGGTAAAGCCACACCTGGAGTACTATACTCTAATTATACAGAGCGAAGGCAAAGCCACACCTGGAGTACTATACTCTAATAATACAGAGCGACAGTAAAGCCTCACCTGGAGTACTATACTCTAATTCTACTGAGCGTCGGTAAAGCCACACCTGGAGTACTATATTCTAATTATAAGGAGCGACAGGAAAGCCTCACCTGGAGTACTATACTCTAATTATACAGAGCGACGGGAAAGCCACATCTGGTGTACTATACTCTAATTATACAGAGCGACGGTAAAGCCACATCTGGAGTACTATACTCTAATTATACAGAGCGATGGTAAAGCCACACCTGAAGCACTACACTCTAATTATACAGAGTGACGGTAAAGCCACATCTGGAGTACTGTACTCTAATTATACAGAGCGACAGTAAAGCCGCACCTGGAGTACTATATTCTAATTGTATGAGCGACGGTAAAGCCACACCTGGAGTACTATACTCTAATTATACAGAGCGACAGTAAAGCCTCACCTGGAGTACTATACTCTAATTATACAGAGCGACGGTAAAGCCACATCTGGAGTACTATACTCTAATTATACAGAGCGACAGTAAAGCCTCACCTGGAGTACTATACTTTAATTGTACAGAGCGACGGTAAAGCCTCATCTGGAGTACTATACTCTAATTATACAGAGTGACGGTAAAGCCTCACTTGGAGTACTATACTCTAATTATACAGAGCAACAGTAAAGCCACACCTGGAGTGCTATACTCTAATTATACAGAGCGACAGTAAAGCCACACCTGGAGTACTATACTCTAATTAAACAGAGCGATGGTAAAGCCTCACCTGGAGTACCATATTCTAATTATACAGAGCGACAGTAAAGCCACATCTGGAGTAATAGACTCTAACTTGCAGAGTGACAGTAAAGCCTCACCTGGAGTACTATACTCTAATTATACAGTGTGATATTAAAACCACATCTGGAGTACTATACTCTAATTATACAGAGTGATGGTAAAGCCACAGTTGGAGTACTATACTCTAATTATACAGTGTGATATTAAAGCCACATCTGGAGTACTGTACTCTAATTATACAGAGTGATGGCAAAGCTACAATTGGAGTACTGTACTCTAATTATACAGAGCAATGGTAAAGCCACACCTGGAGCACTATACTCGAATTATGCAGTTTGATATTAAAGCCACATCTGGAGTACTATACTCTAATTATACAGAGTGATGGCAAAGCTACAATTGGAGTACTGTACTCTAATTATACAGAGCAATGGTAAAGCCACACCTGGAGCACTATACTCGAATTATACTGAGCGATGGGAAAGCCACACCTGGAGTATTATACTCTAATTATACAGAGCGAGGGTAAAGCCTCACCTGGAGTTCTATACTCTAATTGTATGAGCGACGGTAAAGCCACACCTGGAGTACTATACTCTAATTATACAGAGCGACAGTAAAGCCTCACCTGGAGTACTATACTCTAATTATACAGAGCGACGGTAAAGCCACATCTGGAGTACTATACTCTAATTATACAGAGCGATGGTAAAGCGTCACCTGGAGTACCATATTCTAATTATACAGAGCGACGGTAAAGCCTCACCTGGAGTACTATACTCTAATTATACAGTGTGATATTAAAGCCACATCTGGAGTACTATACTCTAATTATACAGAGTGATGGCAAAGCTACAATTGGAGTACTGTACTCTAATTATACAGAGCAATGGTAAAGCCACACCTGGAGCACTATACTCGAATTATACTGAGCGATGGGAAAGCCACACCTGGAGTATTATACTCTAATTATACAGAGCGAGGGTAAAGCCTCACCTGGAGTTCTGTACTTTAATTATACAGAGCGACGGTAAAGCCACATCTGGAGTACTATACTCTAATTATACAGAGCGACAGTAAAGCCTCACCTGGAGTACTATTCTCTAATTATACAGAGGGACGGTAAAGCCACACCTGGAGTACTATACTCTAATTATACAGAGCGATGGTAAAGCCACACCTGGAGTACTATACTTTAATTATACAGAGCAATGGTAAAGCCACACCTGGAGTACTATACTCTAATTATACAGAGCGAAGGCAAAGCCACACCTGGAGTACTATACTCTAATAATACAGAGCGACAGTAAAGCCTCACCTGGAGTACTATACTCTAATTCTACTGAGCGTCGGTAAAGCCACACCTGGAGTACTATACTCTAATTATAAGGAGCGACAGGAAAGCCTCACCTGCAGTACTATACTCTAATTATACAGAGCGACGGTAAAGCCACATCTGGTGTACTATACTCTAATTATACTGAGCGACGGTAAAGCCACATCTGGAGTACTATACTCTAATTATACAGAGCGATGGTAAAGCCACACCTGAAGCACTACACTCTAATTATACAGAGTGACGGTAAAGCCACATCTGGAGTACTGTACTCTAATTATACAGAGCGACAGTAAAGCCGCACCTGGAGTACTATATTCTAATTGTATGAGCGACGGTAAAGCCACACCTGGAGTACTATACTCTAATTATACAGAGCGACAGTAAAGCCTCACCTGGAGTACTATACTCTAATTATACAGAGCGACGGTAAAGCCACATCTGGAGTACTATACTCTAATTATACAGAGCGACAGTAAAGCCTCACCTGGAGTACTATACTTTAATTGTACAGAGCGACGGTAAAGCCTCATCTGGAGTACTATACTCTAATTATACAGAGCGACAGTAAAGCCACACCTGGAGTACTATACTCTAATTATACAGAGCGATGGTAAAGCCTCACCTGGAGTACCATATTCTAATTATACAGAGCGACAGTAAAGCCACATCTGGAGGAATAGACTCTGACTTGCAGAGTGACAGTAAAGCCTCACCTGGAGTACTATACTCTAATTATACAGTGTGATATTAAAACCACATCTGGAGTACTATACTCTAATTATACAGAGTGATGGTAAAGCCACAGTTGGAGTACTGTACTCTAATTATACAGAGCGAGGGTAAAGCCTCACCTGGAGTTCTATACTCTAATTGTATGAGCGACGGTAAAGCAACACCTGGAGTACTATACTCTAATTATACAGAGCGACAGTAAAGCCTCACCTGGAGTACTATACTCCAATTATACAGAGCGACGGTAAAGCCACATCTGGAGTACTATACTCTAATTATACAGAGCGACAGTAAAGCCTCACCTGGAGTACTATACTTTAATTGTACAGAGGGACGGGAAAGCCTCATCTGGAGTACTAAACTCTAATTATACAGAGTGACGGTAAAGCCTCACTTGGAGTACTATACTTTAATTATACAGAGCGATAGTAAAGCCTCACCTGGAGTACTATGCTCTAATTATACAGAGTGACAGTAAAGCCACACCTGGAGTGCTATACTCAAATTATACAGAGCGACAGTAAATCCACACCTGGAGTACTATAGTCAAATTATACAGAGCGATGGTGAAGCCACACCTGGAGTACTATACTCTAATTATACAGAGTGACGGTAAAGCCAAACCTGGAACACTACACTCTAATTATACAAAGCAACGGTAAAGCCTCACCTGGAGTACTATACTCTAATTATACAGAGCGACAGTAAAGCCGCACCTGGAGTACTACACTCTAATTGTATGAGCGACGGTAAAGCCACACCTGGAGTACTATACTCTAATATACAGAGTGATGGTAAAGCCACACCTGGAGTACTATACTCTAATTATACAGAGGGATGGCAAAGCCACACCTGGAGTACTATACTCTAATAATACAGAGCGACAGTAAAGCCTCACCTGGAGTACTATACTCTAATTATACAGAGCGACAGTAAAGCCACACCTGGAGTACTGTACTCTAATTATACAGAGCGATGGTAAAGCCACATCTGGAGTACTATACTCTAGTATACAGAGTGATGGTAAAGCCTCATCTGGAGTACTATACTCTAATTATACAGAGCCACAGTAAAGCCTCACCTGGAGTACTATACTCTAATTATACAGAGTGACGGTAAAGCTACATCTGGAGTACTATACTCTAATTATACAGAGTGACAGTAAAGCCTCACCTGGACTACTATACTCTAATTATACAGAGCGACGTTAAAGCCACACCTGGAGTACTATACTCTAATTATACGGAGCGACGGTAAAGCCACACCTGGAGCAGTACATTCTAATTATACAGAGCAACGGTAAAGCCTCACCTGGAGTACTATACTCTAATTATACAGAGCGACGGTAAAGCCACATCTGGAGTACTATACTCTAATTATACAGTGCGATGGTAAAGCCACACCTGGAGTACAGTTCTCTAATTATACAGAGCGACGGTAAAGCCACATCTGGAGTACTATACTCTAATTATACAGTGCGATGGTAAAGCCACACCTGGAGTACAGTACTCTAATTATACAGAGCCACGGTAAACCTTGTCCTGGAGTACTATACTCTAATTATACAGAGTGACGGTAAAGCCACACCTCGAGTACTATACTTTAATTATACAGAGTGACGGTAAAGCCTCACTTGGAGTTCTCTACTTTAATTATACAGAGCGCTGGTAAAGCCACATCTGGAGTACTATACTCTAATTATACAGAGCGACAGTAAAGCCTCACCTGGAGTAATATACTCTAATTATACAGAGCAACAGTAAAGCCACACCTGGAGTGCTATACTCTAATTATACAGAGCGACAGTAAAGCCACACCTGGAGTACTATACTCTAATTATACAGAGCGATGGTAAAGCCTCACCTGGAGTACCATATTCTAATTATACAGAGCGACAGTAAAGCCACATCTGGAGTAATAGACTCTAACTTGCAGAGTGACAGTAAAGCCTCACCTGGAGTACTATACTCTAATTATACAGTGTGATATTAAAGCCACATCTGGAGTACTATACTCTAATTATACAGATTGATGGCAAAGCCACAATTGGAGTACTGTACTCTAATTATACAGAGCAATGGTAAAGCCACACCTGGAGTATTATACTCTAATTATACAGAGCGAGGGTAAAGCCTCACCTGGAGTTCTATACTTTAATTATACAGAGCGACGGTAAAGCCACATCTGGAGTACTATACTCTAATTATACAGAGCGACAGTAAAGCCTCACCTGGAGTACTATTCTCTAATTATACAGAGGGACGGTAAAGCCACACATGGAGTACTATACTCTAATTATACAGAGCGATGGTAAAGCCACACCTAGAGTACTATACTTTAATTATACAGAGCAATGGTAAAGCCACACCTGGAGTACTATACTCTAATTGTACAGAGCGAAGGCAAAGCCACACCTGGAGTACTATACTCTAATAATACAGAGCGACAGTAAAGCCTCACCTGGAGTACTATACTCTAATTCTACTGAGCGTCGGCAAAGCCACACCTGGAGTACTATACTCTAATTATAAAGAACGACAGGAAAGCCTCACCTGGAGTACTATACTCTAATTATACAGAGCGACGGTAAAGCCACATCTGGTGTACTATACTCTAATTATACTGAGCGACGGTAAAGCCACATCTGGAGTACTATACTCTAATTATACAGAGCGATGGTAAAGGCACACCTGAAGCACTACACTCTAATTATACAGAGTGACGGTAAAGACACATCTGGAGTACTGTACTCTAATTATCCAGAGCGACAGTAAAGCCGCACCTGGAGTACTATACTCTAATTGTATGAGCGACGGTAAAGCCACACCTGGAGTACTATACTCTAATTATACAGAGCGACAGTAAAGCCTCACCTGGAGTACTATACTCTAATTATACAGAGCGACGGTAAAGCCACATCTGGAGTACTATACTCTAATTATACAGAGCGACAGTAAAGCATCACCTGGAGTACTATACTTTAATTGTACAGAGCGACGGTAAAGCCTCATCTGGAGTACTATACTCTAATTATACAGAGTGACGGTAAAGCCTCACTTGGAGTACTATACTCTAATTATACAGAGCAACAGTAAAGCCAAACCTGGAGTGCTATACTCTAATTATACAGAGCGATGGTAAAGCCTCACCTGGAGTACCATATTCTAATTATACAGAGTGACGGTAAAGCTACATCTGGAGTACTATACTCTAATTATACAGAGCGACAGTAAAGCCTCACCTGGACTACTATACTCTAATTATACGGAGCGACGGTAAAGCCACACCTGGAGCACTATACTCTAATATACAGAGTGATGGTAAAGCCACACCTGGAGTACTATACTCGAATTATACAGAGGGATGGCAAAGCCACACCTGGAGTACTATACTCTAATAATACAGAGCGACAGTAAAGCCTCACCTGGAGTACTATACTCTAATTATACAGAGCGACAGTAAAGCCACACCTGGAGTACTATACTCTAATTATACAGAGCGAAGGTAAAGCCACATCTGGAGTACTATACTCTAGTATACAGAGTGATGGTAAAGCCACATCTGGAGTACTATACTCTAATTATACAGAGCGACAGTAAAGCCTCACCTGGAGTACTATATTCTAATTATACAGAGTGACGGTAAAGCTACATCTGGAGTACTATACTCTAATTATACAGAGCGACAGTAGAGCCTCACCTGGACTACTATACTCTAATTATACAGAGCGACGGTAAAGCCACATCTGGAGTGCTATACTCTAATTATACAGAGCGATGGTAAAGCCTCACCTGGAGTACCATATTCTAATTATACAGAGCGACGGTAAAGCCTCACCTGGAGTACTATACTCTAATTATACAGTGTGATATTAAAGCCACATCTGGAGTACTATACTCTAATTATACAGAGTGATGGCAAAGCTACAATTGGAGTACTGTACTCTAATTATACAGAGCAATGGTAAAGCCACACCTGGAGCACTATACTCGAATTATACTGAGCGATGGGAAAGCCACACCTGGAGTATTATACTCTAATTATACAGAGCGAGGGTAAAGCCTCACCTGGAGTTCTGTACTTTAATTATACAGAGCGACGGTAAAGCCACATCTGGAGTACTATACTCTAATTATACAGAGCGACAGTAAAGCCTCACCTGGAGTACTATTCTCTAATTATACAGAGGGACGGTAAAGCCACACCTGGAGTTCTATACTCTAATTATACAGAGCGATGGTAAAGCCACACCTGGAGTACTATACTTTAATTATACAGAGCAATGGTAAAGCCACACCTGGAGTACTATACTCTAATTATACAGAGCGAAGGCAAAGCCACACCTGGAGTACTATACTCTAATAATACAGAGCGACAGTAAAGCCTCACCTGGAGTACTATACTCTAATTCTACTGAGCGTCGGTAAAGCCACACCTGGAGTACTATACTCTAATTATAAGGAGCGACAGGAAAGCCTCACCTGGAGTACTATACTCTAATTATACAGAGCGATGGTAAAGCCACATCTGGTGTACTATACTCTAATTATACTGAGCGACGGTAAAGCCACATCTGGAGTACTATACTCTAATTATACAGAGCGATGGTAAAGCCACACCTGAAGCACTACACTCTAATTATACAGAGTGATGGTAAAGCCACATCTGGAGTACTGTACTCTAATTATACAGAGCGACAGTAAAGCCGCACCTGGAGTACTATATTCTAATTGTATGAGCGACGGTAAAGCCACACCTGGAGTACTATACTCTAATTATACAGAGCGATGGTAAAGCCTCACCTGGAGTACCATATTCTAATTATACAGAGCGACAGTAAAGCCACATCTGGAGTAATAGACTCTAACTTGCAGAGTGACAGTAAAGCCTCACCTGGAGTACTATACTCTAATTATACAGTGTGATATTAAAACCACATCTGGAGTACTATACTCTAATTATACAGAGTGATGGTAAAGCCACAGTTGGAGTACTGTACTCTAATTATACAGAGCGAGGGGAAAGCCTCACCTGGAGTTCTATACTCTAATTGTATGAGCGACGGTAAAGCCACACCTGGAGTACTATACTCTAATTATACAGAGCGACAGTAAAGCCTCACCTGGAGTACTATACTCCAATTATACAGAGCGACGGTAAAGCCACATCTGGAGTACTATACTCTAATTATACAGAGCGACAGTAAAGCCTCACCTGGAGTACTATACTTTAATTGTACAGAGCGACGGGAAAGCCTCATCTGGAGTACTAAACTCTAATTATACAGAGTGACGGTAAAGCCTCACTTGGAGTACTATACTTTAATTATACAGAGCGATAGTAAAGCCTCACCTGGAGTACTATACTCTAATTATACAGAGTGACAGTAAAGCCACACCTGGAGTGCTATACTCAAATTGTACAGAGCGACAGTAAAGCCACACCTGGAGTACTATAGTCAAATTATACAGAGCGATGGTGAAGCCACACCTGGAGTACTATACTCTAATTATACAGAGTGACAGTAAAGCCACATCTGGAGTAATAGACTCTAACTTGCAGAGTGACAGTAAAGCCTCACCTGGAGTACTATACTTTAATTATACAGAGCAATGGTAAAGCCACACCTGGAGTACTATACTCTAATTATACAGAGCGAAGGCAAAGCCACACCTGGAGTACTATACTCTAATAATACAGAGCGACAGTAAAGCCTCACCTGGAGTACTATACTCTAATTCTACTGAGCGTCGGTAAAGCCACACCTGGAGTACTATACTCTAATTATAAAGAGCGACAGGAAAGCCTCACCTGGAGTACTATACTCTAATTATACAGAGCGACGGTAAAGCCACATCTGGTGTACTATACTCTAATTATACTGAGCGACGGTAAAGCCACATCTGGAGTACTATACTCTAATTATACAGAGCGATGGTAAAGGCACACCTGAAGCACTACACTCTAATTATACAGAGTGACGGTAAAGACACATCTGGAGTACTGTACTCTAATTATCCAGAGCGACAGTAAAGCCGCACCTGGAGTACTATACTCTAATTGTATGAGCGACGGTAAAGCCACACCTGGAGTACTATACTCTAATTATACAGAGCGACAGTAAAGCCTCACCTGGAGTACTATACTCTAATTATACAGAGCGACGGTAAAGCCACATCTGGAGTACTATACTCTAATTATACAGAGCGACAGTAAAGCCTCACCTGGAGTACTATACTTTAATTGTACAGAGCGACGGTAAAGCCTCATCTGGAGTACTATACTCTAATTATACAGAGTGACGGTAAAGCCTCACTTGGAGTACTATACTCTAATTATACAGAGCAACAGTAAAGCCAAACCTGGAGTGCTATACTCTAATTATACAGAGCGATGGTAAAGCCTCACCTGGAATACCATATTCTAATTATACAGAGTGACGGTAAAGCTACATCTGGAGTACTATACTCTAATTATACAGAGCGACAGTAAAGCCTCACCTGGACTACTATACTCTAATTATACGGAGCGACGGTAAAGCCACACCTGGAGCACTACATTCTAATTATACAGAGCAACGGTAAAGACTCACCTGGAGTACTATACTCTAATTATACAGAGCGACGGTAAAGCCACATCTGGAGTACTGTACTCTAATTATACAGAGCGACAGTAAAGCCTCACCTGGAGTACTATACTCTAATTATACAGAGCGACGGTAAAGCCACATCTGGAGTACTATACTATAATTATACAGTGCGATGGTAAAGCCTCAACTGGAGTACAGTACTCTAATTATACAGAGCGACGGTAAAGTCACATCTGGAGTACTATACTCTAATTATACAGAGCGACAGTAAAGCCTCACCTGGAGTACTATACTTTAATTATACAGAGCGACGGTAAAGCCTCACCTGGAGTACTATACTCTAATTATACAGTGCGATGGTAAAGCCACACCTGCAGTACAGTACTCTAATTATACAGAGCCACGGTAAACCTTGTCCTGGAGTACTTTACTCTAATTATACAGAGTGACGGTAAAGCCACACCTGGAGTACTATACACTAATTATACAGAGCCACGGTAAACCTTGTCCTGGAGTACTATACTCTAATTATACAGAGTGACGGTAAAGCCACACCTGGAGTACTATACTCTAATTATACAGCGTGACGGTAAAGCCTCACTTGGAGTTCTATACTTTAATTATAAAGAGCGATGGTAAAGCCACATCTGGAGTACTATACTCTAATTATACAGAGCGACAGTAAAGCCTCACCTGGAGTACTATACTCTAATTATACAGAGCAACAGTAAAGCCACACCTGGAGTGCTATACTCTAATTATACAGAGCGACAGTAAAGCCACACCTGTTGTACTATACTCGAATTATACAGAGCGATGGTAAAGCCTCACCTGGAGTACCATATTCTAATTATACAGAGCGACAGTAAAGCCACATCTGGAGTAATAGACTCTAACTTGCAGAGTGACAGTAAAGCCTCACCTGGAGTACTATACTCTAATTATACAGTGTGATATTAAAGCCACATCTGGAGTACTATACTCTAATTATACAGAGTGATGGCAAAGCCACAATTGGAGTACTGTACTCTAATTATACAGAGCAATGGTAAAGCCACACCTGGAGCACTACACTCGAATTATACTGAGCGATGGGAAAGCCACACCTGGAGTATTATACTCTAAGTATACAGAGCGACGGTAAAGCCACATCTGGAGTACTATACTCCAATTATACAGAGCGACAGTAAAGCCTCACCTGGAGTACTATTCTCTAATTATACAGAGGGACGGTAAAGCCACACTTGGAGTACTATACTCTAATTATACAGAGCGATGGTAAAGCCACACCTGGAGTACTATACTTTAATTATACAGAGCAATGGTAAAGCCACACCTGGAGTACTATACTCTAATTATACAGAGCGAAGGCAAAGCCACACCTGGAGTACTATACTCTAATAATACAGAGCGACAGTAAAGCCTCACCTGGAGTACTATACTCTAATTCTACCGAGCGTCGGTAAAGCCACACCTGGAGTACTATACTCTAATTATAAAGAGCGACAGGAAAGCCTCACCTGGAGCACTATACTCTAATTATACAGAGCGACGGTAAAGCCACATCTGGAGTACTATACTCTAATTATACAGAGCGATGGTAAAGCCACACCTGAAGCACTACACTCTAATTATACAGAGTGACAGTAAAGCCACATCTGGAGTACTGTACTCTAATTATACAGAGCGACAGTAAAGCCGCACCTGGAGTACTATACTCTAATTGCATGAGCGACGGTAAAGCCACACCTGGAGTAATATACTCTAATTATACAGAGCGACAGTAAAGCCACATCTGGAGTACTATACTCTAATTATACAGAGCGACAGTAAAGCCTCACCTGGAGTACTATACTTTAATTGTACAGAGCAACAGTAAAGCCTCATCTGGAGTACTATACTCTAATTATACAGAGCGACAGTAAAGCCACACCTGGAGTACTATACTCTAATTATACAGAGCGATGGTAAAGCCTCACCTGGAGTACCATATTCTAATTATACAGAGCGACAGTAAAGCCACATCTGGAGTAATAGACTCTAACGTGCAGAGTGACAGTAAAGCCTCACCTGGAGTACTATACTCTAATTATACAGTGTGATATTAAAGCCACATCTGGAGTACTATACTCTAATTATACAGAGTGATGGTAAAGCCACAATTGGAGTACTGTACTGTAATTATACAGAGCAATGGTAAAGCCAGACCTGGAGCACTATACTCGAATTTTACTGAGCGATGGGAAAGCCACACCTGGAGTACTATACTTTAATTATACAGAGCGACGGTAAAGCCTCACCTGGAGTACTATACTCTAATTATACAGAGCGACAGTAAAGCCTCACCTGGAGTACTATTCTCTAATTATACAGAGGGACAGTAAAGCCACACCTGGAGTACTATACTCTAATTATACAGAGCGATGGTAAAGCCACACCTGGAGTACTATACTTTAATTATACAGAGCAATGGTAAAGCCACACCTGGAGTACTATAGTCTAATTATACAGAGCGAAGGCAAAGCCACACCTGGAGTACTATACTCTAATAATACAGAGCGACAGTAAAGCCTCACCTGGAGTACTATACTCTAATTCTACTGAGCGTCGGTAAAGCCACACCTGGAGTACTATACTCTAATTATAAAGAGCGACAGGAAAGCCTCACCTGGAGTACTATACTCTAATTATACAGAGCGACGGTAAAGCCACATCTGGTGTACTATACTCTAATTATACAGAGCGACGGTAAAGCCACATCTGGAGTACTATACTCTAATTATACAGAGCGATGGTAAAGCCACACCTGAAGCACAACACTCTAATTATACAGAGTGACGGTAAAGCCACATCTGGAGTAATGTACTCTAATTATACAGAGCGACAGTAAAGCCGCACCTGGAGTACTATACTCTAATTGTATGAGCGACGGTAAAGCCACACCTGGAGTACTATACTCTAATTATACAGAGCGACAGTAAAGCCTCACCTAGAGTACTATACTCTAATTATACAGAGCGACGGTAAAGCCACATCTGGAGTACTATACTCTAATTATACAGAGCGACAGTAAAGCCTCACCTGGAGTACTATACTTTAATTGTACAGAGCGACGGTAAAGCCTCATCTGGAGTACTATACTCTAATTATACAGAGTGACGGTAAAGACTCACTTGGAGTACTATACTTTAATTATACAGAGCGATGGTAAATCCACATCTGGAGTACTATACTCTAATTATACAGAGCGACAGTAAAGCCTCACCTGGAGTACTATACTATAATTATACAGAGTGACAGTAAAGCCACACCTGGAGTGCTATATTCAAATTATACAGAGCGATGGTAAAGCCACACCTGTAGTACTATACTCTAATTATACAGAGTGACAGTAAAGCCACATCTGGAGCATTAAACTCTAATTATACAGAGCAACAGTAAAGACTCACCTGGAGTACTATACTCTAATTAAACAGAGCACCTGTAAAGCCTCACCTGGAGTACCATAGTCTAATTATACAGAGCGACAGTAAAGCCTCACCTGGAGTACTATACTCTAATTATACAGAGCGACGGTAAATCCACACCTGGAGTACTATACTCTAATTATACGGAGTGATGGTAAAGCCAAACCTGGAGCACTACACTCTAATTATACAGAGCAACGGTTAAGCCTCACCTGGAGTACTATACTCTAATTATACAGAGCGACGGTAATGCCACATCTGGAGTACTATACTCTAATTATACAGAGCGACAGTAAAGCCACATCTGGAGTAATAGACTCTAACTTGCAGAGTGACAGTAAAGCCTCACCTGGAGTAATATATTATAATTATACAGTGCGATGGTAAAGCCACACCTGGAGTCCTGTACTCTAATTATACAGAGCCACAGTGAAGCCTCACCTGGAGTACTATACTCTAATTACACAGAGCGATGGTAAAGCCACACCTAGAGTACTATACTCTAATTATACAGAGCGACGGTAAAGCCTCACCTGGAGTACTATACTCTAATTCTACTGTGCGTCGGTAAAGCCACACCTGGAGTACTATACTCTAATTATAAAGAGCGACAGGAAAGCCTCACCTGGAGTACTATACTCTAATTATACAGAGCGACGGTAAAGCCACATCTGGAGTACTATACTCTAATTATACAGAGCAATGGTAAGGCCACACCTGGAGTACTATACTCTAATTATACAGAGCGAAGGCAAAGCCACACCTGGAGTACTATACTCTAATAATACAGAGCGACAGTAAAGCCTCACCTGGAGTACTATACTCTAATTCTACTGAGCGTCGGTAAAGCCACACCTGGAGTACTATACTCTAATTATAAAGAGCGACAGGAAAGCCTCACCTGGAGTACTATACTCTAATTATACAGAGCGACGGTAAAGCCACATCTGGTGTACTATACTCTAATTATACTGAGCGACGGTAAAGCCACATCTGGAGTACTATACTCTAATTATACAGAGCGATGGTAAAGGCACACCTGAAGCACTACACTCTAATTATACAGAGTGACGGTAAAGACACATCTGGAGTACTGTACTCTAATTATCCAGAGCGACAGTAAAGCCGCACCTGGAGTACTATACTCTAATTGTATGAGCGACGGTAAAGCCACACCTGGAGTACTATACTCTAATTATACAGAGCGACAGTAAAGCCTCACCTGGAGTACTATACTCTAATTATACAGAGCGACGGTAAAGCCACATCTGGAGTACTATACTCTAATTATACAGAGCGACAGTAAAGCCTCACCTGGAGTACTATACTTTAATTGTACAGAGCGACGGTAAAGCCTCATCTGGAGTACTATACTCTAATTATACAGAGTGACGGTAAAGCCTCACTTGGAGTACTATACTCTAATTATACAGAGCAACAGTAAAGCCAAACCTGGAGTGCTATACTCTAATTATACAGAGCGATGGTAAAGCCTCACCTGGAATACCATATTCTAATTATACAGAGTGACGGTAAAGCTACATCTGGAGTACTATACTCTAATTATACAGAGCGACAGTAAAGCCTCACCTGGACTACTATACTCTAATTATACGGAGCGACGGTAAAGCCACACCTGGAGCACTACATTCTAATTATACAGAGCAACGGTAAAGACTCACCTGGAGTACTATACTCTAATTATACAGAGCGACGGTAAAGCCACATCTGGAGTACTGTACTCTAATTATACAGAGCGACAGTAAAGCCTCACCTGGAGTACTATACTCTAATTATACAGAGCGACGGTAAAGCCACATCTGGAGTACTATACTATAATTATACAGTGCGATGGTAAAGCCTCAACTGGAGTACAGTACTCTAATTATACAGAGCGACGGTAAAGTCACATCTGGAGTACTATACTCTAATTATACAGAGCGACAGTAAAGCCTCACCTGGAGTACTATACTTTAATTATACAGAGCGACGGTAAAGCCTCACCTGGAGTACTATACTCTAATTATACAGTGCGATGGTAAAGCCACACCTGCAGTACAGTACTCTAATTATACAGAGCCACGGTAAACCTTGTCCTGGAGTACTTTACTCTAATTATACAGAGTGACGGTAAAGCCACACCTGGAGTACTATACACTAATTATACAGAGCCACGGTAAACCTTGTCCTGGAGTACTATACTCTAATTATACAGAGTGACGGTAAAGCCACACCTGGAGTACTATACTCTAATTATACAGAGTGACGGTAAAGCCTCACTTGGAGTTCTATACTTTAATTATAAAGAGCGATGGTAAAGCCACATCTGGAGTACTATACTCTAATTATACAGAGCAACAGTAAAGCCACACCTGGAGTGCTATACTCGAATTATACAGAGCGATGGTAAAGCCTCACCTGGAGTACCATATTCTAATTATACAGAGCGACAGTAAAGCCACATCTGGAGTAATAGACTCTAACTTGCAGAGTGACAGTAAAGCCTCACCTGGAGTACTATACTCTAATTATACAGTGTGATATTAAAGCCACATCTGGAGTACTATACTCTAATTATACAGAGTGATGGCAAAGCCACAATTGGAGTACTGTACTCTAATTATACAGAGCAATGGTAAAGCCACACCTGGAGCACTACACTCGAATTATACTGAGCGATGGGAAAGCCACACCTGGAGTATTATACTCTAAGTATACAGAGCGACGGTAAAGCCACATCTGGAGTACTATACTCCAATTATACAGAGCGACAGTAAAGCCTCACCTGGAGTACTATTCTCTAATTATACAGAGGGACGGTAAAGCCACACTTGGAGTACTATACTCTAATTATACAGAGCGATGGTAAAGCCACACCTGGAGTACTATACTTTAATTATACAGAGCAATGGTAAAGCCACACCTGGAGTACTATACTCTAATTATACAGAGCGAAGGCAAAGCCACACCTGGAGTACTATACTCTAATAATACAGAGCGACAGTAAAGCCTCACCTGGAGTACTATACTCTAATTCTACTGAGCGTCGGTAAAGCCACACCTGGAGTACTATACTCTAATTATAAAGAGCGACAGGAAAGCCTCACCTGGAGCACTATACTCTAATTATACAGAGCGACGGTAAAGCCACATCTGGAGTACTATACTCTAATTATACAGAGCGATGGTAAAGCCACACCTGAAGCACTACACTCTAATTATACAGAGTGACAGTAAAGCCACATCTGGAGTACTGTACTCTAATTATACAGAGCGACAGTAAAGCCGCACCTGGAGTACTATACTCTAATTGCATGAGCGACGGTAAAGCCACACCTGGAGTAATATACTCTAATTATACAGAGCGACAGTAAAGCCACATCTGGAGTACTATACTCTAATTATACAGAGCGACAGTAAAGCCTCACCTGGAGTACTATACTTTAATTGTACAGAGCAACAGTAAAGCCTCATCTGGAGTACTATACTCTAATTATACAGAGTGACGGTAAAGCCTCACTTGGAGTACTATACTCTAATTATACAGAGCAACAGTAAAGCCACACCTGGAGTGCTATACTCTAATTATACAGAGCGACAGTAAAGCCACACCTGGAGTACTATACTCTAATTATACAGAGCGATGGTAAAGCCTCACCTGGAGTACCATATTCTAATTATACAGAGCGACAGTAAAGCCACATCTGGAGTAATAGACTCTAACGTGCAGAGTGACAGTAAAGCCTCACCTGGAGTACTATACTCTAATTATACAGTGTGATATTAAAGCCACATCTGGAGTACTATACTCTAATTATACAGAGTGATGGTAAAGCCACAATTGGAGTACTGTACTGTAATTATACAGAGCAATGGTAAAGCCAGACCTGGAGCACTATACTCGAATTTTACTGAGCGATGGGAAAGCCACACCTGGAGTACTATACTTTAATTATACAGAGCGACGGTAAAGCCTCACCTGGAGTACTATACTCTAATTATACAGAGCGACAGTAAAGCCTCACCTGGAGTACTATTCTCTAATTATACAGAGGGACGGTAAAGCCACACCTGGAGTACTATACTCTAATTATACAGAGCGATGGTAAAGCCACACCTGGAGTACTATACTTTAATTATACAGAGCAATGGTAAAGCCACACCTGGAGTACTATAGTCTAATTATACAGAGCGAAGGCAAAGCCACACCTGGAGTACTATACTCTAATAATACAGAGCGACAGTAAAGCCTCACCTGGAGTACTATACTCTAATTCTACTGAGCGTCGGTAAAGCCACACCTGGAGTACTATACTCTAATTATAAAGAGCGACAGGAAAGCCTCACCTGGAGTACTATACTCTAATTATACAGAGCGACGGTAAAGCCACATCTGGTGTACTATACTCTAATTATACAGAGCGATGGTAAAGCCACATCTGGAGTGCTATACTCTAATTATACAGAGCGATGGTAAAGCCACACCTGAAGCACAACACTCTAATTATACAGAGTGACGGTAAAGCCACATCTGGAGTAATGTACTCTAATTATACAGAGCGACAGTAAAGCCGCACCTGGAGTACTATACTCTAATTGTATGAGCGACGGTAAAGCCACACCTGGAGTACTATACTCTAATTATACAGAGCGACAGTAAAGCCTCACCTAGAGTACTATACTCTAATTATACAGAGCGACGGTAAAGCCACATCTGGAGTACTATACTCTAATTATACAGAGCGACAGTAAAGCCTCACCTGGAGTACTATACTTTAATTGTACAGAGCGACGGTAAAGCCTCATCTGGAGTACTATACTCTAATTATACAGAGTGACGGTAAAGACTCACTTGGAGTACTATACTTTAATTATACAGAGCGATGGTAAATCCACATCTGGAGTACTATACTCTAATTATACAGAGCGACAGTAAAGCCTCACCTGGAGTACTATACTATAATTATACAGAGTGACAGTAAAGCCACACCTGGAGTGCTATATTCAAATTATACAGAGCGATGGTAAAGCCACACCTGTAGTACTATACTCTAATTATACAGAGTGACAGTAAAGCCACATCTGGAGCACTAAACTCTAATTATACAGAGCAACAGTAAAGACTCACCTGGAGTACTATACTCTAATTAAACAGAGCACCTGTAAAGCCTCACCTGGAGTACCATAGTCTAATTATACAGAGCGACAGTAAAGCCTCACCTGGAGTACTATACTCTAATTATACAGAGCGACGGTAAATCCACACCTGGAGTACTATACTCTAATTATACGGAGTGATGGTAAAGCCAAACCTGGAGCACTACACTCTAATTATACAGAGCAACGGTTAAGCCTCACCTGGAGTACTATACTCTAATTATACAGAGCGACGGTAATGCCACATCTGGAGTACTATACTCTAATTATACAGAGCGACAGTAAAGCCACATCTGGAGTAATAGACTCTAACTTGCAGAGTGACAGTAAAGCCTCACCTGGAGTAATATATTATAATTATACAGTGCGATGGTAAAGCCACACCTGGAGTCCTGTACTCTAATTATACAGAGCCACAGTGAAGCCTCACCTGGAGTACTATACTCTAATTACACAGAGCGATGGTAAAGCCACACCTAGAGTACTATACTCTAATTATACAGAGCGACGGTAAAGCCTCACCTGGAGTACTATACTCTAATTATACAGAGCGACGGTAAATCCTCACCTGGAGTACTATACTCTAATTATACAGAGCGACAGTAAAGCCTCACCTGGAGTACTATACTCTAATTATACAGAGCGATGGTAAAGCCACATCTGGAGTACTATACTCTAATTATACAGAGCGACAGTAAAGCCTCACCTGGAGTACTATACTTTAATTATACAGAGCGACGGTAAAGCCACATCTGGAGTACTATACTATAATTATACAGTGCGATGGTAAAGCCACACCTGGAGTACAGTACTCTAATTATACAGAGCGACGGTAAAGCCACATCTGGAGTACTATACTCTAATTATACAGAGCGACAGTAAAGCCTCACCTGGAGTACTGTACTTTAATTATACAGAGCGACAGTAAAGCCTCACCTGGAATACTATACACTAATTATACAGTGCGATGGTAAAGCCACACCTGGAGTACAGTACTCTAATTATACAGAGACACGGGAAACCCTGTCCTGGAGTACTATACTCTAATTATACAGAGTGACGGTAAAGCAACACCTGGAGTACTATACTCTAATTATACAGAGTGATGGTAAAGCCTCACCTGGAGTACCATAGTCTAATTATACAGAGCGCCAGTAAAGCCTCACCTGGAGTACTATACTCTAATTATACAGAGTGACGGTAAAGCCTCACTTGGAGTTCTATACTTTAATTATACAGAGCGATGGTAAAGCCACATCTGGAGTACTATACTCCAATTATACAGAGCGACAGTAAAGCCTCACCTGGAGTACTATACTCAAATTATACAGAGCGACAGTAAAGCCACACCTGGAGTACTATAGTCCAATTATACAGAGCGATGGTAAAGCCACACCTGGAGTACTATACTCTAATTATACAGAGTGACAGTAAACCCACGTCTGGAGTACTATACTCTAATTATACAGAGTGATGGTAAAGCCACATCTGGAGTACAATACTCTAATTATACAGAGCAACAGTAAAGCCTCACCTGGAGTACTATACTCTAATTAAACAGAGCGCCTGTAAAGCCTCACCTGGAGTACTATACTCTAATTATACAGAGCGATGGTAAAGCCACAGCTGGAGTACTATACTCTAAATATACAGAGGGATGGCAAAGCCACACCTGGAGTACTATACTCTAATTATACAGAGCGACAGTAAAGCCTCACCTGGAGTACTATACTCTAATTATACAGAGCGACGGTAAAGCCACATCTGGAGAGCTACACTCTAATTATACAGAGCGACAGTAAAGCCTCACCTGGAGTAATGTATTCTAATTATACAGAGCGATGGTAAAGGCACACCTGGAGTACTATACTCTAATTATACAGAGCGACGGTAAAGCCAAACCTGGAACACTACACTCTAATTATACAAAGCAACGGTAAAGCCTCACCTGGAGTACTATACTCTAATTATACAGAGCGACGGTAAAGCCACATCTGGAGTAATAGACTCTAACTTGCAGAGTGACAGTAAAGCCTCACCTGGAGTATTATATTATAATTATACAGTGCGATGGTAAAGCCACACCTGGAGTACTGTATTCTAATTATACAGAGTGACGGTAAAGCCTCACCGGGAGTTCCATACTTTAATTATACAGAGCGACGGTAAACCCACATCTGGAGTACTATATTCTAATTATACAGACTGACAGTAAAGCCTCACCTGGAGTACTATAATTTAACTATACAGAGCAACGGTAAAGCGACATCTGGAGTACTATACTCTAATAATACAGAGTGACAGTAAAGCCTCACCTGGAGTACTATTCTCTAATTATACAGAGCGACGGTAAAGCCACACCTGGAGTACTATACTCTAATTATACAGAGCAATGGTAAAGCCACACCTGAAGTACTATACTTTAATTATACAGAGCAATGGTAAAGCCACACCTGGAGTACTATACTCTAATTATACAGAGCGAAGGCAAAGCCACACCTGGAGTACTATACACTAATTATACAGAGTGACAGTAAAGCCACACCTGGAGTACTATACTCTAATTATACAGAGCGACGGTAAAGGCACATCTGGAGTACTATACTCTAATTATACTGAGCAACGGTAAAGCCACATCTGGAGTACTATACTCTAATTATACAGAGCGATGGTAAAGCCACACCTGGAGTATTATACTCTAATTATACAGAGCGACAGGAAAGCCTCACCTGGAGTACTATACTCTAATTATACAGAGCGACGGTAAAGCCACATCTGGAGTACTATACTCTAATTATACTGAGCGATGGTAAAGCCACATCAGGAGTACTATACTCTAATTATATAGAGCGATGGTAAAGCCACATCTGGAGTACTATACTCTATTATACAGAGCAATGGTAAAGCCACACCTGAAGCACTACACTCTAATTATACAGAGTGATGGTAAAGCCACATCTGGAGTACTGTACTCTAATTATACAGAGAGACAGTAAAGCCGCTCCTGGAGTACTATACTCTAATTGTACAGAGCAACGGTAAAGCCACACCTGGAGTACTAGACTCTAATTATACACAGTGACAGTAAAGCCCCACCTGGAGTACTATACTCTAATTATACAGAGCGATGGTAAAGCCACAGCTGGAGTACTATACTCTAAATATACAGAGGGATGGCAAAGCCACACCTGGAGTACTATACTCTAATTATACAGAGCGACAGTAAAGCCTCACCTGGAGTACTATACTCTAATTATACAGAGCGACGGTAAAGCCACATCTGGAGAGCTACACTCTAATTATACAGAGCGACAGTAAAGCCTCACCTGGAGTACTATACTTTAATTATGCAGAGCGATGGGAAAGCCACACCTGGAGTACTATACTCTAATTATACAGAGCCATTGTAAAGCCACACCTGGAGTACTATACTCTAATTATACAGAGCGACAGTAAAGCCTCACCGGGAGTACTATACTCTAATTATACAGAGCGACAGTAAAGCCTCACCTGGAGTACCATATTCTAATTATACAGAGCGACAGGAAAGCCACATCTGGAGTAATAGACTCTAACTTGCAGAGTGACAGTAAAGACTCACCTGGAGTACTATACTCTAATTATACAGTGTGATATTAAAGCCACATCTGGAGTACTATACTCTAATTATACAGAGCAATGTTAAAGCCACACCTGGAGTATTATACTCTAATTATACTGAGCGATGGGAAAGCCACACCTGGAGTATTATACTCTAATTATACAGAGCGACGGTAAAGCCTCACCTGGAGTACTATACTCTAATTATACAGTGTGATATTAAAGCCACATCTGGAGTACTATACTCTAATTACACAGAGCAATGTTAAAGCCACACCTGGAGTATTATACTCTTATTATACTGAGCGATGGGAAAGCCACACCTGGAGTATTATACTCTAATCATACAGAGCGATGGTAAAGCCACACCTGGAGTACTATACTCTAATTATACAGAGCGACGGGAAAGTCTCACCTAGAGTCCCAAACTCTAATTATACAGAGCGACAGTAAAGCCTCACCAGGAGTACTATACTCTAATTAGACAGAACGACGGTAAAGCCACACCTGGAGTACTATACTCTAATTACACAGAGCGATGTTAAAGCCACACCTAGAGGACTATACTCTAATTATACAGAGCGACGGTAAAGCCTCACCTGGAGTACTATACTCTAATTATACAGAGCGATGGTAAAGCCTCACCTGGAGTACTATACTCTAATTATACAGAGCGACAGTAAAGCCTCACCTGGAGTACTATACTCTAGTTATACAGAGCGACGGTAAAGCCACATCTGGAGTACTATACTCTAATTATACAGAGCGACAGTAAAGCCTCACCTGGAGTACTATACTTTAATTATGCAGAGCGACGGTAAAGCCGCATCTGGAGTACTATACTATAATTATACAGTGCGATGGTAAAGCCACACCTGGAGTACAGTACTCTAATTATACAGAGCGACGGTAAAGCCACATCTGGAGTACTATACTCTAATTATACAGAGCGACAGTAAAGCCTCACCTGGAGTACTATACTTTAATTATACAGAGCGACGGGAAAGCCTCACCTGGAGTACTATACTCTAATTATACAGTGCGATGGTAAAGCCACACCTGGAGTACTATACTCTAATTATACAGAGCGACAGTGAAGCCTCACCTGGAGTACTATACTCTAACTATACAGAGCGCCGGTAAAGCCTCACCTGGAGTACTATCCTCTAATTATACAGAGTGACGGTAAAGCCTCACTTGGAGTTCTATACTTTAATTATACAGAGCGACGGTAAAGCCACATCTGGAGTACTATACTCTAATTATACAGAGCGACAGTAAAGCCTCACCTGGAGTACTATACTTTAATTATACAGAGCGACGGTAAATCCACATCTGGAGTACTATACTCTAATTATACAGAGCGACAGTAAAGCCTCACCTGGAGTACTATACTCTAATTATACAGAGCGACGGTAAAGCCACATCTGGAGTACTATCCTCCAATTATACAGAGCGACTGTAAAGCCTCACCTGGAGTACTATACTCTAATTATACAGAGCAACGGTAAAGCCACATCTGGAGTACTATACTCCAATTATACAGAGCAATGGTAAAGCCACACCTGGAGCACTATACTCGAATTACACAGAGCAATGTTAAAGCCACACCTGGAGTATTATACTCTAATTATACAGAGCGACGGTAAAGCCTCACCTGGAGTACTATACTCTAATTATACAGAGCGACGGTAAAGCCACATCTGGAGTACTATACTCCAATTATACAGAGCAATGGTAAAGCCACATCTGGAGTACTATACTCCAATTATACAGAGCGACTGTAAAGCCTCACCTGGAGTACTATACTCTAATTATACAGAGCGACGGTAAAGCCACATCTGGAGTACTATACTCCAATTATACAGAGCAATGGTAAAGCCACACCTGGAGCACTATACTCGAATTACACAGAGCAATGTTAAAGCCACACCTGGAGTATTATACTCTAATTATACAGAGCGACGGTAAAGCCTCACCTGGAGTACTATACTCTAATTATACAGAGCGACGGTAAAGCCACATCTGGAGTACTATACTCTAATTATACAGAGCGACAGTAAAGCCTCACCTGGAGTACTATACTTTAATTATACAGAGCGACGGTAAAGCCACATCTGGAGTACTATACTATAATTATACAGTGCGATGGTAAAGCCACACCTGGAGTACAGTACTCTAATTATACAGAGCGACGGTAAAGCCACATCTGGAGTACTATACTCTAATTATACAGAGCGACAGTAAAGCCTCACCTGGAGTACTGTACTTTAATTATACAGAGCGACAGTAAAGCCTCACCTGGAATACTATACACTAATTATACAGTGCGATGGTAAAGCCACACCTGGAGTACAGTACTCTAATTATACAGAGACACGGTAAACCCTGTCCTGGAGTACTATACTCTAATTATACAGAGTGACGGTAAAGCAACACCTGGAGTACTATACTCTAATTATACAGAGTGATGGTAAAGCCTCACCTGGAGTACTATACTCTAATTATACAGAGTGACGGTAAAGCCTCACTTGGAGTTCTATACTTTAATTATACAGAGCGATGGTAAAGCCACATCTGGAGTACTATACTCCAATTATACAGAGCGACAGTAAAGCCTCACCTGGAGTACTATACTCAAATTATACAGAGCGACAGTAAAGCCACACCTGGAGTACTATAGTCCAATTATACAGAGCGATGGTAAAGCCACACCTGGAGTACTATACTCTAATTGTACAGAGTGACAGTAAACCCACATCTGGAGTACTATACTCTAATTATACAGAGTGATGGTAAAGCCACATCTGGAGTACAATACTCTAATTATACAGAGCAACAGTAAAGCCTCACCTGGAGTACTATACTCTAATTAAACAGAGCGACAGTAAAGCCTCACCTGGAGTAATGTATTCTAATTATACAGAGCGATGGTAAAGGCACACCTGGAGTACTATACTCTAATTATACAGAGCGACGGTAAAGCCAAACCTGGAACACTACACTCTAATTATACAAAGCAACGGTAAAGCCTCACCTGGAGTACTATACTCTAATTATACAGAGCGACGGTAAAGCCACATCTGGAGTAATAGACTCTAACTTGCAGAGTGACAGTAAAGCCTCACCTGGAGTATTATATTATAATTATACAGTGCGATGGTAAAGCCAAACCTGGAGTACTAAACTCTAATTATACAAAGCAAAGGTAAAGCCTCACCAGGAGTACTATACTCTAATTACACAGAGCAATGTTAAAGCCACACCTGGAGTATTATACTCTAATCATACAGAGCGATGGTAAAGCCACACCTGGAGTAATATACTCTAATTATACAGAGCGACAGTAAAGCCTCACCTGGAGTACTATACTCTAATTACACAGAGCGATGGTAAAGCCACACCGAGAGTAATATACTCTAATTATACAGAGCGACGGTAAAGCCTCACCTGGAGTACTATACTCTAATTATACAGAGCGACGGTAAAGCCTCACCTGGAGTACTATACTCTAATTATACAGAGCGACAGTAAAGCCTCACCTGGAGTACTATACTCTAATTATACAGAGCGACGGTAAAGCCACATCTGGAGTACTATACTCTAATTATACAGAGCGACCGTAAAGCCTCACCTGGAGTACTATACTTTAATTATACAGAGCGACGGTAAAGCCACATCTGGAGTACTATACTATAATTATACAGTGCGATGGTAAAGCCACACCTGGAGTACTGTACTCTAATTATACAGAGCGTCGGTAAAGCCACATCTGGAGTACTATACTCTAATTATACAGAGCGACAGTAAAGCCTCACCTGGAGTACTATACTTTAATTATACAGAGCGATGGTAAAGCCTCACCTGGAGTCCTATACTTTAATTATACAGAGCGATGGTAAAGCCACATCTGGAGTACTATACTCTAATTATACAGAGCGACAGTAAAGCCTCACCTGGAGTACTATACTCTAATTATACAGAGCGACAGTAAAGCCACACCTGGAGTGCTATACTCTAATTATACAGAGCGACGGTAAAGCCACATCTGGTGTACTATACTCTAATTATACTGAGCGACGGTAAAGCCACATCTGGAGTACAATACTCTAATTATACAGAGCGATGGTAAAGCCATACTGAAGCACTGCACTCTAATTATACAGAGTGACGGTAAAGCCACATCTGGAGTACTGTACTCTAATTATACAGAGCGACAGTAAAGCCGCACCTGGAGTACTATACTCTAATTATACAGAGGGATGGCAAAGCCACACCTGGAGTACTATACTCTAATAATACAGAGCGACAGTAAAGCCTCACCTGGAGTACTATACTCTAATTATACAGAGCGACGTTAAAGCCACATCTGGAGTATTATACTCTAATTATACAGAGCGACAGTAAAGCCTCACCTGGAGTACTATACTTTAATTATACAGAGCGATGGGAAAGCCACACCTGGAGTACTATACTCTAATTATACAGAGCCATGGTAAATCCACACCTGGAGTACTATACTCTAATAATACAGAGCGACAGTAAAGCCTCACCTGGAGTACCATATTCTAATTATACAGAGCGACAGTAAAGCCACATCTGCAGTAATAGACTCTAACTTGCAGAGTGACAGTAAAGACTCACCTGGAGTACTATACTCTAATTATACAGAGCGACGGTAAAGCCTCACCTGGAGTACTATACTGTAATTATATGGTGTGATATTAAAGCCACATCTGGAGTACTATACTCTAATTATACAGAGTGGCGGTAAAGCCACACCAGGAGTACTATATTCTAATTATACAGAGCGATGGTAAAGCCACACCTGGAGCACTATTCTCTAATTATACAGAGTGATGGTAAAGCCACACCAGGATTACTATACGCTAATTACACAGAGCAATGTTAAAGCCACACCTGGAGTATTATACTCTAATCAGACAGAGCGATGGTAAAGCCACGCCTGGAGTACTATACTCTAATTATACAGAGCGACAGTAAAGCCTCACCTGGAGTACTATACTCTAATTATACAGAACGACGGTAAAGCCACACCTGGAGTACTATACTCTAATTACACAGAGCGATGGTAAAGCCACACCTAGAGTAATATACTCTAATTATTCAGAGCGACGGTAAAGCCTCACCTGGAGTACTATACTCTAATTAGACAGAGCGACGGTAAAGCCTCACCTGGAGTACTATAGTCTAATTATACACAGCGACAGTAAAGCCTCACCTGGAGTAATATACTCTAATTATACAGAGCGACGGTAAAGCCACTTCTGGAGTACTATACTCTAATTATACAGAGCGACAGTAAAGCCTCACCTGGAGTGCTATACTTTAATTATACAGAGCGATGGTAAAGCCTCACCTGGAGTAGTATACTCTAATTATACATTGCGATGGTAAAGCCACACCTGGAGTACTATACTCTAATTATACAGAGTGACGGTAAAGCCACATCTGGAGGACTAGACTATAATTATACAGTGCGATGGTAAAGCCACACCTGGAGTACAGTACTCTAATTATACAGAGCGACGGTAAAGCCACATCTGGAGTACTATACTCTAATTATACAGAGCGACAGTAAAGCCTCACCTGGAGTACTATACTTTAATTATACAGAGCGATGGTAAAGCCTCACCTGGAGTAGTATACTCTAATTATACATTGCGATGGTAAAGCCACACCTGGAGTACTATACTCTAATTATACAGAGTGACGGTAAAGCCTCACCTGGAGTACTATACTCTAATTATACAGAGCCACGGTAAACCCTGTCCTGGAGTACGATACTCTAATTATACAGAGCGACAGTAAAGCCACACCTGGAGTCCTGTACTCTAATTATACAGAGCGACAGTAAAACCACACCTCGAGTACTATACTTTAATTATACAGAGCGATGGTAAAGCCACACCTGGAGTACTATACTCTAATTATACAGAGCGATGGCAAAGCCACACCTGGAGTACTATACTCGAATAATACAGCGCGAAAGTAAAGCCTCACCTGGAGTACTATACTCTAATTATACAGAGCGATGGTAAAGCCACATCTGGAGTACTATACTCTAATTATACATGGCGATGGTAAAGCCACATCTGGAGTACTATACTCTAATTATACAGGGAGACAGAAAAGCCTCACCTGGAGTACTATACTCTAATTATACAGAGCGACGGTAAAGCCACACCTGGAGTACTATTCTCTAATCATACAGTGTAAAGGTAAAGCTACATCTGGAGTACTATGCTCTAATTATACAGAGCGACAGTAAAGCCTCACCTGGAGTACTATACTCTAATTTTACAGAGCGACGGTAAAGCCACACCTGGAGTAATATACTATAATTATACAGAGCGACGGTAAAGCCTCACCTGGAGGACTATACTCTAATTATACGGAGCGACGGTAAAGCCACATCTGGAGTACTATACTTTAATTATACAGAGCGAAAGTAAAGCCTCACCTGGAGTACTATACTTTAATTACACAGAGCGACGGTAAAGCCACATCTGGAGTACTATATTCTAATTATACAGAGCGACAGTAAATCCTCACCTGGAGTACTATACTCGAATTATACAGAGCGACGGAAAAGCCACACCTGGAGTACTATACTCTAATTATACAGAGCGCGGGTAAAGCCACACCTGGAGTACTATACTCTAATTATACAGAGCGATGGTAAAGCCTCACCTGGAGTACCATACTCAAATTATACAGAGTGACGGTAAAGCCACACCGGGAATACTAGACTCTAATTATACAGAGTGACAGTAAAGCCACACCTGGAGTACAATATTCTAATTATCCAGAGCGACAGTGAAGCCTCACCTGGAGTACTATACTCTAATTATACAGAGCGATGGTAAAGCCACACCTAGAGTACTATACTCTAATTATACAGAGCGACAGTAAAGCCTCACCTGGAGTACTATACTCTAATTATACAGAGCGACAGTAAAGCCTCACCTGGAGTAATATTCTTTAATTATACAGAGCGATGGTAAAGCCACACCTGGAGTACTATTCTCTAATTATACAGAGCGATGGTGAAGCCACACCTGGAGTACTATACTCTAATTATACAGAGCGACGGTAAAGCCACATCTGGAGTACTATACTCTAATAATACAGAGCGACAGTAAAGCCTCACCTGGAATACTATACTCTAATTATACAGAGCGACAGTAAAGCCTCACCTGGAGTACTATACTCTAATTATACAGAGCGACGGTAAAGCCACATCTGGAGTACTATACTCTAATAATACAGAGCGACAGTAAAGCCTCACCTGGAATACTATACTCTAATTATACAGAGCGACAGTAAAGCCTCACCTGGAGTAATATTCTTTAATTATACAGAGCGATGGTAAAGCCACACCTGGAGTACTATTCTCTAATTATACAGAGCGATGGTGAAGCCACACCTGGAGTACTATACTCTAATTATACAGAGCGACGGTAAAGCCAAACCTGGAGTACTATACTCAAATTATACAGAGCGATGGTAAAGCCTCACCTGGTGTACTATACTCTAATTATACAGAGCGACGGTAAAAGAACAAAGAACCAAGAACAAAGATAATTACAGCACAGGAACAGGCCCTTCGGCCCTCCAAGCCTGCGCCGATCCAGATCCTCTCTCTAAACATGTCGCCTATTTTCTAAGGTTCTGTATCTCTTTTCTTCCTGCCCATTCATGTATCTGTCTGGATACATCTTAAAAGACTCCATCGTACCCGCGTCTACCACCTCCGCTGGCAACGCGTTCCAGGTGCCCACCACCCTCTGCGTAAAGAACTTTCCACACATATCCCCCCTAAACTTTTCCCCTTTCACTTTGAACTCGTGTCCTCTAGTAATTGAAACCCCCACTCTGGGAAAAAGCCTCTTGCTGTCCACCCTGTCTATACCTCTCATGATTTTGTACACCTCAATCAGGTCCCCCCTCAACCTCCGTCTTTCGAATGAAAATAATCCTAATCTACTCAACCTCTCTTCATAGCTAGCGCCCTCCATACCAGGCAACATCCTGGTGAACCTCCTCTGCACCCTCTCCAAAGCATCCACATCCTTTTGATAATGTGGCGACCAGAACTGTACGCAGTATTCCAAATGTGGCCGAACCAAAGTCCTATACAACTGTAACATGACCTGCCAACTCTTGTACTCAATGCCCCGTCCGATGAAGGAAAGCATGCCGTATGCCTTCTTGACCACTCTATTTACCTGCGTTGCCACCTTCAGGGAACAGTGGACCTGAACACCCAAATCTCTCTGGACATCAATTTTCCCCAGGACTTTTCCATTTACTGTATAGTTCACTCTTGAATTGGATCTTCCAAAATGCATCACCTCGCATTTGCCCTGATTGAACTCCATCTGCCATTTCTCTGCCCAACTCTCCAATCTATCTATATTCTGCTGTATTCTCTGACAGTCCCCTTCACTATCTGCTACTCCACCAATCTTAGTGTCGTCTGCAAACTTGCTAATCAGTCCACCTATACTTTCCTCCAAATCATTTATGTATATCACAAACAACAGTGGTCCCAGCACGGATCCCTGTGGAACACCACTGGTCACACGTCTCCATTTTGAGAAACTCCCCTCTACTGCTACTCTCTGTCTCCTGTTGCCCAGCCAGTTCTTTATCCATCTAGCTAGTACACCTTGGACCCCAAGCGCCTTCACTTTCTCCATCAGCCTGCCATGGGGAACCTTATCAAACGCCTTACTGAAGTCCATGTATATGACATCGACAGCCCTTCCCTCATCAATCAACTTTGTCACTTCCTCAAAGAATTCTATTAAGTTGGTAAGACATGACCTTCCCTGCACAAAACCATGTTGCCTATCACTGATGAGCCCATTTTCTTCCAAATGGGAATAGATCCTATCCCTCAGTATCTTCTCCAGCAGCTTCCCTACCACTGACGTCAGGCTCACCGGTCTATAATTACCTGGATTATCCCTGCTACCCTTCTTAAACAAGGGGACAACATTAGCAATTCTCCAGTCCTCCGGGACCTCACCCGTGTTTAAGGATGCTGCAAAGATATCTGTTAAGGCCCCAGCTATTTCCTCTCTCGCTTCCCTCAGTAACCTGGGATAGATCCCATCCGGACCTGGGGACTTGTCCACCTTAATGCCCTTTAGAATACCCAACACTTCCTCCCTCCTTATGCCGACTTGACCTAGAGTAATCAAACATCTGTTCCTAACCTCAACATCCGTCATGTCCCTCTCCTCGGTGAATACCGATGCAAAGTACTCGTTTAGAATCTCACCCATTTTCTCTGAGTCCAAGCATAACATTCCTCCTTTATCCTTTAGTGGGCCAATCCTTTCTCTAGTTACCCTCTTTCTCCTTATATATGAATAAAAGGCTTTGGGATTTTCCTTAACCCTGTTTGCTAAAGATATTTCATGACCCCTTTTAGCCCTCTTAATTCCTCGTTTCAGATTGGTCCTACATTCCCGATATTCTTTCAAAGCTTCGTCTTTCATCAGCCGCCTACACCTTATGTATGCTTCCTTTTTCCTCTTCGCTAGTCTCACAATTTCACCTGTCATCCATGGTTCCCTAATCTTGCCATTTCTATCCCTCATTTTCACAGGAACATGTCTCTCCTGAACGCTAATCAACCTCTCTTTAAAAGCCTCCCACATATCACATGTGGATTTACCTTCAAACAGCTGCTCCCAATCTACATTTCCCAGCTCCTGCCGAATTTTGGTATAGTTGGCCTTCCCCCAATTTAGCACTCTTCCTTTAGGACCACTCTCGTCTTTTTCCATGAGTATTTTAAAGCTTACGGAATTGTGATCACTATTCCCAAAGTAGTCCCCTACTGAAACTTCAACAACCTGGCCGGGCTCATTCCCCAACACCAGGTCCAGTATGGCCCCTTCCCGAGTTGGACTATTTACATACTGCTCTAGAAAACCTTCCTGGATGCTCCTTACAAATTCTGCTCCATCTGGACCTCTAACACTAAGCGAATCCCAGTCAATGTTGGGAAAATTAAAATCTCCTATCACCACCACCCTGTTGCTCCTACATCTTTCCATAATCTGTTTACATATTTGTACCTCTATCTCACGCTCGCTGTTGGGAGGCCTGTAGTGCAGCCCCAACATTGTTACCGCACCCTTCCTATTTCTGAGTTCTGTCCATATTGCCTCACTGCTCGAGTCCTCCATAGTGCCCTCCTTCAGCACAGCTGTGATATCCTCTTTGACCAGTAATGCAACTCCTCCACCCCTTTTACCTCCCTCTCTATCCCGCCTGAAGCATCGATATCCTGGGATATTTAGTTGCCAATCATGCCCTTCCCTCAACCAAGTCTCAGTAATAGCAATAACATCATACTCCCAGGTACTAATCCAAGCCCTAAGTTCATCTGCCTTACCTACTACACTTCTTGCATTAAAACAAATGCACCTCAGACCACCAGTCCCTTTATATTCATCATCTGCTCCCTGCCTGTTCTTCCCCTTAGTCACACTGACTTCATTATCTAGTTCCTTACAGGCTTTTGTTACTACCTCCTTACTGTCAACTGACCTCAATTGGTTCCCATCCCCCTGCCACATTAGTTTAAACCCTCCCCAACAGCGTTAGCAAAAGCACCTCCAAGGACATTGGTTCCAGTCCGGCCCAGGTGTAGACCGTCCAATTTGTAATAGTCCCACCTCCCCCAGAACCGGTCCCAATGTCCCAAAAATCTGAACCCCTCCTTCCTGCACCATCTCTCAAGCCACGCATTCATCCTGACTATTCTTTCATTTTTACTCTGACTATCACGTGGCACTGGTAGTAATCCTGAGATTACTACCTCTGAGGTCCTACTTTTTAACTTGGCTCCTAACTCCCTAAACTCTGCTTGTAGGACCTCATCCCGTTTTTTACCTATATCATTAGTGCCTATGTGCACAATGACAACTGGCTGTTCACCCTCCCCCTTTAGAATGTTCTGCAGCCGATCTGAGACATCCCTGACCCGTGCACCTGGGAGGCAACATACCATTCGGGAGCCTCGTTTTCGACCACAGAACCGCCAATCTACTCCCCTTACAATCGAATCCCCTATGACTATAGCCCTTCCACTCTTTTTCCCGCCCTTCTGAACAGCAGAGCCAGCCACGGTGCCACATCTGGAGTACTATACTCTAATTATACAGAGCGACGGTAAAGCCTCACCTGGACTACTATACTCTAATTATACAGAGCGACGTTAAAGCCACACCTGGAGTACTATACTCTAATTAGACAGAGCAACGGTAAAGCCCCACCTGGAGTACTATACTCTAATTATACAGAGCGACGGAAAACCACATCTGGAGTACGATACTCTAATTATACAGAGCGACAGTAAAGCCTCACCTGGAGTACTATACTCTAATTATACAGAGCGACGGTAAAGCCACATCTGGAGTACTATAGTCTAATAATACAGAGCGACAGTAAAGCCTCACCTGGAGTACCATATTCTAATTATACAGAGCGACAGTAAAGCCACATCTGGAGTAATAGACTCTAACTTGCAGAGTGACAGTAAAGACCCACCTGGAGTACTATACTCTAATTATACAGTGTGATATTAAAGCCACATCTGGAGTACTATACTCTAATTATACAGAGCGACGGTAAAGCCACATCTGGAGTACTATAATCTAATTATACAGAGCGACAGTAAAGCTTCACCTGGAGTACTATACTTGAATTATACAGAGCGATGGTAAATCCACACCTGGAGTACTATACTCTAATAATACAGAGCGACAGTAAAGCCTCACCTGGAGTACCATATTCTAATTATACAGAGCGACAGTAAAGCCACATCTGCAGTAATAGACTCTAACTTGCAGAGTGACAGTAAAGACTCACCTGGAGTACTATACTCTAATTATACAGAGCGACGGTAAAGCCTCACCTGGAGTACTATACTCTAATTATACAGTGTGATATTAAAGCCACATCTGGAGTACTATACTCTAATTATACAGAGTGACGGTAAAGCCACACCAGGAGTACTATATTCTAATTATACAGAGCGATGGTAAAGCCACACCTGGAGCACTATACTCTAATTATACAGAGTGATGGTAAAGCCACACCAGGAGTACTATACTCTAATTACAGAGAGCAATGTTAAAGCCACACCTGGAGTATTATACTCTAATCATACAGAGCGATGGTAAAGCCACACCTGGAGTACTATACTCGAATTATACAGAGCGACGGGGAAGCCTCACCTGGAGTACCATAATCTAATTATACAGAGCGACAGTAATGCCTCACCTGGAACACTATACTCTAATTATACAGAACGACGGTAAAGCCACACCTGGAGTACTATACTCTCATTACACAGAGCGATGGTAAAGCCACACCTAGAGAAATATACTCTAATTATTCAGAGCGACGGTAAAGCCTCACCTGGAGTCCTATACTCCAATTATACAGAGCGACAGTAAAGCCTCACCTGGAGTACTATACTCTAATTATACAGAGCGACGGTAAAGCCACATCTGGAGTACTATACTCTAATTATACAGAGCGACAGTAAAGCCTCACCTGGAGTACTATACTTTAATTATACAGAGCGACGGTAAAGCCACATCTGGAGTACTATACTATAATTATACAGTGCGATGGTAAAGCCACACCTGGAGTAGAGTACTCTAATTATACAGAGCGACGGTAAAGCCACATCTGGAGTACTATACTCTAATTATACAGAGCGACAGTAAAGTCTCACCTGGAGTACTATACTTTAATTATACAGAGCGATGGTAAAGCCTCACCTGGAGTAGTACACTCTAATTATACAGTGCGATGGTAAAGCCACACCTGGAGTACTATACTCTAATTATACAGAGTGACAGTAAAGCCTCACCTGGAGTACTATACTCTAATTATACAGAGCCACGGTAAACCCTGTCCTGGAGTACTATACTCTAATTATACAGAGCGACAGTAAAGCCACACCTGGAGTACTATACTCTAATTATACAGAGTGACGGTAAAGCCTCACCTGGAGTCCGATACTTTAATTATACAGAGCGATGGTAAAGCCTCACCTGGAGTACTATACTCTAATTATACAGAGCGACAGTAAAGCCTCACCTGGAGTACTATACTCTAATTATACAGAGCGACAGTAAAGCCACACCTGGAGTGCTATACTCTAATTATACAGAGCGACAGTAAAGCCACACCTGGAGTACTATACTCTAATTATACAGAGCGACAGTAAAGCCACACCTGGAGTACTATACTCTAATTATACAGAGTGACAGTAAAGCCTCATCTGGAGTACTATACTCTAATTACACAGAGCAACGGTGAAGAAACGTCTGGAGTACTATACTCTAATTATACAGAGCGACAGTAAAGCCTCACCTGGAGTACTATACTTTAATTATACAGAGCGATGGTAAAGCCACACCTGGAGTACTATACTCTAATTACACAGAGCGATGGCAAAGCCACACCTGGAGCACTATACTCGAATAATACAGAGCGAAGTAAAGCCTCACCTGGAGTACTATACTCTAATTATACAGAGCGACGGTAAAGCCACATCTGGAGTACTATACTCTAATTATACAGAGCGACGGTAAAGCCACATCGGGAGTACTATACTCTAATTATACAGAGAGATAGAAAAGCCTCACCTGGAGTACTATACTCTAATTATACAGAGCGACGGTAAAGCCACACCTGGAGTACTATTCTCTAATCATACAGTGTAAAGGTAAAGCTACATCTGGAGTACTATGCTCTAATTATACAGAGCGACAGTAAAGCCTCACCTGGAGTACTATACTCTAATTATACAGAGCGAAGGTAAAGCCACACCTAGAGTACTATACTCTAATTATACAGAGCGACGGTAAAGCCACACCTGGAGTACTACACTCTAATTATACAGAGCGACGGTAAAGCCTCACCTGGAGTACTATACTCTAATTATACGGAGCGACGGTAAAGCCACATCTGGAGTACTATACTTTAATTATACAGAGCGAAAGTAAAGCCTCACCTGGAGTACTATACTTTAATTATACAGAGCGACGGTAAAGCCACATCTGGAGTACTATATTCTAATTATACAGAGCGACAGTCAATCCTCACCTGGAGTACTATACTCTAATTATACAGAGCGCGGGTAAAGCCACACCTGGAGTACTATACTCTAATTATACAGAGCGATGGTAAAGCCTCCCCTGGAGTACCATACTCAAATTATACAGAGTGACGGTAAAGCCACACCGGGAATACTAGACTCTATACAGAGCGACAGTAAAGCCACACATGGAGTACAATATTCTAATTATCCAGAGCGACAGTGAAGCCTCACCTGGAGCACTATACTCTAATTATACAGAGCGATGGTAAAGCCACACCTGGAGTACTATACTCTAATTATACAGAGCGACAGTAAAGCCTCACCTGGAGTACTATACTCTAATTATACAGAGCGATGGTAAAGCCACACCTGGAGTACTATACTCTAATTATACAGAGCGACAGTAAAGCCACACCTGGAGTACCATACTCTAATTATACAGAGCGATGGTAAAGCCACACCTGGAGTTCTATACTCTAATTATATAGAGCGACGGTAAAGCCTCACCTGGTGTAATATACTCTAATAATACAGAGCGACGGTAAAGCCACATCTGGAGTACTATACTCTAATAATACAGAGCGACAGTTAGGCCTCACCTGGAGTACTATACTCTAATTATACAGAGCGGCAGTAAAGCCGCACCTGGAGTACTATTCTCTAATTATACAGAGCGATGGTGAAGCCAAACCTGGAGTACTATACTCTAATTATACAGAGCGACGGTAAAGCCAAACCTGGAGTACTATACTCTAATTATACAGAGCGACGGTAAAGCCACATCTGGAGTACTATACTCTAATAATACAAAGCGACAGTAAAGCCTCACCTGGAGTACTATACTCTAATTATACAGAGCGACGGTAAAGCCACACCTGGAGTACTATAGTCTAATTATACAGAGCGAAGGCAAAGCCACACCTGCAGTACTATACTCAAATTATACAGAGCGACGGTAAAGCCTCACTTGGAGTAATATACTATAATTATACAGTGCGATGGTAAAGCCACACGTGGAGTGCTATCCTCTAATTATACAGAGCCACGGTAAACCCTGTCCTGGAGTACTCTTCTCTAATTATACAGAGTGACGGTAAAGCCACACCTGGAGTACTATACTCTAATTATACAGAGTGACGGTAAAGACACATCTGGAGTACTATACTCTAATTATACAGTGTGATATTAAAGCCACATCTGGAGTACGATACTCTAATTATACAGAGCGACGGTAAAGCCACATCTGGAGTACGATACTCTAATTATACAGAGCGACAGTAAAGCCTCACCTGGAGTACTATACTCTAATTATACAGAGCGACGGTAAAGCCACATCTGGAGTACTATAATCTAATTATACAGAGCGACAGTAAAGCTTCACCTGGAGTACTATACTTTAATTATACAGAGCGATGGTAAATCCACACCTGGAGTACTATACTCTAATAATACAGAGCGACAGTAAAGCCTCACCTGGAGTACCATATTCTAATTATACAGAGCGACAGTAAAGCCACATCTGCAGTAATAGACTCTAACTTGCAGAGTGACAGTAAAGACTCACCTGGAGTACTATACTCTAATTATACAGAGCGACGTTAAAGCCTCACCTGGAGTACTATACTCTAATTATACAGTGTGATATTAAAGCCACATCTGGAGTACTATACTCTAATTATACAGAGTGACGGTAAAGCCACACCAGGAGTACTATATTCTAATTATACAGAGCGATGGTAAAGCCACACCTGGAGCACTAAACTCTAATTATACAGAGTGATGGTAAAGCCACACCAGGAGTACTATACTCTAATTACACAGAGCAATGTTACAGCCACACCTGGAGTATTATAATCTAATTATACAGAGCGACAGTAAAGCTTCACCTGGAGTACTATACTTTAATTATACAGAGCGATGGTAAATCCACACCTGGAGTACTATACTCTAATAATACAGAGCGACAGTAAAGCCTCACCTGGAGTACCATATTCTAATTATACAGAGCGACAGTAAAGCCACATCTGCAGTAATAGACTCTAACTTGCAGAGTGACAGTAAAGACTCACCTGGAGTACTATACTCTAATTATACAGAGCGACGTTAAAGCCTCACCTGGAGTACTATACTCTAATTATACAGTGTTATATTAAAGCCACATCTGGAGTACTATACTCTAATTATACAGAGTGACGGTAAAGCCACACCAGGAGTACTATATTCTAATTATACAGAGCGATGGTAAAGCCACACCTGGAGCACTAAACTCTAATTATACAGAGTGATGGTAAAGCCACACCAGGAGTACTATACTCTAATTACACAGAGCAATGTTACAGCCACACCTGGAGTATTATACTCTAATCATACAGAGCGATGGTAAAGCAACACCTGGAGTACTATACTCTAATTATACAGAGCGACGGGGAAGCCTCACCTGGAGTACCATACTCTAATTATACAGAGCGACAGTAATGCCTCACCTGGAGTACTATACTCTAATTATACAGAACGACGGTAAAGCCACACCTGGAGTACTATACTCTCATTACACAGAGCGATGGTAAAGCCACACCTAGAGTAATATACTCTAATTATTCAGAGCGACGGTAAAGCCTCACCTGGAGTACTATACTCTAATTATACAGAGCGACGGTAAAGCCTCACCTGGAGTACTATACTCTAATTATACAGAGTGACGGTAAAGACACATCTGGAGTACTATACTCTAATTATACAGTGTGATATTAAAGCCACATCTGGAGTACTATACTCTAATTATTCAGAGCGACGGTAAAGCCACATCTGGAGTACGATACTCTAATTATACAGAGCGACAGTAAAGCCTCACCTGGAGTACTATACTCTAATTATACAGAGCAACGGTAAAGCCACATCTGGAGTACTATACTCTCATTATACAGAGCGACAGTAAAGCCACACCTGGAGTACTATACTCTAATTATACAGAGCGACAGTAAAGCCACACCTGGAGTACTATACTCTAATTATACAGAGTGACAGTAAAGCCTCATCTGGAGTACTATACTCTAATTACACAGAGCAACGGTGAAGAAACGTCTGGAGTACTATACTCTAATTATACAGAGCGACAGTAAAGCCTCACCTGGAGTACTATACTTTAATTATACAGAGCGATGGTAAAGCCACACCTGGAGTACTATACTCTAATTACACAGAGCGATGGCAAAGCCACACCTGGAGTACTATACTCGAATAATACAGAGCGAAGTAAAGCCTCACCTGGAGTACTATACTCTAATTATACAGAGCGACGGTAAAGCCACATCTGGAGTACTATACTCTAATTATACAGAGCGACGGTAAAGCCACATCTGGAGTACTATACTCTAATTATACAGAGAGATAGAAAAGCCTCACCTGGAGTACTATACTCTAATTATACAGAGCGACGGTAAAGCCACACCTGGAGTACTATTCTCTAATCATACAGTGTAAAGGTAAAGCTACATCTGGAGTACTATGCTCTAATTATACAGAGCGACAGTAAAGCCTCACCTGGAGTACTATACTCTAATTAAACAGAGCGCCGGTAAAGCCTCACCTGGAGTACCATACTCTAATTATACAGAGCGAAGGTAAAGCCACACCTAGAGTACTATACTCTAATTATACAGAGCGACGGTAAAGCCACACCTGGAGTACTACACTCTAATTATACAGAGCGACGGTAAAGCCACATCTGGAGTACTATACTCTAATTATACAGAGAGATAGAAAAGCCTCACCTGGAGTACTATACTCTAATTATACAGAGCGACGGTAAAGCCACACCTGGAGTACTATTCTCTAATCATACAGTGTAAAGGTAAAGCTACATCTGGAGTACTATACTCTAATTATACGGAGCGACGGTAAAGCCACATCTGGAGTACTATACTTTAATTATACAGAGCGAAAGTAAAGCCTCACCTGGAGTACTATACTTTAATTATACAGAGCGACGGTAAAGCCACATCTGGAGTACTATATTCTAATTATACAGAGCGACAGTCAATCCTCACCTGGAGTACTATACTCTAATTATACAGAGCGACGGGAAAGCCACACCTGGAGTACTATACTCTAATTATACAGAGCGCGGGTAAAGCCACACCTGGAGTACTATACTCTAATTATACAGAGCGATGGTAAAGCCTCCCCTGGAGTACCATACTCAAATTATACAGAGTGACGGTAAAGCCACACCGGGAATACTGGACTCTAATTATACAGAGTGACAGTAAAGCCACACATGGAGTACAATATTCTAATTATCCAGAGCGACAGTGAAGCCTCACCTGGAGCACTATACTCTAATTATACAGAGCGATGGTAAAGCCACACCTGGAGTACTATACTCTAATTATACAGAGCGACAGTAAAGCCTCACCTGGAGTACTATACTCTAATTATACAGAGCGATGGTAAAGCCACACCTGGAGTACTATACTCTAATTATACAGAGCGACAGTAAAGCCACACCTGGAGTACCATACTCTAATTATACAGAGCGATGGTAAAGCCACACCTGGAGTTCTATACTCTAATTATACAGAGCGACGGTAAAGCCTCACCTGGTGTAATATACTCTAATTATACAGAGCGACGGTAAAGCCACATCTGGAGTACTATACTCTAATAATACAGAGCGACAGTTAGGCCTCACCTGGAGTACTATACTCTAATTATACAGAGCGACAGTAAAGCCGCACCTGGAGTACTATTCTCTAATTATACAGAGCGATGGTGAAGCCAAACCTGGAGTACTATACTCTAATTATACAGAGCGACGGTAAAGCCAAACCTGGAGTACTATACTCTAATTATACAGAGCGACGGTAAAGCCACATCTGGAGTACTATACTCTAATAATACAAAGCGACAGTAAAGCCTCACCTGGAGTACTATACTCTAATTATACAGAGCGACGGTAAAGCCACACCTGGAGTACTATAGTCTAATTATACAGAGCGAAGGCAAAGCCACACCTGGAGTAATATACTCTAATTATACAGAGCGACAGTTCAGCCACACCTGGAGTACTATACTCTAATTATACAGAGCGACGGTAAAGCCTCACTTGGAGTAATATACTATAATTATACAGTGCGATGGTAAAGCCACACGTGGAGTGCTATCCTCTAATTATACAGAGCCACGGTAAACCCTGTCCTGGAGTACTCTTCTCTAATTATACAGAGTGACGGTAAAGCCACACCTGGAGTACTATACTCTAATTATACAGAGTGACGGTAAAGACACATCTGGAGTACTATACTCTAATTATACAGTGTGATATTAAAGCCACATCTGGAGTACTATACTCTAATTATACAGAGCGACGGTAAAGCCACATCTGGAGTACGATACTCTAATTATACAGAGCGACAGTAAAGCCTCACCTGGAGTACTATACTCTAATTATACAGAGCGACGGTAAAGCCACATCTGGAGTACTATAATCTAATTATACAGAGCGACAGTAAAGCTTCACCTGGAGTACTATACTTTAATTATACAGAGCGATGGTAAATCCACACCTGGAGTACTATACTCTAATAATACAGAGCGACAGTAAAGCCTCACCTGGAGTACCATATTCTAATTATACAGAGCGACAGTAAAGCCACATCTGCAGTAATAGACTCTAACTTGCAGAGTGACAGTAAAGACTCACCTGGAGTACTATACTCTAATTATACAGAGCGACGTTAAAGCCTCACCTGGAGTACTATACTCTAATTATACAGTGTGATATTAAAGCCACATCTGGAGTACTATACTCTAATTATACAGAGTGACGGTAAAGCCACACCAGGAGTACTATATTCTAATTATACAGAGCGATGGTAAAGCCACACCTGGAGCACTAAACTCTAATTATACAGAGTGATGGTAAAGCCACACCAGGAGTACTATACTCTAATTACACAGAGCAATATTACAGCCACACCTGGAGTATTATACTCTAATCATACAGAGCGATGGTAAAGCAACACCTGGAGTACTATACTCTAATTATACAGAGCGACGGGGAAGCCTCACCTGGAGTACTATACTCTAATTATACAGAACGACGGTAAAGCCACACCTGGAGTACTATACTCTAATTATACAGAACGACGGTAAAGCCACACCTGGAGTACTATACTCTAATTATACAGAACGACGGTAAAGCCACACCTGGAGTACTATACTCTCATTACACAGAGCGATGGTAAAGCCACACCTAGAGTAATATACTCTAATTATTCAGAGCGACGGTAAAGCCTCACCTGGAGTACTATACTCTAATTATACAGGGCGACGGTAAAGCCTCACCTGGAGTACTATACTCTAATTATACAGAGTGACGGTAAAGACACATCTGGAGTACTATACTCTAATTATACAGTGTGATATTAAAGCCACATCTGGAGTACTATACTCTAATTATTCAGAGCGACGGTAAAGCCACATCTGGAGTACGATACTCTAATTATACAGAGCGACAGTAAAGCCTCACCTGGAGTACTATACTCTAATTATACAGAGCAACGGTAAAGCCACATCTGGAGTACTATACTCTCATTACACAGAGCGACAGTAAAGCCACACCTGGAGTACTATACTCTAATTATACAGAGCGACAGTAAAGCCACACCTGGAGTACTATACTCTAATTATACAGAGTGACAGTAAAGCCTCATCTGGAGTACTATACTCTAATTACACAGAGCAACGGTGAAGAAACGTCTGCAGTACTATACTCTAATTATACAGAGCGACAGTAAAGCCTCACCTGGAGTACTATACTTTAATTATACAGAGCGATGGTAAAGCCACACCTGGAGTACTATACTCTAATTACACAGAGCGATGGCAAAGCCACACCTGGAGTACTATACTCGAATAATACAGAGCGAAAGTGAAGCCTCACCTGGAGTACTATACTCTAATTATACAGAGCGACGGTAAAGCCACATCTGGAGTACTATACTCTAATAATACAGAGCGACGGTAAAGCCACATCTGGAGTACTATACTCTAATTATACAGAGAGATAGAAAAGCCTCACCTGGAGTACTATACTCTAATTATACAGAGCGACGGTAAAGCCACACCTGGAGTACTATTCTCTAATCATACAGTGTAAAGGTAAAGCTACATCTGGAGTGCTATGCTCTAATTATACAGAGCGACAGTAAAGCCTCACCTGGAGTACTATACTCTAATTAAACAGAGCGCCGGTAAAGCCTCACCTGGAGAACTATACTCTAATTATACAGAGCGAAGGTAAAGCCACACCTAGAGTACTATACTCTAATTATACAGAGCGACGGTAAAGCCACACCTGGAGTACTACACTCTAATTATACAGAGCGACGGTAAAGCCTCACCTGGAGTACTATACTCTAATTATACGGAGCGACGGTAAAGCCACATCTGGAGTACTATACTTTAATTATACAGAGCGAAAGTAAAGCCTCACCTGGAGTACTATACTTTAATTATACAGAGCGACGGTAAAGCCACATCTGGAGTACTATATTCTAATTATACAGAGCGACAGTCAATCCTCACCTGGAGTACTATACTCTAATTATACAGAGCGACGGTAAAGCCACACCTGGAGTACTATACTTTAATTATACAGAGCGCGGGTAAAGCCACACCTGGAGTACTATACTCTAATTATACAGAGCGATGGTAAAGCCTCCCCTGGAGTACCATACTGAAATTATACAGAGTGACGGTAAAGCCACACCGGGAATACTAGACTCTAATTATACAGAGTGACAGTAAAGCCACACCTGGAGTACAATATTCTAATTATCCAGAGCGACAGTGAAGCCTCACCTGGAGTACTATACTCTAATTATACAGAGCGATGGTAAAGCCACACCTGGAGTACTATACTCTAATTATACAGAGCGACAGTAAAGCCTCACCTGGAGTACTATACTCTAATTATACAGAGCGATGGTAAAGCCACACCTGGAGTACTATACTCTAATTATACAGAGCGACAGTTCAGCCACACCTGGAGTACTATACTCTAATTCTACAGAGCGACTGTGAAGTCACACCTGGAGTACTATACTCTAATTATACAGAGCGACGGTAAAGCCTCACTTGGAGTAATATACTATAATTATACAGTGCGATGGTAAAGCCACACGTGGAGTGCTATCCTCTAATTATACAGAGCCACGGTAAACCCTGTCCTGGAGTACTTTTCTCTAATTATACAGAGTGACGGTAAAGCCACACCTGGAGTACTATACTCTAATTATACAGAGTGACGGTAAAGACACATCTGGAGTACTATACTCTAATTATACAGTGTGATATTAAAGCCACATCTGGAGTACTATACTCTAATTATACGGAGCGACGGTAAAGCCACATCTGGAGTACGATACTCTAATTATACAGAGCGACAGTAAAGCCTCACCTGGAGTACTATACTCTAATTATACAGAGCGACGGTAAAGCCGCATCTGGAGTACTATAATCTAATTATACAGTGTGATATTAAAGCCACATCTGGAGTACTATACTCTAATTATACAGAGTGACGGTAAAGCCACACCAGGAGTACTATATTCTAATTATACAGAGCGATGGTAAAGCCACACCTGGAGCACTATACTCTAATTATACAGAGTGATGGTAAAGCCACACCAGGAGTACTATACTCTAATTATACAGAGTGATGGTAAAGCCACACCAGGAGTACTATACTCTAATTATACAGAGCGACAGTAAAGCCTCACCTGGAGTACTATACTCTAATTATACAGAGTGACGGTAAAGCCTCACCTGGAGTACTATACTCTCATCACACAGAGCGATGGTAAAGCCACACCTAGAGTAATATACTCTAATTATTCAGAGCGACGGTAAAGCCTCACCTGGAGTACTATACTCTAATTATACAGAGCGACGGTAAAGCCTCACCTGGAGTACTATACTCTAATTATACAGAGTGACGGTAAAGACACATCTGGAGTACTATACTCTAATTATACAGTGTGATATTAAAGCCACATCTGGAGTACTATACTCTAATTATACAGAGCGACGGTAAAGCCACATCTGGAGTACGATACTCTAATTATACAGAGCGACAGTAAAGCCTCACCTGGAGTACTATACTCTAATTATACAGAGCGACGGTAAAGCCACATCTGGAGTACTATAATCTAATTATACAGAGCGACAGTAAAGCTTCACCTGGAGTACTATACTTTAATTATACGGAGCGATGGTAAATCCACACCTGGAGGACTATACTCTAATAATACAGAGCGACAGTAAAGCTTCACCTGGAGTACTATACTTTAATTATACAGAGCGATGGTAAATCCACACCTGGAGGACCATATTCTAATTATACAGAGCGACAGTAAAGCCACATCTGCAGTAATAGACTCTAACTTGCAGAGTGACAGTAAAGACTCACCTGGAGTACAAGACTCTAATTATAAAGAGCTACGGTAAAGCCTCACCTGGAGTACTATACTCTAATTATACAGTGTGATATTAAAGCCACATCTGGAGTACTATACTCTAATTATACAGAGTGACAGTAAAGCCACACCAGGAGTACTATATTCTAATTATACAGAGCGACAGTAATGCCTCACCTGGAGTACTATACTCTAATTATACAGAGCGACGGTAAAGCCGCATCTGGAGTACTATAATCTAATTATACAGTGTGATATTAAAGCCACATCTGGAGTACTATACTCTAATTATACAGAGTGACGGTAAAGCCACACCAGGAGTACTATATTCTAATTATACAGAGCGATGGTAAAGCCACACCTAGAGTACTATACTCTAATTATACAGAGCGACGGTAAAGCCACACCTGGAGTACTACACTCTAATTATACAGAGCGACGGTAAAGCCTCACCTGGAGTACTATACTCTAATTATACGGAGCGACGGTAAAGCCACATCTGGAGTACTATACTCTAATTATACAGAGCGACAGTAAAGCCTCACCTGGAGTACTATACTCTAATTATACAGAGCGATGGTAAAGCCACACCTGGAGTACTATACTCTAATTATACAGAGCGACAGTAAAGCCACACCTGGAGTACCATACTCTAATTACACAGAGCAATGTTAAAGCCACACCTGGAGTATTATACTCTAATCATACAGAGCGATGGTAAAGCAACACCTGGAGTACTATACTCTAATTATACAGAGCGACGGGGAAGCCTCACCTGGAGTACTATACTCTAATTATACAGAACGACGGTAAAGCCTCACCTGGAGTACCATACTCTAATTATACAGAGCGACAGTAATGCCTCACCTGGAGTACTATACTCTAATTATACAGAACGACGGTAAAGCCACACCTGGAGTACTATACTCTCATTACACAGAGCAATGGTAAAGCCACACCTAGAGTAATATACTCTAATTATTCAGAGCGACGGTAAAGCCTCACCTGGAGTACTATACTCTAATTATACAGAGCGACGGTAAAGCCTCACCTGGAGTACTATACTCCAATTATGCAGAGCGACAGTAAAGCCTCACCTGGAGTACTATACTCTAATTATACAGAGCCACGGCAAACCCTGTCCTGGAGTATTATACTCTAATTATACAGTGCGATGGTAAAGCCACACCTGGAGTACAGTACTCTAATTATACAGAGCGACGGTAAAGCCACATCTGGAGTACTATACTCTAATTATACAGAGCGACAGTAAAGCCTCACCTGGAGTACTATACTTTAATTATACAGAGCGATGGTAAAGCCTCACCTGGAGTAGTATACTCTAATTATACAGTGCGATGGTAAAGCCACACCTGGAGTACTATACTCTAATTATACAGAGTGACAGTAAAGCCTCACCTGGAGTACTATACTCTAATTATACAGAGCCACGGCAAACCCTGTCCTGGAGTACTATACTCTAATTATACAGAGCGGCAGTAAAGCCACACCTGGAGTACTATACTCTAATTATACAGAGTGACGGTAAAGCCTCACCTGGAGTACTATACTTTAATTATACAGAGCGATGGTAAAGCCTCACCTGGAGTAGTATACTCTAATTATACAGTGCGATGGTAAAGCCACACCTGGAGTACAGTACTCTAATTATACAGAGCGACGGTAAAGCCACATCTGGAGTACGATACTCTAATTATACAGAGCGACAGTAAAGCCACACCTGGAGTACTATACTCTAATTATACAGAGCGACAGTACAGCCACACCTGGAGTACTATACTCTAATTATACAGAGTGACAGTAAAGCCTCATCTGGAGTACTATACTCTAATTACACAGAGCAACGGTGAAGAAACGTCTGGAGTACTATACTCTAATTATACAGAGCGACAGTAAAGCCTCACCTGGAGTACTATACTTTAATTATACAGAGCGATGGTAAAGCCACACCTGGAGTACTATACTCTAATTACACAGAGCGATGGCAAAGCCACACCTGGAGTACTATACTCGAATAATACAGAGCGAAAGTAAAGCCTCACCTGGAGTACTATACTCTAATTATACAGAGCGACGGTAAAGCCACATCTGGAGTACTATACTCTAATTATACAGAGCGACGTAAAGCCACATCTGGAGTACTATACTCTAATTATACAGAGAGATAGAAAAGCCTCACCTGGAGTACTATACTCTAATTATACAGAGCGACGGTAAAGCCACACCTGGAGTACTATTCTCTAATCATACAGTGTAAAGGTAAAGCTACATCTGGAGTCCGATGCTCTAATTATACAGAGCGACAGTAAAGCCTCACCTGGAGTACTATACTCTAATTAAACAGAGCGCCGGTAAAGCCTCAACTGGAGTACTATACTCTAATTATACAGAGCGAAGGTAAAGCCACACCTAGAGTACTATACTCTAATTATACAGAGCGACGGTAAAGCCACACCTGGAGTACTACACTCTAATTATACAGAGCGACGGTAAAGCCTCACCTGGAGTACTATACTCTAATTATACGGAGCGACGGTAAAGCCACATCTGGAGTACTATACTTTAATTATACAGAGCGAAAGTAAAGCCTCACCTGGAGTACTATACTTTAATTATACAGAGCGACGGTAAAGCCACATCTGGAGTACTATATTCTAATTATACAGAGCGACAGTCAATCCTCACCTGGAGTACTATACTCTAATTATACAGAGTGACGGTAAAGCCACACCTGGAGTACTATACTCTAATTATACAGAGCGCGGGTAAAGCCACACCTGGAGTACTATACTCTAATTATACAGAGCGATGGTAAAGCCTCCCCTGGAGTACCATACTCAAATTATACAGAGTGACGGTAAAGCCACACCGGGAATACTAGACTCTAATTATACAGAGTGACAGTAAAGCCACACCTGGAGTACAATATTCTAATTATCCAGAACGACAGTGAAGCCTCACCTGGAGTACTATACTCTAATTATACAGAGCGATGGTAAAGCCACACCTGGAGTACTATACTCTAATTATACAGAGCGACAGTAAAGCCTCACCTGGAGTACTATACTCTAATTATACAGAGCGATGGTAAAGCCACACCTGGAGTACTATACTCTAATTATACAGAGCGACAGTAAAGCCACACCTGGAGTACCATACTCTAATTATACAGAGCGATGGTAAAGCCACACCTGGAGTTCTATACTCTAATTATACAGAGCGACGTTAAAGCCTCACCTGGTGTAATATACTCTAATTATACAGAGCGACGGTCAAGCCACATCTGGAGTACTATACTCTAATAATATAGAGCGACAGTAAAGCCTCACCTGGAGTACTATACTCTAATTATACAGAGCGACAGGAAAGCCTCACCTGGAGTACTATACTCTAATTATACAGAGCGATGGTGAAGCCAAACCTGGAGTACTATACTCCAATTATAGAGAGCGACGGTAAAGCCAAGCCTGGAGTACTATACTCAAATTATACAGAGCGATGGTAAAGCCTCACCTGGTGTACTATACTCTAATTATACAGAGCGATGGTAAAGCCACACCTGGAGTACTATTCTCTAATTATACAGAGCGATGGTGAAGCCAAACCTGGAGTACTATACTCTAATTATACAGAGCGACGGTAAAGCCAAACCTGGAGTACTATACTCAAATTATACAGAGCGATGGTAAAGCCTCACCTGGTGTACTATACTCTAATTATACAGAGCGACGGTAAAGCCTCACCTGGAGTACTATTCTTTAATTATACAGAGCGATGGTAAAGCCACACCTGGAGTACTATTCTCTAATTATACAGAGCGATGCTGAAGCCAAACCTGGAGTACTATACTCTAATTATACAGAGCGACGGTAAAGCCAAACCTGGAGTACTATACTCTAATTATACAGAGCGATGGTAAAGCCTCACCTGGTGTACTATACTCTAATTATACAGAGCGACGGTAAAGCCACATCTGGAGTACTATCCTCTAATAATACAGAGCGACAGTAAAGCCTCACCTGGAGTACTATACTCTAATTATACTGAGCGACGGTAAAGCCACACCGGGAGTACTATACTCTAATTCTACAGAGCGACGGTGAAGTCACACCTGGAGTACTATACTCTAATTATACAGAGCGACAGTTCAGCCACACCTGGAGTACTATACTCTAATTCTACAGAGCGACTGTGAAGTCACACCTGGAGTACTATACTCTAATTATACAGAGCGACGGTAAAGCCTCACCTGGAGTAATATACTATAATTATACAGTGCGATGGTAAAGCCACACCTGGAGTGCTATCCTCTAATTATACAGAGCCACGGTAATCCCTGTCCTGGAGTACTATACTCTAATTATACAGAGTGACGGTAAAGCCACACCTGGAGTACTATACTCTAATTATACAGAGCGACAGTAAAGCCTCACCTGGAGTACTATACTCTAATTATACAGAGCGCCGGTAAAGCCTCACCTGGAGTACTATACTCTAATTATACAGAGTGACAGTAAAGCCTCACCTGGAGTTCTATACATTAATTATACAGAGCGATGGTAAAGCCACATCTGGAGTATTATACTCTAATTATGCAGAGCGACAGTATATCCTCACCTGGAGTACTATACTCTAATTATACAGAGCGACAGTAAAGCCACACCTGGAGTGCTATACTCTAATTATACAGAGCAACGGAAAAGCCACATCTGGAGTACTATACTCTAATTATACAGAGCGACAGTAAAGCCTCACCTGGAGTACTATACTCTAATTATACAGAGTGACAGTAAAGCCTCACCTGGAGTACTATACTCTAATTATACAGAGTGACAGTAAAGCCTCACCTGGAGTACTATACTCTAATTATACAGAGCGACAGTAAAACCACACCTGCAGTACTATACTTTAATTATACAGAGCGATGGTAAAGCCACACCTGGAGTACTATACTCTAATTATACAGAGGGATGGTAAAGCCACACCTGGAGTACTATACTCTAATTATACAGAGGGATGGTAAAGCCTCACCTGGAGTACTATACTTTAATTATACAGAGCGATGGTAAAGCCACACCTGGAGTACTATACTCTAATTATACAGAGGGATGGTAAAGCCACACCTGGAGTACTATACTCTAGTTATACAGAGCGATGGTAAAGCCACACCTGGAGTAATATACTCTAATTATACAGAGCGACGGTAAAGCCTCACCTGGTGTACTATACTCTAATTATACAGAGCGATGGTAAAGCCACATCTGGATTACTATACTCTAATTATACAGAGCGACGGTAAAACCACACCGGGAGTACTATACACTAATGATAGAGAGCGACGTTCAAGCCTCACCTGGAGTAATATACCATAATTATACAGAGCGCCGGTAAAGCCTCACCTGGAGTACTATACTCTAATTATACAGAGTGACGGTAAAGCCTCACCTGGAGCACTATACTTTAATTATACAGAGCGACGGTAAATCCACACCGGGAGTACTATACACTAATGATAGAGAGCGACGTTCAAGCCTCACCTGGAGTAATATACCATAATTATACAGAGCGCCGGTAAAGCCTCACCTGGAGTACTATACTCTAATTATACAGAGTGACGGTAAGGCCACACCTGGAGTACTATACTCTAATTATACAGAGCGACAGTAAAGCCTCACCTGGAGTACTATACTCTAATTATACAGAGCAACGGTAAAGCCACATCTGGAGTACTATACTCTAATTATACAGAGCGACAGTAAAGCCTCACCTGGAGTACTATACTCTAATTATACAGAGTGACAGTAAAGCCTCACCTGGAGTACTATACTCTAATTATACAGAATGACAGTAAAGCCTCACCTGGAGTACTATACTCTAATTATACAGAGTGACAGTAAAGCCACATCTGGAGTACTATACTCTAATTATACAGAGCGACAGAAAAGCCTCACCTGGAGTACTATACTCTAATTATACAGAGCGATGGTAAAGCCACACCTGGAGTACTATTCTCTAATTATACAGAGTAAAGCTAAAGCTACATCTGGAGTACTATACTCTAATTATACAGAGCGACAGTAAAGCCTCACCTGGAGTACTATACTCTAATTAAACAGAGCGCCGGTAAAGCCTCACCTGGAGTGCTATACTCTAATTATACAGAGCGACGGTAAAGCCACACCTGGAATACTAGACTCTAATTATACAGAGCGACAGTAAAGCCTCACCTGGAGTACTATACTTTAATTATACAGAGCGATGGTAAAGCCACACCTGGAGTACTATACTCTAATTATACAGGGCGATGGTAAAGCCACACCTGGAGTACGAGACACAAATTATACAGAGTGACAGTAAAGCCACACCTGGAGTACAATATTCTAATTATACAGAGCGACAGTAAAGCCTCACCTGGCGTACTATACTCTAATTATGCAGAGCGATGGAGAGCCACACCTGGAGTACTATACTCTAATTATACAGAGCGACAGTAAAGCCTCACCTGGAGTACTATACTCTAATTATACAGAGCGATAGTAAAGCCACACCTGGAGTACTATACTCTAATTATACAGAGCGACAGTAAAGCCACACCTGGAGTACTATACTCTAATTATACAGAGCGATGGTAAAGCCACACCTGGAGTACTATACTCGAATTATACAGAGCGTCAGTAAAGCCTCACCTGGAGTACTATACTTTAATTATACAGAGCGATGGTAAAGCCACACCTGGAGTAATATACTCTAATTATACTGAGCGATGGTAATGCCACACCTGGAGTACTATACTCTAATTATACAGAGCGATGGTAAAGCCACACCTGGAGTACTATACTCGAATTATACAGAGGGATGGTAAGGCCACACCTGGAGTACTATACTCTAATTATACAGAGCGATGGTAAAGCCACACCTGGAGTAATATACTCTAATTATACAGAGCGACGGTGAAGCCACACCTGGAGTACTATGCTCTAATTATACAGAGCGACAGTAAAGCCTCACCTGGAGTACTATACTCTAATTAAACAGAGCGCCGGTAAAGCCTCACCTGGAGTACTATACTCGAATTATACAGAGCGACGGTAAAGCCACACCTGGAATACTATACTCTAATTATACAGAGCGACAGTAAAGCCTCACCTGGAGTACTATACTCTAATTACACAGAGCGGCAGTAAAGCCACACCTGGAGTACTATACTCTAATTATACAGAGCGACGGTAAAGCCACATCTTTAGTACTATACTCTAATTATACAGAGCGACAGTAAAGCCTCACCTGGAGTACTATCCTCTAATTATACAGAGCGACAGTAAAGCCTCACCTGGAGTACTATACTCTAATTATACAGAGTGACAGTGAAGCCTCACCTGGAGTACTATACTCTAATTATACAGAATGACAGTAAAGCCTCACCTGGAGTACTATACTCTAATTATACAGAGTGACAGTAAAGCCACATCTGGAGTACTATACTCTAATTATACAGAGCGACAGAAAAGCCTCACCTGGAGTAATATACTCTAATTATACAGAGCGATGGTAAAGCCACACCTGGAGTACTATTCTCTAATTATACAGAGTAAAGGTAAAGCTACATCTGGAGTACTCTGCTCTAATTATACAGAGCGACAGTAAAGCCTCACCTGGAGTACTATACTCTAATTAAACAGAGCGCCGGTAAAGCCTCACCTGGAGTACTATACTCCAATTATACAGAGCGACGGTAAAGCCACACCTGGAATACTAGACTCTAATTATACAGAGCGACAGTAAAGCCTCACCTGGAGTACTATACTCTAATTATACAGAGCGATGGTAAAGCCACACCTGGAGTACTATACTCTAATTATGCAGAGCGACAGTAAAGCCTCACCTGGAGTACTATACTCTAATTATACAGAGCGATGGTAAAGCCACACCTGGAGTACTATACTCTAATTATGCAGAGCGACAGTAAAGCCTCACCTGGAGTACTATACTTAATTATACAGAGCAATGGTAAAGCCGCAGCTGGAGTACTATGCTCTAATTATACAGAGGGATGGTAAGGCCACACCTGGAGTACTATACTCTAATTATACAGAGCGATGGTAAAGCCACACCTGGAGTACTATACTCTAATTATACAGAGCGACGGTAAAGCCACACCTGGAGTACTATACTCTAATTATACCGAGCGACAGTAGAGCCACACCTGGAGTACTATTCTCTAATTATACAGGGCAAGAGTAAAGCCACACCTGGAGTACTGTAGGCCGTTTTAGTTTCCTTACCTCAGGAAGGAAACACTTGCCCTATAGGGATTGTAATGAAGTTTTACTGGTCTGTTTCCTGCGATTTGGGGATTGTCCTATGAGGAGAGATTGAGTTGACTAAGCCTATATTCCCTGGAGTTTAGAAAAATGAGAGGTGATCTAATTGAAACACATAAAATTGTTAAGGTGCTTGACAGGATAGATGCTGAAAAAATGTTTCCCCTGGCTGGGGAATCTGGAACACGGGGTCACAGTTTCAGAATAAGGGGTTGGCCATTTCGGACTGAGGTAAGGAGAAATTTCTTCACTCACAGGGTTGTGAATCTTTGAAATTCTCCATCCCAGTGCACTGTAACTGCTCAGTGGATCAGCATATTCAAGACAGAGGTCGATAGACTTTGTAAGACTAAGGGAATTGAGAGATACGGGGATAGTGTGGGAAGATGGAATTGAGGTAAATGATCAGCCATTATTGTATTGAATAGCAGAGCAGGTTTGAAGGGCCAAATGGCCTAATCCAGCTCATATTTCTTATGCTCTTATCTTCTTGCAGGATAGCGGACTGTGTGGGACTGTGTACTGAGATACAGATCAGCCATGATCTCGTTGAGTGACAGAGCAGTTTCAAGGGGCTGAATGGCCTCCCCCTGTTCCTGTTAAATGTGAGGTGATGGTGAACCTACAGTTGGAAATCAAAACACATTCACGCCAATGTGATTCAATTGGAACATAAAGTGTAGCATTTGGAATAAGGAGAAAGCTTTTAAAACATGCAAGGTCCTGGTGGGTAGGAGAATTCAGCCAATTATAAAGTAAGCAAAAGTAGATGCAAACAGTAATGAAGATTGCCAAGATAAACATTGAATGTGAGGTTACTCAGAACATGTCAGGGAAAGCTCAGGAAAAGCAGGGAAGGATGCTGGAGACAGAAATATTCCAGGAATAGCAAAGAACGAGAAAAATAGCATCCAATAAGAGCAGATATACGGCTTTCAAACAGTATGTTCGAAAAATCATAGGAATAAGATGTGAAAGTTTGCTAAACTGGAAAGGAGTTCCTCAGAGTTGCAAAGTGACTAATAATAACTGCATTAATTCAAAAGTGTCAAGACAAATCTTCAAACTAAAGACCAGTCGTTTAATTACAGTTGTAGGGAAAACACTACTTTGGGTGCAGTTGCACACGAGGCAAAGCAAATGTTGAAGGATGACAAATGGATTCAGCAGAAGAATGGCACATTTCAATAACTCAAAAACAGGAAAATACAATTTATATCATGCGCTGGATTTTCAGAAAGCTTCCACAAAAGGGACTGTTACCTAAAATTAAAGCTCATGGAATTGAAGGCAAATTATTGACCTGATTTCATGATTAGGTCGATGATCGAAAACAGAACTATGTCTTCTGATTGCCTCAGAAAAGTGCCATTGCAGGAATGAGCATGTGGCAGGAACCCCTGCATCAGCGAATGACAACCTACGATGTTTCCATGGCAACCGGCAATGCCTTGCCCAAATTGAACTGTACTCCCACCTGAAGGCTCACTACAGATGAGCAGTAGATGTGAATCATCAGCAACAATACAAAGTCAAAGAGAGAGATACAGAAAGTAGGAAGGAAGTAACTAGTCGTGTCCCATAAGGATCTATTCACTATATTTATTAATTACTTAGATAACACAATGGACAGCAAATATATTGAGGGTTTCTAATGAGACAAAGATTGATGCTGTAGTAAAATTACAGAGACATTGATAGATTTAGTGTGTGGACAAAATGGTGGCAGATGGATTTCAAAACAGTTAAGTGTGAGGTCATCTATCTTGAGCTAAAGAAGAGATCAGAGTTTAGTTTAGTTTGGAGATACAGCACTGAAACAGGCCCTTCGGCCCACCAAGTCTGTGCCGACCATCAACCACCCATATATACTAATCCTACACTAATCCCATATTCCTACCACATCCTCACCTGTCCCTATATTCCCCTACCTATACTAGGGGCAATTTATAACAGCCAATTTACTTACCAACCTGCAAGTCTTTTGGTTTGTGGGAGGAAACCGGAGCACCCGGAGAAAACCCACGCAGACACAGGGAGAACTTGCAAACTCCACACAGGCAGTACCCAAAATTGAACCCGGGTTGCTGGAGCTGTGAGGCTGCGGTGCTAACCACTGCGCCACTTAGAACTATGGAAGTTCAAAGGGATTCAGGGATCCATGTACACAGATCATGTACAAAAAATAATCTAAAAGGCTCATGGAATGTTAGCCTTTATAATTAGAGGGTTAGAAAATAAAGGGGAAAATGTTTTGCAACAGCTATACAAGGCCCTGGTTAGACTACATGTGGAGCACCCTGTACAGTTCCGGGTGTGCACCTTAGCAAGGGTATATTGTTCTTGGAAGGAGGGCAGCAGAGATTCACCAGATTCTTACTAAGGGTCCAAGGGTTACATTATAAGGAGCGATTAAATAAACTAGGTTTGGATTCTCTTGAACATAGAAGGATAAGGGGTTATTTGATTAAGGATTTTAGGATTTTGAAAGGAATTGATTGGGTAGATCAGGGTTCGGCAACGTATCCTACACCATGACAGGTAATTTCAGGAATGAAAAATTCCCCATTGACTTGTTCTTTTCAGACAAGTCCGACTTTAAAAAAATTCACAGCTGTCAGTTTCACAGCCTACAGGAGCGGGAACAGTGGCTTCCGAACTCAGGACAAGTTCGTGGTGTCTGGCGGGTTCTGATTTTTTAAAAAAGCCTGCTGAGAAACCACGAACTTGTACTGAGTTCGGAAGCCACTGTTCCCACTCCTGTTAGCTGTGAAACTGACAGCAGTGAATTTTTTCTTTTAAACTGACCAATCACAAAGTTGCTCTGGGGTGAGTTCCTACTCTCTGTAACTGTGAGGGGGAGGGGGAAGGAGGGAGAGGGCAGAGAGAGAGGACAGAGAGGGAGAGAGAGAGAGAGAGGGGGGAGAGAGAGAGAGAGAGAGGGGGCAGGGAGAGAGAGAGAGGGGGGAGAGAGGAGAGAGAGAGAGAGAGAGAGAGAGGAGAGAGGGGGGGAGAGAAGGGGGAGAGAGAGGGGAGAGAGAGGGGAGAGAGAGAGGGTGGGGGAGAGAGAGGGGAGAGAGAGAGAGCAGAGAGAGCGGGGTGGGGGGGAATGGATGGACATGTGAGAGAGAGGTGAGGGAGATGGACACAGAGGGAAGAGAGGGAAGGCAAGAGGGGAGAGAAAGAGATCAAGATCACTCTTGACAGGTGGACATCTATCTGGATTCCCCACTTCACTACATCAGGTGTATGGGCAGACATTGACTACGAGTACAAGCAAAAACAATGCCAGGTACTCACTAAATAGGGAGAAATGTGTTTTAAATCAGACTGTGTTTTGATGGTATTTGATTGGCTATAAACATTATATACAAATTAATTGCCCCCATGTCAGTGGCTGAGCCAATAATTATGTCAAATGTCTGTGGTGCAACATGTTGGTGCCTATTCCTGGGGTAGATAGAGAGATCGTTCCGCTGGTGGGGAGTCTAGGACAAAGGGACATAACCTTAAAATCGGAACCAAGTCATTCAGGAGAGAAGTTAGGAAGCACTTCTTCATGCAAAGAATGGTATATGTGTGGAACTCTCTCACAAAACACAATAGATGAGCATTGAATTTTAAATATGAGATTGATAGATTTTTGCTAGCAAGTGTATAAAAGGATATAGAGCCAAGGCAGATGGATAAAGTTAAGTTACATAAAAACATAAGAAATACAAGCAAGAGTAGGCCATTTGGCCCCTTGAATCTGCTCCACCATTCAATAAGATCATGGCTGATCCTCGACCTCAGCTTCATCTTCCTGCCCAATTCCCACATTCCTTGATTCCCTTAGAGTCCAAACATTGATCGTTCTCAGCCTTGAACATATTCAAAATCTGAGCATTCACAACCCTCTGAGTGAAGCAATTTCACCTCATTTCGGCCTCAAATGATCAACCCCATATCCTGAGGCTGTTTTCGATTCTCCAGCCAGGGGAAACAACCTCTGTGTCTATTTCCCCTGTCAAACCCTTTCAGAATCTTATATGTTTCAATGAGATCAGCTCTGACTCTTCTAAACTCTGGAGAATATAGGCCCAACTTACTCAGCCTATCATAGGACAGCTCTCTGAACCCAGGAACCTATTTATTGAATCTTCATTGCACCCTTTCTAAGATCTTCCTTTGGTAAGAAGACCAACATTGCACACAGTTCACCAGATGTGGTCTCAGCAAAACCCTGTACAACTGTAGCATTACTTCCTTTTTCCTGTACTCCAATCCCTTTGCAATAAAAGCCAACATTCCATTTGCCTTTCTAATTGCTTGCTGTACCTGCATACTAATCTCCTGTGTTTCTTGTACAAGGACACCCAAATCTCTCCGAACATTTAAAAATAATCCAGCTTCTCTTTTCTTATTATCAAAGTGAATAACCTTCTACTTCCTTACACTATACTCCATTTGCCATCTTGTTGCTCACTCACTTAACCTGTCTATATCTCTTTGTAGCCTCTTAGTGTCCTCCTCACAGCTTACATTCCCAATTAGCTTTGTATCGTCAGCGAACTTTGATTACTCTTGGTCTCTTTGTCTAAATCATTTGGGCAGCGCAGTGGTTAGCACTGCAGCCTCACAGCTCCAGGGACCCGGGTTCAATTCTGGGTACTGCCTGTGCGGAGTTTGCAAGTTCTCCCTGTGAACACGTGGGTTTTCGCTGGGTGCTCCGGTTTCCTCCCACAGCCAAAGACTTGCAGGTGATAGGTAAATTGGCCATTGTAGATTTCCCCTAGTGTAGGTAGGTGGTAGGGAATATGGGATTACTGTAGGGTTAGTATAAAATGGGTGGTTGTTGGTCAGCACAGACTCGGTGGGCCGAAGGGCCTGTTTCAGTGCTGTATCTCTAAATAAATAAATAAATAATATAGACTGTGAATAACTGAGACCCCAGCACTGATCCTTGTGGCACTCCACTAGTTACAGAATGCCAACTTGAAAATGTCCTGTTTATCCCTACTCTCTGCATCCAGTCTGTTAACCAATCCTCACTCCATGCTAATATATTACCCCAACTCCACGAGCCCTTATCTTGTGAAAGAACTTTTTATTTGGCACCTTATTGAAACTTTTGGAAATCCAAGTATGCTCCAGCTGCTGGTTCCTCTTCATCTACCCTACTAGTGACATCCTCAAAAAACGAATAAATTTGTCAAACACAATTTCCCTTTCGTATGTTAACTCCGTCTGATCATACTATGATCATCCGTCCACTTCTTCAATAATAGATTCCATCATCTTCCCAACGACTGACACCAAGTTGGAAAAGCTGGAGTTCCCAGTTTTCTCTTTCCCTCTTTTTTTGAATAGCGGTGTTACATTTGCTAATTTTCAATCCACTGCTACCATTCTAGAATCTATGGAATGTTGGAAAATCATAGCCAGTGTATCCACTATCTCTGCAGCTACCCCTTTTAGAACCCTAGGATGTAGGCCATCAGGTCCTGGGGATTTGTTGGATTTCAGTCCCTTAAATTTCTCCAATACCTTTTCTCTGGTAATATTAATTCCCTTAGGTTCCTCACTGTTCTTCAGCCCTTGGTTACCCTCTATTTCTGGTATGTAGTTGATGCCTTGTGAAGACAGATAAAATATTTGTTTGATGTCTCTGCCATTTCCTTATTCTCCACTATAATTTCTTCTATCTCTGCCTCTAAGAGACCAATTTTTTTTTTAGCTACTCCTTACCTTTTTATATACTTGTAAAAGCTTTAACAAACTTTTTATATTTCTGTCTAGTTAACGATCATTCTATTTTCTCCCCCTCATTTTTTGGTCATTCCACAAATCAGCCATGATCTCATTGAATGGCAGAACAGGCTCAAAGGGTTGAATCATAGAATAATAGAACAAAAGAACAAAGAACAGTACAGCACAGAAACAGGCCACTCGGCCCTCCAAGCCTGCGCCGATCTTGATGCCTGCCTAAACTAAAACCTTCTGCACTTCCGGGGACCGTAACCCTCTATTCCCTTCCTATTCATGTATTTGTCAAGATGCCTCTTAAACGTCGCTATCGTACCTGCTTCCACCACCTCCCCCGGCAGCAAGTTCCAGGCACTCACCACCCTCTGTGTAAAGAACTTGCCTCGCACATCCCCTCTAAACTTTTCCCCTCTCACCTTAAACCTATGTCCCCAAGTAACTGACTCTTCCAATCTGGGAAAAAGCTTCTGACTATCCGCTCTGTCCATGCCACTCATAACTTTGTAAACCTCTATCATGTCGCCCCTCCACCTCCGTCGTTCCAGTGAAAACAATCCAAGTTTATCCAACCTCTCGTCATAGCTAATGCCCTCCAGACCAGACAACATCCTGGTAAACCTCTTCTGTACCCTCTCCAAAGCCTCCATGTCCTTCTGGTAGTGTGGCGACCAGAATTGTACGCAATATTCTAAGTGTGGTCCAACTAAGGTTCTGTACAGCTGCAACATGACTTGCCAATTTTCATACTCTGTGCCCCGACCGATGAAGGCAAGCATGCCGTATGCCTTCTTGACTACCTTATCCACCTGCGTTGCCACTTTCAGTGACCTGTGGACCTGTACGCCCAGATCTCTCTGCCTGTCAATACTCCTAAGGGTTCTGCCATTTACTGTATACCTCCCACCTGCATTAGACCTTACAAAATGCATTACCTCACATTTCTCCGAATTAAACTCCATCTGCCATTTCTCCGCCCAAGTCTCCAACCGATCTATATCCTGCTGAATCCTCTGACAATCCTCATCATTATCCGCAACTCCACCAACCATTGTGTCGTCCGCAAACTTACTAATCAGACCAGCTACATTTTCCTCCAAATCATTTATATATACTACAAACAGCAAAGGTCCCAGCACAGATCCCTGCGGAACACCACTAGTCACATCCCTCCGTTCAGAAAAGCACCCTTCCACTGATACCCTCTGTCTTCTATGACTGAGCCAGTTCTGTATCCATCTTGCCAACTCCCCTTTGATCCCGTGTGACTTCACCTTTTGTACCAGTCTGCCATAATATAGCACAAGAGGATGCTATTTGGCCCATCATGTCTGCACTGGCTCTTTTAGAGAGTAGTCCAGTTAGTCCCACTGCCCTACACTTTCCCCATATCCCTGCAATTTTCACCCCTTCAAGTATTTATCCAGTTCCCCTTTGAGGGCTATGATTGAATCTATTTCTACTGCCCTATCAGATAGTACATTCCAGATCACAGCTCACAGTATAAAGAAATTTCCCTCATGTCCCCTTGGCTCGTTAGCCAGTAATCTTAAACTGTGCTCTCTGGTGATCAACCCGTTGGCCATTGGCAAAAGCTTCTTTCTATTTACTCTATCTAAACACTTCATGATTTTGAACACCAATCAAATCTCCTCTTTGCTTCAATCCCAACTTCTCCAGTCTCTCCACATAACTGTAATCCTTCATCCAATGAACCATTTATATCATGCTCCTTACATGGACTGTTCAAGGTAAAGAGTCTCAGAATGAGAAATAAAATATGCGAATTGTAGAAAACTGGCTTAAAAACAGAAAACAAAGCGAGAAAATTGAATTATCCAGCATGTTAGGAGATTGCGAACAGAGAAAGTTGAGGGTTAGTCTCAATTCAGTTTCTGCTTTTAATATAAAAGCAAAATACTGCGGATGCTGGAAATCGGAAATAAAAACAAGAAATGCTGGAATCACTCAGCAGGTCTGGCAGCATCTGTGAAAAGAGAAGCAGAGTTAACGTTTCGGGTCAGTGACCTTTCATCAGAACCTCACCACTTGGGCTCATTTCTGTCATGGCCTGTGCCAAGTGTCGTCTTGGTGACTGTGTCAGTGTGGGCGTTAATGACATGAATGTATGCAGAATAAACAGATCATGATGTCAGTCAGCGTGTAACACTGGTTTAATGCCAGCGCTGCTATTTTGGCCCCCGCCGTTCCAGTTACCTCCCTCTCTTAACCTTGCACAGGTGAATGTGCTTCAGCAGCAGGAGGAACCCCTCCCCCCTCCACCAGTCTATTGAAAGAGATGATCGACCAGTTTCAGGTTAGTTGCTGATTACTTTCTGCTGGCTCGATTTGAGTTTGTGGAAATGCTGAGTGTTTTGAGAAATTGGTTACTTGGTGAAGTTTGGAGGAGCAGTGCTGCACATGGTGAAGGCACTGCTTGTGAATGTAAGGGTTCAGGGTGCATCACTTGCTCCCAGTCATGGATGCTATATGGCAGCCGCCCCCTTGGGCTGCAGCATGAGAAGAAAATGGAGCAGAGGCAGCACAGAACAGGACAAGCTGCTGACAGGGGGAAAAGGGCTCCCAGCAGGACACCATATCCCTCAAGGGTCTTCTGGGTACACTTCTCGTACCTCCATTTAAGCCAGGAGCAGTTTGTGTGTGTCTGCGTTTTACAGAGGTAGTGCTAACAGCACTCTGCCACCTCACACAACCAGACCTGCAGCCTCAGAGCAGGGTGTGGATGGCGCTGCCAGTGGTTGCGTAGGTGACTGTAGTCCTGAATTTCCTCCAGGCTGGACCAGGTGACTTATCTAACATCTCCTAGTTCACCATTGACTGCTGCATGAGAGAGGTGACAGAAGCCCTCTGTGCCAGGAGGGGGGACGTCATTGTGCTCTCTGACCAAAGAGAAGCAATTGGACCGCGCGTATGGATTTGCCAGGATAGTGGACTTGCCCATGTTACAGGCTGCCATCAACTGCACACAGGTGGCTTTGCAGGTGCTGCATCTCATTGCTGAGCTTTGTGCTGCAGCCACAAAGTTTACTGCTCACTGGTCGCATATCATCTTCACATACTAAGCACATCATGCTGGTGAATGCCTGCTATCCTGGCAGCAGTCATGATGCTTTCATTCTGCGCTATTCCACTGTTCCTTCGATCTTTCAGCCACCATGTCAAAGTAGTAGGTAGCTGCTGGGCGACAAGGGCTATCCACTCTACATGGTTCATGACTCCGTTCCACAACCCAGCCACACGTGGCCATTATGTATACAATGAAAGCCATGCTGGAAAGAGAAACATCAGGTAAACATTTGGGATACTGAAGCAACAGTTCTGCTATCCCGACTGCTCTGGAGGAGCCCCCCAGTACTTGCTAGAATGGGTGTGTTGATTCACGGTGCTCTGCTACATCTTCCACAACTTGGCCATCATGAGGGCACAGCCCCTGCCACCAGGGATTCGATAAGCACCTCATGAGGAAGGGGTGGTGGAGGAGGAAGAAAGAAAGAGGCAGCTGACACATCCACATTCTGGGCTTGTTGTCCATTGCTTCATTTGACTCCGGTTCCTGAGAATACCACCCCAGCTCCCCATTGCACACCAGTCCCACACTTGACCATCACAACGTCCTCTTGTCACAATCCTGAATAAAAACACCACAAAACATCCCTTCCATACCACCTTTATCCAAGAAAACAGCCACTGTTCCATGCAAAACTCTAATAATTACCTTTGTACATTCCCTTAGTGCCTATCTTGTGGTACCTTTGCCTGGCCCAGTGCTGCTATGCGCTGCTGCCTAAGTGGCTGCAGCATGGCTGGTGGAAGGCTGCTGAATTTCAGTGGGGCAGACTGTAGATGGCCTTGCAGGATGCCCTTCAGCAGATCTGGGCTTAGAAGGTCTGGCTTTGGACTGGACCACCTCGCCATGAGTGGCAGCAGCCTGGGCTGGCTGGTTGACAGGCAACTAATGGAGGGAAAGTAGTGGGAGCACAATTGCTGTCATCCTGAGAGCAGACAACAGGTTTGTGTTCCACAGAGCTAAGGTCAATCCCCTGGGGTAGTGCCTGAGCACAGATTACTGGACTGCTGTGAGACCCTTTGAGGACTGGTATCTGCAGCCATGATGGCAGTGGTCTGAGATTCATGACCTCAGTTTGAGCTTCCACTGCAGCACTCAGACGTTGGGTGGTTTCTGCTGATGCTGCAATGGAAGCTGAGACATCGGTCATCAGACATTGCATCATGGAGTTGGCCACCACTTCCATGCTGAAAAGTATGAACTCCAAACTCTGTGCAAAGTCCTGTGCCAAGTTGGAGCCAGACTCCTCCATGCTCCTTGACTGTGACAACAGTCTGTCTGGCTGGCCAGCTAATGCATCAAATATTTCTGTGTATATACCCATCAGCCTTTTCCTATGCTGTCCCATTAAAGTCCTCAGCTGAGTCCTTGACAGCAGAACTCAAATGTGACCTTGCCCTAGGTTGGGTTGGTACCTATGCTATCCTTTCATCCTGACCTGGTTGCAGTCCACTTGTGCCCAGTGAATTACCATGTGCTGATCCCCCCTCTATGCTGCCTTCTAAAGTGCATGCAGTGCCAGAATCTGAGCTGATGGCTGCAATTAAGATTGCGTGAGCGTGATTTTTCACCATCAGCATCCTGCTTCTGTACCACTCTCTGGCCTGGTATCATTTCTTGAGTATCTGAAAGGAGAAAGGTACAAGGGTAGGGTTGTGGTAAAGGGGAGGGCACAGTAAGGGGTGCAACTGGCAGCATTGGCAGCTTGTGGATCAGAAGAGATTGTGGAATGGGGAAGATGCACTTTGAGAAGGTGAATTAGGTAGGAACACACTGTTATCCTCTATAGTCTCAGCCCTACTGCTGGCCATGGCTTCTACCACAGCTGCTTCAGTGATGATGACCACAGTCTCCACAGGGGAGTGAGTTCACGCAGTCGTGCCTGTCTCCACTGGTTCGGTGCTGGTGCCTCCAGAAGTCTGCCATCTTGTCCTGCAAGAGAGATTGAAGTGTGTCAGTGAGTGTGATGCCATGTGTATGGGTGATGTGCCTGCCATGGTTGAATAGCTGGCAGTGTGTGCAATCTGTGAGGTTTGCAGCAGCACTAAGTGTGTGATGGGGAAGTGAGGCTCTGACTGTGAGTTGAATCGGAATCATGCTTGACAGAGAATCTTAGCAGGTGAGTGATGGGGTTCTGGTGCAGTGAGCAGTGTGTGAGGATAGTGGCTCAGATGTAAGGATATGGCATTTGAAGATGAATTCACTGACCTTCACAACTCATGTGGGCTCATTAAACTTCTTTTGGCACCACATCAGGTCATTGGTGCAACACTGTTGGCATTGACACCTGTGACTTGTGCTCGTGTTCCCTTCTAAGGGTTTGTCTGGGGATCTCTTGGCCTCCTGTAAGTAGAAGAGCTCCCTCCTCTAGTCCACCTCCTGCACTGCATCCAAGTCCTTGGGACTAGAATGTTGCCATCAACTGTGACATCTACCTGCTTCAATTGCCTTTTTAGTATCTATCTGGAGGGCCTGCTGCCCCCCTGAGGGAAGAGGACCTCTCTCCTCTTGTCCATCATGTTGAGTGCTGCTTCAGAGAACCTTGGGCACATTCGCTGGCCTGTTGCATATTTTTTTCAATGTTTTTCCTGCTCATTAATTTCTCTTTCACCACTTCCAGTGCCTCCTGCAGACCAAATATACCCATACCTTTAGGAGGTGCAGTCTGGCTTTAAGTGGCGCTAGCCTCGCATGCACTGGAGCCTCCTCCCTCAGCAGCATTGGGTTGCATGTCACTATCATTATAATTAGCAGGCAGCACCAAGTTTGTGTGTTTCCTGGATCACTTCAGATAGATGTGGGTTTATTGCCCACTGCAATCCCTGCACCTGTTTTTAGGGGAAATCAATTTTTTTAATCTATGAGCTGGTCATTTATTTTATTGCATCTTACTGTGCACAAGTTGACTGCTGCATTGTTTATATTGCAGTCGTGTCTACAGTTTACTTCATTGGCTGGAAAGTGCTTTGGGACTTCTCGAGCTGGTGAAAAACGCTATAAAAATTCAAGACTTTCTTTCTATTCAATGCAACAGTTGCTGATTGGGGTTTCACAGGAATTGCAAAACACTCCTTCAGCTTTTAATCACAACCCTCAGAATGACTTATGAGAACTTATTGAAGTGAAGTTGTTGACATTTTTAGGATGTTTCTCACTACAACATATTAAAAGTTCCCAAAGTATACTGCAGCCTGCACAGCATGTTCTGAGTGGGGTTTCAGGGAATTCACTGAGAATCAGCAATTTCCTTCTGGGTTGCCTGTGCTGTTTTTGGCAGGGCCCAGATACACCTCTCTCAACTTTTGGGCCCAAGTGATGGACCCACTTCAGACAATCTGTAAATTCCTCTTCAACAAAATTATGCATAGAAGAAAAGAGAGGCTGTGATAAGGTGGATTCAAAATTGGCTTAGCTGTAGGAGACAGAGAGTGATGACAGACGGCTATTTTAGTGACTGGAAGCCAGTGTCCAGTGGCGTACCACAGGGATCTGTGCTGGGTCCCCTATTGTTTGTCATTTATATAAACGACATAGATGACTATGTCGGGGGTAGGATCAGTAAGTTCGCGGATGACACAAAGATTGGCCGAGTGGTTAACAGTGAGGTGGAGTGTCTTAGATTACAGGAAGATATAGACGGGATGGTCAAATGGGCAGAAAAGTGGCAGATGGAATTTAACGCTGAAAAATGTGAGGTGATACACTTTGGAAGGAGTAATGTGACACGGAAGTATTCAATGAATGGCCTGACACTGGGAAGTTCCGAGGAACAAAGGGACCTTGGCGTGTTTGTCCATAGATCTCTGAAGGCAGAAGGGCAGGTCAATAGGGTGGTGAAAAAGGCATATGGGACACTTGCCTTTATCAATCGAAGCATAGATTACAAAAGCAGGGAGGTCATGTTGGAGTTGTACAGAACTTTGGTAAGGCCACAGCTGGAGGACTGTGTGCAATTCTGGTCACCACATTATAGGAAGGATGTGATTGCATTGGAGGGGGTGCAGAGGCGATTCACCAGGATGGTGCCTGGGATGGAACATTTAAGCTATGAAGAGTTCCGAAGAAGGGTCACTGACCCGAAACGTTAACTCTTCTTCTCTTTCCACAGATGCTGCCAGACCTGCTGAGTGATTCCAGCATTTCTTGTTTTTGTTTCAAATTTCCAGCATCCGCAGTATTTTGCTTTTATTTAAGCTATGAAGAGAGGTTGGATCGGCTTGGGTTGTTTTCGCTGGAGCAGACAAGACTGAGGGGTGACCTGATCGAGGTGTACAAGATTATGAGGGGCATGGACAGGGTGGATAGGGAGCAGCTGTTCCCCTTAGTTGAAGAGTCAGTTACGAGGGGTCACAAGTTTATGGTGAGGGGCAGGAGGTTTAAGGGGGACCTGAGGAATAACTTTTTTACCCAGAGGGTGGAGATGGTCTGGGATGCCCTGCCTGGGAGGGTGGTAGAGGCGGGTTGCCTCACATCCTTTAAAAAGTACCTGGATGAGCACTTGGCACGTCATAACATTCAAAGCTATGGGCCAAGTGCTGGAAAATGGGATTAGGTAGACAGGTCAGGTGTTTTAATGCATCAGTGCAGACTCGATGGGCCTAAGGGCCTCTTCTGCACTGTATTATTCTGTGATTCCGTGATTCTGTGAAATTGACAGGATTGAAGGCTGATAAATCCCCAAGGCCTGATAATCTACATCTCAGAGTACTTAAGGAAGTGGCCCTCGAAATAGTAGATGTATTGCTGGTCATTTTTCAAAATTCTACAGACTCTGGAACAGTTCCAATGGATTGGAGGGTAGCTAATGTAACCCCACTGTTTAAAAAAGGAGGTAGAGAGAAAACAGGGAATTATAGACTGGTTAGCCTGACATCAGTAGTGGGGAAAATGCTGGAGTCCATTATAAAAAATGTAATAGCAGAGCACTTGGAAAACAATGACAGGACTGGACAAAGTCAACATGGATTTAAGAAAGGGAAGTCATGCTTGACAAATCTAATGGAATTTTTTGAGGATGTAACTTGTAGAATAGATGAGGGAGAACCAGTGGATGTGGTGTATTTGGACTTTCAGAAGGCTTTCGATAAGGTCCCACATAAGAGATTAGCGTGCAAAATTAAAGCACGTGGGATTGGGGGTAGTGTATTGAGATGGATAGAAAATTGGTTGGCGGACAGGAAACAAAGAGTAGGAATAAACAGGTCTTTTTCCGAGTGGCAGGCAATGACTAGTGGGGTACCGCAAGGATCAGTGTAGGACTCCAACTATTCACAATATATATTAATGATATAGATGAGGGAATTAAATGGAATACACCCAAGTTTGCAGGCGACACAAAGCTGGGTGGGAGTGTCAGCTGTGAGGAGGATGCAGAGAAGCTCCAGTGTGATTTGGACAGGTCGAGTGAGTGGGCAAATGCATAGCAGATGCAGTATAATGTGGATAAATGTGAGGTTATCCACTTTGGTAGCAAAAACAGAAAGGCAGATTATTATCTGAACAGCGATAGATTGGGAAAGGGGGAGGTGCAACGAGACCTGGGTGTTATAGAGTCATAGAGTTATACAGCACAGAAACAGGCCCTTCGGTCCATCGTGTCTGTGCCAGCCATCAAGCACCTAACTATTCTCATCCCATTTTCCAGCACTTGGCCCGTAGCCTTGTATGCTATGGTGTTTCAAGTGCTTATCTAAATATTTCTTAAATGTTGTGAGGGTTCCTACCACCTCTTCAGGCAGTGCGTTCCATATTCCAACCACTCGCTGGGTGAAAACATTTTTCCTCAAATCTCCTCTAAACCTCCTGCTCCTTACCTTAAAATCTATGCCCCCTGGTTAGTGACCCCTCCACTAAGGGAAAAAGTTACTTCCTATCTAACCTATCAATGCCATGTGGGACCTTGTCAAAGGCTTTGCTGAAATCCATGTAAACTACATCAACTGCACTCCTCTAGTGCCTCCACTATTTTCAGCACTCTGAATCAGCCGTAAGCCTCCTTTTTTCCCCCTGATCCAATCCTTTATATCCCTTGACATTCAGGGTTCCCTTGACTTGTTGGTCCTACCCTTCACCTTAATGGATACATGTTGGCTCTGAACTCTCACTATTTCCTCTTTGAATCACTCCCACTGGTCTGATGTAGACTTTCCTACAAGTAGCTGCTCCCAGTCCACTTTGGCCAGATCCTGTTTTATCATATTGAAATCGGCCTTCCCCCAATTCAGTACCTTTATTTCCGACCCATCTTTGTCCTTTTCCATAACTACCTTAAATCTTAGAGTTATGGTCACTATCCCTGAAATGCTCCCCCACTGACACTTCTACCACTTGTCCAGCTTCATTCCCTAGGATTAGGTCCAGTACTGCCCCTTCTCTTGTCGGACTTTCTACATACTGGCTCAAAAAGCTCTCCTGTATGCATTTTAAGAATTCTGTCCCCTTTAAGCCTTTTACACTAAAACTATCCAAGTTGATTAGGTAAGTTGAAATCCCCTACTATTATTGCCCTATTATTTTTACACCTCAGATTTGCCTACATATCTGCTCCTCTATGTCTCCCTGACTTTTTAGAGGCCTGTGGCACACTTGTATCCTTGTGCACCAGTCGCTGAAAGTAAGCATGCAGGTGCAGCAGGCAGTTAAGAAGGCAAATGGTATGTTGGCCTTCATAACGAGAGGATTCGAGTACAGGAGCAAGGGTGCCTTGCTGCAATTATACAAGGCCTTGGTGAGACCCCATCTGGAGTATTGTGTGCAGTTTTGGTCTCCTTATCTGAGGAAGGATGTTCTTGCTATGGAGGGAGTGCAGCAAAGGTTCACCAGACTGATTCCTGGGATGACAGGACTGACGTATGAAGAGAGATTGGGTCAATTAGGATTGTATTCGCTAAAGTTCAGAAAAATGAGAGGGGATCTCATAGAAACCTAAAAACTTTTAACAGGACTGCACAGACTAGATGCAGGAAGGATGTTCCCAATGGCGGGGGGGTCCAGGACCAGGGGTCAGAGTCTAAGGATAATGGGTAAGCCATTTAGGACTGATGTGGAGGGATTTCTTCACCCAGTGAGTTGTGAACCTGTGGAATTCTCCACCACGGAAAGCAGTTGAGGCCAAAATCATTAAATAAATATATTCAAGAAGGAGTTATAGTTCTTAGGGCTAATGGGATCAAGGGATATGGGCAGAAAACAGGAACAAGTTACTGAGTTTGGATCATCAGCTATGATCGTATTTAATGGTGAAGCAGACTTGAAAGGCTGAATGGCCTACTCCTGCTCCTATTTTTCTATGTTTCTATCTACCTGGCAATGTGGAAAATTTCCCAGGTACATCCTGTACACAAAAAGCAGGACAAGTCCAACCCGGCCAATTACCGCCCCAGTCTACTCTCAATCAGTAAAGTGATGAAAGGTGTCGTTGACAGTGCTGCCAAGTGGTAGTTATACAACAATAACCTATCAGTGACGCTCAGTTTGAGTTCTGCTAGGGCCACTCAGCTCCTGACCTCATTACTGCCTTGGTTGAAACATGGACAAAAGAGTTGAACTCAGGTGAGGGGAGAGTGACTGCCCTTGACATCAATGCAGCATTTGACCGAGTATGACATCAAGGAGCCCTAGCAAAACTGAAATCAATGGGAATCAGGGGGAAAACTCTCCACTGGTTGGAGTCATACCTAGCGCAAAGGAAGATGGTTGTGGTTGTTGGAGGTCAATCATCTCAGCTCCAGGACATCACGACAGGAGTTCCTCAGAATATTGTCCTAGGCCCAACTATCTTCAGCTGCTCCAATGACCTTCCTTCAATCATAAAGGTCAGAAGTGGGGATATACGCTGATGATTGCACAACGTTCAGCACCATTCGTGACTCCTCAGATACTGAAGCAGTCCATGTAGATATGCAGCAAGACCTGGATAACATCCAGGCTTGGGCTGATGTGTGGCATGAATGTTACTTGCCACTTAAGTGCCAGGCAATGACCATCTTCATCAAGAGAGAATCTAACCATTGCCCTTGACATTCAATGACATTACGATCATTGAATCCCCCACTAACAGGCTGGGGGTTACCATTGACCAGAAACTGAACTGGAGTAGCCATATAAATATCATGGCTGTAAGAATAGGTCAGAGGCTGGGAATCCTGAGGTGAGTAACTCACCTCCTGACTCCCCAAAGCCGGTCCATCATTTACAAGGCACAAGTCAGGAGTGTGATGGAATACTCTCCACTTGCCTGGATGAGTGCAGCTCCAACACTCAAAAAGCTCAACACCATCCAGGACAAAGCAGTCCACTTGATTGGTACACCATCTACAAACATTCACTCCCCCCACCACTGACGCACAGTGGCAGCAGTGTGTACCATCTACAAGATGCATTGCAACAATACACCAAGGCTCCTTAGACAGCACCTTCCAAAACCACAATCTCTACCACCTAGAAGGACAAGGGCAGCAGATGCATAAGAACACCACCATCTGCAAGTTCCCCTCCAAGCCACACACCATCCTGACTTGAATTATATCGCCATTCCTTCACTGTTGCTGGGCCAAAATCCTGGGCCTCCTTTTCTAACAGCACTGTGGGTGTCCCTACCCCACATGGACTGCAGCGGTTCAAGAAGGCAGCTCACCACCACCTTCTCAAGGGAAATTAGGGATGGGCAATAAATGCCAGCCTAGCTCAAATCCCACGATTGAATGAAAAAAAAAATAACCTGTTCACTGACTCTCAGTTTGGGTTCCACCATGCCACTCAGCTCAGGTTCCACCAGGGCCACTCAGCTCCTGACCTCATTACAGCCTTGGTCCAAACATGGACAAAGGAGCTGAACTCAAGAGGTGAGGAGAGTGACTGCCTTTGACATCAAGGCAGCATTTGACAGAGTATGGCATCAAGGAGCCCTAGCAAAACTGGAGTCAGTGGGAATCAGGGGGGAAACTCTCCACTGTTTGGAGTCATACCTAGTGCAAAGGAAGATGGTTGTGGTTGTTGGAGGTCAATCATCTTAACCCCAGGACATTGCTGCAAGAGTTCCTCAGGGTAGTGTCCTAGGCCCAACCATCTTCAGTTGCTTCATCAATGATCTCCCCTCCATCATAAGGTCAGAAGTGGGGATGTTCGCTGATGATTGCACAATGTTCAGCACAATTTGTGACTTCTCAGATACTGAAGCAGTCCGTGATCAGCTGCAGCAAGACTTGGACAACATTCGGGCTTGGGCTGATAAGTGGCAAGTAACATTCATGCCACACAAGTGCCAGGCAATGACCATCCCCAACAAGAGAGAATCTAACCATCTCCCCTTACATACGAACTAGGAGCAGAAGTAGGCCATTCGACCCCTCTAGCGTGATCCACCATTCAGTAAGGTCATGGCTGATCTGTTTGTCTCAAATTTCACACTCCCATCTACCCCCAACAGCCTCTGATTCCCTTGCTTAACAATCTATCTATCCCCGTCTTAAAATTATTCAATGACCCCGTGTTACAACCAGGTGAGAAAGGTGTCTCGGGGTCTGTTACTGTCTTCACCTGGTCTTATTGTAACAGGGTTTAATTTTAAACAGTGTTTTGAGTTCCCCCTTTGTGAATTCTTGTTGACAGATTTCCAATTATAAGACCAAGAACTGAGCACAAACAGGCTTTCTTTGGTTTAAAGAAGAAAAGTGAAATTTATTAAACTTACTTAAACTCTAATACAGTTCAAGCCTACGGATATACGACACGCCCATGCGATACACAGAAGATAGATGAAGAAAAGATTAAGTGGAACAGTTTGAGGCAATCTTTTGTTACTGTGTTTCAAGCTTGCTGTAGTTCTTGATTGAAGATATGGTCTTGCGTTTTGTTGGGGCCCAGTGTTCCTTTCAAACCTTGTTTACGTAGGAGACTTTTTCTCTGAGGTTCACGTGTTTTCACAAGATTCAGTTCCATGGGAAGGAGATGGAGCAGGCAGACAGGAGAGGCTGTAATTCTTGCTTCAGTTCCAGGAGAGATCTTCACTCCATGATCACACGGCTTTGTCTGAGTTCAAATCCTTTGATGGAAGTTCAAATTCTTTGCAACAGCCAGTTAGTCATGTGACTAAAACTGGTCTGACCACTTCTGTGCATTGGGGAAGCAAAGACTGGGTTCCCATTACAACACTACTAGTACTATGTAAATATCCTTCCAGTCAGGGGCTTGCAATTTTACGTTTTACTGTTCATGTGGTGAAATAATGTGTGCCTAAGTCTTGGTAGGTGGGGAACTTGCCTGACACCCCGCCTCCACCACCTTCTGAGGCGGAGAGTTCCAAAGTCGCACAACCCTCAGAAAAAAAATTTCTACTCATCTCTGTCCTAAAAGGGTGACCCCTAATTTTAAAAACAGTGCCTCCTAGTTCTGGACTCCCTCACAAGAGGAAACATCCTTTCCACATCCACCTTGTAAAGACTGTTCTGGATCTTATGTACTGGAATCAAGTCTCCCCTCACTCTTCTAAACTCCAGTGAAAACAAGCCCAGTCTGTCCAACCTGTCCTCATAAGAGAACCTGCTCATTCCAGGTATCAATCTAGTAAACCTCCTCTGAACCGCCTCCAACACATTCACATCCTTCCTTAAATAAGGAGACTGAAACTACACACGGTATTCGAGATGTGGTCTCACCAATACTCTGTATAACTGAAGCATAACATCCTTACTTTTATTTTCAATTCTTCTCATTAGCCTTCTTTATGACTTGCTGTACCTGTTTCCTAACTTTGTGACGCATGCACCAGAACACCAGATCCCTCTGCACCTCGGAGTTCTGCAATCGTTCTCCATTTAAGTAATACTCTGCTTTTTATTCTTTCCACCAAAGTGAACGACTTCGTAGTTTTCCACATTATCCTCCATCTGCCAGGTTTTTGCCTACTCACTCAACCTATCTATATCCGTCTGCAACCGCCTTATGTCCTCTTCACAATATACTTTCCTACCTATCTTTGTGTTATCTGTAAATTTAGCTACCAAGCCATCACTCCCCTCATCTAAGTCATTGATATAAATTGTAAAAAGTTGAGGCCCTAGCACAGACACCTGCGGGATTCCACTCGTCACATCCTGCCAATCAGAAAAGGAACCATTTATGCATACTCTGTTTTCTGCCAGCCAGCCAATCTTCTATCCATGCTAATATGTTACCCACTACACAATGAGCTCCTACTTTGCGCAATAACCTTTTATGTGGCACCTTGTCAAATGCCTTCTGGAAATCCTAGTACAGTGCATAATGGGCTCCCCTTTATCCACGGCACATGTTACTCCTTCAAAGAACTCCAATAAATTAGTTAAACACTACCTCCCTTTCACAAAGCCATGCTGACGATTGCCAGTTACCTTGAGTTTTTCTAAGTATTCAGCTATAGCCTCCTTAATGATTGATTCTAACACCTTCCCCACAACAGACGTCAAGCTAAGTGGCCTACAGTTACCCGTTTTCTGCCTCCTCCCCGCCCCCCTGAATAGAGGGGTTATATTTGCTATTTTCAAGTCTGATGGAACCTTTCCAGAATCTAGCGAATTTTGAAAAGTTAACACCAATACATCTACTACCTCATTAGCCACTGTTTTTAAGACCCTAGGATGAAGCCCATCAGGACCCGAGGACTTGTCAGCCCGCAGCTCCATCAGTTTGCTCAGTACCACTTCCCTGGTGATTGTAATTTCACCAAGTTCCTCTCTTCCTTCCACCTCCTGATTTACAGCTATTACTGGAATATTTTTTGCATCCTCTACAGTGAAGACAGAAGCAAAATATTTGTTCATTTCATCTGCCATTTCCTTATTATCTACCAATAACTCCCCATTCTCTCTCTCGAGCGAGAGAGAGCCATCATTCACGTTACTCACTTTTCCTTTTTAAATACCTGTAGAAACTCTTGCTATCCATTTTTACATTTCTGACTAGCTTCCTCTCATACTCTAATTTATTTCTCCCGATTAACCTTTTAGTCATTCTCTGTCGTTCTTTATATTCTGAACAATCATCTGACCTGCCACTCATCTTTGTGCAATTATATGCTTTTTCCTTAAGTTTGATGCTTTCCTCAACTTCTTTAGTTAACCACGGATGGTCGGTCTTCCCCTTAGAATTTTTCTTTATAGTAGGAATATACTTATTCTGAGTATTCTGAGATATCCCCTTAATTGTCTGCCACTGCTTCTCTAATGATCAATCTCCTAGCCTAGTAACCCAGTCCACTTCAGCTAGCTCAGCTTTCATGCCCACAGTTGCCCTTATTTAAGTTTAAAATACTAGTCTTAGGCTCACTCTTCTCTCTTTCAAACTGGATGTAAAACTCAATCATATTGTTGTCACTGCTCCCCAGAGGTGCCTTTACTCTGAAGTAAAAAATTAATCCTGTCACATTACACAATACCAAGTCTAATATAATCTGCTCTCTGGTTGGTTCTAGAACATGCTGCTCTAAGAAACTATCTTGAAAGACTTCTATGAACTCGTCATCCAGGTTACTATAGTCAATCTGATTTTACCAGTTTATATGTAGCTTAAAATCACCCATGATTATTGCTGTCCCTTTATCACAAGGACCCAATATTTCTTCTTGTGTACTTCGAGCTATATTGTGGTTACTGTTAGGGGGCCTGTAGACCACTCCCACTAATGATTTCTTTCCCCTACTATTCCTCATCTCCACCCAAACCGATTCTACATCCTGATCTCCTGAACCAAGGTCATCTCTAACTATTGCACCAATACCATCCTTGATTAACAATGCTACCCCTCCACTTTTACTTAGCTACCTATTCTTCTTGAATGTCATATACCCCTCAATATTCAGGACCCAATCCTTGTCAGCCATTATGGAGACGTGGCTGCAGGATATCAGATCATATGTATTTACTTCAATGTGTGCTATCGGTTTGTCTACTTTGTTAGGAATGCTACATGCATTCAGATATAGAGCCTTTAGTTTTGTCTTTGTAACATCTAGTCTTGACTGTTGGTGTGTTCTTAGGTTTTTTTCTTTCTGTCCCTTCCTGCCATTCTCTGACCTTCATTTCCCATATTACTATTCTGTTCTCCTGCCTTGACTCTACCCCTTGATTCGCTACATCTACCCGAGCTTGATCCCTCAATTCCCCCCTTGTTTAGTTTAAAGCCCTCTCTACTTCCCTAGTTATACAGTTTGCTAGAACACTGGTCCCAGCATGGTTCAGATGCAGACAGTCCCAACGGTACAGTCCCCACTTTCCCCAGTACTGGTGCCAGTGCCCCATGAACCGAAACCCATTTCTCGCACACCAGTCTCTGAGCCACGTATTCATTTCACTAATCTTATGTGCCCTCTGCCAAGTAGCACATGACTCAGATAATAATCCAGAGATTATTACCCTTGAGGTTCTGCTCTTCAATTTGGTGCCTAGCTCCTCATACTGTCTAAGCAGAACCTCTTTCCTAGTCCTATCTATGTCATTGGTACCTACATGGACTACGATGACAGGATCCTCCCCCTCCAAGTTCCTGTCCAGTCCTGAGCAGATGTCCTGAGCCCTGGCACTGGGTAGGCAACACAGCCTTCTGGACTCACGCTCTTGGCTGCACAGAACAGTGTCAATCCCTCTCACTATACTATTCCTTACTACCACTACATTCCTTTTTGCTCCCCACTTGAATGGCTTCCTGTACCACAGTGCCATGGCCAGTCTGCTCATCCACCTTGCAGACCTCGCTTTCGTCCACACAGGTTGTGAGCACCTCAAACCTATTCGAGGATTGCAAAGTCTGAGGTTCCTCCACTACTATCTGCTCAGTCCCTTTACCTGCCTCACTCATGGTCACATCCTCCTGTCCCTCACTGCTGGTCAAAACAGATGACCCTGTTCTAAGAGGTGTGACCATCTTCCAGAATGAAATGTCCAGGTATTTCTCCCCCTCCCTTATGTTGCACAGTGTTTGCAGTTTGTCTTCCAGATCAATAATCCTGATCCGGAATTCTTCTAGCTGCTCACACGTTTTGCAGGCATGTTTGTCCTGGCTTGCCTTGGTGTCCAAAAGCTCCCAGATACCACAGCTGCAACATAACACCTGTCCTGCCATTGTTATTTGTGTTATTAATTAATTTACTTGAATTACTTTCTTAATCACTTTCTTAATTGACTCTCACTGCTTCCCAATCTACTAAGCTTAACTCATATTGCTAAATGAATCCTTACAATTTCTAAAATTACCTGAGTTTTGGAAGATAAATGATAAAACACTCACCAATCAATCACCTACCTTGGAGTCAAATGAAGAAGACTCACCAGCTGCTAGAGGCTAAAAAGGATAGGAAAAGGAGGCCCTCTTTCCCCCTCTATACCGAATTCCCACATGCACCTAATTCCAGCTTCACTCTGGCACTGTCTCACTCAGGCAAAAGTCTCTTCTCACTGCATTCAGCTCAGAACTGGTCTGCTTTATATAGTGATTCGAAGACTCTCTAGCTCAGCCTCTGCTACAATAATTAGCACCTATTGAACTTAACTACTTTCAACTGATTGACAGATAACTGCCACTGCTGGCTGCTTCTTGTTTGATGTTCAATGGCATTACCATCATTGAATCCCTCACTATCAACATCCTAGGGGTTACCATTGACCAGAAACTGAATTGTAGTAACCACATAAATACTGTGGCTATGAGAGAAGATCAGAGGCTTGAAATTCTGTGGTGAGTAACTCACCTCCTGTCTCCTGAATGCCTGTCCACCATCTACAAGGCACAAGTCAGGAGTGTGATGGAATACTCTCCACTTGCCTGGATGGGTGCAGCTCCAACAACACTCAAGAAGCTCAACACCATCCAGGACAAAGCAGTCTGCTTGATTGACACCCCATCCACTACCTTCAACATTCACTCCCTCCACAACTGACGTACAGTGGCAGCAGTGTGTACCATCTACAAGATGCTCTGCAGCAATTCACCAAGGCTCTTTCAACAGCACTTTCCAACCCGCGACCTCTACCACCTAGAAGGACAAGAGCAGCAGATGCATGGGGACACTGTTGTGACCAAGGATGGAGGAGTTCACTGTCTCTCTCTAGTTCCACTTATCCACGGGTCACAACATATATTTAAATGTTTACCCAGTTACCAATATGGCCATGTAATAAAAGTAAAATACTGCAGATGCTGGAAATCTGAAATAAAAACAAAAAAAAGTGCTGGAAATACTCAGCAGGTCTGGCAGCATCTGTGGCGAGAGAAGCAGAGTTAACGAATCAGGTCAGTGACCTTTCATCAGAACTGGCAAAGGTTAGAAATGTAATAGGTTTTAAGAAAATAAAGTGGGGGTGGCGCAAGAGATGACAAAAGGAAAAGTATTGATAGGACAGAGGGTCACAGAGAATAACTGACAAGAAGGTCATGGAGCAAAGGCAAAGGGTGTAGTAATGGTGTGCTGAAAGACAATATGATAATACCAATATGGCCAATTATATATGCTATTTTTATTTCAGAATAAAATTCACCAATTAGATTTCTTTAATAAACAACAAAATTATCAATTTATTGCAAAACAAGACTTATTCAGTATAAGTGCAAAGCATTAACACACAGATTGAAATATGAAAGTTCCCCTTCTAACTTAGCCCAACACACACAGACACTGGTTAAAGAAAAAATAAAAACGTTTTCTCTGCAGAGATCTCTTCAGCAAAAAAGAGAAAAAATGCGTTGGCCAAATACTTGTTCTTTCTTGAAGGAAAAGGATAAGATATAGAATGATGTCAGTTGTCCCTTTTCTGGTGTCCCAAATATGCATAGATGGCTGTCACTGGGATTTTTTTGGAGCAGTTCTCTTCAGGCGACATCGAGGATTAGTCTGGCAGGCTTTCCAGGAAAAATGCGGCATCAGGGGTTTCAGCTATCACACACTGGGATCTCAGGGTTTCTCAGAGAGGTGGAGAAAGGATGAGAAAGGATCTTCTCTCTTAGCAGGCTGACCCCCAACTGACTCAAAATAATCCAAAACAAAACCAACTCTTGACCACTTTAAATCTTGAGATGTCACTTCTCTGTAAACAACTCCCCCTAGTCACAAAAGCTCCTATTGTTTACTTAGCTTAAGATATGTGACATCCAGTAAGGGATGTTTTTAAACAGAAAGCTCAAGTCCTTCCAGTGACCAGCTCATTGAATGGGGGAACACCCCAGGGACTGCAGCGGTTCAAGAACGTGACTCAATACCATCTTATCAAGTGCAATTCAGGATGGGCAATAAATGCTGCCGACAACCCAAGAATGAATATTAAAAAAGGCACAAGGAGCTAAATAGCCTACTCCTGTTCCTGTGTTCCGATTAGACCTCCTCACATTTCCAATGCACCTACGGCATGCCCATGCTGGCCCTCAACCCAGCATGGGACACCACGCAGGATATGTCAGAAGTAGCTGGCACCAGGGGTGTTATAGAGCCCAATTTCACGGCCCTGGTCTTTTTGCATTCCTGCATATTACAACCAGGTGTATCTGCGTTTGCAGAGTCCCCTGCACCCTCTCACTGAAATAGCAAGCACTGATTTGCTTTAATTCCTTCTCAACCTCTGAGTTTTACATCTGTTTGTGGTGGCTGTGAGCCAGAGAGACATAGCTCAGACAAAGTATTCAAATTTGCTGTTTTTGGAACTGTGATTCAGGGAATTCTTGGCAGGATGCAAATTGAACCCAGTCCTTGCACCTGAATAATTTATGCAAATTAGACACAGATGAACAATAGCATTTTGGTTTACTTGACTGTGACGGCCCATGTGGAACTAACACTCCACTGTTTATTCTTCGTTCATGGGATGTGGGCATCGCTGTCCAGGCCAGCATTTATTGCCCATACCTAATTGCCCTTGAGAAGGTGGTGGTGAGCTGCCTTCTTAAACCACTGCAGTCCATGTGGGGTAGGTACACCCACAGTGCTGTTAGGAAGGGAGTTCCAGGATTTTCACCCAGTGACAATGAAGGAACGGTGATATAGTTCCAAGTCAGGATGGTGTGTAGCTTGGAGGGGATCTTGCAGCTGGTGGTGTTCCCATGCATCTGCTGCTCTTGTCCTTCTAGATGGTAGAGGTCGTGGGTTTGGAAGGTGCTGTCGAAGGAGCCTCGGTGAGTTGCTGCAGTGCATCTTGTAGCTGGTACACACTGCTGCCACTCTGCGTCGGTGGTGAAGGGAGTGAATGTTGAAGGTAGTGGATAGGTTGTCAATCAAGCGGGCTGCTTTGGCCTGGATGGTGTTGAGCATCTTGAGTGTTGTTGGAGCCATACTCATCCAGGCAAGTGGCAGATATTCCATCAAACTCCTGACTTGTGCTTTGTAGATGCTGGGCAGGCTTTGGGGAGTCAGGAGGTGAGTTACTCACCACAAAATTCCCATCCTGGTCACCAAATATGCTCTCAAAGTGTTCTCACCATCGGTGCACGATGAACTCTTTATCTCTGAACAGGGTTGTGCTATCTGAAGATTTTAGTGGTGCCCACACCTGGTGGGAAGGTCCATGTCCAGATCACAAGGCTTCATAGAAGGATCTCATATCTCCCATATCTGCAGACATTTGTATCCTCTCAGCGAGCGCTGTCCCACAGCTATTTTAGATGACTCAGAGGTTGGTTTGCAGAGTACTGCAGGCTTTCGTCTATGCAGCTTTTGTAGCCTGGTCATCAGGACATGCAAGTAATCTATTGTGGCAGGAGTGTTTCTTTTGAAGAAGCTCTTGGATTTCCATGTAATTTTCATCAAACTAATCTTGGTTTCTTCTGATTGAAAAGCCAACCACCTCTGCAGTTGTTTCTTGTAGGGCAGATTTCAACTGTTCCCACTGTTTTGCTGGGTTAATATCACTGCCCGGAGTCGGGTCCTTGCAGAGTCTGTCTTCAAGCTTGCTCTGGAAAACTGTTTGGTGCATAGAGTCTAAGGACTTGTAGTTTCCTTGTTTATGGGCCTTTTCTTTTGAGTGGTTTGATTCTGAAGGCAATTTTAGCTCAAACCAGCCTGTTCTGATGAAAGGTCACAGAGTAAGATAAGGCAGAAAAGGAAAGCTTATGTCCAACACCGAGAACTCAATACTACAGAAAGTCGAGAGGAGTATAGAAAGTGGAGCGGTGAAATCAAAAAGGAAATTAGGAAAGAAAAGAGAGGTCATGAAAGAATATTGTCAAGCAAAATCAAGGTGAACCCAAAGATGTTTTATCAATACATTAAGAGGAAGAAGATAACTAAGGAGAGAGTAGGGCCCATAAAAGACCAAAAAGGTAACCTATGTGTAGGAGCGGAAGATATTGGTATGGTTCTTAATGACTACTTTGCGTCTGTCTTCACAAAAGAGGGGGATGATGCAGATATTGTAGTTAAGGAGGAGGAGTGTGAAGTATTGGATGTGATAAACATATGGAGAGAGGAAATATTAATGGGATTAACATCCTTGTAAGTTGATAAATCACCAGGACCAGATGAAATGTACCCCAGGCTGTTCAAAGAAGCAAGAGAGGAAATAGCCGAGGGTCTGAACATCATTTTCCAGTCCTCACTGGATACAGGTGTGGTGCCGGAGGATTGGAGAATTGCTAACATTGTACCTCTGTTAAAAAATGGAAGTGAAGGATAGACCGAATAATTACAGGCCAGTCAGTTAGTAGTGGGCAAATTATTGGAATCTATTCAGAGAGACAGGATAAACTGTCACTTAGAAAGGCACAGGTTAATCAAGGATAGTCAGCATGGATTTGTTAAGGGAAGATCTTGTTTGACCAACTTGATCGAATTTTTTGAAGTAGTAACAAGGAAGATAGATGAGGGTAGTGCAGTTGATGTTGTCTACATGGATTTTAGCAAGGCTTTTGACAAGGTCCCACATGGCAGACTGGTTAAAAAAATAAAATCCCATGGGATGCAGGGAAATGCAGCAATGTGCATACAAAATTGGCTCAGTGGCAGGAAACAGAGGGTAATTGTCGACGGCTGTTTTAGTGACTGGAGGGCTGTTTCCAGTACTGGGTCCCCTCCTTTTTGTGGTGTATGTTAACAATTTGGATGTAAATGTAGGGGGCATGATCAAGAAGTTTGCAGATGACACAAAGATTGGCCGTGTGGTAGATAGCGAGGAGGATAGCTGTAGGCTGCAGGAAGATATTGATGGTCTGGTCAGAGGGGCAGAAAAGTGGCAAATGGAATATAACTTGGAGAAGTGTGAGGTGATGCATTTGGGGAGGTCAAACAAGGCAAAGGAATACACGATTAATGGAAAATACTGAGAAGCGTAGAGAAAGTGAGGGACCTTGGAGTGAATGTCCACAGATCCCTGAAGGTAGCAGGACAGGTGGATAAGGTGGTTAAGAAGGCATATGGAATCCTTTCCTTTATTAGCCGAGGTATAGAATACAAGAGCAGGGAGGTTATGCTGGAACTGTATAACTCATTGGTTAAGCCACAACTTGAGTACTGTGTGCAGTTCTGGTCACCTCATTACAGAAAGGATGTAATTGCACTCGAGAGGGTACAGAGGAGATTTACGAGGATGTTGCCGAGACTGGAAAAATGCAGCTATGAGGAAAGATTGGATCGGCTGGGGTTGTTCTCCGTGGAACAGAGAAGGCTGAGGGAGATCTGATTGAAATGTTCAAAATTTTGAGGGGCCTGGATAGAGTGGGGGTGAAGGGTCTATTCAGCTTAGCAGAGAGGTCGGTGACGAGGGAGCATAGATTTCAAGTGATTGGTAGAAAAAGGAGAGGGGAGATGAGGAAAATCTTTTTCATCCAGAGGGTGGTGATGGTCTGGAACTCACTGCCTGAAAGGGTAGTTGAGGCAGAGACCCTCAATTCATTCAAATGAAGTCTTGATATGCACCTCAAGTGCCGTAAACTGCAGCGTTACAGACCAAATGCTGAAATGTAGGATTAGAATAGGTGGATCGTTTTTCAGTCAGCACAGACACAATGGGCCAGGTGACCTCTTTCTGTGCCTTAAGCATTCTATGATTCTATGCTATGACCTGAAACGTTAACTCTGCTTCTTTCCACAGATGCTGCCAGACCTGCTGAGTATTTCCAGCACTTGCTGTTTTTATTAGCACTGGGCATAACTCTGGTGTGTAGTATGTCCTGTACGTCACTTTGGCATACCAGAATATAATCCTAAAGGTGCCAGTACTTTGAGTGTAGGTGCCACCAGGTGATCTTAAATCTGGCTTTCTGCTGGAATTGAGAATTAGTGATGTTGAGTTCATGCTGTGTGCAGAATTCCAACAGAAGTCAACATCGTCATTATAGCTGCAAATGCTCTTGGTCATGCCCAACTCTTGCGTTGAAAATCTTCAAGTATTCAATCTTCAAGCTTATCCGACAGTCAACTTTCAGTAGAAGGTTGTGCAGGTTACAGTAGAAGCCTTCTTTGATCACTATATTGGCTTGTAGGATTGGAGCATGTCTGCTGTTAATAGTGGTGAGCTGGTTGTCCCAGTAGATCAGAAAAAAACAATGGGAAGGTTCTGAAGCCTACTGGCAATGAAGTTCTTAATCATAAATCCAACACTTTTTTTATTCGTTCGGGGGATGTGGGCATTGCTGGCTAGGTCAGCATTTATTGCCCATCCCTAATTGCCCTTGAGAAGGTGGTGGTGAGCTGGCTTCTTGAACCGCTGCAGTCCGTGTGGGTTAGGTACACCCACAGTGCTGTTAGGAAGGGAGTTCCAGGATTTTGACCCAGCGACAGTGAAGGAACAGCATTATAGTTCCAAGTCAGGATGGTGTGTGATTTGGAGGGGAACTTACAGGTGGCGGTGTTCCCATGCATCTGCTGCTCTTTTCCTTCTCAGTGGTAGAGGTCGCAGATTTGGAAGGTGCTGTGGAAGAAGCCTTGATACGTTGCTGAAGTGCATCTTGTAGATGCTACACACTGCTGCCACTGTGCGTTGGTGGTGAAGGGAGTGAATGTTGAAGGTGGTGGATGGGGTGCCAATCAAGTGGGCTGCTTTGTCCTGGATGGTGTCTGCTTTCCCAAAAACTCTGCTACAACCACCAATGCCATTACAATGGGAGAGACTGTGCCTTATTATACAAGAGACCTGGTTCTTTTAATTTCTTTGTAATTGACATTAGATTTAGATCCCAATAATCAAGGTTCCAATTGATATGATCCCAGACTCGAGAGAAATTAATATGATGCAAAACGCAGGACACCAATTTAAATATAAAAGCAAAATACTGAGGATGCTGGAAATCTGAAATCAAAACAAGAAATGCTGGAACCACTCAGCAGGTCTAGCAGCATCCGTGAAAGCAAAGTTAACGTTTCGGGTCAGTGACCCTTCTTCAGAACTAGCAAATATTAGAAATGTCAAAGGTTATAAGCAAGTGAGCCAGGGGTGGGGCAAGAGATAACAAAGGAGAAGGTGTAGATTGGACAAGGCCGCATAGCTGACCAAGAGGTCATGGAGCAAAGGCAAACAATATGTTAATGGTGTGTTGAAAGACAAAGCATTAGTACAGATAGGGTGTAAACAAACTGAAGATTGAACAGCAGCAAGTACAAACATGAAAAAAAACAGTAGGTAAGCAAACTACAATGAAATGAAATAAACAAAAGAAAAAAATTGTAAAAAATGTAAAAAAGAAAAAATAACTAAAAATAAAAGTAAAATGGGGGGCCCGTTATGCTCTGAAATTATTGAACTCAATGTTCAGTCCGGCAGGCTGTAGTGTGCCTAATCGGAAAATGAGATGCTGTTCCATAAGCTTGCATTGATGTTCACTGGAACACTGCAGCAAGCCCAGGATAGAGATGTGAGCATGAGAGCAGGGGGGAGTGTTGAAATGGCAAGCAACCAGAAGCTCAGAGTCCTGCTTGCGGACCGAGCGGAGGTGTTCCGCAAAACGGTCACCCAGTCTGCGTTTGGTCTCCCCAATGTAGAGGAGACCACATTGTGAGCAGCGAATACAGTATACTACATTGAAAGAAGTACAAGTAAATCGCTGCTTCACCTGAAAGGAGTGTTTGAGGCCTGGGATAGTGAGGAGAGAGGAGGTAAATGGGCAGGTATTACACCTCCTGCAATTGCAGGGGAAGGTGCCATGGGACGGGGACGAGGTGGTGGGGGTAATGGAGGAGTGAACCAGGGTGTCGCGGAGGGAGCGATCCCTGCGGAATGCTGACAGGGGAAGAGAGGGGAAGATGCGTTTGGTAGTGGCATCACGCTGGAGGTGGCGGAAATGGCGGAGGATGATCCTTTGGATGTGGAGGCTGATGGGGTGGAAAGTGAGGACAAGGGGAACCCTGTCACGGTTCTGGGAGGGAGGGGAAGGGGTGAGGGTAGAGGTGCGGGAAATAGGCCGGACACAGTTGAGGGCCCTGTCAACAACAGTGGGGGAGAATCCTCAGTTGAGGAAAAAGGAGGTCATATCAGAAGCACCGTCATGGAAGGTGGCATCATCAGAGCAGATGCGTCGGAGATGGAGAAACTGGGAGAATAGAATGGAGTCCTTACAGGAGGTAGGGTGCGAAGAAGTGTAGTCCAGGTAGCTGTGGGAGTCGGTGGGCTTATAATGGAAAATTTAAATATGTTATCCCAGAGATGAGTAATTAATATGATGCCAAATGTGTGCCCTCCAAATTAGTCTGATTCTGATCCCAGACGTGAACCACCAAATTAAATATGTGATTCAAATCCTGGACGAGACCCCAATTAATATGTTACGACCGACTGCTCCAGTCAAAGCCCCCAATCAAAAATATGATTCTGATTGTGGTGGGAGAAACACACTGTTAATTCAATCCCATCCCTCCATGATTGCCTCACATATCATTTTTAAACTTTCCAAATTAAAGAAAGGCCCAGCCAAATTGTACCATCTATTCACCCCCGAATGAAGCTCAGCAAACCATATGTCTTTAAATCAACAAATTAACTGTTTAATTAGAAAAACTAAATTATTAAACACTATGAAGATTTAAACAACATTTAAAATAGAAAAAAAATTAGAGTCCTTGCAAATTTACACTCTTGCCGGAGCTGAAAAAGTCCAAGGTTGCTTGAAGTCCTTGCAGCCTTCCGATGGGGAGAAACAGATTCCTCAACAGTTGAACAATCCATAGTCTAATTCCAGCAGTAAGTGATGCTTTCCTTCTCCAGCAATGACTTTCAACAATTAACGACTTGCAAACACTTTTTAAATAAATCAATCTGACTTTAGAATTTTTGAGGGATAAAAGATTGTCAGTCTAACTTCCCTTCCTTCAGTTTAAATTAGCTGAGAGTTCTCCTTTCAGCTGCTGACACATAGCTGCCTGTCTGTATCCCCTGTTAGAACACACTGTTTGCACTATAAGCCAGTTCAACATAAAATTGTAACAAATATATCTCTCAATGCTCAGCAACGAGAATGCACCCTTTGACTCAGTCTTTACAGCTTGCTGCCTTAAAGCAGTACGGCTCTTTTTCCAGCCTTAAAGGCACACCACATTCTTCCCAGAAAAAAATTACAGGATCATAACAATGGTCATTGCCGAGCACTTGTGTGGCATGAATGTTACTTGCCTCTTATCAACCCAAGCCTGGATATTGTCCAAGTCTTGCTGCATATGGACACGGGCTGCTTCAATATCTGAGGAGTTGCAAATAGTGCAATCATCAGCGAACATCCCCACTTCTGACCTTATGATTGAAGGAAGCTCATTAATGAAGCAGCTGAAGATGTTTGGGCCGAGGACACTACCCTGAGGAACTCCTGCAGTGATGTCCTGGAGCTCAGATGATTGACCTCCAACAACCACAACCATCTTCCTTTGTGCTAGGTATGACTCCAACCAGCAGAGAGTTTTCCCCCTGATTCCCATTGACCTCAGCTTTGCTAGGGCTCCTTGATGCCATACTCGGTCAAATGCTGCCTTGATGTCAAGGGCAGTCACTCTCACCTCACCTCTTGAGTTCAGCTCTTTTGTCTATATTTCGACCAAGGCTGTAATGAGGTCAGGAGTTGAGTGGCCCTGGCAGAACCCAAACTGAGCGTCACTGAGCAGGTTATTGCGGAGCAAGTGCCGCTTGATAGCACTGTTGATGACACCTTCCATCACTTTACTAATGATCGAGAGTAGGCTGGGGCGGTAATTGGCTGGGTTGGATTTGTCCTGTTTTTTGGTCACAGGACATACCTGGGCAATTTTCCACATTGATGGGTAGATGCCAGTGTTGTAGCTGTACTGGAGCAGCTTAGCAAGGGGCGCGGCTAGTTCTGGAGCACAGGTCTTCAGTACTATTGCCGGAATATTGTCAGGGCCCATAGCCTTTGCAGTATCCAGTGCCTTCAGTCGTATCTTGATATCACGTGAAGTGAACTGGATTTGCTGAAGACAGGCATCTGTGATGCTGGGGACTTCAGGAGGAGGCTGAGATGGATCATCTAATCGGCACTTCTGGCTGAAGATTGTAGAAAATGCTTCAGCCTTATCTTTCGCACTGATGTGCTGGGATTCCCCCATCATTGAGGATGAAGATATTTGTGGAGCTTCCTCCTCATGTCAGTTGTTTAATTGTCCACCACCATTCATGACTGGATGTGGCAGGACTGCGGAGCTTGGATCTGATCCGTTGGTTGTGGGATCACTTAGCCATGTCTGTTGCATGCTGCTTCCGTTGTTTGGCACGCAAGTAGTCCTGTGTTGTAGCTTCACCAGGCTGACACCTCATTTTTAGGAAAGACAGGTGCTGCTCCTGGCATGCCCTTCTGCACTCTTCATTGAACCAGGGTTGGTCTCCTGGCTTGATGGTAATGGTAGAGTGGAGGATATGCCGGGCCATGAGGTTACAGATTGTGGTTGAATACAATTCTACTGCTGCTGATGGTCCATAGCACCTCATGGATGCCCAGTTTTGAGTTGCTAGATCTGTTTGAAATCTATCCCATTTATCACAATGATAGTGCCACACAACCCGATGGAGAGTATCCTCAATGTGAAGATGGGACTTCGTCTCCACAAGGACTGTGCGGTGGTCGCTCCTACCAATACTGTCATGGACAGATGCATCTACAACAGGTAGATTACTGAGGATGATGTCAACTATGTTTTTCCCTCTTGTTGGTTCCCTCACCACCTACCGCGTACCCAGTCTAGTAGCTATCTGCTTTAGGACTCGGCCAGCTTGGTCAGAAGTGGTGCTATCGATCCACTTTTGGTTTGAATTGAAGTCCCCCACCCTGAGAGGTGTCTTTACCTTTTCCTGAGCAGAAAAGTGTCTAACCTGCTCCACGCTCTGTCAATGATTCCTGCTCTGCAAAACGAACTTCACTCAGTGCTGTGATGTCCAGCCAGGTGAGCTCTCTGGCTACGAGTGTTGAATGTATTTCACGGTGTCTCTGGTCATCTGAATCTGACATTGTACGAACATTCCATCATGCAAATTTCAAGATGTTTATTCCTTTATTCTCTGGAGTTTAGAAGAATGAGAGGTGATCTCATTTAAACATACAAAATTCTTACAGGGCTCGACAGGATAGATGCAGGAAGGATGTTTCCCCTGGCTGGGGAATCCAGAACCAGGGGCCACTGTCTCAGAATAATGGACAGACCATTTAGGACTGAGATGAGGAGGAATTTCTTCACTCAGAGGGTGGTGAATCTTTGGAATTCTCTGCCCCAGAGGGCTGTGAAGGCTCAGTTATTGAGTATGTTCAAGACTGAGATTGGTAGATTTCTACATATTAACATCAAGGGATACAGGGATGGTGCAGGGAAATGGTGTTGAAGTAGAAGATCAGACACAATCTCATTGAATGGAGCAGGCTCGAAGGGCTGAATGGCCTACTCCTGCTCCAATTTCTTATGTTATTATATTCTTATGTTTTGTCTCTTTTTGTTTTCATTACTTCTTTCTTGTGCACCGCTGTACAAGATGCCTGTTGGCTACGTTAAGCCAACCAGGTGAGTTGAGACAGGCAATGTTTGGGTCATCTTGTCTCGGCCCATCTCCATTGGGAGGAAGCAGTGCTATCCCTAGCAAAGGCTGCTTGGTCACACAGGGGGCTGCCAGATGGTGTTGTCTCAGGTCAACCATCAAACGATCCATACTACTGAGCCGCCTACATGCAGAATTGAAGCTACAGCCGCCAGTGCCATCTTGGACCTGCCATTTTCCATTCTTCCCCCATTTGCTGCAGGACTTTTCTTCCTGCCTGCGCTACATCTGTTTAAAGTGGAAATCAGCTCACACAGACTGTGCTCACTCTTTAGGCTAAGTGTTTCTCCACAGTGGCTCACAGGCTGAGAGGCTGCAGCAACTACAAAGTTGTCGGTGTTTTGTCAGATTGTCTTTCTCCCAGCCTGTGTCCCAGGAGCCTGCCCTCAATGCAGACAGGCTATTATCCCATAGCTGGATTTCCAGCCGTCAGTTCCCTTATGCTTGAGTTTGATGCCCACGAGATTCCTTGCTGCATTGCCCTGTGGTTGTTGAACCCATCAGGTCTCCTGCGCTCAGTCGGCTGAAACAATCTGAGTGCTGACCTCTAGCTGCTAGCCGACAGGTAAAGTGCAGGGCCCGCTGAGTTTACGATTGGGGGTGAGGTTGTTCTGTGACACAGGCTGATCACAGCAACAGCCACAGATGTTTCTCCTCCACCACCATCGCCATCTAGAAGCACCTGTTCACATCCAAATACCCCCCGAATTCAGCACTAAACCCCTTCAATAAACCCCCTGCCTGAACAATAAACCCCCATCACACTCAGTACTAAATCCCCTCAATAAACCCCTCACCTCAGCACCAACCCCCTCAATTAACCCCCTGCATCAGCATTAAACCCCCATCACACTCAGCACTAAATCCCCTCAAAAAAGCCCTCAACCTCAGTGCTCAACTCCCTCATAAAACTCTCCCCTCAATAACTAATACCCTCAACGCCTCCCCCCTCGCAGCACTTTGGGAGAAACAATATGGAGTGTCAGTATAATCTAAATGGTAATCCAAAAGCAAAGTACTGCAGATGCTGGACGTCTGAAATAAAAACAGAAAGTGCAGGAAATAATCAGCAGGTCTGGCAGTATCTGTGGAGGGAGAAACAGAGTTAGCGTTTCAGGTCATTGACCCTTCATCAGAACTGACAAAAGGCCACAATTCCTGAAACATTAACTTTGTTTCTCTCTCCACAGATGCTGCCAGACCTGCTGAGTATTTCCAGCACTTTCTGTTTTTATGTGATCTAAATGGTTTTATTTTGAGGGGGTGCAAGAGCAGAGGGACCTGGGCTGCATAGTCACATTTAAAAGTGACGGCGCAAGTGTTGACCCATAAATGACCAAATTTACTGAATTTAATTTGTCATGGTGAATGCTTGTCCAGTAGATTAATCAGTATTGTTGTGATAATTTTCCCACTTCACATATTGGCCACCAGGTGACTCTGTGAACCACAACTGTCTATTCCTTCTCTCAACTCTGACACCATCTTCATTTCTTTTCCAAGTGGTATTTCCTGGTAGTTACGAAGCTTTCAAACTTCAAACTTGAAATTTGGGATTTACGGGCCACAAAATTGGGCTCTGTAGTGCTGCTAGTGCCATTGCTGCGGAAGCCTCAAACTGTGAAAATGGCATCTTTTGCGCTTCCACCCACTTCTGGGTTGGCCCACATGGTGCCCCAGGCTGGGGAGTGTGGGCATGCCTTGCATGTGCTGAAATCTCTCGTTCTGGCTGTTTGACGCACAATTTGGAAACTTGGAACATGCAGGTCAGTGCATGCCTGTGCTAAACACTCACATGTTCAGCTGCATGAGGAACTACCTCACTCGTGCTATTTAAAGGGACATGCACTCAACTTTCAGCAGAAGCGCTTTTGACTTATTTCTGCTATTGCAAAGTTTGTGGAATTACTGTGGAGTGTTCTTGGAGGTGTGTGGTGATTTGCTGGATTTGGCAGGGAGTATTGCTGTTGTATGTTTGGTTTGTCTGCCACCTTAGTATATTTGGTTAGTCTAGCTTAGAGATTGCTGAGTCTTCAGTACTTTGAACATTAACTCTTTATTATAACTATGTACAGCTGCATCTTCCTCCAAGTCTCTCTCACATGTGATCTCTTACATCATCATGGTGGAAGGTATTCTTTACACTTTCTCAACATTAGCCCTTTCAGACCCTTACACTACAGTTGCACCACCCATACACAGAGGGCAAAGGATTTGATGACCTGACCACATAAAGGCCACATTATATATGGGGGCTGTAGCTGCAGTGCTTTTGAGTCAGTATTTACAGTAGAGGAAGAAGTCAGAGTGCCAGACATCCTAAGGAAACTAATACTGAATCAGGGACAAGGACAGGGACAATGTGTCGGTGCAGACTCGATGGGCCGAAGGGCCTCTTCTGCACTGTATTATTCTGTGATTCTGTGATTCTGTGACTCAGCAAAATTAACGTAGACAAAATAATGTTAATGAAGAAAATAATGGCAGTAAAGAGTGACAAATTCCCAGGACCAGATGGTTTCCAATCCAGGGTTTTAAAGGAAGTAGATGAGAACATTGCAGATACCTTACCATAATCATCCAAAGTTCTGTTCATTTGGGCACTGTTCCTTCAGATTAGAATATTGTGCATGTTGTCCTGCTATTTAAGGAAGGTGAGAGAGGGAAACCAGGCAATTATAGTTCAGTTGGCCTAACATCTGTTGTTGGGAAATTACTAGAGTCTATAATTAAGGATAGAGTGACTGAACACCTTGACAATTTTCAGCTGATCAAAGAAAGCCAGCATGGATGTGTAAACAGAACAGAAAGTGCCGGTGTTACGACAAGGTGAGCCATGTGTCTAGGGGTCTCTTGCTGTCTTCACCTGGTCTTATTGTAACAGGATTTAATTTGAAACACACTGTGTTTTGAGCTCCCCCTTTGTGAATCCTTGTTCACAACTTTCCAATTATAAGGCAAAGAAATGAGTACAAACAGGCTTTCTTTGGTTTAAAGCAGAAAGAGGAAATTTATTAAAACCTTAAAACTTAAACTCTAATACGGTTCACGATTATGGATATACGACACGCTCACGCAAGCATGCACACGTGATATAAACATGGAAAATAGGGACGGAAAAAAGCAGAAGAAAAGATGAGTAGAACAGTTTGAGGCAATCTCTTAGAGTCATAGAGTCATAGAGTTATACAGCGCAGAAACGGGCCCTTCGGCCCATCGTGTCCGTGCTGGCCATCAAGCACCTATCTATTCTAATCCCATTTTCCAGCACTTGGCCCATGGCCTTGTATGCTATGGTGTTTCAAGTGCTCATCTAAATACTTCTTAAATGTTGTGAGGGTTCCTGCCTCTACCACCCCTTCAGGCAGTGTGTTCCAGATTCCAAACACCCTCTGGATGAAAATAATTTTCCTCAAATCCCCTCTAAATCTCCTGACCCTTACCTTAAATCTATGCCCCCTGGTTATTGACCCCTCCGCTAAGGGCAAAAGTTTCTTCCTATCTACCCTATCTATGCCCCTCATAATTTTGTATACCTCAATCATGTCCCCCATCAGCCTTCTCTGCTCTAAGGAAAACAAGACTATCCAGTCTCTCTTCATAGCTGAAATGCTCCAACCCAGGCAACATCCTGGTGAATCTCCTCTGCACCCTCTCCAGTGCAATCACATCCTTCCTATAGTGTGGTGACCAGAACTGTACACAGTACTCCAGCTGTGGCCTAACTAGCATTTTATACAGCTCCATCATAACCTCCCTGCTCTTATATTCTATGCCTCGGCTGATAAAGGCAAGTATCCGATATGCTTTCCTAACCACTTTATCTACCTGTGCTGCTGCCTTCAGTGATCTATGGACATGTACACCAAGGTCCCTCTTACCCTCTGTACTTCCTATGGTCCTACCATCCATTGTATATTCCCTTGCCTTGTTAGTCCTCCCAAAATGCATCACCTCACACTTCTCAGGATTAAATTCTGGTCTGATGTAGACTTTCCGACAAGTAGCTGCTCCCAGTCCACTTTGGCCAGATCCTGTTTCATCATCTTAAAATCGGCCTTCCCCCAATTCAATACCTTTATTTCCGGTCCATCTTTGTCCTTTTCCATAACTACCTTAAATCTTACAGAGTAATGGTCACTATCCCTGAAATGCTCCCCCACTGACACTTCTACCACTTGTCCGGCTTCATTCAAAGAACAAAGAACAAAGATAATTACAGCACAGGAACAGGCCCTTCGGCCCTCCAAGCCTACGCCGATCCAAATCCTCGATCTAAACCTGTCGCCTATTTTCTAAGGATCTGTATCTCTTTACTTCCTGCCCATTCATGTATCTGTCCAGATACATCTTAAAAGACGCTATCGTGCCCGCGTCTACCACTTCCGCTGGCAATGCATTCCAGGCACCCACCACCCTCTGCGTAAAGAACTTTCCACGCATATCCCCCCTAAACTTTTCCCCTTTCACTTTGAACTCGTGTCCCCTTGTAATTGAATCCCCCACTCTGGGAAAAAGCTTCTTGCTATCCACCCTGTCTATACCTCTCATGATCTTGTACACCTCAATCAGGTCCCCCCTCAACCTCCGTCTTTCTAATGAAAATAATCCTAATCTACTCAACCTCTCTTCATAGCTAGCGCCCTCCATACCAGGCAACATCCTGGTGAACCTCCTCTGCACCCTCTCCAAAGCATCCACATCCTTTTGGTAATGTGGCGACCAGAACTGCACGCAGTATTCCAAATGTGGCCGAACCAAAGTCCTATACAACTGTAACATGACCTGCCAACTCTTGTACTCAATACCCCGTCCGATGAAGGAAAGCATGCCGTATGCCTTCTTGACCACTCTATTGACCTGCGTTGCCACCTTCAGGGAACAATGGACCTGAACACCCAAATCTCTCTGTACATCAATTTTCCCCAGGACTTTTCCATTTACTGTATAGTTCACTCTTGAATTGGATCTTCCAAAATGCATCACCTCGCATTTGCCCTGATTGAACTCCATCTGCCATTTCTCTGCCCAACTCTCCAATCGATCTATATTCTGCTGTATTCTCTGACAGTCCCCTTCACTATCTGCTACTCCACCAATCTTAGTGTCGTCTGCAAACTTGCTAATCAGACCACCTATACTTTCCTCCAAATCATTTATGTATATCACAAACAACAGTGGTCCCAGCACGGATCCCTGTGGAACACCACTGGTCACACGTCTCCATTTTGAGAAACTCCCTTCCACTGCTACTCTCTGTCTCCTGTTGCCCAGCCAGTTCTTTATCCATCTAGCTAGTACACCTTGGACCCCATGCGCCTTCACTTTCTCCATCAGCCTACCATGGGGAACCTTATCAAATGCCTTACTGAAGTCCATGTATACGACATCTACAGCCCTTCCCTCATCAATCAACTTTGTCACTTCCTCAAAGAATTCTATTAAGTTGGTCAGACATGACCTTCCCTGCACAAAACCATGTTGCCTATCACTGATAAGCCCATTTTCTTCCAGATGGGAATAGATCCTATCCCTCAGTATCTTCTCCAGCAGCTTCCCTACCACTGACGTCAGGCTCACCGGTCTATAATTACCTGGATTTTCCCTGCTACCCTTCTTAAGCAAGGGGACAACATTGGCAATTCTCCAGTCCTCCGGGACCTCACCCGTGTTTAAGGATGTTGCAAAGATATCTGTTAAGGCCCCAACTATTTCCTCTCTCGCTTCCCTCACTAACCTGGGATAGATCCCATCCGGACCTGGGGACTTGTCCACCTTAATGCCTTTTAGAATACCCAACACTTCCTCCCTCCTTATGCCGACTTGACCTAGAGTAATCAAACATCTGTCCCTAACCTCAACATCCGTCATGTCCCGCTCCTCGGTGAATACCGATGCAAAGTACTCGTTTAGAATCTCACCCATTTTCTCTGACTCCACGCATAACTTTCCTCCTTTGTCCTTGAGTGGGCCAATCCTTTCTCTAGTTACCCTCTTGCTCCTTATATATGAATAAAAGGCTTTGGGATTTTCCTTAACCCTGTTTGTTAAAGATATTTCATGACCCCTTTTAGCCCTCTTAATTCCTCGTTTCAGATTGCGCCTCCATTCCCGATATTCTTTCAAAGCTGCGTCTTTCTTCAGCCGCCTAGACCTTATGTATGCTTCCTTTTTCCTCTTAGCTAGTCTCACAATTTCACCTGTCATCCATGGTTCCCTAATCTTGCCATTTCTACCCCTCATTTTCACAGGAACATGTCTCTCCTGCACGCGAATCAACCTCTCTTTAAAAGCCTCCCACATATCAAAAGTGGATTTACCTTCAAACAGCTGCTCCCAATCTACATTCCCCAGCTCCTGCCGAATTTTGGTATAGTTGGCCTTCCCCCAATTTAGCACTCTTCCTTTAGGACCACTCTCGTCTTTGTCCATGAGTATTCTAAAACTTACGGAATTGTGATCACTATTCCCAAAGTAGTCCCCTACTGAAACTTCAACCACCTGGCCGGGCTCATTCCCCAACACCAGGTCCAGTATGGCCCCTTCCCGAGTTGGACTATTTACATACTGCTCTAGAAAACCCTCCTGGATGCTCCTTACAAATTCTGCTCCATCTAGACCTCTAACATTAAGTGAATCCCAGTCAATGTTGGGAAAATTAAAATCTCCTATCACCACCACCCTGTTGCTCCTACAGCTTTCCATAATCTGTTTACATATTTGTACCTCTATCTCACGCTCACTGTTGGGAGGCCTGTAGTACAGCCCCAACATTGTTACCGCACCCTTCCTATTTCTGAGTTCTACCCATATTACCTCACAGCTCGAGTCCTCCATAGTGCCTTCCTTCAGCACAGCTGTGATATCCTCTTTGACCAGTAATGCAACTCCTCCACCCCTTTTACATCCCTCTCTATCCTGCCTGAAGCATCGGTATCCTGGGATATTTAGTTGCCAATCATGCCCTTCCCTTAACCAAGTCTCAGTAATAGCAATAACATCATACTCCCAGGTACTAATCCAAGCCCTAAGTTCATCTGCCTTACCTACTACACTTCTTGCATTAAAACAAATACACCTCAGACCACCAGTCCCTTTGCTTTCATCATCTGCTCCCTGCCTACTCTTTCCCTTAGTCACGCTGACTTCATTATCTAGTTCCTTACAGACTTTAGTTACTACATCCTTACTCTCCACTGACCTCATTTGGTTCCCATCCCCCTACCACATTAGTGTAAACCCTCCCCAACAGCGTTGGCAAAAGCACCCCCAAGGACATTGGTTCCAGTCCGGCCCAGGTGTAGACCGTCCAATTTGTAATCGTCCCACCTCCCCCAGAACCGGTCCCAATGTCCCAAAAATCTGAACCCCCTCCCTCCTGCACCTTCTCTCAAGCCACGCATTCATCCTGACTATTCTTTCATTTCTGCTCTGACTATCACGTAGCACTGGTAGCAATCCTGAGATTACTACCTCTGAGGTCCTACTTTTTAACTTGGTTCCTAACTCCCTAAATTCTGCTTGTATCCCTAGGATTAAGTTCAGTACTGCTCCTTTTCTTGTAGGACTTTCTACATACTGGCTCAAAAAGTTCTCCTGTATGCATTTTAAGAATTCCGCCCCCTTTAAGCCTTTTGCACTAAGACTATCCCAGTTGATATTGGGGAAGTTGAAATCCCCTACTATTATTACCCTATTATTTTTACACCTCTCTGAGATTTGCCCACATATCTGCTCCTCTATCTCTCCCTGACTGTTTGGTGGCTTGTAGTACACTCCCAGCCAAGTGATCGCCCCCTTTTTGTTTTTTAAGTTCTCCCCATATGGCCTCTTTTGAGGAAAATTCTAAGATATCATCCTTACTGCAGTAATTGACTCCTTGATCAACAGTGCAATGCCATCTCCTCTTTTACCCCCTCCGCTGTCACGCCTGAAGATTCTATACCCTGGAATATTGAGCTGCCAGTCCTGCCCCTCTCTCAACCATGTCTCTGTGATAGCAATAATATCATAATGGCATATACTAATCATCGCCCTCAATTAATCTGTCTTATTAGTAAGACTCCTTGCATTTAAATAGATGCAATCAAGCCTTGCATTTTTCACTTGTGTCTTAACAGGTCTATATTTGCTCTGTCTTCCAAACTGGCTCAGTTTCTCTTCTAAATTTGGCTGTGCATCACCCCCTACTGTACCTCCACTCTGTATCCCATCCCCCTGCCAAATTAGTTTAAACCCCCCGAACAGCACTAGCAAATCTCCCAGCAAGGATGTTGGTCCCATTCCGGTTCAGATGCAACTTGTACAGGTCCCACCTTTGCCAGAAACAGACCCTGTGATCCAGGAAACTAAAGTCTTCCCTCCTGCACCATCTCCTCAGCCACACATTCATCTGCTCTGTCCTCCTATTCCTATACTCACTAGCATGTGGCACTGGGAGTAATCCAGAGATTACAACCTTTGAGGTCCTGCTTTTTAATCTGCTACCTAGCTCCCTAAATTCTTGTTGCAGGACCTCATCCCTCTTTCTACCTATGTCGTTTGTACCAATGTGTACCATGACCTTTGACTATTCACCCTCTCCCTTCAGAATGTCCTGCAGCCGCTCCGAGACATCCTTGACCCTAGCACCAGTGAGGCAACAAACCATCCTGGAGTCTCGTTTGCGGCCACAGAAACGCCTGTCTGTCACCCTTACGATTGAATCCCCTATCAGTATAGCTCTCCCACTCTTTCCCTCCCCTGCTGTGCAGCAGAGCCGTCCGTGGTGCCACAGACCTGGCTGTTGCTGCTTTCCCCTGGGAGGTCATCCCCCCCACCAACAATATCCAAAGTGGTATATCTGTTTGGGAGGGGGATGGCCCTAGGGGACTCCTGCACTACCTGCCTGCGCCTACTACTCTTCCTGGTGCTCACTCATCACTTTTATGCCTCTGCAGCCATTACCTGCGGTGTGACCACCTCACTAAACGTGCTATCCATGACGTCCTCAGTATCGCGGATGCTCCACAGTGAATCCATCCGCAGCTCCAGCTGTGCAATGCGGTCAGCCAGTAGCTGCAGCTGGACACACTTCCTGCACACATGGTCGCCAGGGACACTGGAAGTGTAGAATAAGGTCCCTATCATAATTAGTACTCTAAATGAAATCGAGTAACTCAGGAGCTTAATCTAAGGATAAGTCATGGCAGGAGACACTTCCAGTGTCCCTGATTTCTCACATAGCGCAGGAGGAGCATGCCAAGGGGCTGAGCTCTCCTGCCATGACTTATCCTTAGATTAAGCTCCTTAGTTACTCGCTTTAATTTAGAGTACTAATTAGGATAGGGACCTTATTCTACTTCAAACACAATCTACTACAATCTAAATTCCCTACCTTCACTTTTACTTCAGCTATTGAAAGTAGTTAAAAAGGGTATAAATACTCACCTGTTCCTACTCACCAATCAGCTGCCTCCCCTTGCAACGCGTCACTTTCTGAACTGTGACGTCAGTCCTGAAACTCTTTCACTGTCCCTGTGAGAGTGTGTGAGAGTATGTCTCTTTTAAGCCACTGGAACTCCCGCTCACCGGTGCCTGTCTCCTCACAGGTCCACTTGATCTGGCTCTTTCCCTGGCCTTTCGCAGCCTCTTTTAAGCTGCTGGAACTCCCACTCACCGGTGCCTGTCTCCTCGCAGGTCCGCATGGTCTGGCCTTATTACTGTTGCTCGAGCTTGCTGTAGTCCTTGATTGAAGATATGGTCTGGCATTTCGTTGGAGTCCAGTATTAGTCTTCTTAAAACCTTGTTCACGTCGGAATTCTTTCTCTCTTTTAGTTTCATGTGTTTTCACAAGATTCAGTTTCGTGGGAAGAGATGAAGGCAGGCAGACAGGAGATGTTCTTAATCCCAGGAGAAGGTCTTTACTCCAAGAGCACACAGATTTGTCTGCCTGGCAATTCCTTTGTTTGGGAGTTCAAAAACTCTGGAGCAGCCAGTCAGTCATGTGACCAAAACTGGTCTGACCACTTCTGTATATTGGAGGAACAGGGATTGACTCCCTTTGTTGGGGTTTGGCAGTGAGGGGACACAGTGAGGGGACACATGTGACTGAGTGAGACATTTCCAGAGTGAAGTTGGAAGTCTGGTGCACGTGGGAATTCGATGCAGAAGGGGAAATATTGCACCTGTTTCAGCGAAACAAAATAAGTGACAGCCATTTGCTAGTTTATTCCTCAGGGCAATGCCTTGACAAATCAGAGTCAAGATGTCTTGTTTATATGTTAAACATAGCTTGGCAGTTAACTGTCAGTCACTGTAAATTGGTACATTCTCCATGGCAACGTCTCTACCAATGAAAGTTCACTTGCCAACCAATCAGCATTCTCTTTGCATACAGTATAAAGTTGTTTTCCCTTACATTGGTATTCTTGTGGAATGTCCTGATGAGTGCAAGATGAAAAGCTTCAACAACACGTCTCTAATTTCAGCAATACTCAAGTTCTGTACTATCAAACAACTATTTACTTCAGCTGTATGAATTATTAACTAATTGACTAATTAAGAAAATCAGGTTGTACAGAGATGGCAGGGCTGGTGGTGTGCTACAATTACAGCGTGTGGGTATCTGTGGAATGCACTGCAATCCCGGACAACCATGTCTGCAGTAAGTGTCTGTAAGAGCTTTCATGACTTCAGCTCAGAATTGCTGAGCTGGAGACTGAGTAGCAGACATTGCAGAGCATCAGGGAGGGGGAGAGTTACTTGTTCCAGGAGACAGTCACACACCTTAGAGTAGGGAGGCCATTAGAGATGGCCAATGGACAGGAGGGTGTGACTGTGAGTGAGGCAGATAGAGGGAATCAGTATGTAGTGATGGAGGAGCCTTAGCCTCTGACCTTGTCCAACAGATACGAGGTCCTTGCTAACTGCATGGATGAAGAAAAGGACTGCAAGGTGGGTGAGCAGAGTGACCATGGTGAAAGATGCCATTCATTGGGGAGAGTGAAGAGGAATGGAGTAGTGATAGGAGACAGTATAGTCAGGGGGATAGATACTGTTCTCTGTAGCCGCGAACGGGAGCTCCGATGGCTGTGTTGCCTTCCCGGTGCCAGAGCTAAGGACATCTCCTCGCGGCTGGAGAGGAACCTGGAGTGGGAGGGGGAGGATCCAGTTGTCGTGGTCCATGTGGGAAACCAATGACAGAGGTAGCACCAGAAATAATCTACATTCTCGGAGAAGACTCGGAGGGCGGGGTTCCGGACCGGTAACTATAAAAAACTTACCTCTGGTAAAAAAAAACTGAAAAGTGATGTCACAGGAAAGCTGTGACCTGATTGGCTGGTAGGGAATCTGTACTGAATTTGAAAATAAAACATTGGTAAAAATTGATTAAAACCCTTAATTAACTAATTAATAAGTAGAGTAACAAAACCAGAGGGAGGAGATTACTGTATTTAGTTAGCATTTAATATTTGTAGTAGAAATTAAGCACTAGGGACCATATAGTTAATTATAACAATTTAGTAAGGATTTACTAAATTTAATTTAACAATTTAATAAGTATTTATTTATTTTATATTAATTACCTAATTAGTGCTAGAAATGACAGTTAGAGGGGTGAAGTGCTTCACCTGTGAGATGTGGGAAGTCCGTGACACTTCCAGCGTTCCGGACGACTACATCTGCAGGAAGTGTACCCAGTTGCAGCTCCTCACAGACCGCATGGATTGGTTGGAGCGGCAACTGGATGCACTTAGGAGCATGCAGGTGGCAGAAAGCGTCATAGACAGGAGTTTTAGAGAAGTGGTTACACCCAAGGTGCAGGCAGATAGATGGGTGGCTGCAAGAAGGGGCAGGCAGTCAGTGCAGGAATCCCCTGTGGCTATCCCCCTCTCCAACAAGTATACCGTTTTGGATACTGTTGGGGGGGATGGCCTATCAGGGGAAAACAGCAGCAGTCAGAGCAGTGGCACCACGGCTGGCACTGTTGTTCAGCAGGGAGGGACAAAGCACAGAAGAGCAATAGTTATAGGGGACTCTATAGTCAGGGGCACAGATAGGCGCTTCTGTGGATGGGAAAGAGACTCCAGGATCGTATGTTGCCTCCCTGGTGCCAGGGTCAAGGATGTCTCTGAACGGACAGGGGGCATTCTGAAGGGGGAGGGTGAACAGCCAGAGGTTGTGGTACACATCGGTACCAACGACATGGGCAGGAAGAGTGATGAGGTCCTGCAGGGGGAGTTTAGGGAGTTAGGTAGAAAGTTAAAAACAGGACCTCGAGGGTTGTAATCTCAGGATTACTCCCTGTGCCATGTGCCAGTGAGGCTAGAAATAGGAAGATAGTGCAGCTAAACACATGGCTGAACAGCTGGTGTAGAAGGGAGGGTTTCAGATATCTGGACCATTGGGATCTCTTCAGGGACAGATGGGACCTGTACAAGAAGGACGGGTTACATCTAAACTGGAGGGGCACAAATATCCTGGCTGCGAGGTTTGCTAGCGTCACTCGGGAGGGTTTAAACTAGTGTGGCAGGGGGGTGGGAACCAGAGCAGTAGGACAGCAAGTGAAATAAATGAAGGGGAACTAGTAAATAAGGCCAGTAAGACTAAGAGGAAGAGCAGGCAGGGAGATGTTGTGGAGAACAGCGGGACTTGTGGTCTGAAGTGCATTTGTTTCAATGCGAGAAGTATAACAGGTAAGGCAGATGAACTTAGAGCTTGGATTAGTACTTGGAACTATGATGTTGTTGCTATTACAGAGACTTGGTTGAGGGAAGGACAGGATTGACAGCTAAATGTTCCAGGATTTAGAAGCTTCAGGCGGGATAGAGGGGGATGTAAAAGGGGTGGGGGAGTTGCATTACTGGTTAAGAAGAATATCACAGCTGTACTGCGGGAGGACACCTTGGAGGGGTCATGCAGCGAGGCAATATGGGTGGAGCTCAGGAATCGGAAGTGTGCAGTCACGATGTTGGGGGTTTACTACAGGCCTCCCAACAGCCAGCGGGAGGTAGAGGAGCAGATATGTAGACAGATTTTGGAAAGATGTAAAGGTAACAGGGTTGTAGTGATGGGTGATTTTAACTTCCCCTATATTGACTGGGACTCACTTAGTGCTGGGGGCTTGGATGGGGCAGAATTTGTAAGGAGCATCCAGGAGGGCTTCTTGAAACAATACGTAGATAGTCCAACTAGGGATGGGGCTGTACTGGACCTGGGAATGGGGAATGAGCCCGGCCAGGTGGTCGAAGTTTCAGTAGGGGAGCATTTCGGGAACAGTGACAATAATTCCATAAGTTTTAAGGTACTTGTGGATAAGGATAAGAGTAGTCCTCGGGTGCAGGTGCTAAATTGGGGGAAGGCTAATTATAAAAATATTAGGCAGGAACACAAGAATTTAGATTGGGGGCGGCTGTTTGAGGGTAAATCAACATCTGACATGTGGGAGTCTTTCAAACGTCACTTGATTAGGATCCAGGACCAGCATGTTCCTGGGAGGAAGAAGGATAAGTTTGGCAAGTTTTGGGAACCTTGGATAACGTGGGATATTGTGAGCCTAGTCAAAAAGAAAAAGGAAGCATTCGTAAGGGCTTGAAGGCTGAGAACAGACAAATCCCTTGAGGAATATAAAGACAGTAGGAAGGGACTTAAGCAAGGAGTCAGGAGGGCTAAAAGGGGTTATGAGAAGTCATTGCCAAACAGGATTAAGGAAAATCCCAAGGCTTTTTATACGTATATAAAGAGCAAGAGGGTAACCAGGGAAAGGGTTGGCCCACTCAAGGACAGAGAAGGGAATCTATGTGTGGAGCCAGAGGAAATGAGTGAGGTTCTAAATGAGTACTTTGCATCAGTATTCACCAAGGAGAAGGACTTGGTGGATGATGAGCCTAGGGAAGGGAGTGTAGATAGTCTCAGTCATCTCATTATCAAAAAGGAGGAGATGTTGGGTGTCTTGCAAAACATTAAGGTAGATAAGTCCCCAGGGCCTGATGGGATCTACCCCAGAATATTGAGGGAGGCAAGGGAAGAAATTGCTGGGGCCTTGACAGAAATCGTTGCATCCTCACTGGCTACAGGTGAGGTCCCAGAGGACTGGAGAATAGCCAATGTTGTTCCTTTGTTTAAGAAGGGTGGTAAGGATAATCCAGGAAATTATAGGCCGGTGAGCCTTACGTCAGTGGTAGGGAAATTATTAGAGAGGTTTCTTCGGGACAGGATTTACTCCCATTTGGAAACAAACAAACCTATTAGCGAGAGGCAGCATGGTTTTGTGAAGGGGAGGTTGTGTCTCACTAACTTGATTGAGGTTTTTGAGGAAGTGACGAAGATGATTGATGAAGGAAGGGCAGTGGATGTTATCTATATGGACTTCAGTAAAGCCTTTGACAAGGTCTCTCATGGCAAGACTGATACAAAAGGTGAAGTCACATGGGATCAGAGGGGAGGTGGCAAGATAGATACAGAACTGGCTCGGTCATAGAAGACAGAGGGTAGCAGTGGAAGGGTGCTTTTCTGAATGGAGGGATGTGACTAGTGGTGTTCCGCAGGGATCAGTGCTGGGACCTTTGCTGTTTGTAGTAAATATAAATGATTTTGAGGAAAATGTAGCTGGTCTGATTAGTAAGTTTGCAGACGACACAAAGGTTGGTGGGGTTGCGGACAGTGATGAGGATTGTCAGAGGATACAGCAGGATATAGATCGGTTGGAGACTTGGGAGGAGAAATGGAAGATGGAGTTTAATTCGGAGAAATGTGAGGTAATGCATTTTGTAAGGTCTAATGCAGGTGGGAAGTATACAGTAAATGGCAGAACCCTTAGGAGTATTGACAGGCAGAGAGATCTGGGCGTACAGGTCCACAGGTCACTGAAAGTGGCAACGCAGGTGGATAAGGTAGTCAAGAAGGCATACGGCATGCTTGCCTTCATCGGTCGGGGCATAGAGTATAAAAATAGGCAAGTCATGCTGCAGCTGTACAGAACTTTAGTTAGGCCACACTTAGAATATTGCGTGCAATTCTGGTCGCCACACTACCAGAAGGACATGGAGGCTTTGGAGAGGGTACAGAAGAGGTTTACCAGGATGTTGCCTGGTGTGGAGGGCATTAGCTATGAGGAGAGGTTGGAAAAACTCGGATTGTTTTCACTGGAACGACGGAGGTGGATGGGCGACATGATCGAGGTTTACAAAGTTATAAGCGGCATGGACAGAGTGGATAGTCAGAAGATTTTTCCCAGGGTGGAAGAGTCAGTTACTAGGGGACATAGGTTTAAGGTGAGAGGGGAAAAGTTTAGAGGGTATGTGCGAGGCAAGTTTTTTACACAGAGTGGGGTGAGTGCCTGGAACTTGTTGCCGGGGGAGGTGGTGGAAGCAGGTACCATCGAGACGTTTAAGAGGCATCTTGACAAATACATGAATAGGAAGGGAATAGAGGGATACGGACCCCGGAAGTGCAGAAGGTGTTAGTTTGGTCAGGCATCAAGATCGGCGCAGGCTTGGAGGGCCGAATTGCCTGTTCCTGTGCTGTACTGTTCTTTGTTCTTTGTTTTTTGTTCTTTGATCTGCTTAGAGAATTTGAGGAGTTAGGGTCCAAACTAAAATGCAGAACATCAAAGGTAATCATCTCCGGATTGTTACCTGAGCCATACGCAAATTGGCACAGGGTCAAGCAGATTAAAGAACTAAATGATTGGCTGAAAGAGTGGTGTGGGAAGAAGGATTTCGATTCTTGGGGCACTGGCATCAGTACTCAGGGAAGAGGGAGCTAATCCATTGGGATAGGCTTCATTTGAACTGGGCTGGGACCAGTGTCTTGGCCAATCACATAACTAGGGCTGTGGACAGGGCTTTAAACTAACAGAGTGGGGGGAGGGTTTGGGTAAAGGGAAATTTAGAAATCCAGAGAGAGGTCAGGACATCAGAGCAGGATAGTGATGTGGGTAATTCCCAACAGAATGGGACAGGAAGGGACAGAGAGTTTAACAAAAATTGTATGTTGGCAAATAAGGTCATTGCAGGGAATAGAGGTAACAAAATGAAATTAAAATTCCTTTATCTGGATGCATGAAGCATCTGTAATAAGATAGATGAACTAGCGGCACGAATAGAGGTAAATGATTTAGATCTAATTTCTATTACCGAGACATGGTTACAAGGAGATCAAGGCTGGGAAATAAATATTCCAGGATACACAATATTTCGGAGAAACAGACAGAATGGCAAAGGAGGAGGGATAGTCCTGATAGTAAAGGATGGCATAAGGTCATTAATAAGAAGGGATCTGGCCTCAGAAAATCATGAAGTAGAATCAGTTTCAGTGGAAATTAGAAATATCAGAAGTCAGAAAACACTGGTGGGAGTAATTTACAGGCTCCCTAACAGTAGTTATATTATTGGACAGAACATTAAATGAGAAATTATTGGAGCTTCTAACAAAGGTAATGTAGTAATTGTGGGGGACTTTGATCTATATATAGACTGGGACAAATTGGCAACAGTGGTCAAGAAGATGAATTTGTAGAATGTTTTTGTGACTGTTCCTTGGAGCAATATGTTGTAGAACTGACTAGGGATAAAGCTATCTTAGATCGAGTATTGTGTAATGAAACAGGGTTAATTAGCAATATCATAGCAAAAGATCCACTGGGAAATAGTGATCATAATACCATTGAATTTCAGGTTAAGTTTGAAAGTGACACATTTCAATCACAAACAAAAATCTTAAGTAGTCATTTGGTTATACAGAACTTGAGTATTGCTGAAAATAGAGACATGTTGTCGAAGCTTTTTATCCTGAACTCAGCAGGAAAATCCAGAAGAATACCACTGTAATGGAAAACAACAACACTTCACACAGTTCAAAAACAAAAACTCATCAAGAAAGACCCATCCGTGGTACATTCAGGAAGTTAAGGAGAGTATGAGACTAAAAGAAGAGGCTTACAATGTTGCAAAAAATAGTAACAAGTCTGAGGATTGAGAATGTTTTAGAAACCAGCAAAGGGCACCAAAAAGTTGATAAAAAGGGAAAAGATAGAATATGAGTAAAGTAGCCAGCAATATAAAAACAAATTGTAAGAATTTTTTTTAAGTACATAAAAAAGAAGAGAGTAGCTAAAGTAGACATTGGTCCCTTAGAGGCAGAGACAGGAAAAATCATCATGGTGAATGAGGAAATGGCAGAGGTATTGAACAAACATTTTGTGTCTGTCTTCACAGTAGAAGACACAAGTTCCATACCAGAAATAGGCAGTAACCTGGAGGCTAAAAAGAGTGAGGAAATTAAGGAAATTGACATCAGCCGAGAAAATGTATTGGAGAAACTTGAGGAACTAAAATCTGACAAGTCCCCAGGGCCGGATGTCCTACACCTAAGGATTCTAAAGCAGATAGCTGCAGAGATAGTGGATGCGCTGGCTATGATTTTCCAAAGTTCCTTAGATTCAGGAATGGTCCCGTCAAATTGGAAGTTGGCAAATGCTACACCGCTTTTCAAGAAAGGAGGTGGAGAGAAAACAGGGAACTACAGGCCAGTTAGCCTAACATCAGTCATTGGGAAGATGCTGGAAACTATTATTAAGGAAGTCTTAACATTATTAAAGAAGTCTTAACGTGATTAGAACATGTCATTATGGTTTTACTAAAGGGAGATCCGGTTTGACAAAATGATCAGAATTTTTTGAGGATGTAACTAGTAGGGTAGATAAAGGGGAACCAGTAGATGTTGTATACCTGGATTTCCAAAAGGCATTCGATTAGGTGCCACACAAAAGGTTAATTGGCAAGATAAGGGCTCATGGAGTTGGGGATAATATATTAGCGTGGGTAGAGGATTGGTTAACAGACAGGAAGCAACGAGTGGGCATAAACGGGGCATTTTCAAGTTGGCAGGCAGTAAATAGCGAAGTGCCTCAATGATCAGTGCTGGGGCCTCAGCTATTTACAATCAATATTAATGACTTGCATGAAGAGACAGAGAGTAATGTATCTAAGTTTGCTGATGATACAAATGTAGGTGGAAAGGTAAGCTGTGGGGAAGACACAGAGAGGCTGCAATGAGATATAAACAGGTTAAGTGAGTGGGCAACAAGATGGCAGATGGAGTATAATGTAAGGAAGTGTGAAGTTATGCACTTTGGTCGTAAGAATAGAAAAGCAGAATATTTTTTCAAAGGTGTGAAACTTGTAAGGGTCGATGTTCAAAGAGACCTGGGTGTGCATATACAAGGAATGCAGAAAGTTAACATGCAGGTACAGCAAGCAATTAGGAAGGCAAATGGCATGTTGGTCTTTATCACAAGGGGGTTGGAGTAAGGGGTAAGGAAGTATTGCTACAATTAGAGTCATATAGTCATAGAGTCGTACAGCATGGAAACAGGCCCTTCGGCCCACCGCGTCCATGCCGACCATAATGCCTATCTATCCTAATCCCACCTGCCTGCATTAATTCCATATCCCTCTATGCCTTGCTCATTCAAGTACCTGTCCAGATGCCTCTTAAATGTTGCTACTGTTCCTGCCTCCACCACCTCCTCAGGCAGCTCATTCCAGATACCCACTATTCTTTGTGTGAAAAATTTACCCATTTGATCCCCTTTAAACCTCCTCCTTCTCACCTTAAATCTATGCCCTCTAGTTTAATTGACCCCTACCATGGGAAACAGACTCTGGCTATCTACCCATCTATGCCTCTCATAATTTTATATACCTCTATCATGTCCCCTCTCAGTCTCCTTCGCTCCAGGGAAAACAGACCCAGCCTATCCAATCTCTCTTTATAACTCAAGCCCTCCAAACCAGGCAACATCCTTGTGAATGTTTTCTGCACCCTCTCTAGCTCAATCACATCTTTCCTGTAGTGCGGCGACCAGAACTGCACACAGTACTCCAAATGCGGCCTAGCCAACGTTATGTACAACTGTGACATGACGTCCCAACTCTTGTACTCAATGCTTCAGCCGATGAAGGCAAGCATGCCATACGCCTTCTTCACCACCCTGTCTACCTGTGTTGCCACTTTCAGGGAACTATGTACTTGCACCCCAAGGTCTCTCTGCTCAACAACACTCCCCAGGGCCCTGCCATTCACTGTATATGTCCTGCCCTGGTTTAACTTCCCAAAATGCATCACTTCACACTTGTCTGCGTTAAATTCCATTTGCCAATCCCTTGCCCACTTTCCTAGTTGATCTATATCCTGTTGTAACCTTAGACAACCTTCTTCACTGTCCACTATACCATCAATTTTGGTGTCATCTGCAAACTTACTAATCATGTCCCCTACATTCACCTCCAAGTCATTAATATATATGACAAACAACAGAGGGCCCAGCACCGATCCCTGTGGCACGCCACTGGTCACCGGCCTCCAATCTGAAAAACAACCCTCCACTACCACCCTCTGCCTCCTATCTCCAAGCCAATTTTGTATCCAATTTGCTAGCTCACCCTGGATCCCATGTGTTCGAACCTTCTGGACTAGCCTACCATGCGGGACCTTGTCAAAGTCCATGTAGACAACGTCCATCACCCTGCCCTCATCAATCCTCTTCATCACCTCCTCAAAAAACTCAATCAAATTTGTGAGACTTGATTTCCCACGCACAAAGCCATGCTGACTATCCCTAATCAGACCATGCCTTTCCAAATGCATATAAATCCTGTCTCTCAGAATCCCTTCCAATAACTTTCCCACCACTGATGTAAGGCTCACCGGCCTGTAGTTCCCTGGCTTTTCCCTGCTGCCCTTCTTAAATAAAGGCACAACGTTAGCTATCCTCCAGTCTTCTGGTACCTCACCCGTGGTTAATGATGATACAAAAATCTCTGCCAGGGCCCCAGCAATCTCCTCCCTTGCTTCCCATAGCATCCTAGGATACACCTGGTCAGGCCCTGGGGATTTATCCACCTTAATGTGCTTCAAAACATTTTTGGTAGATTTTTGGTCTCTCAAGGAATCAAGGGATATGGGGAGCGGGCGGGAAAGTGGAATTGAATCCTAAGATCAACCAGGATTGTTTTGAATGGCGGAGCAGGCTCGATGGGTCATATGGTCTACTTATGCTCCTATTTCTTGTGTTCTTGTATTCTTGTGCTTTAGGTGGCATTGTAAGCAGTATAGATGGTAGCTTAAAATTGAAAAAGATATGAAAATATTAAGTGAATGGGCAAAACTCTGGCAAATAGATTTCAATATAGTCAAATGTGAGGTCATCCACTTTGGATCTAAAAAGGATTGAAGAGGATTCTTCCTAAAAGGTGAAAAGCTAGAAACATTGGAGGTCCAAAAGACTTGAGAGTCCAGGTCCATAAATCATTAAAATGTCACAAACAGATACAACCCATGCAGATCTTTCAGGAGTGAAATTAGGAAACAATTCTCCACACAAAGTGTGGTAAAAGTTTGGAACTCTTCTGCAAACAGCAATTGATGCTAGATCAATTGTTAATTTTAAATCTGAGATTGATAGGTTTTTGTAATCCAAAGGTGTTAAAGGATTTGGGGCAAAGACCATTTGGAGTTCGGCTACGGGTGAACCATGATCTCATTGAATGGTGGAACAGGCTCAAGGGGCTAAATGACCTGCTCATGTTCCTATGTCCTGTGTTCCGAGGCAATTGGAGCAAATCCACAGAAAGGGGAAGCTCTGCACAGAGGGAGGAGGAAAAGGGATCTCCACAGAATTTCCTACCCGACACGGCTTTTCAGGGAGTACTTTTCCTACTTCTACCTCATCCAGGAGTAATGCCTGAGCCACCTGAGATTCAGCAAAGAGTCACAGAGCTGTACCACCTATTTCAACAGGACCTGTAGCCTCATATCAGTGGTTGTCAAGGTCACTGTTCCTCCAAACATCTACATGACTGGATCCTTCCTGGGGGGAAGCAGGTGACATAGTAAATATATCCCAGTAGGCTGTCCATCGCTGACACAGCAGCTTGCTCTTTATGCCAAGTAGCAGGATGAGGGTGTGCTGGCAGTTGAGAAGGGGCATAAGGCAGAGAGATGCTGCCATCCTCAATGTTCTTACTGACAGCGGATGCTGTGGGCCCTGCTCAGCCAGCCCATGATGAAGAGAACCAACTCCTCCGTAGGGCTGAGGAGATGCAGATATCATTGGCCCCCACTGGCTCTGCTGCTCTTCTATTGTTTGCCACCTTGTCCTGCAAGAGAGAGCGCAGAATTTCAACAGTTGCGCAGCCCTATGATTGTGTAATATGCCTGCCATAGTTGAATAGCTGGAGGTAGGTAGAGGCGGTGAGAGGTGGGTGTGAGGCTGGCAGCATTGGTAGGTGTGTGAGGGTGAACTGGAGTATCTGAATGTTAGGCGTGAGTCCCGAGTGCCAGGGAGTGCTGTTGTGAATGATGGGAGTGTGGTGTGTTGAACAGTAGGAGGGGTGAGTGATGGGAGTGTGGTGTGTTGAACAGTAGGAAGGGTGAGTGATGAGGGTGAGTGATGGGAGTGTGGTGTGATGAGCAGTAGGAGGGGTGAGTGATGAGGGTGAGTGATGGGAGTGTGGTGTGTTGAGCAGTAGGAGGGGTGAGTGATGAGGGTGAGTGATGGGAGTGTGGTGTGTTGAATAGTAGGAGGGGTGAGTGATGGGAGTGTGGTGTGTTGAATAGTAGGAGGGGCGAGTGATGGGAGTGTGGTGTGTTGAGCAGTAGGAGGGGTGATTGATGAGGGTGAATGATGGGAGTGTGGTGTGTTGAGCGGTAGGAGGGGTGAGTGATGGAAGTGTGGTGTGTTCAGCAGTAGAAGGGGTGAGTGATGGGAGTGTGGTGTGTTGAACAGTAGAGGGGTGAGTGATGAGGGTGAGTGATGGGAGTGTGGTGTGTTGAACAGTAGGAAGGGTGAGTGATGAGGGTGAGTGATGGGAGTGTGGTGTGTTGAGCAGTAGGAGGGGTGAGTGATGAGGGTGAGTGATGGGAGTGTGGTGTGTTGAACAGTAGGAAGGGTGAGTGATGAGGGTGAGTGATGGGAATGTGGTGTATTGAACAGTAGGAGGGGTGAGTGATGAGGGTGAGTGATGGGAGTGTGGTGTGTTGAACAGTAGGAGGGGTGAGTGATGAGGGTGAGTGATGGGAGTGTGGTGTGTTGAACAGTAGGAGGGGTGAGTGATGAGGGTGAGTGATGGGAATGTGGTGTGTTGAGCAGTAGGAGGGGTGAGTGATGGGAGTGTGGTGTGTTGAATAGTAGGAGGGGTGAGTGATGGGAGTGTGGTGTGTTGAGCAGTAGGAGGGGTGAGTGATGAGGGTGAGTGATGGGAGTGTGGTGTGTTGAGCAGTAGGAGGGGTGAGTGATGGGAGTGTGGTGTGTTGAACAGTAGGAGGGGTGAGTGATGAGGGTGAGTGATGGGAGTGTGGTGTGTTGAACAGTCGGAGGGGTGAGTGATGCGAGTGTGGTGTGTTGAACAGTAGGAGGGGTGAGTGATGAGGGTGAGTGATGGGAGTGTGGTGTGTTGAATAGTAGGAGGGGTGAGCGATGAGGGTGAGTGATGGGAATGTGGTGTGTTGAACAGTAGGAGGGGTGTGTGATGCGAGTGTGGTGTGTTGAACAGTAGGAGGGGTGAGTGATGCGAGTGTGGTGTGTTGAACAGTAGGAGGGGTGAGTGATGAGGGTGAGTGATGGGAGTGTGGTGTGTTGAATAGTAGGAGGGGTGAGTGATGAGGGTGAGTGATGGGAGGGTGGTGTGTTGAGCAGTAGGAGGGGTGAGTGATGAGGGTGAGTGATGGGAGTGTGGTGTGTTGAGCAGTAGGAGTGTTGAGTGATGAGGGTGCGTGGTGCAAGTATGGTGTGTTGAACAGTTGGAGGGGTGAGTGATGGGAGTGTGATGTGTTGAATAGTAGGAGGGGTGAGTGATGAGGGTGAGTGATGGGAGTGTGGTGTGTTGAGCAGTAGGAGGGGTGAGTGATGAGGGTGAGTGATGAGGGTGAGTGATGGGAGTGTGGTGTGTTGAGCAGTAGGAGTGTTGAGTGATGAGGGTGCGTGGTGCAAGTATGGTGTGTTGAACAGTAGGAGGGGTGAGTGATGAGGGTGAGTGATGGGAGTGTGGTGTGTTGAGCAGTAGGAGGGGTGAGTGATGAGGGTGAGTGATGTGAGTGTGGTGTGTTGAGCAGTAGGAGGGGTGAGTGATGAGGGTGAGTGATGCGAGTGAGGTGTGTTGAGCAGTAGGAGGGGTTGATGTTGTGGAGCATATTTTCCTTTGAAGACCATGACCATCTATGTGAGGTCATTAAATTTCTTCCAACACCATTGCCAGGTCCTTTGGGGCCAGAATCTGGGAGTTGGCCACCTGCACTCATTCCCTTTGGATGTTGATCCTCAAAAAGCCTCCTGGCCCCTTGCAAAAACATGCCATCTCTCTTCCTGTCACCCTCCATCACCAAGGCCTCCACTGCCACATCCATGACCCTTGGAACTCTCTGTCTTCCCTGTGCTCCACTTATTCAGCTTCTACTTGCATCCCTTTGCAGTACTGGTAGTTAGCAGTAGCTTCCTTCTAATGAGTGCAGCTGAAATATAAGAGTCTAGGCTGTCTTTTGGAGGTGCAGGTTCACTGGGATATGTGTTAGCCTCACTAGCTGCTGGAACTCCTGTTGAGTATTCAGCTAGCTGGCAATGTGGGTCCTGCTCAGGATGAATACTATAATAAGCCAATAAGGGCAGCATCATGAAGTTTGTGTGTTGCCTGTCTCAATGGGATGAGGCAATGGGCAGATCATAAATCAGGACCCTTGCACCCAAAAATTCCGGGAAACAATATTTTACCTCCTGTAGCACAGTCAGGTCCCAGGACAGAACTATACCTTTAAGTAAAAAGTGCAAATCTCGGTGCACCGTTGCCTTGGTGATCACAGTGGATGTTTGTTTCCAAGAATAATTCTCCTCTCCTCCATGATCAAATTGTCTTGTTTTTCACAGTGAAAAATTTGGGGAAATCTTTAATTTAAAACAAACATTTGCAGGATCCTAACATGTGAGATGTTTCTTTAAAGCTGTGTTTTTTCATGGTTGTAAATTATGGCTGATATAAGTTAAACAGTGGTTGTAAGCATAATCCCAGGACATCGCATGCTCTGGCTTGCACCTTTCCTCGGTACCTTTGAGTTACAAACTGAGAGAGAAAGTCCATTTCTTCTCTACTGAGCCTCAGCAATACAGCTCATTCCACACCTAGGAAATCTTGTCAGACCATTCACTTCATCAGATGAGACTGATGAAGTATCTCTGCTCACTTTTCCTTCATAGCCTGTCACTGTTTTCTGGACTGAGAGATAGAAAATGTTGTTCACTATTTACCAATTGTTACAACCAGGTGAGGAAGGGGTCTTAGGCTCCCCTTTTGCCTCTTCTCTGGTTTGACTGCAACAGGGTTTATTCTTTTTTAATATGGTGATTTAACTTACCACCTTACTACCATTATAGCATACAAGGCTACGGGCCAAGTGCTGGAAAATGGGATTAGAATAGGTGCTTGATGGCCGGCTCTGACAGGATGGGCCGAAGGGCCTGTTTCTGTGCTGTATAACTCTATGACTCTATGATCTCAGTGAGCACTCACTCCTGTTCCTCGAATGTAATTGCAAATGAACCAATCAGATATGTTTTCTTGAGGTTAAACAAGAAAAGTGTAAGTTTATTAACCTTGAAACTCTAAACCAGTTAAAATTACTAAAGTTCACGACGCATCCATGCTCGCATTCACACGAGAAGCACACACACAAATAGATTACAGAGGGGAAAAATAGAGTTGGGAGGTTGGAGTAGAGTCCTTAATCTAAATGGAATTTAAATACTGCGTCTCAGTGTCTTTATTTGAAATTAAAGTCTTGAAGTCCTCGCTAGGCCACGTGCACAATTCGGGATTTCTTCTCTGGTTCCAGAAGGACGAAGAGGAGCTTTATCCATGTCCTCTCTGTTGCTGACTGTGAGGATCTGTAGATTTGAGGTTTAGCTGCAGCTGAACCTTGCCTGGGACCTTACTAGAAAGGGAGAGAGGAGATGGTCCTTCCCTGGCGTTCAGCTACCGTCTACCATAGAACTATAGAACAATTATGACACAGAAGGAGGCAATTCAGCCCATCATGCTTGCGCTGGCCGAAAAAACTAGCCGCCCAATCTACTCCCACCTTTCAGCACCTGGTCCATAGCCTTGCAGGTTACAGCACTTCAGGTGCATGTCCAATTAGAACATTACAGCGCAGTACAGGCCCTTCGGCCCTCGATGTTGCGCCGACCTGTGAAACCATCTGACCTACACTATTCCATTTTCATCCATATGTCTATCCAATGACCACTTAAATGCCCTTAAAGTTGGCGAGTCTACTACTGTTGCAGGCAGGGCGTTCCACGCCCCTACTACTCTCTGAGTAAAGAAACTACCTCTAACATCTGTCCTATATCTATCACCCCTCAACTTAAAGCTATGTCCCCTCATGTTTGCCATCACCATCCGAGGAAAAAGACATCTCACTATCCACCCTATCTAACCCTTTGATTATCTTATATGTCTCTATTAAGTCACCTCTCCTCCTCCTTCTCTCCAACGAAAACAACCTCAAGTCCCTCAGCCTTTCCTCGTAAGACCTTCCCTCCATACCAGGCAACATCCTAGTAAATCTCCTCTGCACCCTTTCCAAAGCTTCCACATCCTTCCTATAATGCGGTGACCAGAACTGCACGCAATACTCCAGGTGCGGCCTCACCAGAGTTTTGTACAGCTGCAGCATGACCTCGTGGCTCCGAAACTCGATCCCCTTACTAATAAAAGCTAACACACCATATGCCTTCTTAACAGCCCTATTAACCTGGGTAGCAACTTGCAGGGATTTATGTATCTGGACACCAAGATCTCTCTGTTCATCTACACTACCAAGAATCTTCCCATTAGCCCAGTACTCTGCATTGCTGTTACTCCTTCCAAAGTGAATCACCTCACACTTTTCCGCATTAAACTCCCTTTGCCATCTCTCAGCCCAGCTCTGCAGCCTATCTATGTCCCTCTGTACCCTACAACATCCTTCGGCACTATCCACAACTCCACCGACCTTAGTGTCATCCGCAAATTTACTAACCCACCCTTCTACACCCTCTTCCAGGTCATTTATAAAAATGACAAACAGCAGTGGCCCCAAAACAGATCCTTGCGGTACACCACTAGTAACTAAACTCCAGGATGAACATTTGCCATCAACCACCACCCTCTGTCTTCTTTCAGCTAGCCAATTTTTGATCCAAAGCTCTAAATCACCTTCAACCCCATACTTCCATATTTTCTGCAATAGCCTACCATGGGGAACCTTATCAAACGCCTTACTGAAATCCATATACACCACATCCACTGCTTTACCCTCATCCACCTGTTTGGTCACCTTCTCGAAAAACTCAATAAGGTTTGTGAGGCACGACCTACCCTTCACAAAACCGTGCTGACTATCTCTAATGAACTTATTCTTTTCAAGATGATTATAAATCCTGTCTCTTATAACCTTTTCCAACATTTTACCCACAACCGAAGTAAGGCTCACAGGTCTATAATTACCAGGGCTGTCTCTACTCCCCTTCTTGAACAAGGGGACAACATTTGCTATCCTCCAGTCTTCCGGCACTATTCCTGTCGACAATGATGACATAAAGATCAAGGACAAAGGCTCTGCAATCTCCTCCCTGGCTTCCCAGAGAATCCTAGGATAAATCCCATCTGGCCCAGGGGACTTATCTATTTTCACACTTTCCAAAATTGCTAACACCTCCTCCTTGTGAACCTCAATCCCATCTAGCCTAGTAGTCTGAATCTCAGTATTCTCCTCGACAACATTTTCTTTCTCTACTGTAAATACTGACGAAAAATATTCATTTAACGCTACCCCTATCTCCTCTGATTCCACACACAACTTCCCACTACTATCCTTGATTGGCCCTAATCTAACTCTAGTCATTCTTTTATTCCTGATATACCTATAGAAAGCCTTAGGGTTTTCCTTGATCCTATCCGCCAATGACTTCTCATGTCCTCTCCTTGCTCTTCTTAGCTCTCCCTTTAGATCCTTCCTGGCTAGCTTGTAACTCTCAAGCGCCCTAACTGAGCCTTCACGTCTCATCCTAACATAAGCCTTCTTCTTCCTCTTGACAAGCGCTTCAACTTCTTTCGTAAACCATGGCTCCCTCGCTCGACAACTTCCTCCCTGCCTGACAGGTACATACGTATCAAGGACACACAGTAGCTGCTCCTTGAATAAGCTCCACATTTCGATTGTGCCCACCCCCTGCAGTTTCCTTCCCCATCCTACGCATCCTAAATCCTTGTCCAGGTACCTTTTAAAAGAGTTGAGGGTTTCTGCCTCCACCACAATTCCTGACAGTGAATTCCAGACACCCACTACCCTCTGGGTGAAAAAAATATTTCCTCATGTCCCCTCTAATCCTTCTACCAATCACCTTAAATCTGTGCCCCCGGTAATTGACCTCTCCACTAGGGGAAAGAAGTCCTTGCTGTCGACTGTATTTGGCCCCTCATAATTTGGTACTCCTCAATTAAGTCACCCCTCAGCCTACTCTGTTCTAAGGAAAACAACCCTAGCTGATTCAATCTTTCCTCATAGCTGCAACTTTCAAGCCCTGGCAACATTTGTATAAATCTCCTCTGTACTGTCTCCAGAGCAATTATGTCCTTCCTGTAATGTGGTGACCAGAACTGTACGCAATACTCCAAATGTGGCCGAACCAGCGTTTTATACAGTTCCAGCATTACATCCCTGCTTTTGTATTCTATAAGAACATGTGAATTAGGAGCAGGAGTAGGCCATTTGGCTCTTCAAGCCTGCTCCGCCATTCAATAAGTTCATGGCTGAACTGATTACTCCACATTTCCACCTACCTCCGATAACCTTTCACCCCCTTGCTTATCAAGAATCTATCTACATCTGCCTGAAAAATATTCAAATAAAGGAAAGCATTCCATATGCCTTCTTCACCACTCTATCTACCTGTCCTGTCACCTTCAGGGACCTGTGGACATGCACTCCAAGGTCTCTCACTTCTTCGACCCCTCTCAATATCCTCCTGTTTACTGTGTATTCCCTCGCTTTATTTACCCTCCCCAAATGTATTACCTCACACTTCTCCGGATTGAATTCGATTTTCCACCTTTCCACTCACTCAACAAAACCATTGATATCATTCTGGAGTTGACAGCTATCCTCTTCACTATCAACTACACGGCCAATTTTTGTGTTATCAGCAAACTTCCCAATCATGCCTCCCATATTTAACATATTTAAGTCCAAATCATTAATATATACCACAAACAGCAAGGGACCCAACACTGAACACTGTAGAACGCCACTGGAAACCACCTTCCATTCGCAAAAACATCCATCGACTACTACCCTTTGTTTCCTGTCACTGAGCCAAGTTTGGATCCAACCTGCCACATTCCCCTGTATCCCATGGGCTTTTACTTTTCTGACCAGTCTGTCATGTGGGACCATGACAAATGCCTTACTAAAATCCATGTAAACAACATCCACTGCACTTCCCTCATCAGTCCTCCTTGTTACTTCTGCAAAAAATTCATTTAAGTTAGTAAGAGGAGAGATTGAGTCAGTTAGGATTATATTCACTGGAGTTCAGAGGAGTGAGGAAGGATCTCATAGAAACCTATAAAATTCTAACAGGACTTGACAGAGTAGATGCAGGAAGGATGTTCCCGATGGTGGAGGAGTCCAGAACCAGGGGTCATAGTCTAAGGATACGGGGTAAACCTTTCAGGACTGAGATGAGGAGAAATTACTTCACGCAGAGAGTGGTGAACCTGTGGAATTCACTACCACAGAAAGCAGTTGAGGCCAAAACATTGTATGTTTTCAAGAAGGAGTTAGATATAGCTCTTGGGGCGAAAGGGATCAAAGGAAATGGGGGGAAAGCGGGAACAGGTTACTGAGTTGGATGATCAGCCATGATTTTAATGAATGGTGGAGCAGGCGCAAAGGGCCGAATGGCCTACTCCTGCTCCTATTTTCTATGTTTCTATGTAAGACATGACCTTCCCTTAACAAATCCATGCTGACTATCCCTGATTAATCCGTGCCTTTCTAAGTGACAGTTTATCCTGTCTCTCAGAATTAATTCTAATAATTTGCCCACCACCGAGGTCACACTGACAGGCCTATAATTATTTGGCCTTCCCTCGCACCCTTTTTAAACAATGGTATAACGTTCGCAGATGTCCAATCCTCTGGCACCTTGCCCGTATCCAGTGAGGATTTGAAGATGATCCTCAGCGCATCCACTATTTCCTCCCTGGCTTCCTTTAACAACTTGGAATGCAATCCATCCGGCCCTGGCGATTTATCCACTTTCAAGGATGTCAGACCCTCTAGTACTTCCTCTCTCATTATTCTTATTGTATCTAATATTTCACACTTTCACACCTTCTGAGGCACAATTCACAAACTCCCAGAGTTGCACAAGCAGTCAGGTGATGTGACAGCCTCTTTGTGTTTGAGTCAAAGTCTTACGGAATGTTCTTTGAAATTCAAGGCTTTCCTCATCCTGTTCAAACATACTTGGTCGGGGGGTTTTGGCTCGTTCAAAGTCAATGGGTGTTGATGGCTTTTGAGGACCAACATTGACCAAACCATTCTAGGCAATCAAATCAGAGAGCACCCTCAATGTTCTGGCGAGACAGGGTAATCACCTCTGTCTCCAGAGGACCCTCAATGTTCTGGCGAGACAGGGTAAGCAACTCTGTCTCCAAGGACCCTCAATGTTCTGGTGAGACAGGGTAATCACCTCTGTCTCCAGAGCACCCACATTGTTCTGGCGTGACAGGGTAATCACCTCTGTCTCCAGAGGACCCTCAATGTTCTGGTGAGACTGGGTAATCACCTCTGTCTCCAGAGGACCCTCAATGTTCTGGTGAGACTGGGTAATCACCTCTGTCTCCGGAGGACCTTCAATGTTCTGGTGAGACTGGGTAATCACCTCTGTCTCCAGAGGACCCTCAATGTTCTGGTGAGACTGGGTAATCACCTCTGTCTCCAGAGCACCCACATTGCTCTGGCGTGACAGGGTAATCACCTCTGTCTCCAGAGCACCCTCAATGTTCTGGCGTGACAGGGTAATCACCTCTGTCTCCAGAGGACCCTCAATGTTCTGGTGAGACAGGGTAATCACCTCTGTCTCCAGCGGACCCTCAATGTTCTGGTGGGACTGGGTAATCACCTCTGTCTCCAGAGGACTCTCAATGTTCTGGTGAGACTGGGTAATCACCTCTGTCTCCAGAGGACCCTCAATGTTCTGGCGTGACAGGGTAATCACCTCTGTCTCCAGAGGACCCTCAATGTTCTGGTGGGACTGGGTAATCACCTCTGTCTCCAGAGGATCCTCAATGTTCTGGTGAGACAGGGTAATCACCTCTGTCTCCAGAGGACCCTCAATGTTCTGGTGGGACTGGGTAATCACCTCTGTCTCCAGAGGACTCTCAATGTTCTGGTTAGACTGGGTAATCACCTCTGTCTCCAGAGGACCCTCAATGTTCTGGCATGACAGGGTAATCACCTCTGTCTCCAGAGGACCCTCAATGTTCTGGTGAGACTGGGTAATCACCTCTGTCTCCAGAGGACCCTCAATGTTTTGGCGAGACAGGGTAATCACCTCTGTCTCCAGAGCACCCTCAACGTTCTGGTGAGACTGGGTAATCACCTCTGTCTCCAGTGGACCCTCAATGTTCTGGCGAGACAGGGTAATCACCTCTGTCTCTAGAGGACCCTCAATGTTCTGGTGAGACTGGGTAATCACCTCTGTCTCCAGTGGACCCTCAATGTTCTGGCGTGACAGGGTAATCACCTCTGTCTCCAGAGGACCCTCAATGTTCTGGCGTGACAGGGTAATCACCTCTGTCTCCAGAGGACCCTCAATGTTCTGGCGGGACTGGGTAATCACCTCTGTCTCCAGAGCACCCTCAATGTTCTGGCGAGACTGGGTAATCACCTCTGTCTCCAGAGCACCCACATTGTTCTGGCGTGACAGGGTAATCACCTCTGTCTCCAGAGGACCCTCAATGTTCTGGTGGGACAGGGTAATCACCTCTGTCTCCAGAGGACCCTCAATGTTCTGGTGGGACTGGGTAATCACCTCTGTCTCCAGAGGACCCTCAATGTTCTGGTGAGACAGGGTAATCACCTCTGTCTCCAGAGGACCCTCAATGTTCTGGTGGGACTGGGTAATCACCTCTGTCTCCAGAGGACTCTCAATGTTCTGGTGAGACTGGGTAATCACCTCTGTCTCCAGAGGACCCTCAATGTTCTGGCGTGACAGGGTAATCACCTCTGTCTCCAGAGGACCCTCAATGTTCTGGTGAGACTGGGTAATCACCTCTGTCTCCAGAGGACCCTCAATGTTTTGGCGAGACAGGGTAATCACCTCTGTCTCCAGAGCACCCTCAACGTTCTGGTGAGACTGGGTAATCACCTCTGTCTCCAGTGGACCCTCAATGTTCTGGCGAGACAGGGTAATCACCTCTGTCTCCAGAGGACCCTCAATGTTCTGGTGAGACTGGGTAATCACCTCTGTCTCCAGTGGACCCTCAATGTTCTGGCGTGACAGGGTAATCACTTCTGTCTCCAGAGGACCCTCAATGTTCTGGCGGGACTGGGTAATCACCTCTGTCTCCAGAGCACCCTCAATGTTCTGGCGAGACTGGGTAATCACCTCTGTCTCCAGAGGACCCTCAATGTTCTGGCGAGACTGGGTAATCACCTCTGTCTCCAGTGGACCCTCAATGTTCTGGCGTGACAGGGTAATCACCTCTGTCTCCAGAGGACCCTCAATGTTCTGGTGGGACTGGGTAATCACCTCTGTCTCCAGAGGACCCTCAATGTTCTGGTGAGACAGGGTAATCACCTCTGTCTCCAGAGGACCCTCAATGTTCTGGTGGGACTGGGTAATCACCTCTGTCTCCAGAGGACTCTCAATGTTCTGGTGAGACTGGGTAATCACCTCTGTCTCCAGAGGACCCTCAATGTTCTGGCCTGACAGGGTAATCACCTCTGTCTCCAGAGCACCCTCAACGTTCTGGTGAGACTGGGTAATCACCTCTGTCTCCAGTGGACCCTCAATGTTCTGGCGTGACAGGGTAATCACCTCTGTCTCCAGAGGACCCTCAATGTTCTGGTGAGACTGGGTAATCACCTCTGTCTCCAGTGGACCCTCAATGTTCTGGCGTGACAGGGTAATCACCTCTGTCTCCAGAGGACCCTCAATGTTCTGGCGTGACAGGGTAATCACCTCTGTCTCCAGAGGACCCTCAATGTTCTGGCGGGACTGGGTAATCACCTCTGTCTCCAGAGCACCCTCAATGTTCTGGCGAGACTGGGTAATCACCTCTGTCTCCAGAGGACCCTCAATGTTCTGGCGAGACTGGGTAATCACCTCTGTCTCCAGAGCACCCTCAATGTTCTGGTGGGACTGGGTAATCACCTCTGTCTCCAGAGCACCCTCAATGTTCTGGTGGGACTGGGTAATCACCTCTGTCTCCAGAGGACCCTCAATGTTCTGGTGGGACTGGGTAATCACCTCTGTCTCCAGAGGACCCTCAATGTTCTGGTGGGACTGGGTAATCACCTCTGTCTCCAGAGCACCCTCAATGTTCTGGTGGGACTGGGTAATCACCTCTGTCTCCAGCCGGCCTTTGGCTTCTCATATGTAAAATTGTACGTGGCCATCTTTGCTTCTCTGTTCTGTTTTTTAAAAGTTATTTGTAACAGTCTCAGTAAAAAGTTTCAGGCAAAGTCCCATATGAGGAAATTAATAGTTTCCATTTGGCATGTGGGATTTGATTTGATTTGATTTAGAGATACAGCACTGAAACAGGCCCTTCGGCCCACCGAGTCTGTGCCGACCATTAACCACCCACTTATACTAATCCTACACTAATCCCATATTCCTACCACATCCTCACCTGTCCCTATATATTTCCCTACCACCTACCTATACTAGGGGCAATTTATAATGGCCAATTTACCTACCAACCTGCAAGTCTTTTGGCTTGTGGGAGGAAACCGGAGCACCCAGAGGAAATGCACGCAGACACAGGGAGAACTTGCAAACTCCACACAGGCAGTACCCAGAATCGAACCCGGATCACTGGAGCTGTGAGGCTGCGGTGCTAACCACTGCGCCACTGTGCCCCCAGCAACAAACATTTGAAGGGGTAAATGTTATCCAAATGGACTGCCACTTACCTCACCCTTTCATCCATATCCATCAACACCATCTCCTTACTGTATCCCTCAAAGCCACCTATCTCCGAGCTGATAAATCCCTCTCCCCTCGCAACCCCTCCTCCTCGCACCCCCTCCTCCTCGCACCCCCTCCCCCCTTCCCTCTCCCTCCATGAAATTGCACAGTTTACTTGTTAGGACCCCTGCTCAGGGATAGCAGCTAACAACCCGACTGCCTTGTGGGCGTCTCGGGAGAGACTAAGTCTAAGGGAGTAAACCTTAACATGAAATCTGGAGCGGAACGCCGTAGGCGGTCATGTGTCACCTTAGGCATGTTTCCTGCAGTTCCTGCAGCCATACCGGTGCCAAACGTCGTGCTCTGCACTCCTTTGGACCCCACCAGGAAGGCCGAGAGGCGGGTTTTGACACTTGGGCAACTCACAACCTCCGTACATCCGCCCAGGCATGCGCCATGGAGAGGTCACTCCATAGTCGCCTCACAGCGACCAAAACAACACGGAAGGCAGCAGTTACGGGTTATAAGTCCAGCTCAATTGGTGTCGAGATTGGGCACCACAGGTTGCCTTTGTCGGTGGGAGAGGTCATCGCATCTCACTGGACAGCTACCGCCTGCCTCAAACCGGGCGGCCCCGGTCAGTAAGGTTCTGTCCCGCCACAGTCCACCTGCTTCAATGGGTGCTTGGAGCTCAGGGTCATTGCCCGACAAGTGGACTGTAACACCGCACCAAACAGCACGACAAAAAATGGAAAGACGGTACCAGCCCTTCGTTTTGCAAGCTGGAACGTCAGAACTATGTGTCCTGGCCTGTCGGAAGTCTTTACACAAATCAACGACTCTCGGAAGACCACCATCATTAACAACAAGCTCAGTAAACTCAATGTGGACATTGCAGCACTTCAGGAGACACGCCTCCCTGCGAGTGGATCTTTAAGAGAGCAAGACTACACCTTCTTCTGGCAGGGTAGGGATCCTGAAGAACCAAGACAGCATGGAGTGGACTTTGCCATCAGAAACTCTTTGCACAGCATGATAAAGCCACCTTCAAATGGCTCGGAACGCATACTGTCCATCCGACTGCTCACCGGCTCTGATCCAGTACACCTTCTCAGCATCTATGCTCCAACACTCTGCTCCCCACCTGAAGTTAAAGACCAGTTCTACGAGGAACTCCATAATATCATTAGTAGCATTCCTAATACCGAACATTTGGGGGACTTTAACACCAGGATTGGGGCCGACCATGACTCATGGCCCTCCTGCCTTGGGCACTATGACATTGGAAGGATGAATGAGAATGGACAGAGACTGCTGGAGTTGTGTACCTATCACAACCTCTGCATCAGCAACTCGTTCTTTCACACTAAACCCTGTCACCAGGTTTCTTAGAGGCACCCAAGATCACGTCGTTGGCACCAGCTGGACCTCATCGTCACAAGGACTCTTGGATAGGTACATGGATGATAGTAGTATGAAAGGTATGGAGGTAGTTTGATCCTAGAGTAGGTTAAAGGTTCGGCACAACATCGTGGGCCGAAGGGCCTGTACTGTGCTGTACTGTTCTACGTTCTATGTTCTAAGGTGAGTCTCTACAAAGAGTGTTCAAACCACACGCAGCTTCCACAGTGTAGACTGCGACACCGACCACTCCCTGGTGTGCAGCAAAGTTAGACTCAAACCAAAGAAGCTACATCACTTCAAGCAGAAGGGCCGCCCGCGCATCAACACTAACAGAATTTCTTATCCACAGTTGTTACATAAGTTTCTATATTCACTTGAAAAAGCCTTCAAAACACTCCGACAGGGGATGCAGAGACCAAGTGGGCCCCACATCAGAGACACCATATATGACTCAGCAATGACCACCTTTGGCAAACATGAGAAGCAGAATGCAGACTGGTTTCAATCTCACTTTGAAGAGCTGGAACCTGTCATAGCCGCTAAGCGCACTGCACTGCTGAACTATAAGAAAGCCCCCAGCAAGTTAACATCCGTAGCACTTAAAGCAGCCAGAAGCGCTGCACAAAGAACAGCCAAACGCTGTGCAACTGACTACTGGCAACACCTATGCAGTCGTATTCAGTTGGCCTCCGACACCTGAAACATCAGAGGAATGTATGATGGCATTAAGAGAGCTTTTGGGCCAACCATCAAGAAGATCGCCCCCCCCTCAAGTCTAAATCAGGGGACACAATCACTGACCAATGCAACCAAACGGACCGCTGGGTGGAGCACTACCTAGAACTGTACTCCAGGGAAAACGTTGTCACTGAGACTGCCCTCAATGAAGCCCTGTCTCTGCCAGTCATGGATGAGCTGGACGAACAGCCAACAAAATCGAAACTCAATGATGCCATTGATTCTCTAGCCAGTGGAAAAGTCCCTGGGAAGGACGGCATTACCCCTGAAATAATCAAGAGTGCCAAGCCTGCTATACTCTCAGCACTCCATGAACTGCTTTGCCTGTGCTGGGATGAGGAAGCAGTACCAAAGGACATGCGCGATGCCAATATCATCACCCTCTATAAGAACAAGGGTGACCGCGGTGATTGAAACTACTGTGGAATTTCCCTGCTCAGCATAGTGGAGAAAGTCTTCGCTCAAGTCATTTTAAACAGGCTCCAGAAGCTGGCTGAGTGTGTCTACCCTAAGGCACAGTGTGGCTTTCGAGCAGAGAGATCGACTATTGACATGCTGTTCTCCCTTCGTCAGATACAGGAGAAATGCCGTGAACAACAGATGCCCCTCTAAGTTGCTTTCATAGATCTCACCAAAGCCTTTGACCTCGTCAGCATCGTGGTCTCTTCAGACTACAAGCAAAGATTGGATGTCCACCAAAGCTACTAAGTATCATCACCTCATTCCATGACAATATGAAAGGCACAATTCAGCATAGCGGTACCTCATCAGACCCCTTTCCTATCCTGAGTGGCGTGAAACAGGGCTGTGTTCTCGCACCTACACTGTTTGGGATCTTCTTCTCACTGCTGCTCTCACATGCGTTCAAGTCTTCAGAAGAAGGAATTTTCCTCCACACAAGATCAGGGGGCAGGTTGTTCAACCTTGCCCGTCTAAGAGCAAAGTCCAAAGTACGGAAAGTCCTCATCAGGGAACTCCTCTTTGCTGACGATGCTGCTTTAACATCTCACACTGAAGAGTGTCTGCAGAGACTCATCGACAGGATTGCGGCTGCCTGCAACGAATTTGGCCTAACCATCAGCCTCAAGAAAACGAACATCATGGGACAGGACGTCAGAAATGCTCCATCCATCAATATCGGCGACCACGCTCTGGAAGTGGTTCAAGAGCTCACCTACCTGGGCTCAACCATCATCAGTAACCTGTCTCTCGATGCAGAAATCAACAAGCGCATGGGAAAGGCATCCGCTGCTATGTCCAGACTGGCCAAGAGAGTGTGGGAAAATGGTGCACTGACACGGAACACAAAAGTCCGAGTGTATCAAGCCTGTGTCCTCAGTACCTTGCTCTATGGCAGCGAGGCCTGGACAATGTATGTCAGCCACGAGCGACGTCTCAATTCATTCCATCTTCGCTGCCTTCGGAGAATCCTTGGCATCAGGTGGCAGGACCGTATCTCCAACACAGAAGTCCTCGAGGCGGCCAACATCCCCAGCTTGTACACACTACTGAGTCAGCGGACCTTGAGATGGCTTGGCCATGTGAGCCGCATGGAAGATGGCAGGATCCCCAAAGACACATTGGGCAGCGAGCTCGCCATTGGTATCAGACCCACCGGCCGTCCATGTCTCCGCTTTAAAGACGTCTGCAAACGCAACATGAAATCCTGTGACATTGATCACAAGTCGTGGGAGTCAGTTGCCAGTGATCGCCAGAGCTGGCAGACAGCCATAAAGGTGGGGTTGAAGAGTGGCGAGTCGAAGAGATTCAGCAGTTGGCAGGAAAAAAGACAGAAGCGTAAGGAGAGAGCCAACTGTGTAACAGCCCCGACAACCAATTTTATCTGCAGCACCTGTGGAAGAGTCTGTCACTCTAGAATTGTCCTTTATAGCCACTCCAGGCACTGCTTCACAAACCACTGACCACCTCCAGGCGCTTACCCATTGTCTCTCGAGACAAGAAGGACAAAGAGAGAGAATATATAAACAATATATTATCCAGATCTGCAATCTTTTTAGGCAATTTATGTTTGAGTATCAGAACATTTTTTCACTTTTGTAAAATCAGATTAGAATCTATCTATCCTTTATGTTTATGGTTTATAAAATGGCCAAAATTAGCTTGTCCTTGTATCCCCATTCTCTCAATTATTAATTCGGCCATCTCTAAACACTTCCTTGTTTCCTTCACTGTCAACCCTTCTTAAACCATACTTCATTCTGTATCTGACCTCAGAATAAATTCTCCCCTAATTTTCTACCAACTTCACTCTCTAACTCCCAACTTTCTAACCTTTGTCCATCTAATCACCTTAAAAATGCTGAACTTGATCTACTCAATCACTCTTACTTTTGATGTGTCTGTCCACAGCAGAATCCTCACTCTCTCCCAGCCCTGTCATTTCTCTTGGTACAATTTCCATCTTGGCTCCCTGAAATTCAACGGGAACCAAACAACTAGCTTAGCAAACTATTACAAGAGGACTTTGTCGACATCACTGATGGCTATTTGAAGATTATTTTGCAGGGCAAGTGGAAGCCACTTTTATCCTATCGGACTGATTCCTTAAATCCCTCTCCACTGGCCCCTCCACAGTCTAATGACAAATGTGAGGAACCCCTGTGACTTCATTACTATGATGAGTAGCATCCTTTATCTTTTGCCTCTGCTTCCCGTTTTCCCTGTGTCTGTTAGTAAAGTTTTCCCTAATCCCACTGGTCTGTTTAGTTTAGTTTAGAGATACAGCACTGAAACAGGCCCTTCGGCCCACCGAGTCTGTGCCGACCATCAACCACCAGTTTACACTAATCCTACACTAATCCCATATTCCTATCACATCCCCACCTATCCCTATATATTTCCCTACCACCTACCTATACTAGGTGCAATTTCTAATGGCCAATTTACCTATCAACCTGCAAGTCTTTGGCATGTGGGAGGAAACCGGAGCACCGGAGGAAACCCACGCAGACACAGGGAGAACTTGCAAACTCCATACAGGCAGGACCCGGAATTGAACCTGGGTCGCTGGGGCTGTGAGGCTGCGGTGCTAACCACTGCGCCACTGTGCCGCCCTAGTGGCGCTTCTCTGTTTTTTCTAAAATCCATGAGACTTAACTCAGACAGCTTTACTCTGTATCTAACCCCGATTTTTTTTTTTAACCTCGTTTTTTAAATTCTTTTTTTAAGGTGGCCTTTATACCCCAGGCCCCTTTTATATTCCTCAGGCCCCCTTCATGTACAAAATTTTAAAATAACTTTATTAAAAACAATAAAATAACAAAAAACTCAAATTAAAATGCCATTCTCGGCGTCGATGATGCACTCCAGTCCCTGCGGTGCCCACTGGTCGAGGAAGGCCTCAAGCGTACCGGCGGACACCGTATGCTCCTTCTCCAGGGACACCCGGGCGCGAACGTAACCGCAGAAGAGGGGCAGGCAATTGGGGAGGACTGACCCCCCGACGGCCCGCAGCCTGGACCTGTGAATTGCCACCTTGGCCAGGCCCAGGAGCAGACCGACGAGGAGATCCTCCTCCCGGCCCACGCCCCTCCGCACCGGGTGCCCAAAGATCAGGAGCGTGGGACTGAAGTGCAGCCAGAACTTGAGGAGCAGCCCCTTCAGATACTCAAAGAGGGGCTGCAACCTCACACATTCCGTATATACATGGAACATGGACTCGTCCAGGCCGCAGAAAGTAGAGGCGGCCTGGGAGTCCGTGAACCTACTTAAAAGCCTATTGCACGGGACTGCTCTGTGCAACACCCTCCACCCCAGGCCCCTGATGTAAAGGGGGAAGACTCCCGCGTAGAGAGACCTCCATCGGGGTTTCCCCTCGCCGCCAGATGGCAACGCGGACCACCAGGGCGTGTCCGGCCGGCTGACGAGGGCGAGGAAGTGGAGAGTGTGCAGGAGCAGCTTCTCCAGGAAACCCCTCTGCGCCGATTGGAATGGCACGGAGGGAATTTCTGAGAGGCGGCTCGGGTTGTGCGGGATGGTCTCCTGAGGAGGGTTTCGGGGCCTGGGTCCGAGGAGCAGTTCCGGCCGAGCGGGAGTCAGCTTGGCCGGGAACGTTCTGCACTCCCAAGCCCTCTCGCCACCCGCAGTGAGGGGCGTCCCGGGGGCTTCAGCTACTCCTCCACCCACCGGTCCGTTCCCGGAGCCAGCCACCCGCACAGCTGAGGCGCTCTCCTCCGCCAGGGAGGGAGCGCCCTGACTGGAGACGACCATGTTCCAGACTCGGAATAGATCCCAGTAAAAGACAGGCAACTCCCTCAGAGAAGAACGGCTAACGGACTCCACCGGGAGCTGCGTGTCGTCTTGAAGGCAGTGACACTGGCGGAAAAAATACATCGCCAGCGCACACCATCTGGGAGGACGCTCGACGTACAGGTATTTCTGCAGGGTCTGAAGGCGGAGAGTCGCAGCCTGGGTGCGGATGCACACCAGTGACTGACCGCCCTCCTTGATTGGGAGATTCAGGACCGCGGCAGAGACCCAGTGTTTCCTCTTGCCCCAGAAGAAATCGACGAGCTTCTTCTGGATCTTGGTGGCGAATGCAGGGGGCGGGGCCAAAGTGACCGACCGGTACCACAGAATGGAGGTCACCAGTTGGTTTATGGCCAGCGCTTGGACCCTGCAGGAAAGCACTCGGAGCAGTCCTGTCCAACGCCCCAGCCGAGTGGTGACATTCACCTCCAACTCCTGCCAGTTTGCCGACCAGGCTTCCTCAGTGGGGCTAAGGTGGACTCCTAGATAGAGGAGGTGCGTGGTGCTCCACGCAAAAGGTGTCAACTCCACCGGCAGGGAGGCCACCCGCCACTGACCCACCAGGAGTCCGGAACATTTCTCCCAATTGATCCGCGCGGAGGACGCGGCAGTAAAGGTCTGCTGGCAGTTGCGCTTCCTCCGCAGATAAACGGGATCTGTGACCGCGAGGAGCACGTCGTCACCGTAAGCTGAGAGGATGACCCGCATGGCTGGCTCGCGCAGAGCCAATCCCGTCAACCTCCTGCAAAGCAGGCACAGGAAGGGCTCCACGCAGATGGTATACAATTGGCCGGACATGGGGCATCCCCGACGCACTCCTCTCCCAAAGCGAAGGGGCGCCGTCAAGGACCTGTTAACTTTGACTAGACACTCTGCAGCGGCGTATAAAAGTCGGACCCGGACCACGAAATGCGGCCCGAGTCCGAAAGCACGCAGAGTCCCGAAAAGGTATTCGCGATCCACCCTGTCAAACGCCTTCTCCTGATCGAGGGAGAGAAAGGCGACCGACTGACCAGTCCTCTGGGAAAGATGGAGTCTTGCCCACATCCCACCATAGCCTCAAGGAGGGGAAGTCCCCCTGCTTCCTTCTCCAGTCGGCCCAGAATCGTCGGAACGAGTCCCGGAATCGCTCGTCCTCCAGCAGCCGGTTGTTAAAGTGCCAGTACGCGGACCCTGCCCGTGTGTGGAGCGGAGTAAACTCCGCCTACACCAGGTGGTGGTCTGAGCACGGCACCAGCCGCATGGAGGCCGCCGAGATGCGGGAGACGTACGCTTGCGAAAAGTAGAAGCGGTCGATTCGGGACCCTCCTCCTCCAGACCTCCATGTGAAGGCGCTGGAGTCGGGATGGAGACTCCGCCAGATGTCCACCAAGTTGAGGGAGCTGATCAGTCCCCTCAACTTCTCCACCGACGCTTGGCGACGCTGGGGACCGGAGCGATCCCCCACCTCGAGGCTGCAGTTAAAATCCCCCCCGAGGATATTGCACTCACTGTTCTCGATGGAGCTCAAGAGAGCGGACACTACGTCAAAGAAGCGCTCTTGCAACGCGCCGGGCCTGCACGCGTACACATTCACAAAGTGGAGCGGCACGCTACCCAGGCGAACGGCGAAGTGGAGCAAGCGGCCCGGCATGAGCTCTTTGACCCCCAAGATCCTCGACTGTAAAGGGGCCAACAAGATAGCCACCCCACTAGAAATAGGGGTGAGGTGACTCATGTAGACCCCACCCTGCCACTCCAGGAGCCAGGTGGCTTCGTCTCCCGGAACGGTGTGGGTTTCCTGCAGAAAGCTCACCGCGTATCTCCCTTCCCTGAGGACTGAGAGATTGTGAAATCTGCGGTGAGACCCCCTGCTGCCGTTGATGTTGAGGCTGGCTATGGTTATCTTCATGTCAAAGGTACTTAAAACCCGTCACCAACAGCTCACTATGAGGAGGGAGTGGAAGTGCACCTGGCCTTCCAGTCCCCCAGCAACCCATTGAGGAACACATTAAAACGGCGCCTCTCAACCAGTTTCACGCCTGCGCGCTTGCCTGCTTTCTTGAGGGCGGCACGGATGGACTGTATGATCAGCGCCAGATTCGACCAACGGTTGAGGGCCAGCTGAACTTTATTGCGGCAACTCCTGCAAGCCGCGAGGAAATCCTGGAGTTCCGCCATGGGGATGAGAGGAGATTCGGTGGGAGGCACGAGGGACTCCACCACCTCACGGGCGATGGAATCAAGGTCATCCTCCGTGCCCCACACCGAATCCCCATCCTCCTCCGGGTCGTCACCGCCAGCGGCCGACACATCCACCACACACTGTGGGGCGAACGTCCCGGCCACGCCAGCTGGTCCCGCCTCCGTCACGCTCCCACCCCCAGGATCGATGGCGGAGGAGTCCTCTCTGGGTTCTAAGATGGAACTGGAGCCTGTGGACGGCAGCGGTTCAGGATCCCCCTCCATCCACCTCCATTCCCAGGCCAATGAACGGTCCAGGGGAGATGGAAGTGCCCGACTCCGGAAATCCAGCCAGAGCCGGGACTGGAGACGGAGAGAGGAGGCCATCTCCTTCCTCGCCAGCGCCCACAGACCCAGCAGATGGAGCAAAATTTTCAATTATAACTGGGTCGGGTTTGTCCTGGTTGGTGGCAGATTTTGGCTGGGAGGGCCGTCCCTTTGGGGCCTCGCCCTCCCCTCCACTCAGGGCACCCGACCCAGTGGCAGAATGGGAGGCGTCCCCAGGCTCCCCCACCACAAGCAGGGCTCCACACTCCTTCAGGAGGGGCCTCATGTACAAGGGCCTCCCCCTCCCCTCCACCCTGAGGGGTAGGGAGCTCCTGCCCATACTTTGCAGCCTTGATGATGGTGGTGGTAGGGGAAACCTGGGGACCTGAACCAGGAGACATCTCCCCCACAACTGATGGGCCCTGCACCTCAGGGCCCTGTGTTACCTCCACGGAGGGGTGCCTTCTCCTCTTTTTCCCGGTTGGGTGCGGAAGCTCATAGACCTCCATGTCATCAGAAGCATCCACCTCCGCACCCTCCTTTTTTCAGTCCCCCTGGGCCTGAGCCCAGCCCTAGGGCATGTGGGCTCCCCGAGATCGGATCTTGGTCTGAGCTCAGGCTCGGGTTGTGTCAATGTGTCTGGGGGACGCGCCTCTTGATGTTTATATTTCCTCTGCGCCTTCCTTCCACCTGGACGGGCACTCCCCTCCCCACCGGAGGCCGTGAAAATGACCTGGGGGTGCTTGATGGGGACAGTGCAGAGGGAGCTTTACTCTGTATCTAACCCCCGTGCTGTACCTGTCCTGGGAGTGTTTGATGGGACACTAATTGTAAAATGTTCAATCTCCAGCTCTGACATCAATCACCCTCCCCTACAGAAAGATTAAATATTTGAAAATCCTCCAACTAGGTTATCTCTTTAAATATGGTAAATCAACAAGTCTGCTGAGCATAAAGTGAAAAAGGCTGATTTTGGGCGAATGCTTTGCAAACGCTATGAGATTGGCTACAAAGCACAAAGCCATCATTCACACTGCTTTCTCTGGGCAGATATGGTGAACAGGTGTACGTCAGGAATGTCGGCAAGACAAACCCTTCAGTAACAATAATCGTCTGGGCCAAAATATGCTCAGACATTGGGTAACACTTCCCTGGGGCATCAATAAGCTTGTAGCACATTTACAGAAATACAGCACATGCTGGACACTCTATTTGCTGCTGATCAACACAAAGAAAATGCATAATCGGGTGGAGGCCGTCCTGGGGTAGCAAAGTCTTCAGACCCTGACATGGGTGATATGCCTGATATAATTATCAAATCAGACAAACTTACAGCACAGAAGGAAGCCATTTAGCCCAATGTGTCTGTTCTGCCTCTTTACTGGAGCATCCAAAAGTAATCCCATCCATTTCTCTTGCCCCAGACCCTTGTATTATCTGATTTTACGACTTATCCAATTTTCCCTTATAAGATGCATTGGTCCTTCAATCAACCACTGCCTGTCATAAAACATTCCCTGTTTAAACAAACTGCTGAGAACACAATTTTCTCCTAATTTCTCTCCTCATGCTCAGGGACAATTTTGAGTTTCTGGCAATGTCACATACTCCCCAGTCATGTTCTGCGGAGCTGTATACACCGTGCTGTGTATACCATGCAGGGACAGTCACTGTGCTGTGTACCTAAGAACATAAGAAATAGGAGCAGGAGTCAGTCATTCATCCCCTCAAGCCTGCCCCACCACTCAACAACATCACGGATCAACTGCCTCAGACCTCAACTCCTCTTTCGTGCCAGCTCCTCAAAGCCTTCAACTCCCTGCTAATTCAAAAATCTATCTACCTCCTCTTTAATACTTTCAGTGATCTAGCCTCCACAACTCTCTAGGATAGAGAATTCCAGACATTCACTACCCTCTGAGAGAAGAAATTCCTTCACATCTCAATTTTTAATGAGCGTCCCCTTATTCTGTAACTATGTGCCCTAGTTTGAGATTCCCCCACTAGTGGAAACATCTTCTCAACCTCTACCCTGTCAAGCCCCCTCAGAATCTTGTATGTTTCAATAAGATCACCCCTCATTCTTCTAAACTCTAATGAATAAAGGCCTAACCTGTTTAACCGTTCTTGATAAGTCAACCCCTTCATCCCAGGAATCAGCCGAGTGAATCTCTTTTGAACTGTCTCCAATGCCAGTATATCCTTTCTTAAACACGGGGACCAAAACTGTACACAGTACTCCAGGTGCGGCCTCACCAACACTCTGTACAGTTGTAACAAGACTTCCCTATTTTTAAACTCCAATCCCCTAGCAATAAAGGCCAAAATTCCATTTACCTTCTTAATTACTTGCTGCACCTGCATGCTAACTTTTTGTGTTTCATGCACAAGAACACCCAAATCCCTCTGTACTGCACTTTTATGGAGTTTCTCTCCATTTAAATAATAGTCTGCCTTTTGATTCTTCCTAACAAAGTGCATGACCTCACTTTCCTACATTAAACTCCATCTGCCAAGTTTTTTCCCACTCACTCAACCTATCTATATCCCCTTGCAGATTCCTTATGTCCTCATCACAACATGTCCTCCCACCTATTTTTGTATCGTCAGCAAATTTGGATATATTACACTCTGTCCCCTCCTCCAAGTCATTAATATAGATAGTAAATAATTGAGGTCCTCGGACTGATCCTTGTGGTACTCCAATAGTTACATCTTTGCAACCTGAAAAAGACCCATTAATCCCGATTCTCTGTCTTCTGTGTGTTAACCAATCCTCAATCCATGCTAATACATTACCCCCAATACAGTGAACTCCTATCTTGTGCAATAATCTTTTATGTGGCACCTTATCGAATGCCTTCTGGAAATCCAATTACACTACATCTACCGGTTCCCCTTTATCAACTCTGCTTGTTATATCCTCAAAGAACTCTAGCAAATTTGTCAAACATGATTTCCCTTTCACAAAACCATGTTGACTCTGTTTGATTATGTTAAGCTTCTCTAAATGTCCTGCTATTTCTTCCTTAATAATGGACTCTAGCATTTTCCCAATGACTGATGTTAGGCTGACTGGCCTATAATTTCCTGCTTTTTTCTCCCTCCCTTCTTGAACAGGGACGTCAAATTAGCGGTTTTCCAATCCGCTGGGACCCTCCCGGAATCCAGTGAGTTCTGGAATATTTCGACTAATGCCTCCACTATCTCTGCAGCCACTTCCTTTAAAACCCTTGGATGCAGGCCATCAGGTCCTGGTGACTTTAGTTTTTTTTTTAGTTTTTAGAGATACAGTACTGAAACAGGCCCTTCGGCCCACCGAGTCTGTGCCGACCATTAACCACCCATTTATACTAATCCTACACTAATTCCATATTCCTACCACATACCCACCTATCCCTATATATTTCCCTACCACCTACCTATACGAGGGGCAATTTATAATGGCCAATTTACCTACCAACCTGCAAGTCTTTGGCATGTGGGAGGAAACCGGAGCACCCGGAGGAAACCCACGCAGACACAGGGAGAACTTGCAAACTCCACACAGGCAGTACCTGGAATTGAACCCGGGTCGCTGGAGCTGTGAGGCTGCGGTGCTAACCACTGCGCCACTGTGCCGCCAGACTTGTCTGCCTTTAGTCCCATTAGTTTGTCAAATACTTTGTCCCTCGTGATAGAGACTGTTACAAGATCTTCCCTCCCATTAGCTCCTTGCTTATCTGATATCTGTGGGATATTTATAGTGTCTTCCACCGTGACGACCGATGCACAATATTGGTTTTAAATGATCTGCCATTTCCCTGTTCCCCGTTATCAATTCTCCAGTCGCGTCCTTCAAGGGTCCCACACTCACTTTAGCTATTCTCTTTTTATATACCCGTGTTTCTCATGCAGGGACAGATCGTGTGCTGTGTACGCCATGCAGGGACATCATGCAGGGATAGTCCCCATGCTGTGTACATTGTGCGGGGACAGTTCACATGCTGTGTACATCATGCAGGGACAGTCCTGTGCTGTGTACATTGTGCGGGGACAATTCACATGCTGTGTACTTCGAGCAGGGACAGTCTTGTGCTGTGTACATCATGCAGGGACAGTCCTGTGCTGTGTACATTGTGCGGGGACAATTCACATGCTGTGTACTTCGAGCAGGGGCAGTCTTGTGCTGTGTACATCATGCAGGGACAGTCCTGTGCTGTGTACATTGTGCGGGGACAGTCCCCATGCTGTGTACATCATGCAGGGACAGTCCTGTGCTGTGTACATCATGCAGGGACAGTCCTGTGCTGTGTACATTGTGCGGGGACAGTCCCCATGCTGTGTACTTCATGCAGGGACAGTCCTGTGCTGTGTATATTGTGCAGGGACAGTCCCCATGCTGTGTACTTCATGCAGGGACAGTCCTGTGCTGTGTACATCATGCAGGGACAATCCCCGTGCTGTGTACATTGTGTGGGGAAAGTTCACATGCTGTGGACTTCGTGCTGGGACAGTCCTGTGCTGTGTACATCATGCAGGGACAGTCCTATGCTGTGTACATCATGCAGGGACAGTCCCCATGCTGTTTACTTCATGCAGGGACAGTCCTGTGCTGTGTACATCATGCAGGGACAGTCCCCATGCTGTGTACTTCATGCAGGGACAGTCCTGTGCTGTGTACATCATGTAGGGACAATCTCCGTGCTGTGTACATTGTGTGGGGAAAGTTCACATGCTGTGTACTTCATGCAGGGATAGTCCTGTGCTGTGTACATCATGCGGGACAGTCCCCATGCTGTGTACTTCATGCAGGGACAGTCCTGTGCTGTGTACTTCATGCAGGGACAGTCCTGTGCTGTGTACATCATGCAGGGACAGTCCCCGTGCTGTGTACATTGTGTGGGGACAGTTCACATGCTGTGTACTTCATGCAGGGACAGTCCACATGCTGTGTACTTCATGCAGGGATAGTCCTGTGCTGTGTACATCATGCAGGGACAGTCCCCATGCTGTGTACTTCATGCAGGGACAGTCCTGTGCTGTGTACTTCATGCAGGGATAGTCCTGTGCTGTGTACATCATGCAGGGACAGTCCCCATGCTGTGTACATCATGCAGGGACAGTCCCCATGCTGTGTACTTCATGCAGGGACAGTCCTGTGCTGTGTACATCATGCAGGGACAGTCCACATGCTGTGTACTTCATGCAGGGATAGTCCTGTGCTGTGTACATCATGCAGGGACAGTCCACATGCTGAGTACTTCATGCAGGGATAGTCCTGTGCTGTGTACATCATGCAGGGACAGTCCCCATGCTGTGTACTTCATGCAGGGACAGTCCTGTGCTGTGTACATCATGCAGGGACAGTCCACATGCTGTGTACTTCATGCAGGGATAGTCCTGTGCTGTGTACATCATGCAGGGACAGTCCACATGCTGTGTACTTCATGCAGGGACAGTCCTGTGCTGTGTACATCATGCAGGGACAGTCCCCACGCTGTGTACTTCATGCAGGGACAGTCCTGTGCTGTGTACATCATGCAGGGACAGTCCCCATGCTGTGTACTTCATGCAGGGACAGTCCTGTGCTGTGTATATTGTGCAGGGACAGATCCTGTGCTGTGTACATCATGCAGGGACAGTTCACATGCTGTGTACTTCGTGCAGGGACAGTCCTGTGCTGTGTACTTCATGCAGGGACAGTTCACATGCTGTGCTACAGGGTTGAAAACACTGGTTAGAAATGTGATTATGCAATACCTGTTCGTGTTATAATGTTTGGATGGCTGGTACTTGAGTATTTTCACACAGCATCTGTTGTGTGAGAAGTCCTGAGAATCAGGATGGAATCTGAGGATGGTGGAGGGAGTGAATGCGCATTCTGGAAGTTACATATATTAATACACAGGGCCCTGTTCTGTGCTGACAGAAAGAACATGTACACACATTTCAGCTAAGCAAGATAAGTGACTGCCATTCGCTGGTTCAGTCCTCAGGGCAATGCTTTGACCAATCAGAGTCAAGATGCCTGGTTTAAATTTCAAACAAAACTTGGCAGTTAGCTGTCAGTCACCGTAAACAGGTGCATTTTCCAAGGCAATGCCTCTACCAATCAGAGTCCACTTGCCAACGAGTCAGCACTTTCTTCTCATACAGTATAAATTTGTTGTTTTCCCTTACATTGGTATTCTTGCGATTTGTCCTGATGAGTGCAAGATGAAAAGCTTCGACAAAATGTCTTTATTTTCAGCAATTCTCAAGTTCTGTACTACCAAACGACTATTCCTTACAATATTCAACTAATTACCTTTGTGCATTCTCTTAGTGCTATCTTGTGGGTATTTTACCTGTCCTAGTGCTCTTAAGCAGTACTACCCCAGTGACTGCAGCATGGCTGATGGAAGGCTGTTGAGTTGCAGTGGGGGAGACTGTGGATGGAGATGCAAATCGTCTCTCAGCAATTCTAGACATTCGGGGCTTGGCTTCGGATTGCACTATCTTGGCCTGGGTTGCAGCAGTTTGGGCTGGCTGACTGACAGGCAACAGCAAGGGCACTGACGGAGTGGCAGTGGTGGGAGCATGAATGCTGTCATCCTGAGAAAGGACAGTAGGTTTATGCTCCACAGAGGCAACTGCCACTCCCTTGAGGCAGCTAACCCACAGCCATCCTAGTATCTGCTGGAGTACAGATTGCTGGACTGAGACACCCTGCAAGCCTCTTTTAGCACCGGTATCCGGAGCCATGATGGCAGTAGTCTGAGCCTGCATGGCACCAAGCTGAGGTTTCATGACTTCAGTCAGAGCCTTCAGATGTTGTCTGGCTTCTGGTTATGCTGCAATGGACACTGAGATGTCGATCAACAGACACTGCATCATGGTCGAATTGGTGTTCTCATGGAGTTGGCCATCACTTCCACGCTGGAAAGGGCTCCAAGCTCTGTACTCTGGTATCTCTTGGCTATCACAAAGCATAAATGCAGAAGGGAAGGGTTGGGGTGAGGGATGCAGGAAAGCAAGAGGTCCACAGTCACAGCTTCTGCAGCTTGCACTTCATATCAAATAGTGGGATAAAGGTTAAATGGGATTTCAGAAGGTGCATAAGGCAGGAATGGGAAGATGGTGATGCAGTGATAATGTCACAGGACTAGTAATTGAGAGGCCCAGGCTAATTCCCTAGGGACACAGCTTCAAATCCCACCACGTCAGCTGGTGGAATTTAAATTCAATGAATTAATAAAATTTTACTTAAAAAAAATGAAATTGAAAGCTAGTCTCAGTAATAGTACCATGAAACAATCATCGATTGTCATAAAAACCCATCTGGTTCACTAACATCCTTTAGGGAAGGAAATCTGCTGTCCTTACCTGGTCTGGCCTACATATGACTCCAGACCCACAGCAATGTGGTTAACTCTTACATGCCCTCTGAAATGGCCTAGCAAGCCACTCAGTTGTACCTAACCACTACGAAGTCAATAAAAAGGAATGAAACCGGACGGACCACTAGGCACCGGAAATGACAACGGCAAACCCAGCCCTGTCGACCCTGCAAAGTCCTCCTTACTAACATCTGGGGGCTTGTGCCAAAGTTGGGAGAGCTGTCCCACAGACTGGTCAAGCAACAGCCTGACATAGTCAAACTCACGGAATCATACCTGACAGACAATGTCCCAGACATTGCAATCACCATCCCCGGGTATGTCCTGTCCCACCGGCAGGACAGACCCACCAGAGGTGGTGGCACAGTGGTATACAGTAGGGAGGGAGTTGCCCTGGGAGTCCTCAACATCGACTCCGGAACCCATGAAGTCTCATGGCATCAGGTCAAACATGGGCAAGGTAACCTCCTACTGATTACCACCTACCGCCCTCCCTCAGCGGATGAGTCAGTACTCCTCCATGTTGAACAGCACTTGGAGGAAGCACTGAGGGTGGCAAGGGCACAAAATATACTCTGGGTGGTGGACTTCAATGTCCATCACCAAGGGTGGCTCGGTAGCACCACCACTGACCAAGCTGGCTGAGTCCTAAAGGACATAGCTGCTAAACTGGGTCTGCGGCAGGTGGTGGGGGAACCAACACGAGGGAAGAACATACTTGACCTCGTCCTCACCATTCTGCCTGCTGCAGATGCATCTGTCCATGACAGTATTGGTAGGAGTGACCACCGCACAGTCCTTGTGGAGATGAAGTCCCGCCTTCATATTGAGGAGACCGTACATCGTGATGTGTGGCACTATCGCCGTGCTATTTGGGATAGATTTCGAACAGATCTAGCAATGCAAAACTGGGCATCCATGAGGAGCTGTGGGCCATCAGTAGCAGCAGAATGCACTCAACCACAATCTGTAACCTCATGGCCCGGCATATCCCCCACTCTACCATTACCATCAAGCCAGGAGACCAACCCTAGTTCCAATGAAAAGTGCAGGAGCAGCACCAGGCATACCTCAAAATGAGGTGTCAACCTGGTGAAGCTACAATGCAGGACTACTTGCGTGCCAAACTGCGTAAGCAGCATGCGATAGACAGATCTAAGCGATCCCATAACCAACGGATCAGATCTAAGCTCTGCACTCCTGCCACATCCAGCCGTGAATGGTGATGGACAATTAAACAACTAACTGGAGGAGGTGGCTCCACAAATATCCCCATCCTCAATGATGGGGGAGCCCAGCACATCAGTACGAAAGATAAGGCTGAAACATTTGCAACAATCTTCAGCCAGAAGTGCCGAGTTGATGATCCATCTCGGCCTCCTCCTGAAGTCCCCAGCAGCACAGATGCCAGTCTTCAGCCAATTCGATTCACTCCGCATGATATCAAGAAACGACTGAAGGCACTGGATACTGCAAAGACTATGGGCCCTGACAATATTACGGCTGAAGACCTGTGCTCCAGAACTTTCCACGCCCCTAGCCAAGCTGTTCCAGTACAGCTACAACACTGGCATCTACCCTGCAATGTGGAAAATTGCCCAGGTATGTCCTGTACACAAAAAGCAGGACAAGTCCAACCCGGCCAATTACCGCCCCATCAGCCTACTCTCAATCATCAGTAAAGTGATGGAAGGTGTCATCAACAGTGCCATCAAGTGGCACTTGCTGAGCAATAACCTGCTCAGTGACGCTCAGTTTGGGTTCCGCCAGGGCCACTCAGCTCCTGACCTCATTACAGCCTTGGTTCAAACATGGATAAAAGAGCTGAATTCAAGAGGTGAGGTGAGAGTGACTGCCCTTGACATCAAGGCAGCATTTGACCGAGTATGGCATCAAGGAGCCCTAGCAAAACTGAGGTCAATGGGAATCAGGGGCAAAACCCTCCACTGGCTGGAGTCATACCTAGCGCAAAGGAAGATGGCTGTGGTTGTTGGAGGTCAATCATCTGAGCTCCAGGACATCACTGCAGGAGTTCCTCAGGGTAGTGTCCCAGGCCCAACCATCTTCAGCTGCTTCATCAATGACCTTCCTCCAATCATAAGGTCAAAAGTGGGGATGTTCGCTGATGATTGCACAATGTTCAGTACCATTTGTGACTCCTCAGATACTGAAGTAGTCCATGTAGAAATGCAGCAAGACCTGGACAATATCCAGGCTTGGGCTGATAAGTGGCAAGTAACACTCGCGCCACACAAGTGCCAGGCAATGACCACCTCCAACAAGAGAGAATCTAACCATCTCCCCTTGACATTCAACGGCATTACCATCGCTGAATCCCACACTATCAACATCCTAGGGGCTACCATTGACCAGAAACTGAACTGGAGTAGCCATATAAATACCATGGTGACAAGAGCAGGTCAGAGGCTATGATTCCTGAAGCGAGTAACTCATCTCCTAACTCCCCAAAGCCTGTCCACAAGGCACAAGTCAGGAGTGTGATGAAATACTCTCCACTTGCCTGGATGGGTGCAGCTCCAACAACACTCAAGAAGCTCGACACCACCCAGGACAAAGCAGCCCACTTGATTGGCACCCCATCCACTAACATTCACTCCCTCCATCACCAACGCACAGTGGCAGCAGTGTGTACCATCTACAAGATGCACTGCAGCAATGCACCAAGGCTCCTTAGACAGCACCTTCCAAACCCGCGACCTCTACCAACTAGAAGGACAAGGGCAACAAATGCATGGGAACGCCACCACCTGCAAGTTCCCCTCCAAGTCACACACCATCCTGACTTCGAAATATATCGCCGTTCCTTCACTGTCGCTGGGTCAAAATCCTGGAACTCCCTTCCTAACAGCACTGTGGGTGTACCTACCCCACATGGACTGCAGTGGTTCAAGAAGGCAGCTCACCACCACCTTCTCAAGGGCAATTAGAGATGGGCAATAAATACTGGTCTAGCCAGCGACGCCCACATCCCATGAATGGATAAAAAAAAATGTGGATGTGAGGCTTCCAGCATTGTTCAGTGTGTGAGAGTGAGTTGGAGCATTTACATGTTATGCAGGAGTCCAGGTTGCTAGAGATTGTTATACAATCATAGAATCATGGAAAGTTTAAGGCACAGAAAGAGGCTACTTGGCCCATTGTGTCTGTTCTGGCCAAAAAATGATTCACCCATTCTAATCCCAGCTTCCAGCATTTGGTCCGTAGCCCTGCAGCTTACGGCACTTGAGGTGCATATCCAGACTCCTTTTGAATGAGTTGAGGGTTTCTGCCTCAACTACCCTTTCAAGCAGTGAGTTCCAGACCATCACCACCCTCTGGGTGAAAAAATATTTCCTCACTCCCCTTTCATTTTTCTACCAATCACTTGAAATCTATGCCCCCTCGTCACCGACCTCTCTGCTAAGGTGAATAGACCCTTCACCTCCACTCTATCCAGGCCCCTCAAAATTATGTACATTTCAATCAGATTTCCCCTCAGTCTTCTCTGTTCCAAGGAGAACAACCCCAGCCGATCCAATCTTTCCTCATAGCTGCATTTTTCCAGTCCTGGCAACATCCTCGTAAATCTCCTCTGTACCCTCTCGAGTGCAATTACATCCTTTCTGTAATGAGGTGACCAGAACTGCACACAGTACTCAAGTTGTGGCCTAACCAATGAGTTATACAGTTCCAGCATTACCTCCCTGCTCTTGTATTCTATACCTCGGCTAATAAAGGAAAGGATTCCATATGCTTTCTTAACCACCTTATCAACCTGTCCTGCTAAGCTTTCTTGTTAATGGGTGAGTTATGAGGATGTGGCACATTGAGCAGTGTGTGAGGTGCTGTTGGTGGGAGATGGCATTTTAAGATGCATTCACGGACCTTGACCATTCTTGGTTATTGAGGTTATTCTGGCTCGACAGCCAGGTCCTCAGGGTGAGATGCCTTGCATTGACCTCAATGGCTGCCTGCTCCTATTCCCTTTGCAGTGTTTGGCTGGAGAGTCTCCTGGCCATCTGCAGAAAAATGACCTATTTCCTCCTTTCCACCTCCATCGCTAAGGCCTCCAGAGCTGCATCAGAGAACCTGGATGCACCCCCTCTGGCCTGCTGCTCCATTTCTCATATTTCTTCCCAGGACATAGGAACATAGGACTTAGCAGCAGGAGTAGGCCATTCAATAAGATCATGGCTGATCTGATTGTGGTTTCAACTCCACTTTCCTCTGCCCCCCATAATCCTTGACTCCCTTGTCTATCAAAAATCTATCTAACTCAGCCTTGAATAAATTCAATGACCTCGCCTCCACTACTTTCTGGGGAAGAGAATTCCACAGACTAACCACCCTTTGAGAAAAAAAATTCTCCTCATCTCCGTCTTAAAAGGAGATCTCTTATTCTTAGACTGTGTCTCCTAGTTCTAGTTTCCTTCACAAAGTCTCTCTCAGGCACTTCCTGTCCCTTCTGCAGCCAGAAGGCACCCCAACTTTAAGAGGTGCAGCCTCGCCATGGGTCGTGTTAGCCTTACACAAATCCAGAACCCCTGCACAAAGTTTGTGTGCTGCCTACATCACTTCGATCAGGCGTGGGGTAATCATTCATTGTAATCACTGTGTCCGCTCATCCAATTTTTAGCCACTTTACTCATACTCAAATCCCTTTGTAAGAAAAGCTAACATACTATTTGCCTTCCTAATTGCTTGCTGTACCAGCATGTTAACTTTCTGTGATTCATGTACAAGGACACCCAGATCCCCTCTGAATACCAATATTTCTGGATTTCTCACCATTTAAAAAATATTCAGCTTCTCTATCTTTTCTACCAAAGTGAATAACCTCACACTTCCCCACATTATACTCCATCTGCCACCTTGTTGCCCACTTAACTAGTTTGTATCTCTTTGCAGCCTCTTTGTGTCCTCCTCACAGGTTACATTCTCACCGAGCTTTGTATTGTCAGCAAACTTGGTGTCTTTGTCTCAGCTATTGATATAGATCGTAAATAGCTGATTGGAAATAAATAAACTTGGAAACCAGAAGTGGAAGGAACATTGATTCCACCGGAATCTAATAGTAACTTACTAAAATTCTGATGGTAACTAAGGTAATACTGTCAACATTGAAGATCCCCCTCATAATCCACAGTAATACAATAATTCACTGAATGGTAGGAATATGTGTAACACCCTATAACTGGCAGCAATCCTATAACACACTGATATTCACTCTAAAATCATAATCAGAGTCTCCCTACACTGGACAAGGTGCAGTGAGGCACCCGAGTCGATGCCACTTTTAACCGGCTGGATCACTCTCTCTACCTCCTTAAATTCTGGTTTGGACTCCTGTTCTGTGTGAAGATGACAAATCTGAACTGGGATTCTTAATTGGAGCCAATCTATGCTTGGACTTCACACACCAAAACTGGCCAGTACAAATCAATCTGGCCAATTACCGCCCCATCAGTCTACTCTCAATTATCAGTAAAGTGATGGAAGATGTTGTCAACAATGCTATCAAGTGGCACTCACTCATCAATATCCTGCTCACTGCTGCTCAGTATGGGTTTCACCAGGGCCATCAGCTCCAGAGCTCATTAATCCAAACATGGACAGAAGAGCTGAATTCCAGTAGTGAGGTGAGAGTGACTGCCCTTGACATCAAGGCAGCATTTGACCAATTATGGCATCAAGGAGCCCGAGCAAAGACGAGAATCAGGGGGAAAATTCCCTGGAGTCATACCTAGCACAAAGGCAGATGATTGTGGCTGTTGGAGGTAAATTATCTCAGTCCCAGGCCATCATTGCAGGAGTTCCTCAGAGTAGTGTCCGAGGCTCAACCATCTTCAGCTGCTTCATCATTAACCTTTCCTCCATCTTAAGGTCAGAAGTGAGGATGTTCGCTGATGATTGCACAATGTTCAGCAACATTTGTAACTCCTCAGATACTGAAGCAGACCATCCTCACATGTAGCAAGATATGGACAACATGAAGCCTTGAGCTGATAAGTGGCAAGTAACATTCGTACTGCACAAGTGCCAGGCAATGACCATCTCCAACAAGGGTGAATCTAAACATCTCCCCATGATGTTCAATAACATTACCATCGTTGGATCCCCCACCATCAACATCCTGGGGGTTATCATTGACCAGAAACTGAACTGGAGTAGCCATATAAATACCATGGCTACAAGAGCAGATCAGAGGCAGGGTATTCTGCAGCGAGTAACTCACCTCCTGACTCCCCAAAGCCTGTCCACCATCTACAAGGCACAAGTCAGGAGTGTGATGGAATACGCTGCACTTGCCTGGATGGGTGCAGCTCCAACAACACTCAAGAAGCTCAACACCATCCAGGACAAAGCAGCCCACTTGATTGGCACCCCATCCACAAACATTCACTCCCTCCACCACTGACGCACAATGGCAGCAGTGTGTACCATCTACATGATGCACTGCAGCAACTCACCAAGGCTCCTTAGACAGCGCCTTCCAATCCCACGATCTCTGCCACCTAGAAGGACAAGGGCAACAGATGCATGAGAACAACACCACCTGCAAGATCCCCTCCTAGCAACACACCATCCTGACTTGGAACGATATTATCACCTGTTGCTTTGTTAAAACCTGGAACTCCCTTCCATAGTATTGTGCATGTACCCAGGGGTCAGCAACATATCTGTACATGGACACCAATGTTCGTGGTAAAAGTTTTGGGGTCCATGATTGGTAATTTCAGGGATGAGAAATTTCCCATTGGCTTCTTCTTCGAGACCAGAGTGGCTGTAAAAAAATCGCAGCCATCAGTTTCACAGCTGACAGGTGCTTAGAGCAGAAAGAGCAGCTTCTGAACCTCGGACAAGTTTGTGTTTTTCTGGTGGGTCTGATTTTTTTTTTAAAGTGGGAGAGAGAGAGGGTGGAGAGAGGGAGAGATGGGAGGAACAGCGAATGGGGGAAAGAGAGAGGAGAGAGAGGGAGAGGGGAGAGAGTGAGAGAGAGAGGGAGAGAGAGAGGGGGCAGGGAGAGAGAGGAGCAGAGAGAGAAGGGGAGAGAGAGAGAGGGGGAAAGAAAGATGGAGAGAGGAGGCAGAGAGAGAGGGGAGAGAGGGAGAGAACGAGGGGAGTGAGAGACGGGGGAGAGAGACGGACAAAGTGGGAGGAGAGAGAGAGAGAGAGGGAGAGAGGGGAGACAGAGAGGGGGTGAGAGAGGGGGAGAGATATGGGGAGGGAGAGGGGGGAGAGAGAGGGGAAGGGAGAGTGGAGGGGGAGAGTGAGAGATGGGGAGAGGGATGGACACAGAGGAAGGAGAGAGGGGGAAGAAAGAGGGGAGAGAGATGTACACAGAGAGAGGATAGAGATTGGCACAGAGAGGGAGAGAGAAGGCAAGAGAGGAGAGAAAGAGATCAAGATCACTCCTGACAGGTGGACATCTATCTGGATTCTCCGCATCACTACATCAGGTGTATGGGCAGACATTGACTACTCGTACAAGCAAAAACAATGCCAGGTACTCACTAAATAGGGAGAAATGTGTTTTAAATCAGACTGAGTTTCGATGGCATTAGATTGGCTATAAACTTTATGTACAGATTAATCTTTTTTTTACTCATTCATGGGATGTGGGCTAAAGGCCTGCTCAAGTCAGGAAAAAGAACCCGACCGGAACCCAACCAAACCACAGCGGACCCAAGCCCAACCCGGCCCGAGTCCTTCCAATTTTGCCCGAGCACAACCCGACCCAAGCCTGACCCCAACTCGACCCGACCAACCATCCCTTTACTTACCTTAGGACTTGGAACCTCCAGGAAGCTGCAGCTCATGCGTGATGATGTCATAGTGACGTCACTCGCTAACTGCGCAGACTCAGTTTCACCCGGACTCACAGCTCAGATAGGTTTTTTAATTTAAATACTTACCACAGAGCACTTACCTTGTGTGTCTGGCCCAACCCGACCTGGCACAACCTGGACTCAGCCGACCCGACCCAAGCCCGAAAGCCGGATCTGGAAGAGGCGCCCGACCCGACCCGAACCCAACACATGTCGTCGTGTCCCGTTGGGTTCGGGTCGGGTAGCAGGCCTTTAATGTAGGCATTGCTGATTAGGCCAGCATTCATTGTCCATCCCTAATTGCCCTTGAGAAGGTGGTGGTGAGCTGCCTTCTTGAACCACTGCAATCCAAGTGAGATAGGTACACCCACAGTGCAGTTAGGAAAGGAGTTTCAGGATTTTGACTCAGCGACAGTGAAGGAACAGTGATATAGTTCCAAGTCAGGATGGTGTGTGATTTGGAGGGGAACTTGCAGGTGGTGGTGTTCCCATGTATTTGCTGCCCTTGTCCTTCTAGGTGGTAGAGGTCACAGGTTTGGAAGGTGCTGTCAAGCATTGCTGCAGTGCATCTTGTAGATGGTATACACTGCTGCCACTGTGCGTTGGTGATGGAGGGAGTGAATGTTAGTGGATGGGGTGCCAATCAAGCGGGCTGCTTTGTCCTGGATGGTGTCGAGCTTCTTGAGTGTTGTTGGAGCTGCACCCATCCAGGCAAGTGGAGAGTTTTTTTGAGAACATTACAGCGCAGTACAGGCCCTTCGGCCCTCGATGTTGCGCCGACCTGTGAAACCATCTGACCTACACTATTCCATTTTCATCCATATGTCTATCCAATGACCACTTAAATGCCCTTAAAGTTGGCGAGTCTACTACTGTTGCAGGCAGGGCATTCCACGCCCCTACTACTCTCTGAGTAAAGAAACTACCTCTGACATCTGTCCTATATCTATCACCCCTCAACTTAAAGCTATGTCCCCTCGTGTTTGCCATCACCACCCGAGGAAAAAGACTCTCACTATCCACCCTATCTAACCCTCTGATTATCTTATATGTCTCTATTAAGTCACCTCTCCTCCTCCTTCTCTCCAACGAAAACAACCTCAAGTCCCTCAGCCTTTCCTCGTAAGACCTTCCCTCCATACCAGGCAACATCCTAGTAAATCTCCTCTGCACCCTTTCCATAGCTTCCACATCCTTCCTATAATGCGGTGACCAGAACTGCACGCAATACTCCAGGTGCGGTCTCACCAGAGTTTTGTACAGCTGCAGCATGACCTCGTGGCTCCGAAACTCGATCCCCCTACTAATAAAAGCTAACACACCATATGCCTTCTTAACAGCCCTATTAACCTGGGTAGCAACCTTCAGGGATTTATGCACCTGGACACCAAGATCTCTCTGTTCATCTACACTACCAAGAATCTTCCCATTAGCCCAGTACTCTGCATTCCTATTACTCCTTCCAAAGTGAATCACCTCGCACTTTTCCGCATTAAACTCCATTTGCCATCTCTCAGCCCAGCTCTGCAGCCTATCTATGTCCCTCTGTACCCTACAACATCCTTCGGCACTATCCACAACTCCACCGACCTTAGTGTCATCCGCAAATTTACGAACCCACCCTTCTACACCCTCTTCCAGGTCATTTATAAAAATGACAAACAGCAGTGGCCCCAAAACAGATCCTTGTGGTACACCACTAGTAACTAACCTCCAGGATGAACATTTGCCATCAACCACCACCCTCTGTCTTCTTTCAGCTAGCCAATTTCTGATCCAAAGCTCTAAATCACCTTCAACCCCATACTTCCGTATTTTCTGCAATAGCCTACCATGGGGAACCTTATCAAACGCCTTACTGAAATCCATATACACCACATCCACTGCTTTACCCTCATCCACCTGTTTGGTCACCTTCTCGAAAAACTCAAAAAGGTTTGTGAGGCACGACCTACCCGTCACAAAACCATGCTGACTATCACTAATGAACTTATTCTTTTCAAGATGATTATAAATCCTGTCTCTTATAACCTTTTCCAACATTTTACCCACAACCGAAGTAAGGCTCACAGGTCTATAATTACCAGGGCTGTCTCTACTCCCCTTCTTGAACAAGGGGACAACATTTGCTATCCTCCAGTCTTCCGGCACTATTCCTGTCGACAATGACGACATAAAGATCAAGGACAAAGGCTCTGCAATCTCCTCCCTAGCTTCCCAGAGAATCCTAGGATAAATCCCATCTGGCCCAGGGGACTTATCTATTTTCACACTTTCCAAAATTGCTAACACCTCCTCCTTGTGAACCTCAATCCCATCTAGCCTAGTAGTCTGAATCTCAGTATTCTCCTCGACAACATTTTCTTTCTCTACTGTAAATACTGACGCAAAATATTCATTTAACACTTCCCCTACCTCCTCTGATTCCACACACAACTTCCCACTACTATCCTTGATTGGCCCTAATCTAACTCTAGTCATTCTTTTATTCCTGATATACCTATAGAAAGCCTTAGGGTTTTCCCTGATCCTATCCGCCAATGACTTCTCGTGTCCTCTCCTTGCTCTTCTTAGCTCTCCCTTTAGATCCTTCCTGGCTAGCTTGTAACTCTCAAGCGCCCTAACTGAGCCTTCACGTCTCATCCTAACATAAGCCTTCTTCTTCCTCTTGACAAGCGCTTCAACTTCTTTAGTAAACCACGGCTCCCTCGCTCGACAACTTCCTCCCTGCCTCACAGGTACATACTTATCAAGGACACGCAGTAGCTGCTCCTTGAATAAGCTCCACATTTCGATTGTTCCCATCCCCTGCAGTTTCCTTCCCCATCCTACGCATCCTAAATCTTGCCTAATCGCATCATAATTTCCTTTCCCCCAGCTATAATTTTTGCCCTGCGGTATATACCTGTCCCTGCCCATCGCTAAGGTAAACCTAACCGAATTGTGATCACTATCACCAAAGTGCTCACCTACATCTAAATCTAACACCTGGCCAGGTTCATTACCCAGTACCAAATCCAATGTGGCATCGCCCCTGGTTGGCCTGTCTACATACTGTGTCAGAAAACCCTCCTGCACACACTGGACAAAAACTGACCCATCTAAAGTACTCGAACTATAGTATTTCCAGTCGATATTTGGAAAGTTAAAGTCCCCCATAACAACTACCCTGTTACTCTCGCTCCTGTCGAGAATCATCTTCGTATTCCATCACACTCCTGACTTATGTCTTGTAGATGGTGGACAGGCTTTGGGGAGTCAGGAGGTGAGTTACTCGCCACAGGATTCCTAGCCTCTGACCTGCTCTTGTAGCCACGGTATTTATATGGCTACTGCAGTTCAGTTTCTGGTCAATGGTAACCCCCAGGATGTTGATAGTGAGGGATTCAGTTATCATAATGCCATTGAATGTCAAGTGGAGATGGTCTGACTTTCTCTTGTTTCAGATGGTCATTGCCTGGCACTTGTGTGGCACGAAGGTTACTTGCTACTGGATCTTGTCCAGTTCTTGCTGCATTTCTACACAGACTGCTTCAGTAACTGAGGAGTCGCAAATGATGCTGAACATTGTGTAATCATCAACGAACATCCCCACTTCTGACCTTACAATTGAAGGAAGGTCATTGATGAAGCAGTTGAAGATGGTTGGGCCTAAGATACTACCCAATGGAACTCCTACAAGCGCAATTAAGAATGGGCAATTAATGCTGGCTGTGCCAGCGATGCCCACAACCTTTAAATGAATAATTTTGAAAAATTATGATCCAGAAGTTTGGGTTACTTCAGAACCAAGCTCCCACTGTGAAAAAGCAATGTTTGATCCACTGCAACAATCACGCAACTTTTTTATTTTAAAAAAATATGAAAGAAATATTGTAAGGTGTTGAGAATCGCTATGCCATGTTTGATCTTTTTTTCATGACAGTTAGTAAAATCACTGTAATAATCTCTGATGGATTCCTGGGTGTTGAAAATTCCAATGTTCAGTTCTGCGTGAGCTGATTCCATTTTGATCGTAATCTGCCACAATAATTTTCTTTATTTCTGGGTTAGAGAATGGAAATCAGCCAGCATTCCTGTGCTCATAACTAATTAGGGTTCTCTGTTGGAAAGTGTGAGTGCATGGATGGTGACTGGTGACAGGCTGTCCACAGTCAGATAGCCTGAAACATTTACTATCAGGTTCAGATACAAAGAATAGAAACTAGAGTGAAGACCAAGGAATGTGCCCATGGGACAAATCCCCAGTTCCAGTGGGACTGAACCCTCCTACTTATGGGACCGGACCCCAGCACCCATGGCCTTTCCCCTACCACCTTTAGTTGAGGAGGAGAGGAAGGAAACATTGGAAGACAAAGTGTTTCACACAGTATTGCCAATAGCAGGGCTGTCATTCCACCAATTGTAGCACAAGGACGGTGAGCCCAAATTGGGTTCAGCTGAAAGATGTAACAGTGGCACCTCACACCACATCAGAAGCCGACAGACTTACAAGCAGTGAAAGAAGGGAACTGTCCAGGTATCAATCACTCACTTTTCACCATGTAGCATTGAGCTTATTAATGATAAATTATGAGTGAAAGGTCCAGTAATTAATGCTGAACAAAGCTTGGCAAACTGTGCATTGCCTGTAATGTGAATAAGGCACACAAATACCCTCAGGCTCAGTGCAGCTGCTTCTAACAAAAGGTGCATTTATAGGACACAGTGTGCACCAGTAAACTGCAAGTTCTTTCAGGGAGGGAAATAATAATAGCAAAGAGTTTAAAAAATAATTCACTGAAGAATAATTGGAGATAAATGATTATTTGTTGGCTGCAGCACAAGGTGTGGAGAGCTGCATCTTTTAATCTGCTTTTAATGGAAAGATCATCAAGAGGAGATTAAACACTTCATGATATTAGAGCAGTGAGAAGAGAGCAAAAGTTCAAGAACAAGGGATATTCAGGCAAGGGGTTTGGGAGTACTGAGGCTTGGGAGTCTAAGGCGTAGGCATCACAGACACATGGAAGATGAGACCCAGGACATTGTATTGCCCTATTATATATATGTTCCTTTTATCTCCTTCCCAGACTGTGAATCCTACTGCAAACCTGTGAAAGGAAACGTGAAGATCAACATGAAAAAATACTGCAAGAAGGACTACGGTAAACCACATTACCTCACACACTAGTTCCAAAAAATTCCCAATTCAAGGCTGGTCCTGTGTAACACTAACCCTGTGAATCCCCAGTGATGGGATATTGAGCAGACCCTAGAATTCCCCACTGATGGTATATTGAGCAGACCCTAGAATTCCCCAGTGATGAGATATTGAGCAGACCCTGGAATTCCCCAGTGATGGGATATTGAGCAGACTCTGGAATTCCCCAGTGATGGATACTGATCAGACCTTGTGATTCCCCAGTGATGGATACTGATCAGACCCTGTGATTCTCCAGTGATGGATACTGATCAGACCCTGTGATTCTCCAGTGATGGATACTGATCAGACCCTGTGATTCCCCAGTGATGGATACTGATCAGACCCTGTGATTCTCCAGTGATGGATACTGATAAGACCCTGTGATTCCCCAGTGATGGATACTGATCAGACCCTGTGATTTTCCAGTGATGGATACTGATAAGACCCTGTGATTCCCCAGTGATGGATAATAATCAAACCCTGTGATTCCCCAGTGATGGATAATAATCAAACCCTGTGATTCCCCAGTGATGGATACTGATCAGACCCTGTAATTCCCCAGTGATGGATAATAATCAAACCCTGTGATTCCCCAGTGATGGATACTGATCAGACACTGTGATTCCCCAGTGATGGATACTGATCAGACCTTGTGATTCCCCAGTGATGGATACTGATCAGACCCTGTGACTCCGCAGTATTGGATACTGATCAGACCCTGTGATTCCCTAGTGATGGATATTGAACAGACCCTGTGACTCCGCAGTGATGGATACTGATCAAACCATGTGATTCCCCAGTGATGGATACAGATCAGACCCTGTGATTGCCCAGTGATGGGATACTGATCAGACCCTGTGATTCCCCAGTGATGGGATACTGATCAGACCCTGTGATTCCCCAGTGATGGATACAGATCAGACCCTGTGATTGCCCAGTGATGGGATACTGATCAGACCGTGTGATTCCCCAGTGATGGGATACTGATCAGACCCTGTAATTCCCGAGTGATGGATACTGATCAGACCCTGGGATTCCCCAGTGATGGATACAGATCAGACCCTGTGATTGCCCAGTGATGGGATACTGATCAGACCCTGTGATTCCCCAGTGATGGATACAGATCAGACCCTGTGATTGCCCAGTGATGGGATACTGATCAGACCCTGTGATTCCCCAGTGATGGATACTGATCAGACCCTGTGATTCCCCAGTGATGGGATACTGATCAGACCGTGTGATTCCCCAGTGATGGGATACTGATCAGACCCTGTAGTTCCCCAGTGATGGGATACTGATCAGACCCTGTGATTCCCCAGTGATGGATACTGATCAGACCCTGGGATTCCCCAGTGATGGATACTGATCAGACCCTGGGATTCCCCAGTGATGGATACTGATCAGACCCTGTGACTCCGCAGTGATGGATACTGATCAGACCCTGTAATTCCCCAGTGATGGATACTGATCAGACCCTGTAATTCCCCAGTGATGGATACTGACCAGACCCTGTGATTCCCCAGTGATGGGATACTGATCAGACCCTGTGGTTCGCCAGTGATGGATACTGATCAGACCCTGGGATTTTCCAGTGATGGACACTGATCAGACCCTGTGATTCCCCAGTGATGGATACAGATCAGACCCTGGGATTTTCCAGTGATGGACACTGATCAGACCCTGGGATTTTCCAGTGATGGACACTGATCAGACCCTGTAATTCCCCAGTGATGGATACAGATCAGACCCTGTAATTCCCCAGTGATGGATACAGATCAGACCCTGTGATTCCCCAGTGATGGATACTGATCAGACCCTGTAATTCCCCAGTGATGGATAATAATCAAACCCTGTGATTCCCCAGTGATGGATACAGATCAGACCCTGTAATTGCCCAGTGATGGATACAGATCAGACCCTGTAATTCCCCAGTGATGGATAATAATCAAACCCTGTGATTCCCCAGTGATGGATACAGATCAGACCCTGTAATTCCCCAGTGATGGATACAGATCAGACCCTGTAATTGCCCAGTGATGGATACAGATCAGACCCTGTGATTCCCCAGTGATGGATACAGATCAGACCCTGTAATTCCCCAGTGATGGATAATAATCAAACCCTGTGATTCCCCAGTGATGGATACAGATCAGACCCTGTGATTCCCCAGTGATGGATACTGATCAGACCCTGTAATTCCCCAGTGATGGATAATAATCAAACCCTGTGATTCCCCAGTGATGGATACAGATCAGACCCTGTAATTGCCCAGTGATGGATACAGATCAGACCCTGTAATTCCCCAGTGATGGATAATAATCAAACCCTGTGATTCCCCAGTGATGGATACAGATCAGACCCTGTAATTCCCCAGTGATGGATACAGATCAGACCCTGTAATTCCCCAGTGATGGATAATAATCAAATCCTGTGATTCCCGAGTGATGGATACAGATCAGACCCTGTAATTCCCCAGTGATGGATACAGATCAGACCCTGTGATTGCCCAGTGATGGATAATAATCAAACCCTGTGATTCCCCAGTGATGGATACTGATCAGACCCTGGGATTCCCCAGTGATGGATACTGATCAGACCCTTTGATTCCCCTGTAATGGATACTGATCAAACCCTGTGATTCCCCAGTGATGGATACAGATCAGACCCTGTGATTGCCCAGTGATGGATAATAATCAAACCCTGTGATTCCCCAGTGATGGATACTGATCAGACCCTGGGATTCCCCAGTGATGGATAATAATCAAACCCTGTGATTCCCCAGTGATGGATACAGATCAAACCCTGTGATTCCCCAGTGATGGATACTGATCAGACCCTGTGATTCCGCAGTGTTGGATACTGATCAGACCCTGTGATTCCGCAGTGTTGGATACTGATCAGACCCTGTGATTCCCCAGTGATGGATACTGATCAGACCCTGTGATTCCGCAGTGTTGGATACTGATCAGACCCTGGGATTCCCCAGTGATGGATACTGATCAGACCCTGTGATTCCGCAGTGTTGGATACTGATCAGACCCTGTGATTCCCCAGTGATGGATACTGATCAGACGCTGTGATTCTCCAGTGATGGATACTGATCAGACCCTGTGATTCCGCAGTGTTGGATACTGATCAGACCCTGTGATTCCCCAGTGATGGATACTGATCAGACCCTGTGATTCCGCAGTGTTGGATACTGATCAGACCCTGTGATTCCCCAGTGATGGATACTGATCAGACCCTGTGATTCCGCAGTGTTGGATACTGATCAGACCCTGTGATTCCCCAGTGATGGATACTGATCAGACCCTGTGATTCCCCAGTGATGGATACTGATCAGACCCTGTGATTCCGCAGTGTTGGATACTGATCAGACCCTGGGATTCCCCAGTGATGGATACTGATCAGACCCTGTGATTCCGCAGTGTTGGATACTGATCAGACCCTGTGATTCCCCAGTGATGGATACTGATCAGACCCTGTGATTCTCCAGTTATGGATACTGATCAGACCCTGTGATTCCGCAGTGTTGGATACTGATCAGACCCTGTGATTCCCCAGTGATGGATACTGATCAGACCCTCGGATTCTTCAGTAATTGGATATCAATTGTAAAAAACATCTGGCAGCCAAATATATAATAGCATTGTCAGCATGCAGTTCAGAAGGAAATGTCATTCATGACCAAACCTATTGAACTCTTTGAAGAAATAACAGAAAAATTATACGAGTATTGTGGTAGATGTAATCTGTTCAGATTGTCAAAAGGTCTTCGATAAGGTCCCAAATAGCAGACTGATGACTCAGGTCAGGGTATATAAAGTCAGAGGACAAGTATTAGAATGGATAGCAAGCTGACTACAAAAGAGAAAATAGAGAGTTAGGTCTGCAGGTACGTACTCTAACAGGCTAAGAGTGGGGAGTGGTGTCCCACAAGGATCAGTGCTGGGATCACTATTCTTCTGACACCCTACGTCATTTTGACAATTTCCAGTTTCCTGGCCGCAACTCCCTCCTCTTCACTATGGACGTCCAATCGCTCTACACCTGTATCCCCCACCAGGATGGTTTGAGGGCTCTCCGCTTCTTCCTTGAACAGAGGCCCAACCAGTCCCCATCCACCACCACCCTCCTCTGCCTGGCTGAACTTGTTCTCACATTGAACAACTTCTCCTTCAACTCCACTCACTTCCTTCAAGCAAAAGGTGTCGCTATGGGTACCCGTATGGTCCTAGTTATGCCTGTCTTTTTGTGGGATATGTTGAACATTCCTTGTTCCAGTCCTACTCAGGTCCCCTCCCCCAACTCTTTTTCCGGTACATTGATGACTGTATCGGTGCCATTTCATGCTCCCGCCCCGAACTGGAAAACTTTATCAACTTTTCTTCTAATTTCCACCCTTCTCTCACCTTTACATGGTCCATCTCCAACACTTCCCTTCCCTTCCTCGACTTCTCTGTCTCCATCTCTGGGGATCGGCTGTCTACTAATATCCATTATAAGCCCACCGACACGCACAGCTACCTCGACTACACTTCTTCACACCCTGCCTCCTGTAAGGACTCCATTCCATTCTCCCAGTTTCTCCGTCTCCGACGCATCTGCTCTGATAATGCTACCTTCCACGACAGTGCTTCTGATATGTCTTCCTTTTTCCTCAACTGAGGATTCCCCCCCCCCCTCCCCCCCCCACTGTGGTTGACAGGGCCCTCAACCATGTCCGGCCTATTTCCCGCACCTCTGCCCTCACCCTTTCCCCTCCCTCCCAGAAGCACTTTCCACCCCACCAGCCTCTACATCCAAAGGATCATCCTCCGCCATTTGCACCACCACCAATGTGATGCCACTACCATATGCATCTTCCCCTCCCTTCCCCTATCAGCATTCCGAAGGGTTCATTCCCTCCGCGACACCCTGGTCCGCTCCTCCATTACACCCACCACCTCGTCCCCTTCCCACTGCACCTACCCCTGCAATCGCAGGAGGTGTAATACCTGCCCATTTACCTCCTCTCTGCTCACTATCCAAGGTCCCAAACACTCCTTTCAGGTGAAGGAGTGATTTACTTGTACTTCTTTCAATGTAGTATATTGTATTCGCTGCTCACCATGTGGTCTCCTCTACACTGGAGAGACCAAACACAGACTGGGTGACCGCATTGCGGAACACCTCTGCTCAGTCCGCAAGCAGGACCCCGAGCTTCCGGTTGCTGTCCATTTTAACACTCCCCCCTGCTCTCATGCTCACATCTCTATCCTGGGATTGCTGCAGTGTTCCAGCGAATATCAACTCAAGCTCGAAGAACAGCATCTCATTTACCGATTAGGCACACTACAGCCTGCCAGACTGAACATTGAGTTCAATAATTTTAGAGCATGATTGCTCCCCCCCCCCACCTTTTTTTTATGTTTTGTTATTTTTTTTATTTTTTTCATTTTTCTTTTTCTTTTTTATTTGGTTATTTTACTTTGTGTGTTTAGTTTGTTTCTACTGTGCCTACCCACTGTTTCTGTTTATTTTTAAAAAACTTAATGTTTGTGCTTGAAGTGCTTTGTGCTTTACAGTCTATTAACACCCTCTCTGTACTGACGCTTTGTCTTTCAGCACACCATTAACGTACCATTTGCCTTTGTTCCATGACCTTCTGGTCAGTTATTCTCTGTGACCTTGTCCTATTAACACCTCTTTTGTTATCTCTTGCCCCACCCCCGCTTTACTTGCTTAAAATCTTTTACATTTCTCATATTTGTCAGTTCTGAAGAAGGGTCACTGATCTGAAACGTTAACTCTGCTTCTCTCCCCACAGATGCTGCCAGACCTGCTGAGTATTTCCAGCATTTCTTGTTTTTAATTTATTATCTGGGATCACTATTGTTCATCACTTACATACATGATTTCGACTCAGGAATCGGAAGTATAATTTCAAAATTTGAGGACGATGCCAAATTGGGGCAGTATGGGTATAGTTAAAGCAGAGGAAGGCTGTGACAGAATACAAGAAGGACCTGTGCAATGCTGGCAAAATTGCCTTGTACTGGGAAGACCACTGAAAATTGAACCCTTAACTTCCTTAATTGACTTCCAATTGCACAGGCGCAGGTTGCTGACATTGGACCCAGCCAACCTTTGGGAAAAGCAGCCAGAGGCAAACTGGCTTGTCTCATTAGTTCCTAAATTTTCTTGCTCTCCGCCCCACCCCTCCCACTCCAAACCCATCTCCAAAAGCCTGGGGAAATTCCTCCCATTGTATCCTTTTTGAACCCACAACATTGCTGGAAAAGAAAGGAAATTGGATGGGCACTTGAGGAAAGTAACTTGCAGGGTTACGGGGATCGAACAGGGGAATGGGACTGATGGATTGCTCTACAGAGGGCTGGCATGACATTGATGGGCCAAATGGCTTCCTTCTTTGCCAGGATGACTCCATGACTTCGTGAGTCGAAGGGGATATTATTTAACTTGCATAACAAGCATGTAATTGTCAAATGAAGTTCAAGACAGATAAGTGTGAGGTGTTGAATTTTGGTAGGAAGACTAAAGAGGTCACATACTGCACTGATAATCATAGAGTCATAGAGTTATACAGCACAGAAACAGGCCCTTCGGCCCATCGTGTCTGTGCTGGCCATCAAGCACCTGTCTATTCTCATCCCATTTTCCAGCACTTGGCCGATAGCCTTGTATACTATGGCGTTTCAAGTGCTCATCTGAATACTTCTTAAATGTTGTGAGGGTTCCTGCCTCTACCACCCCTTCAGGCAGTGTGTTCCAGATTCCAAACACCCTCTGGATGAAAAAAAATTCCCTCAAATCCCCTCTAAATCTCCTGACCCTTACCTTAAATCTATGCCCCCTGGTTATTGACCCCTCCGCTAAGGGCAAAAGTTTCTTCCTATCTATCCTATCTATGCCCCTCATAATTTTGTATACCTCAATCATGTCCCCCATCAGCCTTCTCTGCTCTAAGGAAAACAACCTTAGACTATCCAGTCTCTCTTCATAGCTGAAATGCTCCAGCCCAGGCAACATCCTGGTGAATCTCCTCTGCACCCTCTTCAGAGTCTAAATGGAGTCGAGGAGCAGAGGGATCCAGGGCACAGATACACAAAATACTAAAAATAGCATGCAGGTTAATAAAGCCATAAAAATGTAAACAAAGCACCGGGGTTCATTTCTGGTGGGATGGAATTGAAAATCAGAGAAATTATGTTAAAGTTGTATTGAACCTTGGTTAAAAGGAGAACTATAAACCTGTTAGCCTAATATCAGTTGTCGGCAAAATGCTAGAATTTATTTTTGGGATGTGATAATGAGGCACTTAAAAATTAATATATAATTAGGCAGAGTCAACAGGGATTTATGAAAGGGAAATCTGCAGGAAGTTGGGAGAGGTGGCAGACCCTGTGAGGAACAAAATACTGGGAAGCGGATAAAGCGAGACCCAGGTGCAGGGAATTCAGCTACGTGGATGGAGTCGGGAGAGGCGGCAGTAGACAGAGAGAAGCGATCCCATAACCAACGGATCAGATCTAAGCTCTGCAGTCTTGCCACATCCAGCTGTGAAAGGTGGTGGACAATTAAACAACTAACTGGAGGAGGTGGCTCCACAAATATCCCTATCCTCAATGATGGGGGAGGCCCAGCACATCAGCGCAAAAGATAAGGCTGAAGCATTTACTACAATCTTGGCCAGAAGAGCCGAGTTAATGATCCAGCCCGGCCTCCCCCTGAAGTCCCCAGCATCACAGATGCCAGACTTCAGCCAATTTGATTCACTCTGCCTGATATCAAGCAATGACTGAAGGCACTGGATACTGCAATATTACGGCAATAGTACTGATGACCCGTGCTCCCGAATTTACCATGTCCTTAGCCAAGCTGTTCCAGTACAGCTACAACACTGGCATCTATCCGGCAATGTGAAAAATTGCCCAGGTATGTCCTGTACACAAAAAGCAGGACAAATCCAACCTGGCCAATTATCGCCCCATTAGTCTACTCTCAATCATCAGTAAAGTGATGGAAGGTGTCGTCGACAGTGCTATCAAGCAGCACTTGCTTATCAATAACCTGCTCAGTGAAGCTCAGTTTGGGTTCCGCCAGGGCCACTCAGTTCCTGACCTCATTACAGCCTTGGTTCAAACATGGACAAAAGAGCTGAATTCCGGAGGTGAGGTGAGAGTGACTGCCCTTGACATCAAGGCAGCATTTGACCGAGTACAGCATCAAGGAGCCCTAGCAAAACTGGAGTCAATGAAAATCAGAGGGAAAACTCCCCACTGGTTGGAGTCATACCTAGCGCAAAGGAAGATGGCTGTGGTTGTTGGAGGTCAATCATCTCAGTCCCAGGACATCCCTGCAGCAGATCCTCAGGGTAGTGTCCTCGGCCCAACCATCTTCAGCTCCTTCATCAATGACCTTCCTTCAATCATAAGGTCAGAAGTGGGGATGTTCGCTGATGATTGCACAATGTTCAGCACCATTCGTGACTCCTCAGATACTGAAGCAGTTTGTGTAGAAATGCAACAAGACCTGGATATATCCAGGCTTGGGCTGTCAAGTGGCAAGGAACATTTGTGCTACACAATTGCCAGGCAATGACCATCTCCAACAAGAGGGTATCTAAATATCTCCCCTTGACATTCAATGGCATTACCATCGCTGAATCCCTCACTATCAACATCCTGGGGGTTACCATTGACCAGAAACGGAACTGGAGTAGCCATATAAATACTGTGGTTACAAGAGCAGGTCAGAGGCTAGGAATCCTGCGGCAAGTAACTCACCTCCTGACTCCCCAAAGCCTGTCCACCATCTACAAGGCACAAGTCAGGAGTGTGATGGAATACTCTCCACTTGCCTGGATGGGTGCAGCTCCAACAACACTCAAGAAGCTTGACACCATCCAGGACAAAGCAGCCCACTTGATTGGCACCCCATCCACAAACATTCACTCCCTCCAACACGACGCACAGCAGAAGCAGTGTGTACCACCTACAAGATGCACTGCAGCAACGCGCCAAGGCTCCTTAGACAGCACCTTCCAAACTCACAACCTCTACCAGCTAGAAGGACAAGGGCAGAAAATGCACGGAAACAGCACCTCCTACAGGTTCCCCTCCAAGTCACACACCGTCCTGACTTGGAACTATATCGCCGTTCCTTCACTGTCGCTGGGTCAAAATCCTGGAACTCCCTTCCTAACAGCACTGTGGGTGTACCTACCCCACATGGACTACAGCGGTTCAAGAAGGCAGCTCACCACCACCTTCTCAAGGGTAATTAGGGATGGGCAATAAATGCTGGCCTGGCCAGCGATGCCCACAGCCCATGAATGAATAAACAAAACCCTGTGAGGAGCCAACTACCGGGATGCGAATAATGCGAGACCCATGCTCAGGGCCTTCAGCTACCTGGAGGTAGTCGGGAGAGGCAGCAGATCCTGCGAGAAACTAAATACTAGGAAGCAGGTGAAGCGAGACCCAGGATCAGGCCCTTCGCCTACCCAGAGGGAGTCGGGAGAGGCGGCGGACCCTGTGAGGAGCGAACTACCTCTACGCGTCAGAGTTTGAAAAAAAAATTGAATCCTGACATCACAGGAAAGTGTTAAGTTGATTGGCTGATGCGTATTGCTGCTTAGAGACTGAGTCCAAACAACTGGGAGTTTAAAAACATAAAAAAATGTATTATTAACAAGTAACAAGTGAGTAGCTAGTGAGCCTTATCTTTTATTTTTAAATCATGTTTATTACTATTGATGAGGTTATTACTGCTATTGGTAAAGTTGTGGTATGAGTCAGGTGTATTAATAGTGGTAACATTTATTAGTATTGGTAAAGTTTATTATTAGCTGTAGTAAGGTTGTTATTACTGTTGGTAAAGTTTATTAATATTAGTTGTAGCAGGGCTTATTCGCAGCATAGAATCAGAGAATCATTTATGGCACATTCGGCCAATCGGGACCATGCTGGCTCTCCACATAGCTCTGAAGTCAGTCCCACTCCCCAGCTCAATCCCCTTAGCCCTGCAAGTCTATATCTCTCAGGTGGCCATCCAACTTCCTCTTGACATCATTGATCGTCTCTGCTTCCACCATCCTTGTGGGCAGCAGGTTTCAGTTCATTATCACCCACTGTGTAAAAAAAGTGCTTCCTCATACATACATAGCAGTGGTCCCAGCACTGACCCTTGGGGAACACCACTGTCTACCATCCTTCAGTATGAAAAGCAATCATTTACCGCAACTCACTGTTTTCTGTCCATAAGCCATTTTTTTATCCAATTGGACACTGACCCTCCTATTCCATGAGCTTCAGTTTTATTAACCAGCCTTTTATGTGGTACTTTATCAAATGCTTTCTTAAAATTCATATAAACAACATCCACCACATTCCCTTCATCACAGTGGCGCAGTGGTTAGCACCGCAGCCTCACAGCTCCAATGACCCGGGTTCAATTCTGGGTACTGCCTGTGTGGAGTTTGCAAGTTCTCCCTGTGTCTGCGTGGGTTTTCTCCGGGTGCTCCGGTTTCCTCCCACAAGCCAAAAGACTTGCAGGTTGATAGGTAAATTGGCCATTATAAATTGCCCCTAGTATAGGTAGGTGGTAGGGAAATATATAGGGACAGGTGGGGATGTGGTGGGAATATGGGATTAGTGTAGGATTAGTATAAATGGGTGGTTGATGGTCGGCACAGACTCGGTGGGCCGAAGGGCCTGTTTCAGTGCTGTATCTCGAAACTAAACTAAACTAAAACCTTCTCTGTTACTTCATCAAAAAATTTAATTAGATTATTCAAACATGATCTGCCTTTTGAAAATCCACGCTGGCTATCCTTTATTAACTCGAACCTCTCTAAGAGTCCATTGATATTTTCCCTGATTATTGTTGCCAAAACCTTATCCACACTGATATTAAACTAACTAGCCTGTAGTTAAATGTGTGGCTCAGAGATTGGTGTGGGAGAAATGGATTTTGATTCATGGGGCATTGGCACCAGTACAGGGGAACATGGGAGCTGTATCGTTGCAATGGTCTACACCTGAACCATGCTGGGACCAGTGTTCTGGTGAGTTGTATAACTAGGGCAATAGAGAGGGCTTTAAACTAAAGAGTGGAAGCAAGGGATCAAGTGAGGGAAGATCTGATAATTTAAAGAGAGAGGAGAAGGCAAGGGAGCAAGATAGCAATAAGGATAATGATAATCAGATTGTGACAGGAAAGGACAGTGCGTACAAACTTAAGAGTGAGCCAGCAAATAAGACTAGAGGTTGTGAACTAACAGAGTGGGGGGAAGGTTTGGAAAGGTGAGATTTAGAAATCCAAAGAAAAAGGTCAAGGCATCGGAGCAGTGTAGCATTGTGGGAAAAGACAAACAGAATGGGACAGGAAGAGACAGAGAGCTTAACAGAAATTGTACATCAGCAAATAAGGTCATTGAAGGGAACAGAAGCAAAAAAATGAAATTAAAGGTTCTTTATCTGAATGCATGAAGTATCTGCAATAAGATAAATGAATTAATGGCACAAATAGAGGTACATGATTTAAATCTAATCACCATTACAGAGACACGGTTACACGGTGGTCAAGGTTGGGAAATAAATATTCCTGGGTGCACAATAAGGAATAGCAAGAATCAGAAAACACTGGTAGGAAGAGTTTATAGGCCTCCTAACAGTAGTTATACCATTGGAAAGAACATTACACAAGAAATTATAGACTAGGACAATGAAATTGACAGGAGTGGTCCAGAAGATAAGTTTGTAGAATGTTTTCAGGACAGTTTCTTGGAGCAATATGTTGTGGAGTCAACCAGGGATAAAGCTATCTTAGATCTAGTATTGTGTAATGAAGCAGGGTTAATAAGCAATGTCATAGTAAAAGATCCACTGGGAAACAGTGATCACAATACCATTGAGTATAAAAAACTTACCTCTGGTAAAAAAAAACTGAAAAGTGACATCACAGGAAAGCTGTGACCTGATTGGCTGGTAGGGAATTTGTACTGAATTTAAAAATAAAACATTGGTAAAAATTGATTAAAACCCTAATTAACTAATTAATAAGTAGAGTAACTAAACCAGAGGGAGGAGATTACTGTATTTAGTTAGCATTTAATATTTGTAGTAGAAATCTAGCACTAGGGACCATATAGTTAATTATAACAATTCAGTAAGGATTTAATAAGTATTTATTTATTTTATATTAATTAACTAATTAGTGCGAGAAATGTCAGTTAGAGGGGTGAAGTGCTTCACCTGAGAGATGTGGGAGGTCCGTCACGCTTCCAGCATTCCGGACGACTACATCTGCAGGAAGTGTACCCAGTTGCAGCTCCTCACAAACCACATGGATCGGTTGGAGCGGCAACTGGATGCAATTAGGAGCATGCAGGTGGCGGAAAGCGTCATAGACAGGGGTTTTAGAGAAGTGATCACACCCAAGGTGCAGGCAAATACATGGGTGAGCGCTAGAAGGGGCAGGCAGTCAGTGCAGGAATCCCCTGTGGCTATCCCCCTCTCTAACAAGTATACCATTTTGGATACTGTTGGGGGGGATGGCCTATCAGGGGAAAACAGCAGCAGCCAGAGCAGTGGCACCACGGCTGGCACTGTTGTTCAGCAGGGAGGGACAAAGCGCAGAAGAGCAATAGTTATAGGGGACTCTATAGTCAGGGGCACAGATAGGCACTTCTGTGGGAAAGAGACTCCAGGATGGTATGTTGCCTCCCTGGTGCCAGGGTCAAGGATGTCTCTGAACGGACAGGGGGCATTCTGAAGGGGGAGGGTGAACAGCCAGAGGTTGTGGTACACATCGGTACCAACAACATAGGCAGGAAGAGTGATGAGGTCCTGCAGGGGGAGTTTAGGGAGTTAGGTAGAAAGTTAAAAAACAGGACCTCTAGGGTTGTAATCTCGGGATTACTCCCTGTGCCACGTGCCAGTGAGGCTAGAAACAGGAAGATAGTGCAGCTAAACACATGGCTGAACAGCTGGTGTAGAAGGGAGGGTTTCAGATATCTGGACCATTGGGATCTCTTCAGGGACAGATGGGACCTGTACAAGAAGGACGGGTTGCATCTAAACTGGAGGGGCACAAATATCCTGGCTGCGAGGTTTGCTAGCGTCACTCGGGAGGGTTTGAACTAGTGTGGCAGGGGGGTGGGAACCAGAGCAGTAGGACAACAAGTGAAATAAATGAAGGGGAATTAGTAAATAAGGTCAGTAAGACTAAGAGGAAGAGCAGGCAGGGAGATGTTGCGGAGAACAGCGGGACTGGTGGTCTGAAGTGCATTTGTTTCAATGTGAGAAGTATAACAGGTAAGGCAGATGAACTTAGAGCTTGGATTAGTACTTGGAACTATGATGTTGTTGCTATTACAGAGACTTGGTTGAGGGAAGGACAGGATTGGCAGCTAAGTGTTCCAGGATTTTAAAGCTTCAGGCGGGATAGAGGGGGATGTAAAAGGGGTGGGGGTGTTACATTACTGGTTAAGTTTCAGTAGGGGAACATTTCGGGAACAGTGACCATAATTCCATAAGTTTTAAGGTACTTGTGAGGATGAGGATAAGAGTAGTCCTCGGGTGAAGGTGCTAAATTGGGGGAAGGCTAATTATAACAATAATTAGGCAGGAACTGAAGAATTTAGATTGGGGCCGGCTGTTTGTGGGTAAATCAACATCTGACATGTGGGAGTTTTTCAAACGTCAGTTGATTAGAATCCAGGACCAGCATGTTCCTGTGAGGAAGAAGGATAGGTTTGGCAAGTTTCGGGAACCTTGGATAACACGGGATATTGTGAGCCTCGCCAAAAAGAAAAAGGAAGCATTCATAAGGGCTGGAAGGCTAGAAACAGACGCATCCCTTGAGGAATATAAAGACAGTAGGAAGGAACTTAAGCAAGGAGTCAGGAGGGCTAAAAGGGGTGATGAGAAGTCATTGGCAAACAGGATTAAGGAAAATCCCAAGGCTTTTTATACATATATAAAGAGCAAGAGGGTAACCAGGGGAAAGGGTTGGCCCACTCAAGGACAGAGAAGGGAATCGATGTGTGGAGCCAGAGGAAATGAGTGAGGTTCTAAATGGGTACTTTGTATCAGTATTCACCAAGGAGAAGGACTTGGTGGCTGATGAGCCTCGGAAAGGGAGTGTAGACAGTCTCAGTCATCTCATTATCAAAAAGGAGGAGGTGTTCCACAGGGATCAGTGCTGGGACCTTTGCTGTTTGTAGTATATATAAATGATTTGGAGGAAAATGTAGCTGGTCTGATTAGTAAGTTTGCGGACGACACAAAGGTTGGTGGAGTTGCGGATAATACAAAGAACAAATAACAAAGAAAATTACAGCACAGGAACAGGCCCTTCGGCCCTCCAAGCCTGCGCCAATCCAGATCCTCTATCTAAACATGTCGCCTATTTTCTAAGGGTCTGTATTTCTTTGCTTCATGCCCATTCATGTATCTGCCTAGATACATCTTAAAAGACGCTATCGTGCCCGCGTCTACCACCTCCGCTGGCAATGCATTCCAGGCACCCACCACCCTCTGTGTAAAGAACTTTCCACGCATATCCCCCCTAAACTTTTCCCCTCTCACTTTGAACTCGTGACCCCGAGTAATTGAATCCCCCACTCTGGGAAAAAGCTTCTTGCTATCCGCCCTGTCTATACCTCTCATGATTTTGTACACCTCAATCAGGTCCCCCCTCATCCTCCGTCTTTCTAATGAAAATAATCCTAATCTGCTCAACCTCTCTTCATAGCTAGCGCCCTCCATACCAGGCAACATCCTGGTGAACCTCCTCTGCACCCTCTCCAAAGCATCCACATCCTTTTGGTAATGTGGCGACCAGAACTGCACGCAGTATTCCAAATGTGGCCGAACCAAAGTCTGATACAACTGTAACATGACCTGCCAACTCTTGTACTCAATACCCCGTCCGATGAAGGAAATCATGCCGTATGCCTTCTTGACCACTCTATTGACCTGCGTTGCCACCTTCAGGGAACAATGGACCTGAACAGCCAAATCTCTCTGTACATCAATTTTCCCCAGGACTTTTCTATTTACTGTATAGTTCACTCTTGAATTGGATCTTCCAAAATGCATCACCTCGCATTTGCCCTGATTGAACTCCATCTGCCATTTCTCTGCCCAACTCTCCAGTCTATCTATATTCTGCTGTATTCTCTGACAGTCCCCTTCACCATCTGCTACTCCACCAATCTTAGTGTCGTCTGCAAACTTGCTAATCAGACCACCTATACTTTCCTCCAAATCATTTATGTATATCACAAACAACAGTGGTCCCAGCACGGATCCTTGTGGAACACCACTGGTCACACGTCTCCATTTTGAGAAACTCCCTTCCACTGCTACTCTCTGTCTCCTGTTGCCCAGCCAGTTCTTTATCCATCTAGCTAGTACACCTTGGACCCCATGCGCCTTCACTTTCTCCATCAGCCTACCATGGGGAACCTTATCAAACGCCTTACTGAAGTCCATGTATATGACATCTACAGCCCTTCCCTCATCAATCAACTTTGTCACTTCCTCAAAGAATTCTATTAAGTTGGTAAGACATGACCTTCCCTGCACAAAACCATGTTGCCTATCACTGATAAGCCCATTTTCTTCCAAATGGGAATAGATCCTATCCCTCAGTAACTTCTCCAGCAGCTTCCCTACCACTGACGTCAGGCTCACCGGTCTATAATTACCTGGATTATCCCTGCTACCCTTCTTAAACAAGGGGACAACATTAGCAATTCTCCAGTCCTCCGGGACCTCACCCGTGTTTAAGGATGCTGCAAAGATATCTGTTAAGGCCCCAGCTATTTCCTCTCTCGCTTCCTTCAGTAACCTGGGATAGATCCCATCCGGACCTGGGGACTTGTCCACCTTAATGCCTTTTAGAATACCCAACACTTCCTCCCTACTTATGCCGACTTGACCGAGAGTGATCAAACTCTGTTCCTAACCTCAACATCCTTCATGTCCCTCTCCTCGGTGAATACCGATGCAAAGTACTCGTTTAGAATCTCACCCATTTTCTCTGACTCCACGCATAACTTTCCTCCTTTGTCCTTGAGTGGGCCAATCCTTTCTCTAGTTACCCTCTTGCTCCTTATATATGAATAAAAGGCTTTGGGATTTTCCTTAACCCTGTTTGCGAAAGATATTTCATGACCCCTTTTAGCCCTCTTAATTCTTCGTTTCAGATTGGTCCTACATTCTTTCTACGTCTTTCTTCAGCCACCGAGACCTTATGTATGCTTCCTTTTTCCTCTTAGCTAGTCTCACAATTTCACCTGTCATCCATGGTTCCCTAATCTTGCCATTTCTATCCCTCATTTTCACAGGAACATGTCTCTTCTGCATGCTAATCAACCTCTCTTTAAAAGCCTCCCACATATCACATGTGGATTTACCTTCAAACAGCTGCTCCCAATCTACATTCCCCAGCTCCTGCCGAATTTTGGTATAGTTGACCTTCCCCAATTTAGCACTCTTCCGTAAAACTTACGGAATTGTGATCACTATTCCCAAAGTAGTCCCCTACTGAAACTTCAAACACCTGGCCCGGCTCATTCCCCAACACCAGGTCCAGTATGGCCCCTTCCCGAGTTGGACTATTTACATACTGCTCTAGAAAACCCTCCTGGATGCTCCTGACAAATTCTGTTCCATCTAGACCTCTAACACTAAGTGAATCCCAGTCAATGTTGGGAAAATTAAAATCTCCTATCACCACCACCCTGTTGCTCCTAAATCTTTCCATATTCTGTTTACACATTTGTACCTCTATCTCACGCTCGCTGTTGGGAGGCCTGTAGTACAGCCCCAATATTGTTACCGCACCCTTCCTATTTCTGAGTTCTGCCCATATTGCCTCACTGCTCGAGTCCTCCATGGTGCCCTCCTTCAGCACAGCTGTGATATCCTCTGACCAGTACTGCAACTCCTCCACCCCTTTTACCTCCCTCTCTATGCTGCCTGAAGCATCGAAATCCTGGGGTATTTAGTTGCCAATCATGCCCTTCCCTCAACCAAGTCTCAGTAATAGCAATAACATCATACCCCCAGGTACTAATCCAAGCCCTAAGTTCATCTGCCTTACCTACTACACTTCTTGCATTAAAACAAATGCACCTCAGACCACCAATCCCTTTGTGTTCATCATCTGCTCCCTGTCTACTCTTTCCCTTAGTCACACTGACTTCATTATCTTTTTCCTTACAGGCTTTAGTTACTACCTCCTTACTGTCCACTGACCTCCTCATTTGGATCCCATGCCCCTGCCACATTAGTTTAAACCCTCCCCAACAGCATTAGCAAAAGCACCCCCAAGGACATTGGTTCCAGTCCGGCCCAGGTGTAGACAATCCAATTTGTAATAGTCCCACCTCCCCCAGAACCGGTCCCAATGTCCCAAAAATCTGAACCCCTCCCTCCTGCACCATCTCTCAAGCCACGCATTCATCCTGACTATTCTTTCTTTTCTACTCTGACTATCACGTGGCACTGGTAGCAATCCTGAGATTACTACCTCTGAGGTCTTACTTTTTAACTTGGCTCCTAACTCCCTAAATTCTGCTTGTAGGACCTCATCCCGTTTTTTAGCTTTATCATTGGTGTCTATGTGCACAACGAAAACTGGCTGTTCATCCTCCCTTTTCAGAATGTTCTGCAGCCGATCTGAGACATCCCTGACCCGTGCACCTAGGAGGCAACATACCATTCGGGAGTCTCGTTTTCGACCACAGAACCGCCTATCTACTCCCCTTACAATCGAATCCCTGATGACTATAGCCCTTCCACTCTTTTTCCCGCCCTTCCGAAAAGCAGAGCCAGCCACGGTGCCATGAACCTTGCTACTGCTGCCTTCCCCTGGTGAGCCATCTCCCTCAACAGTATCCAAAACGGTATACCTGTTTTGGAGGGAGATGACCGCAGGGGACACCTGCACTGCCTTCCTGTTCCTTCTCTGCCTTTTGGTCACCTGTCTCCCTCAGCAATCCTAATCTGCGGTGTGACCAATTCGCTAAATGTGCTATCCACGACCTCCTCAGCATCGCGGATGCTCCAAAGTAAGTCCATCCGCAGCTCCAGAGCCGTCATGCGGTCTAACAAAAGCTGCAGCTGGACACACTTCCAGCACGAGAAAGAGTCAGGGACATCAGCCATGTCCCTGAGCTCCCACATTGAGCAGGAGGAGCATAACACAGGTCTGAGATCTCCTGCCATTTTTAATCTTAAGGTTAACTTCGTCTTAACTTAGATAAAAGAAAAAGGAACGAAAAGTTTTTACCAATCACACGAAAAAAAAAAAAAATAGAAAAAGCCTGACCTTATCTGCACACCACTGAGTCCTTTTTTAGGTTAGAGGAGGAGGGCGGGTGGGAGACACGACAGGTGTAGTGTCTCGGGTTCAGCCGCTGCCCAAATATATAGGACTTACTTACCCAGCTGCCACCTCGCTCTCCCTGTCGCCGCTGCAAAAAGAAAATATACTGTACGAAACAAAAAGAACTATACCCTAATTATACAGAGTGACGGTAAAGCCACACCTGGAGTACTATACTCTAATTATATAGAGTGACAGTAAAGCCACACCTGGAGTACTATACTCTAATTATACAGAGCGACAGTAAAGCCACACCTGGAGTACTATACTCTAATTATATAGAGTGACAGTAAAGCCACACCTGGAGTACTATACTCTAATTATACAGAGCGACAGTAAAGCCACACCTGGAGTACTATACTCTAATTATGCAGAGCGACAGTAAAGCCACACCTGGAGTACTATACTCTAATTATACAGAGCGATGGTAAAGCCACACCTGGAGTACTATACTCTAATTATACAGAGTGACAGTAAAGCCACACCTGGAGTACTATACTCTAATTATACAGAGCGACAGTAAAGCCACACCTGGAGTACTATACTCTAATTATACAGAGTGACGGTAAAGCCTCACCTGGAGTACTATACTCTAATTATACAGAGCGACGGTAAAGCCTCACCTGGAGTACTATACTCTAATTATACAGAGCGACAGTAAAGACACACCTGGAGTACTATACTCTAATTATACAGAGCGACAGTAAAGCCACACCTGGAGTACTATACTCTAATTATACAGAGCGACAGTAAAGCCACACCTGGAGTACTATATTCTAATTATACAGAGCGACAGTAAAGACACACCTGGAGTACTATACTCTAATTATACAGAGCGACAGTAAAGCCACACCTGGAGTACTATACTCTAATTATACAGAGCGACAGTAAAGCCACACCTGGAGTACTATACTCTAATTATACAGAGTGACAGTAAAGCCACACCTGGAGTACTATACTCTAATTATACAGAGCGACAGTAAAGCCACACCTGGAGTACTATACTCTAATTATACAGAGTGACAGTAAAGCCTCACCTGGAGTACTATACTCTAATTATGCAGAGCGACAGTAAAGCCTCACCTGGAGTACTATACTCTAATTATACAGAGTGACAGTAAAGCCACACCTGGAGTACTATACTCTAATTATGCAGAGTGACAGTAAAGCCACACCTGGAGTACTATACTCTAATTATACAGAGCGACGGTGAAGCCTCACCTGGAGTACTATACTCTAATTATACAGAGCGACAGTAAAGCCACACCTGGAGTACTATACTCTAATTGTACAGAGCGACGGCAAAGCCACACCTGGAGTACTATACTCTAATTATACAGAGCGACAGGAAAGCCACACCTGGAGTACTATACTCTAATTATACAGAGTGACGGTAAAGCCTCACTTGGAGTACTATACTCTAATTATAGAGAGCGATGGTAAAGCCACACCTGGAGTACTATACTCTAATTGTACAGAGCGACGGCAAAGCCACAGCTGGAGTACTATACTCTAATTATACAGAGCGACAGTAAAGCCTCACCTGGAGTACTATACTCTAATTATACAGAGCAACGGTAAAGCCACACCTGGAGTACTGTACTCTAATTATAGAGAGCGATGGTAAAGCCTCACCTGGAGTACTATACTCTAATTATACAGAGCGATGGTAAAGCCTCACCTGGAGTACGATACTCTAATTATACAGAGCGACGGTAAAGCCACACCTGGAGTACTATACTCTAATTATACAGAGTGACGGTAAAGCCTCACCTGGAGTACTATACTCTAATTATACAGAGCGATGGTAAAGCCACACCTGGAGTACTATACTCTAATTATACAGAGCGACGGTAAAGCCTCACCTGGAGTACTATACTCTAATTATACAGAGCAATGGTAAAGCCACACCTGGAGTACTATACTCTAATTATACAGAGCGATGATAAAGCCACACCTGGAGTACTATACTCTAATTATACAGAGCGATGGTAAAGCCACACCTGGAGTACTATACTCTAATTATACAGAGCGACGGTAAAGCCTCACCTGGAGTACTATACTCTAATTATACAGAGCGATGGTAAAGCCACACCTGGAGTACTATACTCTAATTATACAGTGTCACGGTAAAGCCACACCTGGAGTACTATACTCTAATTATACAGAGCGATGGTAAAGCCACACCTGGAGTACTAGACTCTAATTATACAGAGCGACGGTAAAGCCACATCTGGAGTACTATACTCTAATTATACAGAGTGACAGTAAAGCCACACCTGGAGTACTATACTCTAATTATACAGAGCGACAGTAAAGCCACACCTGGAGTACTATACTCTCATTATACAGAGCGGCAGTAAAGCCACACCTGGAGTACTATACTCTAATTATACAGAGCGACAGTAAAGCCACACCTGGAGTACTATACTCTCATTATACAGAGTGACGGTAAAGCCACACCTTGAGTACTATACTCTAATTATACAGAGCGACAGTAAAGCCACACCTGGAGTACTATACTCTAATTATACAGAGCGACGGTAAAGCCACACCTGGAGTACTATACTCTAATTATACAGAGTGACGGTAAAGCCACACCTGGCGTACTATACTGTAATTATACAGAGTGACGGTAAAGCCACACCTGGAGTACTATACTCTAATTATACGGAGCGACAGTAAAGCCTCACCTGGAGTACTATACTCTAATTATACAGAGTGACGGTAAAGCCACACCTGGAGTACTATACTCTAATTATACGGAGCGACAGTAAAGCCTCACCTGGAGTACTATACTCTAATTATACAGAGCGATGGTAAAGCCACACCTGGAGTACTATACTGTAATTATACAGAGTGACGGTAAAGCCACACCTGGAGTACAATACTCTCATTATACAGAGCGACGGTAAAGCCTCACCTGGAGTACTATACTCTAATTATACAGAGTGACGGTAAAGCCACACCTGGAGTACTATACTCTAATTATACAGAGCGACAGTAAAGCCTCACCTGGAGTACTATACTCTAATTATACAGAGTGACAGTAAAGCCTCACCTGGGGTACTATACTCTAATTATACATAGCGACGGTAAAGCCTCACCTGGAGTACTATACTCTAATTATACAGAGTGACGGTAAAGCCACACCTGGAGTACTATACTCTAATTATACAGAGCGACAGTAAAGCCTCACCTGGAGTACTATACTCTAATTATACAGAGCGACAGCAAAGCCTCACCTGGAGTACTATACTCTAATTATACAGAGCGGCAGTAAAGCCTCACCTGGAGTACTATACTCTAATTATACAGAGCTACGGTAAAGCCTCACCTGGAGTACTATACTCTAATTATACAGAGCGACGGTAAAGCCTCACCTGGAGTACTATACTCTAATTATACAGAGCGACAGCAAAGCCTCACCTGGAGTACTATACTCTAATTATACAGAGCGACAGTAAAGCCTCACCTGGAGTACTATACTCTAATTATACAGAGCGGCAGTAAAGCCTCACCTGGAGTACTATACTCTAATTATACAGAGCGGCAGTAAAGCCTCACCTGGAGTACTATACTCTAATTATACAGAGCGACAGCAAAGCCTCACCTGGAGTACTATACTCTAATTATACAGAGCGACAGTAAAGCCTCACCTGGAGTACTATACTCTAATTATACAGAGCTACGGTAAAGCCACACCTGGAGTACTATACTCTAATTATAGAGAGCGATGGTAAAGCCTCACCTGGAGTACTATACTCTAATTATAGAGAGCGATGGTAAAGCCTCACCTGGAGTACTATACTCAAATTATAGAGAGCAATGGTAAAGCCTCACTTGGAGTACTATACTCTAATTATAGAGAGCGATGGTAAAGCCACACCTGGAGTACTATACTCTAATTATACAGAGCGACAGTAAATCCTCACCTGGAGTACTATACTCTAATTATACTGAGCGATGGTAAAGCCACACCTGGAGTACTATACTCTAATTATACAGAGCGACAGTAAAGCCTCACCTGGAGTACTATACTCTAATTATACAGAGCTACGGTAAAGCCACACCTGGAGTACTATACTCTAATTATAGAGAGCGATGGTAAAGCCTCACCTGGAGTACTATACTCTAATTATAGAGAGCGATGGTAAAGCCTCACCTGGAGTACTATACTCAAATTATAGAGAGCAATGGTAAAGCCTCACTTGGAGTACTATACTCTAATTATAGAGAGCGATGGTAAAGCCACACCTGGAGTACTATACTCTAATTATACAGAGCGACAGTAAATCCTCACCTGGAGTACTATACTCTAATTATAGAGAGCGATGGTAAAGCCACACCTGGAGTACTATACTCTAATTATGCAGAGCGACAGTAAAGCCTCACCTGGAGTACTATACTCTAATTATACAGAGCGATGGTAAAGCCACACCTGGAGTACTATACTCTAATTATACAGAGCGACAGTAAATCCTCACCTGGAGTACTATACTCTAATTATAGAGAGTGATGGTAAAGCCACACCTGGAGTACTATACTGTAATTATACAGAGTGACGGTAAAGCCACACCTGGAGTACTGTACTCTAATTATACAGCGCGACGGTAAAGCCTCACCTGGTGTACTATACTCTAATTATACAGAGCGACGGTAAAGCCACATCTGGAGTACTATACTCTAATTATACAGAGCAACAGTAAAGCCTCACCTGGAGTACTATACTCTAATTATACAGAGCGATGGTAAAGCCACACCTGGAGTACTATACTCTAATTATAGAGAGCGATGGTAAAGCCACACCTGGAGTACTATACTGTAATTATACAGAGTGACGGTAAAGCCACACCTGGAGTACTGTACTCTAATTATACAGAGCGACGGTAAAGCCACACCTGGTGTACTATACTCTAATTATACAGAGCGACGGTAAAGCCACATCTGGAGTACTATACTCTAATTATACAGAGCAACAGTAAAGCCTCACCTGGAGTACTATACTCTAATTATACAGAGCGATGGTAAAGCCACACCTGGAGTACTATACTCTAATTATAGAGAGCGACGGTAAAGCCACATCTGGAGTACTGTACTCTAATTCTACAGAGCAACAGTAAAGCCACATCTGGAGTACTATACTCTAATTATGCAGAGCGACGGTAAAGCCATCAATGGAAGGTTGAATTGAACTAAAAGATCAGCAATGATTGTGTTGAATGGTGGTGTAGGCCTGAAGTGTCAAATGGACTCCTCCAGCTTCTATTTCTTTTGCTCTTATGTTCACTACCCTTGAAGTATGGTATCCAGTTCTGAATTCCACATTATAAAAAGGATATTGCTGGTCATAAGAAGATGGAAGTCCATGAAATTAAGGGGAAAGTGCAGGTATAGATACAGAATTGGCTTAATGTCAGGAAGCAAAGGATGATGTTCGATGGGTGTTTTCCAGACAGTAATGTGCTTTGCAGTGCTGTTCCCCAAGTGTCAGTTTCAGCTTCATTACTCTTTTCAATTTTTATAAATGATCTCGACTTGGGTGTCGGGAGCAGCATTCTAAAGTTTGCAGATGATACAAAACCTGGCAACATAGTAAATAGTGATGAGGATCGTTGTAGACTTCAGGTGACAGACAGGAGTGAAATGAACAGGAGCCTGGCAGCTGGAGCTCAATGTGGAGAAGTGTGAAATGATGCACTTTGGGACAATTAATATAGAAAGACAGTGTATTCTAAATGACAGGATTTTGAAAAGTGTAGCTGATCTGGGAGGCACCGGTGTCCATGTGCACAAATCCTTCAAGGTGCCAGGTCAAGTTGATAATGTGGTTAAAATGTATTTGTGTCACTTGGGTTTATAAATCAAGCAATAGATTATAAAAGCAAAGAGATTATGCTAGCACTTTATAAATTACTGGTTCGTCCTCAGCTGAAGTGTTGTGGACAATCCTGGGCTCCACACTTCAGGAAAGATGTAAAGGCTTTACAAATGGTAAACATAGAAACATAGAAAATAGGAGCAGGAGTAGGCCATTCGGCCCTTCGAGCCTGCTCCACCATTCATTATGATCATGGCTGATCATCCCACTCACTAACCTGTTCCCGCTTTCCCCCCATATCCTTTGATCCCTTTAGACTCAAGAGCTATATTTAACTGCTTCTTGGAAACATACAATGTTTTGGCCTCAACTGCTTTCTGTGGTAGTGAATTCCACAGGTTCACCACTCTCTGGGTGAAGAAATTTCTCCTCATCTCAGTCCTGAAAGGTTTACCCCGTATCCTTAGACTATGACCCCTGGTTCTGGACTCCCCCACCATCGGGAACATCCTTCCTGCATCTACCCTGTCAAGTCCTGTTAGAATTTTATAGGTTTCTATGAGATCCCCCCTCACTCTTCTGAACTCCAGCGAATATAATCCTAACCGACTCAATCTCTCCTCATACGTCAGTCCCGCCATCTCAGGAGTCAGTCTGGTAAATCTTCGCTGCACTCCCTCTATAGCAAAAACATCCTTCCTCAGATAAGGAGACCAAAACTGGTACAGAAGATGTTTACTGGGAAGGTACCAGGGATGAGGGACTTCAGTTATGAGAGGTTGGAAAAGTTAGAACTGTTCTCCTTGAAACAGAGGTGATTAAGAGGTAACCTGATAGAGGCTTTCAAGATGACTAGTGGCTTTGATAGACCAGATGGAGAAAAACTATTCACTCTGGTGAGTGGGTCAATAACCAAAGGTCATACATAGATTTAAAGTTATTGAAAAAGATCTCAAGGGGTAATGAGGAAAAATATGTTTACAGTTGTTGGGATTTGGAAATCTCAGCTGGAAAACGTGGTGGAAGCTGATTCCATTAATAATCTGAAAAGGAAGTTGGACAGGTATTTGAGTATGAGGAATCTACAGGGTTATGGACAAAATACCAGGGTGTGGGACCAAGGATGATCACTTTTTCAAAGAACCAGCACAGGCCAGTCACGATGGACTGAATGTCCTATTTCTGTGCTATTTGTTTCTATGATTCAGAACTGAGAGGTTATAACTATCAGGAATGACTGAACGGGCTAGGTCTCTTTTCTCTAGAAAAGAGAAGGCTGAGGGGTGACCTGAAGGTGGTCTTTAAGATAATGAAAGGGTTTGATAGGGTAGACATAGAGAAAATGTTTTGGCTTATGGGGGAGACCAGAACCAGAGGTTATTAATGTAAGATAGTCACTAAAAATCCAATAGGGAATTCAGGAGAAACTTCAGTACTCAGACAGTGGTGAGTGTGTGGAACTCACTACACAGGGACTGGCTGAGGTGAATAGTGTGGATGATTTAAGGCAAGGTTAGATAAGTACATGAGAGAGAAAGGAATAGAAGGATATGTTGACAGGCTTATATTAAAAGGGGTAGGAGGAGGCTCATGTGGAGCATGAATACCAGAATGGAGTGGTTAGCAAAATAACCTGTTTCTGTGCTAGACACCCGGTGTAACTCAAAGACTATCATTTACTACAAAGATGGGATATCGATAAGACTCTGTGATTACATAGAACCATAGAGAAATTATGGCACAGAAAAAGGCCATTCAGCCTGTCGTGTCCGTTCCGGCCAAAAAAACTAGCCTCCCAATCTACTCCCACCTTCCAGCACCTGGTCCATAGCCTTGCAGGTTACAGCACTTCAGGTGCAAGTCCAGGTACCTTTTAAAAGAATTGAGGGTTTCTGCCTCCACCATCATTCCTGGGAGTGAATTCCAGACACCCACCACCCTCTGGGTGAAAATGTTTTTCCTCATGACCCCTCTAATCCTTCTACCAATCACCTTAAATCTGTGCCCCCTGGTAATTGACCTCTCCACTAGGGGAAACATGTCCTTCCTGTCTACTCTATCTAGGCCCCTCATAATTTTGTACACCTCAATTAAGTCACCCCTCAGCCTCCTCTGTTCTAAGGAAAACAACCCTAGCCTATTTAATCTTTCCTCATAGCTGCAACGTTTGAGCCCTGGCAACATTCTTGTAAATCTCCTCTGTACTCTCTCCAGAGCAATTATGTTCTTTCTGTAATGTGATGACCAGAAATACTCAATGTATGCAATACTCTGACTGTGGCCTAACCAGTTTTTTTATACAGTTCCAGCATTACATCCCTGCTTTTGTATTCTATACCTCGGCCAATAATGGAAAACATTCCATATGCCTTCTTCACCACTTTATCTACCTGTCCTGTCACCTTCAGGGACCTGTGGACACGCACTCCAAGGTGCAATCACTTCTTCTACCCCTCTCAATATCCTCCCATTTATTGTGTATTCCCTCACTTTATTTGCCCTCCCTAACTGCATTACCTCACACTTATCTGGATTGAATTCCATTTGCCACTTTTCTGCCCACTCAACCAAACCATTGATATCATTCTGGAGTCTACAGCTATCCTCTTCACTATCAACTACACGGCCAATTTTTGTGTCATCAGCAAATTTCCCAATCATGCCTCCCACATTTAAGTCCAAATCATTAATATATACCACAAACAGCAAGGGACCCAACACTGAGCCCTGTGGAACACCACTGGAAACAGCTTTTCATTCACAAAAACATCTGTCAACTACTACCCTTTGTTTCCTGTCCCTGAGCCAATTCTGGATCCAACCTGCCACATTCCCCTGTATCCCATGGGCTTTCATTTTACTGACCAGTCTGCCATGTGGGACCTTGTCAAATGCCATCAGAATAGATTCTAATAATTTACACACCACCGAGGTCAGACTGACCGGCCTATAATTATTTGGCCTATCCCTCGCCCCCTTTTTTACACAATGGTACAATGTTCGCTGACCTCCAATTGTCTGGCACCTCTCCTGTATTGAGTGGGGATTTGAAAATGATTCTCAGCACATCCGCAATTTCCTCCCTGGCTTCCTTTAACAACCTGGGATGCAATCCATCCAGCCCTGGCGATTTATCCACTTTCAAGGATGTCAGACCCTCTAGTACTTCCTCTCTCATTATTCTTGTATCTAATATTTCACACTCCTGCTCTTTTACTACAATGTCTACATCAACCCTCTCTGAAGACAGAGACAAAAAACTGATTAATAACCCTGCCCACATCTTCTACATCCACACATAAGTTCTCTTGTACATCTCTGATAGGGCCTACCCTTTCCTTAGTTATCCTCTTGCTCTTAATGTACTGATAAAACATCTTCAGCGTTTCCTTGATTTTACCTGCCAATATTTTTTCATGTCTTCTCTTTGCTTTCCTAATTTCCTTTTTTACTTCACCCCTGCACTTTCTATACTCCTCTAGGCTTTCTAAAGTATTAAGTTTTTTGTGATCGTCATAAGCTTTCTTTTTCTGCTTTAACTTACCCTGTAAGCTTCTAGATAACCAGAGGGCTCTAGATTTGGCCGTACCACCCTTTATCTTTGTGGGGACATGTCTGCACTGTGCCTGTAGTATCTCGCTTTTGAATGTCTCCCACTGATTTGCCACTGATTTTCCTTCAAGTAGCTGTATCCAGTCCACTTTCGCCAGATCGCCTCTCAGTTTCGTAAAATTTGCCTTCCCCAATTTAAAACTTTTTATCCTGTTTTATCTTTGTCCTTTTCCATGATTATGCTAAAACTTACTGTATTATGATCACTATCTCCAAAATGATCACCGACTGTTACTTCATCCACTTGCCCAGCTTCATTACTGAAGACTAAATCTAGAATTGTGCCCCCTCTCATTGGGCTTGTTACGTGCTGGCTAAAAATGCTCTCTTGAACGCAGTTCAAGAATTTTGTCCCCTCTGTGCCCTCCACACTGGTTGTATCCCAGTTGATATTGGAATAGGTGAAATCCCTTCATCTACTACAATACCCTTGTCTACTCTGCCCATTACCTCTTCAAAGAATTCTACCAGGTTAGTTAAGCATGATTTAGCTTTTGGAATCTAGGCTTTTATTTATTATATTTTCTGTCTCCAGATACTCTCCCATCACTTCTTTTAGTATAGATTCCAGTGTCTTTCCTATCACTGAGGTTAAACTGACCGATCTATAGTTCCCAGTTTTTGTTTGATCTCCCTTTCTGTTTATAGGAAGAACATTAACTGTTTGGTAGTTCTCCAGCTCTACCTCCTCTTATAGAACATAGAACATTACAGCGCAGTACAGGCCCTTCGGCCCTCGATGTTGCACCGACCTGTGAAACCATCTGACCTACACTATTCCATTTTCATCCATATGTCTATCCAATGACCACTTAAATGCCCTTAAAGTTGGCGAGTCTGCTACTGTTGCAGGCAGGGTGTTCCACGCCCCTACTACTCTGAGTAAAGAAACTACCTCTGACATCTGTCCTATATCTATCACCCCTCAACTTAAAGCTATGTCCCCTCGTGTTTGCCATCATCATCCGAGGAAAAAGACTCTCACTATCCACCCTATCTAACCCTCTGATTATCTTATATGTCTCTATTAAGTCACCTCTCCTCCTCCTTCTCTCTAACGAAAACAACCTCAAGTCCCTCAGCCTTTCCTCGTAAGACCTTCCCTCCATACCAGGCAACATCCTAGTAAATCTCCTCTGCACCCTTTCCAAAGCTTCCACATCCTTCCTATAATGCGGTGACCAGAACTGCACGCAATACTCCAGGTGCAGCCGCACCAGAGTTTTGTACAGCTGCAGCATGACCTCGTGGCTCCGAAACTCGATCCCCCTACTAATAAAAGCTAACACACCATATGGCTTCTTAACAGCCCTATTAACCTGGGTGGCAACTTTCAGGGATTTATGTACCTGGACACCAAGATCTCTCTGCTCATCTACACTACCAAGAATCTTCCCATTAGCCCAGTACTCTGCATTCCTGTTACTCCTTCCAAAGTGAATCACCTCACACTTTTCCGCATTAAACTCAATTTGCCATCTCTCAGCCCAGCTCTGCAGCCTATCTATGTCCCTCTGTACCCTACAACATCCTTTGGCACTATCCACAACTCCACCGACCTTCGTGTCATCCGCAAATTTACTAACCCACCCTTCTACACCCTCTTCCAGGTCATTTATAAAAATGACAAACAGCAGTGGCCCTAAAACAGATCCTTGCGGTACACCACTAGTAACTAAACTCCAGGATGAACATTTGCCATCAACCACCACCCTCTGTCTTCTTTCAGCTAGCCAATTTCTGATCCAAAGCACTAAATCACCTTCAATCCCACACTTCCGTATTTTCTGCAATAGCCTACCATGGGGAACCTTATCAAATGCCTTACTGAAATCCATATACACCACATCCACGGCTTTACCCTCATCCACCTGTTTGGTCACCTTCTCAAAAAACTCAATAAGGTTTGTGAGGCACGACCTACCCTTCACAAAACCGTGCTGACTATCTCTAATGAACTTATTCTTTTCAAGATGATTATAAATCCTATCTCTTATAACCTTTTCCAACATTTTACCCACAACCGAAGTAAGGCTCACAGGTCTATAATTACCAGGCTGTCTCTACTCCCCTTCTTGAACAAGGGGACAACATTTGCTATCCTCCAGTCTTCCGGCACTATTCCTGTCGAAAATGACGACATAAAGATCAAGGACAAAGGCTCTGCAATCTCCTCCCTGGCTTCCCAGAGAATCCTAGGATAAATCCCATCTGGCCCAGGGGACTTATCTATTTTCACACTTTCCAAAATTGCTAACACCTCCTCCTTGTGAACCTCAATCCCATCTAGCCTAGTAGTCTGTATCTCAGTATTCTCCTCGACAACATTTTCTTTCTCTACTGTAAATACTGACGAAAAATATTCATTTAACGCTTCCCCTATCTCCTCTGGTTCCACACACAACTTCCCACTACTATCCTTGATTGGCCCTAATCTAACTCTAGTCATTCTTTTATTCCTGATATACCTATAGAAAGCCTTAGGGTTTTCCTTGATCCTATCCGCCAATGACTTCTCGTGTCCTCTCCTTGCTCTTCTTAGCTCTCCCTTTAAATCCTTCCCGGCTAGCTTGTAACTCTCAAGCGCCCTAACTGAGCCTTCACGTCTCATCCTAACATAAGCCTTCTTCTTCCTCTTGACAAGCGCTTCAACTTCTTTAGTAAACCACGGCTCCCTCGCTCGACAACTTCCTCCCTGCCTGACAGGTACATACTTATCAAGGACACGCAGTAGCTGCTCCCTGAATAAGCTCCACATTTCGATTGTGCCCATCCCCTGCAGTTTCCTTCCCCATCCTACGCATCCTAAATCTTGCCTAATCGCATCATAATTTCCTTTCCCCCAGCTATAATTCTTGCCCTGCAGTATATCCCTGTCCCTGCCCATCTTCTGTGGAACTTTTATATTTAAACTAGTGCCTCTGTTATCTCCTCCCTAGTTTCCTTGGGCTGGATTTTAAGGAACCCACGACGTTGGGATCTGAGGTGGGGGGGCCTGAAGATGGCCCCAAATGAGGCCCGCCAAGGACCTCGACTCCAGCAGGGCCTGGCCCTTTCCTCCTGGCACCAAGGCAGCCTCCCCACCACTCAGCAACGGGAGCACAATCAGCATATGCAAATGAATAAAATTATCACATTTACATGTACTTCCCCTTAATCTTGATGTCCCGCCATGATCCTTGGCAGGCGGCTGGCACTCCCATTCCATCGGATGCCTGTCCAGGGAAATGAGGCGCAGCACTTGTGGGGAGGGGGAAGGAGGTATGTTTATCAGTGCGGGTGGTGGACGATTGGGTCAAATTAATGTCATGGGTGTAGGGGATGATGGGAAGGGTTGTAGTTTAAAGTTTGTGCAGTTTGTGGGGGGAGAAGGTCTGATGGTAAAGGTAAGTGTTTTGAGGGGGAAAGGGCAAATAATTAATTTAATTGTTATTGTTCGGAGGGGGCAAAAGAAATGTATTTATTTAATTTCATTAAATGTCTCTTTAAATATTTAAATTAGCTGGTAGGGTTAACAGCCCTTTAAAAATTGTGTTAATGTCTTCACACAGGCAGCTGACGCCATTGCCAGGGACAGACAGCCCGGCCCCCCCCCCCCCCCATGTGATCGGGGTGCGGGGGAGGCTAGCCCACCCCGGCTAGTTAAATGAGCTGCTGTGGGTACACGTACCATCTGGACTTAGGGTCTTATGCTCTTTTAGTTTTGCTAGTTCCTGACTTATTTTTCCCTTTCTATCCCAACTTTATTAATATTCTTTATAATCTCATCCTTTAGTGAAATGTCTGTTTGGTAATAACTGATTCAAAGTATTTATTCAATACTTTTGCCATTTACCTGTGAACTTACTTGCTCATACTTTTGTGACCGTTCTCTAATCAGTATCCTATGCCAAAGTGATGGGCTAGTAATCAGAGTCTGTGATTCCCCGCAGTGATAGGATATATTTCCTTATCCCTGGTTTAGGAGAGTTGTCACACCAGCTGAGATGAAAGCGGGGGCCTAGTGTTGTGCTATGTTCTTTTTACCAACTGGCTATGCAGCAGCTGCAGATGAGCTCAAGATGTAATAAGATAGCTTTCTACAGATGGTGCCAGTTAGTTTAAAAATAGAAAATTAATGAGGATTTTGAAAGAATTCTTACTTATTTCTAAAGATCTTTTTTTTTTAATCAGGAAACAATCCCAAAATTTTTCTGAAGTGTTTTTCTAACACTGGTGGAGATGTTAATGATCGTCAGATGCCTTGAAACTCTTGAGTGTTTCTGAACTGAAAGCAGACTAACTTCTCTGTTATCCTTTTACAGCGGTTCAGGTTAATGTTCTAGATATGGAAACAGTGAGTGAATGGGCAAAGTTCACTGTGAATATCGTGTCAGTCTATAGAAGCAGAGATGAGAAGATTAAACGAGCGGACCAATTCCTGTGGATTAATATGAAAGACTTGGCATGCAAGTGCCCAAAAATTCAAATGACCAAAAAGTACCTAGTGATGGGGAACACTGACAGCATATCTGAGAGGCTTGGAGGTCTGGTGGCTGATAAAAACAGCCTTGTCATTCAGTGGCGGGATGTGTGGACAAGAAGACTTCGGAAATTCCAACGCAAAGAGAAAAAAGGGAAATGTGGAAAAGCCTGATCGACTCCTTCAGAAAAAACTCTGTGAAGCAATGGGCCACAATGTAAATACACTTTGGGTTCAAAATATTTACCTTTCAGAACAGGCTGAAGGGCGTCAGACTGTAAGGAGGGGGCTGCAGGCAGAAAACGACATGATATTCAGCATAACACAATACACAAGCCATTGGCTGAATATACTTTTCAGATTGCTCAATCCTTTTCTAAATGTGATCATGAGTCCTTTCTATGAGGTGAAGGTCAGGCTGCTACAGAAGCTTTGTTGTCTGATTGCAGAGCTCGAGTAGATCTGACAGAAGACCACACTCACCATGGCCTTCCCACTGATAGGCTGGCTATCCTCATTGAAGTCCACCATACCTCTTTTTTTTTTGTTGCCTGTTATGATGAACATGAGACACGATGTGCTGGGCCTGACAGCTGTGCTGAACACAGAGTGTAAATATGGACAGCTTCCAGGACTTTTCTAAGCAGACAAAGCATTTGGCATGCAGCAAGTTATCTGTTAACATTTTGTATTTTGAACTGTGATTTGAAAATATCCAATTTCAATTAGATTTTACAAAGCACGTCAGCATTGTCAAACTTTCTGTCTGTCATTCAACCGTAATGAAACATTTCCTTTTTAGTATTCTCTTGACCACGCTGTCAGAGAAGCTGTAATCGTAGTGCTCCAATATACCATACCCTCCGATATACTCTACTCATCCTCCAATATACCCTCCCTCCGCACACAATATACCACACCCTCTGATATACCCTCCGATACTCCCTCCTCACCCTCTGATGCACCGTACCCTCTGATGCACCGCTCCCTCTGATACACTGCACCCTTACCTCGGTAGAAACACTCACACCTCTGACTGAAAGGTTGCTGGTTCCAGTCCTCTTCAGAGACAAATCTAGGCTGTCACCCCAGTACCGAGACCCCGTCCGCCCTCTCAGATGGATGTAAAAGTTCCCATGGCAGCATTCGCAGAAGAGCCAGTGTGCTGGCCAACATTTATTGTTCAACTGACATTGCTAAAACAGATTATCGGATCATTATCCTATTGCTGTCTGTGGGAGCTTGGAATGTGCAAACTGATTGCCATGTTTTCCTGTTACTGTACCCATCAGTAACTATACTTCAAAATAAGAATTACTCAGTTGGTTGTAAAGCGCCTTGGGATGTACTCAGGTGGTAAAAGGTGTTACATAAATGCAGTTTGTTCCTTACTAATCCTCCAATATTCCAACTCCTACAATTTCACATACTTCTAAACATCACATTCTCTAATACCCTATTCTTCGATACCCCAGGCTCCAATATGCCATTTCCTCATCCTTCCATATGTTCTGTCGACATCATCCAATGTATCACATCCTTAGGAACCCTGTCACTGGTTTTAATACCTACCCTGTCCGTCACCAGCTATGGCTGTAGAATCTGCCATCTACACAATGCACCATAGTAACTCAGCAAGATTACTGTGACCTATATCACCATGAAGGACAAGAGGAGCAAAATTGTGGATACTTTATCACCCAAGCTTTCCCACTCCCAAATCTCACCTCACCCTGACTTGGGCATATATTGCCGTTGATTCATAGGCTGGGATATTAACAGGGGTGGGTTACATAGGTAGGGGGTGGCGGAGTTCTGCGTTTTCCACATATTCATAGAATCATAGAATGGCTACAGCACAGGAGGAGGCTATTCAGCCCGTTGTGTCCATGTTGGCTCTCTGCAAGAGCAACGCATCTAGTCCCACTTACCCGCCTTTTCCCCATAGCCCTGCAAATCTTTTCTGTTCAGATTCAGATAATTATCCAATTCTCTTTTGAAAGCCTCGATTGAATCTGCCTTCACCACACACTCAGACAGTGAATTCCAGATCCTAAACACTCACTGAACCTGCCTCCACCGCACTCTCAGACAGTGCATTCCAGATCCTAAACACTCACTGAACCTGTTTCCACCACACTCTCAGACAGTGCATTCCAGATCCTAAACACTCACTGAACCTGCCTCCACCACACTCTCAGACAGTGCATTCCAGATCCTAAACACTCACTGAACCTGTTTCCACCACACTCTCAGACAGTGCATTCCAGATCCTAAACGCTCACTGAACCTGCCTCCACCACACTCTCAGACAGTGCATTCCAGATCCTAAACGCTCACTGAACCTGCCTCCACCACACTCTCAGACAGTGCATTCCAGATCCTAAACGCTCACTGAACCTGCCTTCACCATACTCTCAGACAGTGCATTCCAGATCCTAAACGCTCACTGAACCTGCCTTCACGATACTCTCAGACAGTGCATTCCAGATCCTAAACGCTCACTGAACCTGCCTTCACCATACTCTCAGACAGTGCATTCCAGATCCTAAACGCTCACTGAACCTGCCTTCACCATACTCTCAGACAGTGCAGTCCAGATCCTAAACGCTCACTGAACCTGCCTCCACCACACTCTCAGACAGTGCATTCCAGATCCTAAATGCTCACTGAACCTGCCTTCACCATACTCTCAGACAGTGCAGTCCAGATCCTAAACGCTCACTGAACCTGCCTCCACCACACTCTCAGACAGTGCATTCCAGATCCTAAACACTCACTGAACCTGCCTTCACCATACTCTCAGACAGTGCATTCCAGATCCTAAACACTCACTGAACCTGCCTCCACCACACTCTCAGACAGTGCATTCCAGATCCTAAACACTCACTGAACCTGCCTTCACCACACTCTCAGACAGTGCATTCCAGATCCTAAACACTCACTGAACCTGCCTCCACCACACTCTCAGACAGTGCATTCCAGATCCTAAACACTCACTGAACCTGCCTCCACCACACTCTCAGACAATGCATTCCAGATCCTAACCACTCGCTGCTTAAAAAATGATTTTCCTCATGTTGCCTTTGCATCTTTTGCCAATCACCTTAAATCGGTGTCCTCTGCTTCTGGATCCTTCCGCCAATGGGAACAGTTTCTCCCTATCTATTCTGTCTTGACCCCTCATGATTTTGAACATCTCTATTAAATCTCCTCTCAATCTTCTCTTCTCCATGGAGAACAGACCTAGATTCTCGTAACTGAAGTTCCTCATTCCTGGAACCATTCTTGTGAATCTTTTCTGCACCCTCTCTAACGCCTTAACATCCTTCCGAAATTGTGGTGCCCAGTACTGAAGACAATACTCCAAGTGAGGCTGAACCAGTGTTTTATACAGAGTTATCATACCTTCGTTGTTTTTGTATTCTATCCCCCTACTTATAAAGCCCAGGATTCTGTATGCTTTATTAACCACTTCTCAACCTGCCCTGTCACCTTCAATGATTTGTGCACAAATATCCCCAAGTCCCTCTGCTCTTGCACCCCCTTTAGAATTGTAGTCTTTATTTTATATTGCCTCTCCTTGATCTTCCCACCAAAATGTATCACTTCACTGCATTAAATTTCATCTGCCACTTGTCTGCCCATTCCACCAACCTGTCTATGTCCTCTTGAAGTTTATCACTATCCTTCCCACAGTTCCAAGTTTTGTGTCATTCACAAATTTTGAAATTGTGTCCTGTACACCCATGTCTAAGTCATTAATATATTTCAAGAAAAGCAGGGCTCCTAACACTGACCCATGGGGAACCCCACTCTATATCTTCCTCCAGTCTGAAAGACACCATTCACCACTACACTCTGTTTCCTGTCATTCAGCCAATTTCATATCCATGCTGCTTCTGTCCCTGTTATTCCATGGGCTTTAACTTTGCTGACAAGCCTGTTATGTGGCACTTTATCAAACGCCTTTTGGAAATCCACGTACACCACATCAAACGCATTGTCTTCATCAACCCTCTCTGTTACCTGATCAAAAAAAAATCAAGCACATTAATTAAACACAATTTTCCCTTTACAAATCTGTGCTGGCTTTCTTAATTAGTCTATGTTTGTCCAAGTGACTGTTAATTTTGTCCCAGATTATCATGTCTAAAAGTTTTACCACCACTGAGGTTAAACTGACTGGTCTGTAGTTGTTGGGATTATCCTTACACTCTTTTTTGAACAAGGGTGTAACATTTGCAATTCTCCAGTCCTCTGGCACCACCCCTGTATATAAGGAGAATTGGAAGATTAAGGCTGTTAGACCTCAATGAGACCATTAATGTTAACATACGAGATTTGAACCCCAGACCAATTTAAAGAATTACATGACAAGATTTCACGTTTTGAGACTTTAATTGTAACAATTAAACTAAAAGAAATCCCCATTAACTAAATAATACTTTGTAAGTAGCTGATACCCCAAATTACAGAGAAAGGTATTCTCTTTACTTATTAAAACACTTGAAAACCTCATACCACACTTATGCTCTCCAGAGTTCTCTTTGATGGTGAAATCTATATGGTTAAAAGTCCCAAATTCCTCCCATTTGCAATGGGTTGAATCTCCCAAACCTTTCTCAAAACCAGTGTCCTCATCGCTCGTTTCTCCAAGCACTTTCGACCTGGATGTCCGTAAATAAGGCGATTCCTGGTGATCTTGTTGGTCTTTTTTTCCGGCAAACTTCAACTTTCAAAACAGGTTCAAGTCTTCGCAGCCTTTCACTGTCTCAGTATTCCCTGACAGCAGGTGTTCCCCTTTTCTCTTGAGGCTGCAACCGTTGGTTGTCTTCTTCATAGCCTGCTCTGAGGCTGCAACCGCTGGTCTCCTTTCTGACAGCCTGTCTGCCTTCAGAAAATATGTTAAAGTTATCTGGAATCAAAAGCCAATAGCCAATTGTCCTTTTCCAATATGCAAAGTCCACAAGCCTGGCTTCAGCAGAGCCACCCGGAAATTTCATTGTTTCCAGCTGTTAGAATCACTGGCTCCTTGCTTATGATCTGAAAGTCTGGGAGGGTGAAACCCATTGTTCTTCAGGTGTTATTACCCTGCAGTCTCTGCTTTTCAAAAAAATCTTTGATCTTGGATCTTTATTGTCCTGGTATCCAAGATTCCTGTCTTGTCTTTAAGCAGAGTTGATGTGAGGTCATATGACTTCTTTGACTCAAACTTAAACTTTTAAAAGTCACAGTTTTTAAAACATAATCATGTTACAAAGTCCAGTGTTCATAAAAATGGCTAGTGCCTCCACAATTTCCACCCTTCTCTCAGCATCCTGAGAAGCCTCCCACCTGGTCCTGGTAACTTATCAACTTTAAGTACAGCCAGCCTTTCTAATACCTCCTCTTGATAAATTTTTAGCCCATCCAGTATCTCAACTACCTCCTCTTTCACCCTGACTTGGGCAGCACCTTCTTCCTTGATAAAGACAGATGCAAAGTGCTCATTTAATACCTCAGCAATGCCTCTGCCTTCAGGTGTAAATCCCCTTTAGGTCCCTAATTGGCCCCACTCTTCCTTTCACCACATTTTTACTATGTGATGGAATTTTAACCAGAGTTTTCCACATGGAAATCCGCCTGACTGACAGGATTGGCTTCTAATTGACAGGGAACACTTTGGAAAAGGCTGCAGGATCAGGTAGGTCCAATCCATGACCCAGGAGTGGGGATGACCCAATCACTGATCCCAGGGGTCTTTGGCTGCTCCAGCTCCTCCTGGCCACAAGCAGTGCTGTTATAGGTGCTGGGTGATGAAAATAGAAAAAGATGTGGCCTTTTAGGAGATTCCAAAGTGCTTCACAGCAAATGAAATACTTTCAAAGTGCAGTGTTTGTTGTAGTGTTAGAAATGCAGCTGCCAGTTTGCACACTAGATCCAACAAACAACAATGAAATAAATAACCAGATAAATTGTTCCAGGTGTTGAGTGAGTTATAAATATTGGACAGGACACCAATATATACCAATATTCCCTGCTCTTCTTTGAAAAATGACATGGGATCTTTGATGCCTACCTGAGAGAACAGACAAGATCTCAGTTTAACATCTCACGCAAAGGATAACACCTGCAACAATGCTGTGTACCCTCAGTACTGCAATGGAATGTCAACCTAGAATTATGTGCTCAAGTCCTGGTGTGTTACTTAAACCCACAACCTTTTGATTCAAAGGCAAGAGGGCTATCAACTGAGCCACAGATGGCATCAGGCAGGGGCGGTGTAACCCGCTCAGCAGATTTTCCGACTCCTGCTTCTGTGCAAGAAATCTCAGAATTACCCCAACACCTCTCCAATGCTGAGAGGTTGCATCACAGGGAGGATTCAGTATACATCTGGTACATTCAGTGCTTTTACAGAGAATAAATGCCAAGTTCTCATTGTGTGCCCCACTGTTACATCCTAGCATTTTTAAAATTTGTTTGTGGGATGTGGGCATCACTGGCAAGGCCAGCATTTATTGCCCATTCCTAATTGCCCTTGAGAAGGTGGTGGTGAACGTGCAAAATGTTGCCTCGGAACATAGTTAATCACATGTTAAAGATCAATCACATCACTAAGATATTAATGTTGTACCAATTTTACTCATAAAGGAAAACAAATTCTGGAATAACTAACTGAAACTGGTTGTGTTCTGAGTTACTTAGCAAGGATAATCCAGGAAATTATAGGCCGGTGAGCCTCACGTCAGTGGTAGGGAAATTATTAGAGAGGATTCTTCGGGACAGGATTTACTCCCATTTGGAAACAAATGGACTTATTAGCGAGAGGCAGCATGGTTTTGTGAAGGGGAGGTCGTGTCTCACTAATTTAATTGAGTTTTTTGAGGAAGTGACGAAGATGATTGATGAAGGAAGGGCAGTGGATGTTATCTATATGGACTTCAGTAAAGCCTTTGACAAGGTCGCTCATGGCAGACTGGTACAAAAGGTGAAGTCACATGGGATCAGAGGTGAGCTGGCAAGATGGAAACAGAACTGGCTCAGTCATCGAAGACAGAGGGTAGCAGTGGAAGGGTGCTTTTCTGAATGGAGGGATGTGACTAGTGGTGTTCCGCAGGGATCAGTGCTGGGACCTTTGCTGTTTGTAGTATATATAAATGATTTGGAGGAAAATGTAGCTGGTCTGATTAGTATGTTTGCGGACGACACAAAGGTTGGTGGAGTTGCGGATAGTGATGAGGATTGTCAGAGGATACAGCAGGATATAGATCGGTTGGAGACTTGGGCGGAGAAATGGCAAATGGAGTTTAATCCGGACAAATGTGAGGTAATGCATTTTGGAAGGTCTAATGCAGGTGGGAAGTATACAGTAAATGGCAGAACCCTTCGGAGTATTGACAGGCAGAGAGATCTGGGTGGACAGGTCCACAGGTCACTGAAAGTGGCAACGCAGGTGGATAAGGTAGTCAAGAAGGCATACGGCATGCTTGCCTTCATTGGTCGGGAGATAGAGTATAAAAATAGGCAGGTCATGCTGCAGCTGTACAGAACTTTAGTTAGGCCACACTTAGAATATTGCGTGCAATTCTGATCGCCACACTACTAGAAGGATGTGGAGGCTTCGGAGAGGGTACAGAAGAGGTTTACCAGGATATTGCCTGATCTGGAGGGTATTAGCCATGAGGAGAGGTTGGATAAACTCGGATTGTTTTCACTGGAACGACGGAGGTGGAGAGGCGACATGATAAAGGTTTACAAAGTTATGAGTGGCATGGACAGAGTGGATAGTCAGAAGCTTTTTCCCAGGGTGGAAGAGTCAGTTACTAGGGGACATAAGTTTAAGGTGCGAGGGGCAAAGTTTAGAGGGGATGTGCGAGGCAAGTTCTTTACACAGAGGGTGGTGAGTGCCTGGAACTTGTTGCCGGGGGAGGTGGTGGAAGCAGGTAAGGCAGCAACGTTTAAGAGGCATCTTGACAAATACATGAATAGGATGGGAATAGAGGGATACGGACCCCGGAAGTGCAGAAGGTTATAGTTTAGACAGGCATCAAGATCAGCACCGGCTTGGAGGGCCAAAAGGCCTGTTCCTGTGCTGTACTGTTCTTTGTTCTTTGTACTAGCGGCTGATCACTAGTGGCATAGTCTAGCTGTGATATCCCACAATCTGCAAGGCAAACACAGCAAAGCATTATTTGGGGAGCACTCAGCCACACAGAACTGAACAGACACGAAGTGCTGGGTATGGACTATTCAAAGTGCAAATGCCGTTCTGATTGGCCCATTATATTATGGTTCAATAAGTCAGTTGAATCTCTGTTTAAAAAAAAGACTGCTTTATGAAGTAAAGGGCTCACCCTTGGTGTGAGGATTTCGTCTTATATTAGAGAGAGTGTTTCGGCTACACCTCTGCCCGCCGGACCGTACCCGGAGTCGGATGCCCGGGCAGCTGAGGCGCTCTCCTCCACCGGCGGGGGAGCACCCTGACTGGAGGCGACCATGTTCCAGACTCGGAATAGATCCCGGTAAAAGACAGGCAACTCCCTCAGAGAGGCGTGGCTAATGGCCAACCCTGTTTTTTTTTTTGCCAACCCTGTGCTGTACCTGCCCTGGGAATGTTTGATGGGGACGGTGTAGAGGGAGCTTTACTCTGTATCTAACCCTTTTTTTTTCTTTTTTTTTAGGCGGCCTTTATACCCCAAGTCCCTTTTATATTTTTTCATGTCGAGGGGGCCTTTATTCCTCAGGCCCCCTTTATGTACATACTTAAATTTTTTTTTAAATAACTTTATTAAAACAGAAAAATAAACCAAAACTCAAATTAAAATGCCATTCTCGGCATCGATGATGCACTCCAGTCCCTGCGGTGCCCACCGGTCGCGGAAGGCCTCAAGTGTACGGGCGCACACCGCATGCCATCTCTCCAGGGACACCCGGGCGCAAACGTAACCGCGGAAGAGGGGCAGGCAATCGGGGAGGGCGGACCAGCCGACGGCCCGCAGCCTGGATCTGTGAATTGCCACCTTGGCCAGGCCCAGGAGCAGACCGATGAGGAGATCCTCCTCCCAGCCCACGCCCCTCCGCACCGGGTGCCCAAAGATCAGGAGCGTGGGACTGAAGTGCAGCCAGAACCTGAGGAGCAGCCCCTTCAGATACTCAAAGAGGGGCTGCAACCTCGCACACTGCAAAAATATGTGAAACACGGACTCGTCATAGGCAGGAGTTTTAGAGAAGTGGTCACACCCAAGGTGCCGGCAGATAGATGGGTGACCGCTAGAAGGGGCAGGCAGTCAGTGCAGGAATCCCCTGTGGATATCCCCCTCTCTAACAAGTATACCATTTTGGATACTGTTGGGGGGGATGGCCTATCAGGGGAAAACAGCAGCAGCCAGAGCAGTGGCACCACGGCTGGCACTGTTGTTCAGCAGGGAGGGACAAAGCGCAGAAGAGCAATAGTTATAGGGGACTCGATAGTCAGGGGCACAGATAGGCGCTTCTGTGGACGTGAAAGAGACTCCAGGATGGTATGTTGCCTCCCTGGTGCCAGGGTCAAGGATGTCTCTGAACGGACAGGGGGCATTCTGAAGGGGGAGGGTGAACAGCCAGATGTTGTGGTACACATCGGTACCAACGACATAGGCAGGAAGAGTGACGAGGTCCTGCAGGGGGAGTTTAGGGAGTTAGGTAGAAAGTTAAAAACCAGGACCTCTAGGGTTGTAATCTCGGGATTACTCCCTGTGCCACGTGCCAGTGAGGCTAGAAATAGGAAGATAGTGCAGCTAAACACGTGGTTGAACAGCTGGTGTAGAAGGGAGGGTTTCAGATATCTGGACCATTGGGATCTCTTCAGGGACAGATGGGACCTGTACAAGAAGGACGGGTTGCATCTAAACTGGAGGGGCACAAATATCCTGGCTGCGAGGTTTGCTAGCGTCGCTCGGGAGGGTTTAAACTAGTGTGGCAGGGGGATGGGAACCAGAGCAGTAGGACAGCAAGTGAAATAAATTAAGGGGAACGAGTAAATAAGGCCAGTAAGACTAAGAGGAAGAGCAGGCAGGGAGATGTTGTGGAGAACAGCGGGATTTGTGGTCTGAAGTGCATTTGTTTCAATGCAAGAAGGTTAGGCAGATGAACTTAGAGCTTGGATTAGTACTTGGAACTATGATGTTGTTGCTATTACAGAGACTTGGTTGAGGGAAGGACAGGATTGGCAGCTAAATGTTCCAGGATTTAGAAGCTTCAGGCGGGATAGAGGGGGATGTAAAAGGGGTGGGGATGTTACATTGCTGGTTAAGGAGAATATCACAGCAGTACTGCGGGAGGACATTTCGGAGGGGTCATGCAGCGAGGCAATATGGGTGGAGCTCAGGAATCGGAAGTGTGCAGTCACGATGTTGGGGGTTTTCTACAGGCCTCCCAACAGCCAGCGGGAGGTAGAGGAGCAGATATGTAGACAGATTTTGGAAAGATGTAAAGGTAACAGGGTTGTAGTGGTGGGTGATTTTAACTTCCCCTATATTGATTGGAACTCACTTAGTGCTGGGGGCTTGGATGGGGCAGAATTTGTAAGGAGCATCCAGGAGGGCTTCTTGAAACAATACGTAGATAGTCCAACTAGGGATGGGGCTGTACTGGACCTGGTATTGGGGAATGAGCCCGGCCAGATGGTCGAAGTTTCAGTAGGGGAACATTTCGGGAACAGTGACCATAATTCCATAAGTTTTAAGGTACTTGTGGATAAGGATAAGAGTAGTCCTCGGGTGAAGGTGCTAAATTGGGGGAAGGCTAATTATAACAATATTAGGCAGGAACTGAAGAATTTAGATTGGGGGCGGCTGTTTGAGGGTAAATCAACATCTGACATGTGGGAGTCTTTCAAACGTCAGTTGATTAGAATCAAGGACCAGCATGTTCCTGTGAGGAAGAAGGATAAGTTTGGCAAGATTCGGGAACCTTGGATAACGCGGGATATTGTGAGCCTCGTCAAAAAGAAAAAGGACGCATTCGAAAGGGCTGGAAGGCTAGGAACAGACGAATCCCTTGAGGAATAGAAAGACAGTAGGAAGGAACTTAAGCAAGGAGTCAGGAGGGCTAAAAGGGGTGATGAGAAGTCATTGGCAAACAGGATTAAGGAAAATCCCAAGGCTTTTTATACGTATATAAAGAGCAAGAGGGTAACTGGGGAAAGGGTTGGCCCACTCAAGGACAGAGAAGGGAATCTATGTGTGGAGCCAGAGGAAATGGGCGAGGTACTAAATGAGTACTTTGTATCAGTATTCACCAAAGAGAAGGACTTGGTGGATGATGAGCCTAGGGAAGGGAGTGTAGATAGTCTCAGTCATCTCAGTATCAAAAAGGAGGAGGTGTTGGGTGTCTTGCAAAGCATTAAGGTAGATAAATCCCCTGGGCCTGATGGGATCTACCCCAGAATATTGAGGGAGGCAAGGGAAGAAATTGCTGGGGCCTTGACAGAAAACTTTGCATCCTCATTGACTACAGGTGAGGTCCCAGAGGACTGGAGAATAGCCAATGTTGTTCCTTTGTTTAAGGATAATCCAGGAAATTATAGGCCGGTGAGCCTCACGTCAGTGGTAGGGAAATTATTAGAGAGGATTCTTCGGGACAGGATTTACTCCCATTTGGAAACAAATGGACTTATTAGCGAGAGGCAGCATGGTTTTGTGAAAGGGGAGGTCGTGTCTCACTAATTTGATTGAGTTTTTTGAGGAAGTGACGAAGATGATTGATGAAGGAAGGGCAGTGGATGTTATCTATATGGACTTCAGTAAAGCCTTTGACAAGGTCCCTCATGGCAGACTGGTACAAAAGGTGAAGTCACATGGGATCAGAGGTGAGCTGGAAAGATGGATACAGAACTGGCTCAATCATAGAAGACAGAGGGTAGCAGTGGAAGGGTGCTTTTCTGAATGGAGGGATGTGACTAGTGGTGTTCCGCAGGGATCAGTGCTGGAACCTTTGCTGTTTGCAGTATATATAAATGATTTGGAGGAAAATGTAGCTGGTCTGATTAGTAAGTTTGCGGACGACACAAAGGTTGGTGGAATTGCGGACAGTGATGAGGATTGTCAGAGGATACAGCAGGATATAGATCGGTTGGAGACTTGGGCGGAGAAATGGCAGATGGAGTTTAATTCGGACAAATGTGAGGTAATGCATTTTGGAAGGTCTAATGCAGATGGGAAGTATACAGTAAATGGCAGAACCCTTCGGAGTATTGACAGGCAGAGAGATCTGGGCGTACAGGTCCACAGGTCACTGAAAGTGGCAACGCAGGGGGATAAGGTAGTCAAGAAGGCATACGGCATGCTTGCCTTCATCGGTCGGGGCATAGAGTATAAAAATAGGCAAGTCATGCTGCAGCTGTACAGAACTTTAGTTAGGCCACACTTAGAATATTGCGTGCAATTCTGGTCGCCACACTACCAGAAGGACGTGGAGGCTTCGGAGAGGGTACAGAAGAGGTTTATCAGGATGTTGCCTGGTCTGGAGGGCATTAGCTATGAGGAGAGGTTGGAAAAACTCGTATTGTTTTCACTGGAACGACGGAGGTGGAGGGGCGACATGATAGAGGTTGACAAAGTTATAAGCGACATGGACAGAGTGGATAGTCAGAAGCTTTTTCCCAGGGTGGAAGAGTCAGTTACTCGGGGACATAGGTTTAAGGTGAGAGGGGAAAAGTTTAGTGGGGATGTGCGGGGCAATTTCTTTACACAGAGGGTGGTGAGTGCCTGGAACTTGTTGCCGGGGGAGGTGGTGGAAGCAGGTAAGATAGCGACGTTTAAGAGGCAGCTTGACAAATACACGAATAGGATGGGAATAGAGGGATACGGACCCCGGAAGTGCAGAAGGTTTTAGTTTAGACAGGCATCAAGATCAGCGCAGGCTTGGAGGGCCGAATGGCTTGTTCCTGTGCTGTACTGTTCTTTGTTTGTCAAGGCTGCAGAAATTACAGGCGGCCTGGGAGTCCGTGAACCTACTTCAAAATCTATTGCACGGGACTGCCCTGTGCAGCACCCTCCACCCCAGGTCCCCGATGTAAAGGGGGAAGACTCCTGCATAGATTAACCTCCATCGGGGTTTCCCCTCGCCACCAGATGGCAACGCGGACTGCCAGGGCGTGTCCGGCCAGCTGACGAGGGCGAGGAAGTGGAGAGTGTGCAGGAGCAGCCCGTACAGGAAACCCCTCCGCGCCGATTGGAATGGCACGGAGGGCATTTCCGAGAGGTGGCTTGGGTTGTGCGGGACCGGCTCCCGAGGAGGGTCTTGGGGCCTGGGTCCGATGAGTAGAAGAAGGGTGAGGCGCGGTCCAAATCTTCCAGGATCTGGATCCGCGACCTCACGTACGCGCCTCGGGACCCAATGAGCTGCAGGTCCCTCAGCGCGCCCTTCTTCTCTTTGTACGCCTGCCACAGGGCCGGGTCCGCGACGGCATGACCGAGGCGGGACTCCAAGTCAAGCACCTCCCTCTCAAGGCGCCCGATCCCGGCCTCCCGCCTCCTGATCGACCCCCTCGCGTACTTCTGACAGAAGACGTGGATGTGAGTCTTGCCCACATCCCACCATAGCCTCAAGGAGGGGAAGTCCCCCTGCTTCCTTCTCCAGTCGGCCCAGAATCGACAGAACGAGTCCCGAAATCGCTCGTCCTCCAGCAGCCGGTTGTTAAAGTGCCAGTACGCGGACCCCGCCCGCGTGCGGAGCGGAGTGAACTCCGCCCACACCAGGCGGTGGTCCGAGCACGGCACCAGCCGCATGGAGGTCGCCTAGACGCGGGAGACGTACGCCTGCGAAAAGTAGAGGCGGTCGATTTGCGACCCTCCTCCTCCAGACCTCCACGTAAAGGCGCTGGAGTCAGGATGGAGATTCCGCCAGACGTCCACCAAGTTAAGGGAGCTGAACAGTGCCCTCAAATTCTCCACCGACGCTTGGCCGCGCTGGGGACCGGAGCGATCCCCCACCTCGAGGGTGCAGTTAAAATCACCCCCGAGGATGATGCACTCGCCGCTATCGATGGAGCTCAAGAGAACGGACACTTCTTCAAAGAAGCGCGCTTGCAACGTGCCGGGCCTGGGCGCGTACACGTTCACAAAGTGGAGCGGCATGCTACCCAGGCGAATGGTGAGGTGGAGCAAGCGGCCCGGCACTAGCTCCTTGACCCCCAACATCTCCGGCTGAAAAGTCGGGGCCAACAAGATAGCCACCCCACTGGAAATAGGGGTGAGGTGACTCATGTAGACCCCACCCTGCCACTCCAGGAGCCAGGTGGCTTCGTCTCCCGGAACGGTGTGGGTTTCCTGCAGAAAGCTCACCGCGTATCTCCCTTCCCTGAGGACTGAGAGATTGTGAAATCTGCGGTGAGACCCCCTGCTGCCGTTGATGTTGAGGCTGGCTATGGTTATCTTCATGTCAAAGGTACTTAAAACCCTTCACCAACACCTCACTGTGAGGCGGGAGTGGAAGAGCACCTGGCCCTCCAGTCCCCCAGCAACCCATTGAGGAACACATTAAAACGGCGCCTCTCAACCAGTTTCACGCCCGCGCGCTTGCCCGCTTTCTTCAGGGCGGCACGGACAGACTGTATGATCAGCGCCAGATTCGACCAACGGCCGAGGGCCAGCTGAACTTTATCGCGGCAACCCCTGCAAGCCGCGAGGAAATCCCGGAGTTCCGCCGTGGGGATGAGAGGAGATTCGGTGGGAGGCACGAGGGACTCCACCACCTCACTGGCGATGGAATCAAGATCATCCTCCGTGCCCCACACCGAATCCCCATCCTCCTCTGGGTCGTCACCGCCAGCGGCCGACACATCCACCACACACTGTGGGGCGGACGTCCCAGCCGCGCCAGCTGGTCCTGCTTCCGTCACGATCCCACCCCCAGGATCGATGGCGGAGGAGTCCTCTTTGGGTTTTACTGTGAAACTGGAGCCTGTGGGCGCCAGCAGTTCAGGATCCCCCTCCACCTCCATCCCCAGGCCAATGAGTGGTCTCGGGGAGACAGAAGTTCCCGACTCCGGAAATCCTGCCGGAGCCAAGGCCGGAGGCAGAGAGAGGAGGCCATCTCCCGCTCCACCAGCACCCACAGGCCCAGCAGATGGGGCAGCATTCTCAGTTTTCACCAGGTCGGGTGTCTCCTGGTTGGTGGTGGACTCCGGCTGGGAGGGCTGACCCTGTGGGGCGTCGCCCTCCCCTTCATTTCGGGCACCCGACCCAGTAGCAGTGGCGGAATGGGCTGCGTCCCCAGTCTCCACCACCACAAGCAGGGCCCCACTTACTCCTTCAGGAGGGGCCTCATGTCCCGGGGCCTTCCCCTCCCCTCCATCCTGAGGAATAGGGAGCTCCTGCCCGGACTTTGTAGCCTTGGTGGTGGCGGTAGGGGGAACCTGAGGACCCGAAACAGGAGACAGCTCCCCTCCAACAGATGGGCCTTGCACCTCAGGGTCCTGTGTTATTTCTGTGGAGGGGTGTCTTCTCCTCTTTTTTGCACTAGGGCGCGGAGACTCAGAGACCTGCATGTCATCAGAGGCCTCCGCCTCCGCACCCTTTTTTTCCTTTTTAGTCACCCTGGGCCTGAGCCCAGCCCTGGGACAGGTGGATTCCATGGGAATGGGCTTTGGGCTGAGCTCAGGCTCGGGTTGTGTCAAAGTGTCCAGGGGACGCGCCTCATGATGTTTCCTTTTTCCCCACGTCTTCCTTCTGCTCGGACGGACGCTCCCCTCCCCGCCAGAGGCTGTGAAAACCAGTGGGAGGAGGTGCTGTGGAACCACTCTGGGCCGCCTAGGTGGAGCTGGCGGCCGGGAGGTTGGGGCAGTTCTTACGAACATGCCCCACCCCCTTGCAGACATGGCACCACGCCCCGTCCGAGGTCCAGAAGACGCGGTCGGCCATCCCCTGGAACTGCACATCAAACTGGCCTTCCGAGTCCTCCTCCCACGCCAGCTGCATAAATACCTGGCGGCGGAAAGAGTAGACATGTTGGAGGCTGTGCTCCCGAAGACCAAGCTGGACTGGGGTGATCCCCGACCTCACCTCCCCCATGTGGTGCAGGTGGGGAAGGAGGAGCTCACTGGGAATAAAGGGCGGGACGTTTGATAACATTATCCGCTGCGCAGTGGCCCCTAGAGGGTCCACCGGCAGGAAAGTCCCACCCACAGTGAGCCCTTTACTCAGGGCCAGCGACACGGCCCGCTCGGTCTTCAGGAAGAACACAGCCTTCCCGTACATTTTTGAGGCTGCCACAATGGCCGAGGGGCCGACAACCTCAGCCATTGCCTTTACACAGGCCTCTATAGACATATTGGGGTGGGGATAGCTCTTTACCCCATGGCTTGAAGTAATTAATTTAAAAGGTGACGGGGTCACACGTGCGGCCACAGAGGCTACAGCCGCATAGGTATGAGAAGGCCCCGCCACCGGTGATGATGGGCTTGCCATGGCTCAAGAGCCAAACCCACCCCCAAATTGCAGGCAAGCAATCAAACAAACAAGCAAACAAAGAAACAAACAAACCAACTAGGAGGTTTGGGGAGAGGCTGAGGGTATACAGGAAAGGGGAAAGACAGGCTGCAAGTGATGACTTTGCTTTTTTTTTTCTCCTTAAAGGGTGGTACTCTGAGCACTGTAAACACTCCTGGTCTTCTGGTTGGGGGAGGCGTCTTTACCTGGGTCAGCTGAAGCTGCCCAGGCACTATTTATCCCCTTCTGTATATTAGCCAGGTAGCTTCAGCTGACTCAGGCTGGGCAATTGGGCTGGGGAGGGAGCTTCCCTGCAACTTTAGTGCAACTGCACAGCTCCCTGCAGAATTGTATAGCCCCCACCCCATGTTCTTCTGGCCTCTTCCACCTCCCACAACAGTCCGAATAAAGTAAGAGTCTGGTGCTCAACACCCACCTCAAAATACAGGCTTAATCCAAAAGTCTTTCCTCCTCTGCAGCAAAAGTTGTTGAAATGTTTTTGTAGTTTCTCCTCAGCTCTCCCTCTCCAGCAACTGACTGCAGCACTGTCAGCTGCACCTCGTTGAGGCACTCAGCACTCAGTATTCCCAATCAGAGAGGAGCCAATCCCCGTTTTTTTTTCTTCTTTTTTTTTCTTTTTTTTTGGGACAGTGCAGAGGGAGCTTTACTCTGTATCTAACCCTGTGCTGTACCTGCCCTGGGAGTGTTTGAAGGGACAGTGTAGAGGGAGCTTTACTCTGTATCTAACCCCGTGCTGTACCTGCCCTGGGAGTGTTTGATGGGGACAGTGTAGAGGGAGCTTTACTCTGTATCTAACCCCATTTTTTTTTTTTTTTTCTTATTTTTTTTGTCCTGGGAGTGATTGATGGGGACAGTGTAGAGGGAGCTTTACTCTGTATCTAACCCCATTTTTTTTTTTTCTTTTTTTTTTTGTCCTGGGAGTGATTGATGGGGACAGTGTAGAGGGAGCTTTACTCTGTATCTAACCCTGTGCTGTACCTGTCCTGGGAGTGTTTGATGGGGACAGTGTAGAGGGAGCTTTACTCTGTATCTAACCCCATGCTGTACATGTCCTGGGAGTGTTTGATGGGGACAGTGTAGAGGGAGCTTTACTCTGTATCTAACCCCATGCTGTACATGTCCTGGGAGTGTTTGATGGGGAGTGTGTCAGAGCAAGGTTGTCCAAACTTTTTGGGCAGAGAGCGGCATTGCGATTTTTGCTCGACCTGGGCGATTGGTGAGCAAATTTTGAACGATAAAGGCATTAAAAATTTATCTTACTCATAAAAACAAATCTGCATTTTGTGACGAAGCTTTCAATGAGAAGACTAACTTATTGATATACTCTCTCGTCACTATATTGAAAACTGATTTAGTGACACATCTGGCACTGCTTTTGCTTGCATAAGTAGTCAATCTCTGCTCACACACCTGATGTAGCGATGCAAAGATTTCTGAATAGATTTCCATCTGTCAGGAGAGACCTTGATCTCTCTACACCGCCCCCACCCCCCACTCCCCACGCTCTGTGTGCGTGTCTTGTTCTCTCTTCCCTCCCCTCTATGACTAGGGGACACGGATTGAAAGTTTTGGGCAAGAGATGCAGGGGGAATATGAGGAAGCACTTTTTTTATACACTGGGTGGTAATGACCTGGAACTCATTGCCCACAAAGGTGATTGAAGCGGAGACAATCAATGACGTCAAGAGGATGTTGGATGGCCACCTGAGAGAAATAGATTTGCAGGGCTATGGGGATCGAGCCAGGGAGTGGGTCTGACTGCATAGCTCTGTGGAGGGCTGGCATGGGCTCAATGGACAAAATGGCCTCCTTCTGTGCCATAAGTAAATGACTCTTTGACTCTCTGTCCCCCCTCTCTTTCCCCTCTCTGTCTGTCTCTCTGTCTCCCTCTCCCCCCTCTCAATGCCTCTTTCTCCCCCCCCCACCATCCCGCTCCACCCCTCCTCTGTATCTCTCCCCCCTCTCTCTCTCTCCACCCGCTTGTCTCCAGTGTTCCCTGTTCCCCGCTCAGTGTTCCCCACTCAGTGTTCCCCTTTCCCCGCTCAGTGTTCCCCGCGCTCTCTGTACCTCCTTCTCTCTGTCACTCCCCCCTCTCTGTCTCTCCCCCTTTCAGCCTCTCTCTGTCCCCACTTCTGTCTCTCTGCCCCCCTCTCTCTCTTTCCCCCACCGTTCTCTGTTCCCTCCTGTCTCTCCCTCTCTACCCTGTTTGTCTCACACACAGTTGTAGAGAGTGGAACGCTATTCAGATGGTTGATCAGTTCTTTTAAAAAAGATCGCTGTCAGTTTCACAGCTGACAGCTGCTGACATCGGGAACAGTCGTTTCCCAACATCGGAAACCCCCGAATCTGTTGGGAAACGGCTGTTCTCGAAGTCAGCAGCTGTCAGTTGTGAAACTGACAGTGCGATAGTTTAAAAGTTGTTTGACAATGGAAATTTCGCATCTGCAGTCACGGTGAGGATGAGGAACAGCCCCGGGAACAGTTTACATCCGCGGGCTGGATAGAAACGTTTGGCAGGCTGGCTCCTGGCCCACAGCCCATCTGTTGGACAACCCTGGTGTAGAGGGAGCTTTCTTCTTTGGCCTCCTTATCTCGAGAGACAATGGGTAAGCGCCTGGAGGTGGTCAGTGGTGTGTGGAGCAGCGCCTGGAGTGGCTATAAAGGCCAATTCTAGAGTGACAGGCTCTTCCACAGGTGCTACAGAAAAATTTGTTTGTCGGGGCTGTTACACAGTTGGCTCTCCCCTTGCGCTTCTGTCTTTTTTCCTGCCAACTGCTAAGTCTCTTTGACGCGCCACACTTTAGCCCCGCCTTTATGGCTGCCCGCCAGCTCTGGCGAACGCTGGCAACTGACTCCCATGATTTGTGATCAATGTCACAGGACTTCATGTCACGTTTGCAGACGTCTTTAAAGCGGAGAGATGGATGGCCGGTGGGTCTGATACCAATGGCGAGCTCGCTGTACAATGTGTCTTTGGGGATCCTGCCATCTTCCATGCGGCTCACATTGCCAAGCCATCTCAAGCGCCGCTGACTCAGTAGTGTGTATAAGCTGGGGATGTTGGCCGTCTCGAGGACTTCTGTGTTGGAGATACGGTCCTGCCACCTGATGCCAAGTATTCTCCGGAGGCAGCGAAGATGGAATGAATTGAGACGTCGCTCTTGGTTGACATACGTTGTCCAGGCCTCGCTGCCATTGAGCATGGTACTGAGGACACAGGCTTGATACACTCGGACTTTTGTGTTCCGTGTCAGTGCGCCATTTTCCCACACTCTCTTGGCCAGTCTGGACATAGCAGTGGAAACCTTTCCCATGCGCTTGTTGATTTCTGCATCTAGAGACAGGTTACTGGTGATAGTTGAGCCAAGGTAGGTGAACTCTTGAACCACTTCCAGAGCGTGGTCGCCGATATTGATGGATGGAGAATTTTTGACGTCCTGTCCCATGATGTTCGTTTTCTTGAGGCTGATGGTTAGGCCAAATTCATTGCAGGCAGCCGCAAACCTGTTGATGAGACTCTCCAGACACTCTTCAGTGTGAGATGTTAAAGCAGCATCGTCAGCAAAGAGGAGTTCCCTGATGAGGACTTTCCGTACTTTGGATTTCGCTCTTAGACATTGAACAACCTGCCCCCTGATCTTGTGTGGAGGAAAATTCATTCTTCTGAAGACTTGAATGCATGTGAGAGCAGCAGGGAGAAGAAAATCCCAAAAAGTCTGGGTGCGAGAACACAGCCCTGTTTCACGCCACTCAGGATAGGAAAGGGGTCTGATGAGGTGCTGCTATGTTGAATTGTGCCTTTCATATTGTCATGGAATGGACAATGGACTGTTGGACAACCCTGGTGTAGAGGGAGCTTTACTTTGTTTCTAACCCTGTTTTTTTTCTCCCCACGCCCCTTTTACTTTCATCAAGGGGGCCTTTATTCCACAGGCCCCCTTTATATGTATGTCAAATAAATAACTTTATTTAAAAAACAGATCTCAAAATAAAATAGCATTGTCTGCGTATATGATGCACTCCAGCCCCTGCGGTGCCCAATGATTGTGGAAGGCCTCTTGTGAGTCAGTGGACACTGAATGCTCATTCTCCAGGGACACCCGGGCGTGAACGTAACCTTGGAAGAGGGGCAGGCAATCAGGAAGGACAGACTCCCCCATGGGCCTGCAGCCTGGACGTGTGAATTGCCACCTTGGTAATGGCCCAGGAGCTGACCAACGACCAGCCCCCTTAAATGCTCAAAGAGAACCTGCAGCCTCACACACTCCATGGAACATGGACTCATCCAAGCCACAGGAATTACAGTGGCCCGGGAGTCCATGAACCTACTTAAAGGTCAGTTGCATGGGACTGCCCTGTGCAGCACCCTCCACCCCAGGTCTCTGATGTCAAGAGGGAGGATGCCCGCATAGAAAGACCTCTACCGGGGTTTCCCCTCACTGCCAGATGGTAACACAGACCACTACGGCGGGTCCAGGTGGCAGACAAGGGTGAGGAAGTGGAGAGTGTGCAGGAGCAGCCTGCATAGGAAACTCCTCCGTGCTGTGTGGAATGGTATGGAGGCCATTTCCGAGAGGCGGCTCAAATTGTGTGGGACCGGCTTCCAAGGAGGGTTTCGGGGCCTGGGTCCGATCAGCAGTTCTGGCCGAGCGCTTCGCACTCCCAAGCCCCCTCGACGCCCACAGTGAGGGATGTTCCAGAGGTTTTGGCTATTCCTCCAGTTGTTGTCCATCCCCAAAACCTGCCGCCCGGACAGCCAGGGCCCTCTCCTTCGCCGTCGGTGGTGGAGCACCCTGACTGGGGGCACCATGTTGCAGACTCTGAAAAGATCCTCAGCAGACAGGCACAGCTAATGCTCACTGCCGGGAACTGCGTGCCGTCTTGAAGGCAGTGTCCCTGGCAGAAAATCTGTATCGCCAGTGCGCACCATCTGGGAGGACGCTTGACATACAGGTATCTCTGCATTGTCCGAAGGTGGGGAGTCACCAGCGACTGGCTGCCATCCTCAATCGGCAGAGACCCAGTGCTTCCTCTTGCCCCAGAAGAAATCGACGAGCTTCTTTGGATCTTGGTGGCAAATGCAGGGGATGAGGCCAAAGTGATCAACCGATACCACAGCATCGAGGCCACCAGGCTTTGACCAGACACACTGCGGTGGCATATAAAATTTGGACCCGGGCCACAAAATTCGGCCCAAGTCCGAATGCATGCAGAGTTTCGAAAAGATATTCGTGATTCACCCTGTCGAACACCTTCTCCTCATCAAGGGAAAGAAAGGCGACTGACAGACCAGTCCTCTGGGAAAGATGGATCAGGCCCCGGACCAGATGGATGTTGTCCTAGATGGACCGGCATGGGACCGTGTAGGTGTGTTCAGGGTGGATCATGTGGGCCAGCACGGAGCCTAGGTGCGTAAACATAGCCCGAGCAAAGATCTTATAATCCATGCTGAGGTAGGAGACCGGACCCCAGTTCTTAAGCAAGCGGAGATCACCCCTCTTTAGTCGTAGGATGATGACCGCCCTGCACCACAAGCGGGGCATCTACCCGGTCGCCAGGCTTTCCCCCAGGACCCACGCGTAATCGCACCCTCAAGACGTCCCACAATGTCCTGAGGAACTCCACGGTCAGCCCGTCCAGCCCTGGGGATTTGTCCTTCGAGAGCTGGTGGAGGGCACCGGTCAATCAGATGATCTAAGAGGAAGGCGTGTACTTTTGACACCTCAATACCACTGAATATATATCAGCAGTGTCAACCTTTTTGCATTAAATGAAATGTGACATGTTCACAAACTATAATGGTGAATGTTGTTACTTTTAACCATCAAAGTAGATAGAACAGTTTTCTAATCCTACTCTCTGGCTTCATCCACATTTGTTAATGGGTAATAGGCAGTGCCATTGATGTATGGGCTGCCCATATGGGCATATCCTTGCTGGGTGACTTCAATTTCATACTCTCAAATGAAACTATGACTTGAAATCATTTTGGCCGAAATTTCAGACTCCAGAGCTAATGGATCCACAATTGGGAATTACATGGAGGTGAGAGTATCGACAATTCTTTTTATTAATTCATGGGATGTGGGTGTCGCTAGCTAGGCCAGCATTTCTTGCCCATCCCTAACTGCCCTTGGGAACACCATCTGCAACTTCTGCTCCAAGTCACACACCGTCCTGACTTGGAACTATATCGCCGTTCCTTCACTGTCGCTGGGTCAAAATCCTAGAGCTCCCTTCCTAACAGCACTGTGGGTGTACCTACCCCACATGACTGCAGTGGTTCAAGAAGGAAGTTCACCACTACCTTTTCATGGGCAATTAGGGATGGGCAATAAATGCTGGCCTGGCCTGTGATGCTCACATCCCATGAAACAAATAATAAAAATGTGATGGTGAGCTGCCTTCTTGAACTACTGCAGTCCATCTTGTGTGGGTATTCCCACAGTGTTTAACCCAGCGACAATAAAGAAATAGCAATATAGTTCCAAGTCAGGATGGTGTGTGGCTTGGAGGGGATCTTGCAGGTGGTGATGTTCCCAAGCGTCTGCTGCCCTTGTCCTTCTAGGTTGTAGAGGTCACAGGTTTGGAAGGTGCTGTCGAAGGAGCTTGGTGAGTTGCTGCAGTGCATCTTATATATTATTTTATTTATCTAGAGATACAGCACTGAAACAGGCCCTTCGGCCCACCGAGTCTGTGCCAACCAACAACCACCCATTTATACTAATCCTACATTAACCCCATATTCTCTACCACAACCCCACCATTCTCCTACCACCTACCTACACTTGGGCAATTTACAATGGCCAATTTACCTATCAACCTGCAAGTCTTTGGAGGTGGGAGGAAACCGGAGCACCCGGCGGAAACCCACGCAGACACAGGGAGAACTTGCAAACTCCACACAGGCAGTACCCAGAACTGAACCCAGGTCGCTGGAGCAGTGAGGCTGCGGTGCTAACCACTGCGCACTGTGCTTCAGTGATGGAGGGAGTGAATGTTGAAGGTGGTGGATGGGATGAAAATCAAATGGGCTGCTTTGTCCTGAATGGTGTCGAGCTTCTTGGGTCTTGTTGAAGATATACTCATCCAGGCAAGTGGAGAGTATTCCATCACACTCCTGACTTTTATCTTGTAGATGGTGGACAGATTTTAGGGAGTCAGGATTTGACTTAATGAGGACAATGCTGTTGTTGGACTTCCAAAAGGCATTTGATACAGTACCGCACAACAGACTTGTGAATAAAGTTATCGCTCATGGAATAAAAGAGATGGTAGAACATGCATATAAAATTCACTAAGTGACAGGAAACAGAAAGTAGTGGTTAATGGATATTTTTCGGGTTGGAAGAAGGTTTGTAGTGGAGTTCCCCAGGGGTCAGTGTCAGAACCCTAGCTCTTCCTGATATATATTAATGACTTAGACCTTGGTGTACAGGGCCCAATTTCAAAATTTGTGGATGATACAAAACTTGGAACAATTGTGAACTGTCAGATGGATAGTGTAGAACTACAAATGGACATAGACAAGTTGGTGGAATGGGAAGACAGGTGGCAGATGACGTTCAATGTGGAGAAATGTGAAGTGATTCAGTTTGTTAGGAAGAACATGGAGAGACAATATAGAATGAAGGGTACAATTCTAAAGGGGGTGCAGGAGCAGAGGGACCTGGGTGTATATGTGCATAAATGTGGCAGGACAGGTTGAGAGAGCAGTTAATAAAGCATAGAGTATCCCGGGCTTTATTAATAGAGGCATAGAATACAAGAGCAAGGAGGTTATGTTGAACTTGTACAAGACATAGTTCGGCCTCAGCTGGAATATTGTGTCCAGTTCTGGGCGCCGCACTTTAGGAACAATGAGAGAGTACAGAAAAGATTCGTGAGAATGATTCCAGGGATGAGGAACTTCAGTTATGAAGTTAAATTGGAGAAGTTGGGACTGTTTTCTTTGGAGAAGAGAAGGCTGAGAGGAGATTTGATAGAGGTATTCAAAATCATGAGGCGTCTGGACTGAGTAGATAGAGACACTGTTCCCACTCATGAATGGATCAAGAACGAGAGGGCACAGATTTAATGTAATGAGCAAAAGAAGCAAAAGCGACACGAGGAAAAGTTTTTTTATGCAGCAACTGGTTAGGGTCTGGAATGCATTGCCTGACAATGTGGCGGAGGCAAGTTCAATCAAGGTATTCAAAAGGGAATTAGACTGTTTTGTCATGCTAGGCCCCCACCTGCCAAGAATGAGGCACATTAATTTTGTCATGAACATTGATTTTAAACTGTTACTGGAGTGAAGAAAGGACTTGTTAAACAGATCCGCCGTGGCTGGAAAAGGTATTTGCATACAACAGACGGTGATTGGAAGAACAAAGAACCATTCCCTGACATATTCAATCCACAATGGACGTTGAGTACCAGGTATTGTGTGTAAGAGCAGCATTCCAGAGACTGCTGTAATCCAAGATGTGGTCAGACCAGTTAGTCACATGACTAACCTGCTTGGCAACCTGGGTTTTTCTGAATTGTAGAGTTTGAACTCAGAGTGTCTGTTTGCTCCTGGACTGAGAAGATGTCTCCTGTCTGCTCCCATCTCTTTCTCACAAGCCTCTGAATCCACTGAAGACACATGAACCCCAAGATAGAAAAGTCTCCTACAGCGAACAAGGCTGAAGAAGAATACTGGGCCCCAACGAAAATTTTCAACTTCTTGGCACCATACATTCAATAATTTCAGAGCAGAATGGGGAGGGGGCCTGAGTAGGACTGGAACAAGGAATGTTCGACATATCCCACAAAAAGACAGACATAACTAGGACCCATGCGGGTACCCATAGCAACACCTTTTGCTTGAAGGAAGTGAGTGGAGTTGCAGGAGAAGTTGTTCAATGTGAGTTCAGCCAGGCGGAGGAGGGTGGTGGTGGATGGGGACTGGTTGGGCCTTTGTTCAAGGAAGAAGTGGAGAGCCCTCAAACCATCCTGGTGGGGGATGGAGGTGTAGAGACCCCAACTCTCTTTCCGGTACATTGATAACTGTATCGGTGACGTTTCCTGCTCCCTCCCCGAACTGGAAAACTTTATCAACTTTGCTTCTAATTTCCACCCTTCTCTCACCTTTACATGGTCCATCTCCGAAACTTCCCTTCCCTTCTTCGACTTCTCTGTCTCCATCTCTGGGGACAGGCTGTCTACTAATATTCATTATAAGCTCACTGACTCCCACAGCTACCTCGACTACACTTCTTCACACCCTGCCTCCTGTAAGGACTCCATTCCATTTTGCCAGTTTCTCTGTCTCCGACGCATCTGCTCTGATGATGCTATCTTCCACGAGAGCGCTTCTGATATGTCTTCCTTTTTCCTCAACAGAGGATTCCCCCCCACTGTGGTTGACATGGCCCTCAACTGTGTCCGGCCCATTTCCCGCACCTCTACCCTCACCCCTTCCCCTCCCTCCCAGAACTGCGACAGGGTTCCCTTGTCCTCACTTTCCACCCCACCAACCTCCACATCCAAAGGATCATCCTCCGCCATTTCCACCATGTCACTACCGAATACATCTTCTCCTGCCTACCCCTGTCTGCATTCCGAAGGGATCATTCCCTCCGCGACACCCTAGTCCACTCTTCCATTTCCCCCGATGCCTCGTCCCCGTCCCATGGCACCTTCCCATGCAATCACAGGAGGTGTAATACCTGCCCATTTACCTCCTCTCTCCTCACTATCCAAGGCCCCAAACACTCCTTTCAGGTGAAGCAGCGATTTACTTGTACTTCTTTCAATGTAATATATTGTATTCGCTGCTCACCATGTGGTCTCCTCTACATTGGGGAGATCAAACGCAGACTGGGTGACTGCTTTGAGGAACACCGCCGCTCATTCCAAAAGCAGGACCCCAAGCTTCCAGTTGCTCGCCATTTCAACACACCCCCCTGCTCTCATGCTGACATCTCTGTCCTGGAATTGCTGCAGTGTTCCAGTGAACATCAACACAAGCTCGAGGAACAGCATCCCATTTACCGATTAGGCACACTACAGCCTGCCGGACTGAACATTGAGTTCAATAATTTCAGAGCATGATGGGCCCCCCTTTTATTTTTATTTTTCGCTATTTTTTCTTTCTCCTTTTTTATTTATTTTATTTTAGTTTGTTTCTACTGTGCCTACCCACTTTTTTTATGGTTTGTACTTTGGGCCAGGGCTGTTAATTTTCTGACAATTAACACCCTTTCTGCATTAAAGCTTTGTCTTTCAGCACACCATTAACGTACCGTTTGCCTTTGTTCCATAACCCTCTGGTCAGTTATTCTCTGTGACCTTGTCCTATCAACACCTCTTTTGTTCTCTCTTGCCCCACCCCTGCTTTATTTGCTTAAAACCTATTACATTTCTAACATTTGCCAGTTCTCATGAAAGGTCACTGAGCTGAAACGTTAACTCTGCTTCTCTCTCCACAGATGCTGCCAGACCTGCTGAGTATTTCCAACATTTCTTGTTTTTATTTCAGATTTCCAGCATCTGCAGTATTTTGCTTTTATCTCACCATTTATATGCCATGTTTCTGTTATTGCCACTGCATCATATTCCCACATGGCTATTTGTACTTGTAGCTTACCAACCTTTTTCACCATACTTTCTATGTTTAGACACATGCATTGTAAACCTGCCTTTGTATTCCTCACAGTCCTTCTTAGTCTGCTTCTATCTAATATAGTGCTACTTCCTTTTCTCATACTATGCAATACTCTCACTTTATGCACCTTATTCCTCTCTTTTACTTCTATGTGCAGGTGCCCATCCCCCTGCCAATTTAGGTTAAACCCTCCCCAAGCACACTAGTGAACTTCTCTGTGAGGACATTGCTCCCAGTCTTGTTGAGGTGCAACCTATCCCTTCTCAATAGATGCCTTCTGCCCCAGAACTGGTCCCAGTGCCCCAAGAATCTGAAGCCCTTCCTCCTGCACCATGCTTCAAGCCATGCATTGATCCTCCCTATCTTCCCATTTCTGTTTTCGCTGGGAGTAATCCAGAGATTACTTCCTTTTGAGGTCTTAGTTTTTATATTCCTCCATAGCTCCTGAAAATCTGACCATAGGACCTCAATACCTGCCTTTGCTATGTCGTTGGTACCAACATGTATCTCAACTTTTGGCTCACTCCCTTCCCCCTGTACAATATTCTGCAGCCTCCCTGTGATATCCTTTACCCTGGCACCAGGGAGGCAACACACCATGTGGGACTCATGATAACGGTTACAAAAATGCCCATCTGTTCCCCTGACTATGGAATTTCCCATAACAACTACATTTCTGTACTTTGCTGCTCCCTCCTGTGCAGTCCGTTACACATTGGTGCCATGATCTGGACTGCACTCCTTCAAGGTATCGTCATTCCCAGCAATCTCCAATGATGAGTACTGGTTTGAGAGTGGCACACAGCCCAAAGACTCCTGCATTTCCTGCCTCTTCTGGATGGTCACCCGTCTACTATCCTGAACTCTCACTGCCTGTGGGATGACCAGCTCCTGGAATATATGATCCAGGAAACTCTCCTGCTCCCTGATGCTCCACTTGAGCTGAAGCAGCTGGAGGCACTTCCTATACATGTGATCATCCAAGTCATATGAAGTATCCTGAAGTTCCCACATGGTTCAGGAATTGCAAGCAACAGGTCTCAGCTGCCCATCCACGATCTAAAAAATCTTTATTCCCTCTTTTAGAAGCTAGTTAGTACCTTATTTATTTATTTTTTTATTTAGAGATACAGCACTGAAACAGGCCCTTCGGTCCACCAAGTCTGTGCCAACCAACAACCACCCATTTATACTAACCCTACAGTAATTCCTTATTCCCTATCACCTACCTACACTAGGGGCAATTTACAATGGCCAATTTACCTATCACCTGCAAGTCTTTGGCTGTGGGAGGAAACCGGAGCACCCGGGGAAAACCCACGCAGACACAGGGAGAACTTGCAAACTCCACACAGGCAGTACCCAGAATCGAACCCGGGTCCCTGGAGCTGTGAGGCTGCGGTGCTAACCACTGTGCCACTATTAATTTTAATTAATACCTCTAGACCTGCTCTATGCCAATATTCTTATTATTAATTCAATTACTGTTATACTCACCCTGACTGAACATTTATTAGTTTAGCGAGTTAAGCTATAAATGTTATTTGTTTAGCTAGCTAAGACATAAATTTAATGCAGTACTTTATATCTTCCCTGTCCTAATTTAAATCACTGCCCCAGTTTTTAAAAAACCTAAAACTCACCAACCAATCACTTACCTGCTGTGCTCTGATTTCACGCCTTGCTTTTTTGGAAATACACCAATCAGGTCTGCGCTGTTCCCCTGCTCTCTCTCTCTCTCTCTCTCTCTCTCCCTCCCTCTCTCTCCCTTTTATCCTCTGCTGCTGGTGTCTCAAATCAGGTCCATGCTCTGTAAATTTGCTTCAGAATTTTTGGTACTTTTCAACGTTTATACAAAAAAATTACTGAGTTTTCTCGGTTACTGTGTGTAGTATCAGAACAACGGAATTCTAGTCAGCCCTTTTGCTTAATTAATTTAACATTCCTTACTATGGACACCTAGGCCTTGTATTCCCAGTATTCCTATGTGGAACTGGGTCCTGGCCCTAGTGTTCCCAGTATTCCCATGTGGAACTGAGTCCTGTACCTTGTATTCCCGGTATTCCCATCTGGAGCTGAGTGCTGGGCCTTGTATTCCAGGTATTCCCAAGTAGAGCTGGGTCCTGGGCCTTGCATTTCCATGTGGAGCCAAATCCTGGCCTATCATATTACCAGTATTCCCATGTGGGGCTGAGTCCTCTGCCTTGTATTCCCAGTATTCCCATGTGGAGCCGTGTCCTGGGCCTTGTATTCCTGGTATTCCTATGTGGAGCTGAGTCCTGGGCCTTGTTTTCCTGGTTTTCCCATGTGAAGCCGAGTCCTGGGAGACATTGACTGGCACCGTCACTGCTGTTGTGTAAAGTCACAGGTGGTAATTTGAATTTTTCTGTAAATAAATATAAATTTAAAATGTCATGTTCTCTGTCTTTCTTGTGACTTCATTCCTGGTGGCATTGTATTTATATTTGAAAAGTTTGCCTCAGTTCAAAAACTAAATGATGTAACAAAATTAACAGGGTGTATGCAGCACTCTTCCTGTGAGGAAGTTCTCTCAGATATTTTATTATAAAGAGGAAAAGGATAGAATGGATGCCAAGCATGACAATGCGAGGTGGTGGGAAAGGACAGGCTGAGAGATCATAGATTTCATTACGGCACAGAAGGAGGCCATTCGATTCATCAAGTCCATGCTGGCTCTCCGTAGAACAATCTAGTCAGTCCCACTCCCCTGCTCTATTCCCATGGTCCTGTAAATTTATTTCCCTCACGTGCCTATCCAATTTCCTTTTGTAGTCATTGATTATCTTCGCTTCCACCAGCCTTATAGGCAGTGAGTTCCAGGTCATTACCACTCGCAGTGTAAAACAATTCTTTCTCACATTCCCCTGTATCTCTTGCCCAAAACCATACATCTGTGTACCCCAGTCCATGTACCATCAGCTAATGAGAACAGCTTTTCTTTGTTTACCTTATCCAAACCTGTCATCATCTTGTACGTCCATCAAATCTTCCCACAATCTCCTTTGGCACAGGGAGAACAACTTCAGCTTTTCCTTGTAGCTAAAATCCCCCATCCCTGGAACCATTCTGGTGAATCTCCTCTGCACCCTCTCAAGGACCCTCACATCCTTCCTAAAGTGTGGTGACCAGAACTGGACACAATACTCCAGCTCAGTATTGTCCAATAGGATTTTGATGCTTGCCAAACCTGTAGCGATAAGGTCACCATATTCACCATACAATACAAAATATATGCAATAATAATAAAACAGATGTGCATACTTTTGAAAACAGGCTTGATGTTTTAAACTGTCAGCAATCAAGATTGATATACTCACTGCCAGAACCAGGAGAGCAGCTTCAAAAGGGTTTTGTAATGCAACTGTTCTGCAAAGCGAGCCTGCTGTATACATGCTCAAAGGGTGGTGACAATCTGTTAACTGAAGTGTTTCTGACAGTGTGCTCCAGTTTATTTCAAAAAAAAATTCTTCAAGAGTAAACTGTCTATTTTATCAGAATTGATATACAAGGAGACTTGGGAAGGGAAAACAATTGACAAATCTCTAAGTATTGGCTTCTGCGCACTGACTCCTGCCTTGCTCTGTTGCCTGCTATTTCTGAACATAGCGCCCAAACATTTAATAGACCTTTAATAGCACCCTATTTCCTTGCAATAGCTCGTTCCAACAGATGAAGGCAGAACACATTTGGATCTTGCTGCACCACCCCAGCTTGCCAAAATTGCACATTTCCACCCTCAGTGACAGTCATGCAGCATTATCTATTGCTCACATTCCTCAAGTGTTTTGCGAAAATGGCCAACTACCAGCTAAACAAAACCAAGTTCTTCAGTTAGCATTCCCTGTGTCACTAGATTCCCCGAGAACATTTTGAGAGCAATCAGACTGTTGTCCTTCCGAAGGCCAGTCCTGTTTTCACAGAGCGGCCCCACAGATCTAAATGTATTGTCATTTAGAGGCACTCAAAGAGAATACGAACAGGGAAGGTAACAAATGGTAGACTATTATTCTTGTTTCATTGAGCAAGTGGCCTTTCAGCTTCAGGTCAGTAGGAACTCAACAACTGAACTATATTCTGATAAACGGAGTCGTGGTCAGACGGAAATGTGTCTTTTGTCTAATGGCAACGCAGTTCACTCTTCCTTGCTCAATTAAGGACAGACTTGAAATAGCGGTCTTGCAAGTGACACCCATATTCATACCCATTGCTGCAACTTTAATACAACTCAGTATTCTGTGGCACAGAAATGAACAACATCAACTCGCTATATGTAGCAAATGACAAGCGTATTGGACAACACTGGTCTAGTTGTGGCCTAACTAGAGATTTATAAAAGTTCAGCATAACTTCTCTGCTTTTGAACTCAATGCCTCTATTTATGAAGCTCAAGATCCCATATGTTTTACTAACCACTCTCTCAATATGTCCTGCCACTTACAAAGATCAATGCACATAAACCTCCAGGTTCCCCTGTGCCTGCACTCCCTTTAGAACTGTGCCATGTAGTCTATAATTGCCTCTCCTGATCCCTAATGCTGACAAAATATCGGTAGAAACGGAGGTTTGGATGGCTTGCACCCCAGGTTGCTAAAGGAAGTGGGGGTGGAGATAGTGGAGATTGCCTTAATCTTCCAATCTTCCCTGGATACAGGGGAGATGCCAGAGGATTGGAGAGTGGCAAATGTGACACCTCTATTCAAGAAAGGGTGTAAGGACAGTCCTAGGAACTATACGCCAGTTAGTTTAACATCAGTGGTAGGTAAGGTTTTAGAAACAATAATCAGGGAAAAAAATCAACTGACACTTGGAGAGGTTTGAGTTAATTAAGGAGAGCCAGCACAGATTTATAAAAGGCAGATCATGCTTGACTAATCCAAATGAATTTTTGGATGAAGTAACAGAGAAGGTTGATGAAAGGATTGCAGTGAATGTTGTCTATTTGGATTTTAAGAAAGTGTTTGCTAAGGTACCACATAAAAGGCTGGTTAACAATATTGAGGCTCATTGAATGGGAGGGGCAGTGTCTAATTGGATAAAAAAATTGGCTTAAGCACAGAAAACAGCGAGTCGTAGTAAATGGTTGTTTTTCAGATTAGAGGGTGGTAGACAGTGGTGTTCCCCAAGGGTCAGTGCTGGGACCACTGCCCTTTTTTTGCGATATATAAATGACTTGGATCTTGGAATATAGAGTAGTATTTCAAAATTTGACAATGATACCAAACTTGAAGGAGTGGCAAACAGTGAGGATGACACGAATTGCCTGCAACAGGACATTGATAGGCTAGCAGAATGGGCAGACAAGTGGCAGATGGAATTTAGTAGAGAGATGTGTGAGGTGGTGCATTGTGACAGAAGCAATAGGGTGAGGTAATATATACTTAATGGTACGGTTCTAAAGAGTGTGCAGGAACAGACGGACCTGGGGGTGCATGTGCATCATTTTTTGAAGGTGACAAAACATATTGAGAGAGTGGTTAGCAAAGCCGATGGGATCTTGGGCTTCATAAAATAGAGGCATAGAGTACAAAAGCAGGGACGTTATGCTGAACTTTATAAAGCTCTGGTTAAGTCCCAAGTAGAGAATTATAGCCAGTTCTGGTCACCACACTTTAGGAAGGATGTGAGGGTCCTTGAGACAGTGCAGAGAAGATTTACCAGAATGGTTCCAGGGATCAGGGATTTCAGTTACAAGGTTAGCTTGGAGAAGCTGGGGTTGTTCTCCTTAGAGTAAAGGAGATTGAGGGAACATTTAATAGAGGTGTACAAGATTATGACAGGTTTAGATAAGTTAGACAAGGAAAAACTGTTCCCATTAACTGATTACACAAGGACAAGGAGACATAGATTGAAGGTTTTGACCAAGAGATGCAGGGGAATGTGAGCAAGAACGTTTTACACAGCGAGTGGTAATGACCTAGAACTCGCTACTTACAAGGGTTGTGGAAACAGAGACAATAATTTCAAAAGGAAGTTGGTTGGCCACTTGACGGAAATAGACTTATAGGGCTAGGGGAGAGGGGAGTGGGACTGACTGCATAGCTTCATGGAGAGCCGGCATGGACTTGACGGACCGAATGGCCTCCTTCTGTGCCGTAAATGACCAGGATTCTGCTTCCACCGCCCTTTTAGGAAGTGCATTCCAGATCAGAACAAGTCGCTGTGTTAAAAAAATCTTTCTCATGCCACCTCTGGTTCTTTTGCCAATTACCTGATATCTGTGTCATTTGGTGACTGACTCTTTTGCCATTGGAAGCAGTTTCTCCTTTTTACTCTATTGAAACCCCTCATGATTTTGAACACCTCTATGAAATCTCCTCTTAGTCTTTTCTGTTCTAAGCAGAACAGCCCCAGGGCCTGTTTCTCTGGATAAACAGTTGCTTGGTCAGTGAAGCATAACTGCATTCTTTGTTTGAAAAGTTTGAACTCAGATAGGATATCAATGGCTTTCCAGTTCACGCTGGGAAATTTGGTATCCATCTTAGAACCATAGAACAAGGAGACCATTCAGCCAATCGTGTCCGTGCCAGTTGTTAAAACTAGCTGCCCAATTTAATCCCACCTTCCAGTACCTGGTCCGTAGCCTTGCAGGTTACAGCACTTCAGGTGCATGTCCAGGTATCATTTTAAAAGAATTGAGGGTTTCTGCCTCCACCACCATTCCTGACAGTGAATTCCAGACACCCACCACCCCCTGAGTGAAAACATTTTTCCCCATGTCCCCTCTAATCCTTCTACCAATCACCTTAAATCTGTGCCCCTGGTAACTGACCTCCCCACCAGGGAAACCAGGTCCTTCCTGTACACTCTACCCAGGCCCCTCATAATTTTGTACACCTCAATTAAGTCTCCCCTCAGCCTCCTCATTTCCAGGGAAAACAATCCCAGCCTATCCAATCTTTCCTTACAGCTGCAACTTTCGAGTCCTGACAACATTTTTGTTTTGACTTTTTTTTTTGGTTTTTCAGTAGATTTGTTGGGAATTTAGAATAGTGGGAATGGAGGTTAAGGCAGTTGAATGTTCCTCCTGCAGAATGTGGGAGGTAGGGGTCGCCAAGAGTGTCCCTGCTGACTGCATCTGCGGGAAGTGCACCCAACTCCAGCGCTCTCGAGAACCGCATTAGGGAACTGGAGCTGGAGCTGGATGAACTTCGGATCATTCGGGAGGCGGAGGGGGTTATTGAGAGGAGTTATGGGGAGGTAGTCACACCTCAGGTAAAAGAAGTAGGTAGATGGGTTACCGTCAGGGGAAGGAGAGGGAACCAGCAGGCAGTGCAGGGATCCCCTGTGGCCGTTTCCCTCAACAACAGGTATACCGTTTTGGATACTGTTGCGGGGGACGACTTACCAGGGGTAAGCAATGGGGTACAGGTATCTGGCACAGAGTCTGTCCCTGTTGCTCAGAAGGGAAGGGGGAAGAGGAGCAGAGCATTAGTCATTGGGGACTCCATAGTTAGGGGAACAGATAGAAGGTTCTGTGGGAACGAGAGAGACTCACGGTTGGTGTGTTGCCGCCCAGGTGCCAGGGTTCGTAATGTCTCGGATCGTGTTTTTGGGATCCTTAAGGGGGAGGGGGAGCAGCCCCAAGTTGTGGTCCACATAGGCACCAACGACATAGGTAGGAAGAGAGATGGGGATTTAAGGCAGAAATTCAGGGAGCTAGGGTGGAAGCTTAGAGCGAGAACAAACAGAGTTGTTATCTCTGGGTTGTTGCTCGTGCCACGTGCTAGCGAAGCGAGGAATTGGGAGAGAGAGGAGTTGAACACGTGGCTGCAGGGATGGTGTAGGAGGGAGGGTTTTGGTTTCCTGGATAATTGGGGCTCTTTCTGGGGTAGGTGGGACCTCTACAAACAGGATGGTCTACACCTGAACCAGAGGGGTACCAATATCCTGGGGGGGAGATTTGCTAGTGCTCTTCGGGGGGGTTTAAACTAATTCAGCAGGGGAATGGGAACCTAAATTGTAGTTCCAGTGTACAGGATGTTGAGAGTAGTGAGGTCAGGGATAAGGTTACAAAGACACAAGGGGGCACTGGCAAGCAAGAACTTGGTTAAAAGTGTGTCTACTTCAACGCCAGGAGCATCCGGAATAAGGTGGGTGAGCTTGCAGCATGGGTTGGTACCTGGGATCTCGATGTTGTGGCCATTTCGGAGACATTGGTAGAGCAGGGGCAGGAATGGATGTTGCAGGTTCTGGGATTTAGATGTTTCAGTAAGAACAGAGAAGATGGTAAAAGGGTGGGGGGTGTGGCATTGTTAATCAAGGAGAGTATTACAGCGGCAGAAAGGACGTTTGAGGACTCATCTACTGATGTAGTATGGGCCGAGGTTAGAAACAGGAGAGGAGAGGTCACCCTGTTGGGAGTCTTCTATAGACCTCCGAATAGTTCCAGAGATGTAGAGGAAAGGATAGCGAAGATGATTCTCGACAGGAGCGAGAGTAACAGGGTAGTTGTTATGGGGGACTTTAACTTTCCAAATATTGACTGGAAATACTATAGTTCGAGTACTTTAGATGGGTCAGTTTTTGTCCAGTGTGTGCAGGAGGGTTTTCTGACACAGTATATAGGCAGGCCAACCAGGGGCGATGCCACATTGGATTTGGTACTGGGTAATGAACCCGGCCAGGTGTTAGATTTAGATGTAGGTGAGCACTTTGGTGATAGTGATCACAATTCGGTTAGGTTTACCTTAGCGATGGGCAGGGACAGGCATATACAGCAGGGCAAGAATTATAGCTGGGGGAAAGGAAATTATGATGCGATTAGGCAAGATTTAGGATGCGTAGGATGGGGAAGGAAACTGCAGGGGGTGGGCACAATCGAAATGTGGAGCTTATTCAAGGAGCAGCTACTGCGTGTCCTTGATAAGTATGTACCTGTCAGGCAGGGAGGAAGTTGTCGAGCGAGGGAGCCGTGGTTTACTAAAGAAGTTGAAGCGCTTGTCAAGAGGAAGAAGAAGGCTTATGTTAGGATGAGACGTGAAGGCTCAGTTAGGGCGCTTGAGAGTTACAAGCTAGCCGGGAAGGATCTAAAGGGAGAGCTAAGAAGAGCGAGGAGAGGACACGAGAAGTCATTGGCGGATAGGATCAAGGAAAACCCTAAGGCTTTCTTTAGGTATATCAGGAATAAAAGAATGACTAGAGTTAGATTAGGGCCAATCAAGGATAGTAGTGGGGAGTTGTGGGTGGAATCAGAGGAGATAGGGGAAGCGTTAAATGAATATTTTTCGCCAGTATTTATAGTAGAGAAAGAAAATGTTGTCGAGGAGAATACTGAGATTCAGACTACTAGGCTAGATGGGATTGAGGTTCACAAGGAGGAGGTGTTAGCAATTTTGGAAAGTGTGAAAATAGATAAGTCCCCTGGGCCAGATGGGATTTATCCTAGGATTCTCTGGGAAACCAGGGAGGAGATTGCAGAGCCTTTGTCCTTGATCTTTATGTCGTCATTGTCGACAGGAATAGTGCCGGAAGACTGGAGGATAGCAAATATTGTCCCCTTGTTCAAGAAGGGGAGTAGAGACAGCCCTGGTTGGAGGAAAGTATAGGTGGTCTGATTAGCAAGTTTGCAGACGACACTAAGATTGGTGGAGGAGCAGATAGTGAAGGGGACTGTCAGAGAATACAGCAGAATATAAATAGATTGGAGAGTTGGGCAGAGAAATGGCAGATGGAGTTCAATCAGGGCAAATGCGAGGTGATGCATTTTGGAAGATCCAATTCAAGAGTGAATTATACAGTAAATGGAAAAGTCCTGGGGAAAATTGATGTACAGAGAGATTTGGCTGTTCAGGTCCATTGTTCCCTGAAGGTGGCAACGCAGGTCAATAGAGTAGTCAAGAAGGCATACGGCATGCTTTCCTTCATCGGACGGGGTATTGAGTACAAGGGTTGGCAGGTCATGTTACAGTTGTATAAGACTTTGGTTCGGCCACATTTGGAATACTGTGTGCAGTTCTGGTCGCCAAATTACCAAAAGGATGTAGATGCTTTGGAGAGGGTGCAGAGGAGGTTCACCAGGATGTTGCCTGGTATGGAGGGCGCTAGCTATGAAGAGAGGTTGAGCAGATTAGGATTATTTTCATTAGAAAGACGGAGGTTGAGGGGGGACCTGATTGAGGTGTACAAAATCATGAGAGGTATAGACAGGGTGGATAGCAAGAAGCTTTTTCCCAGAGTGGGGGATTCAATTACTAGGGGTCACGAGTTCAAAGTGAGAGGGGAAAGGTTTAGGGGGGATATGCGTGGAAAGTTCTTAACGCAGAGGATGGTGGGTGCCTGGAATGCGTTGCCAGCGGAAGTGGTAGACACGGGCATGATAGCGTCTTTTAAGATGTATCTAGACAGATACATGAATGGGCAGGAAGCAAAGAGATACAGACCCTTAGAAAATAGGCGACATGTTTAGATAGAGGATCTGGATCGGCGCAGGCTTGGAGGGCCGAAGGGCCTGTTTATGTGCTGTAATTTTCTTTGTTCTTTTGTGCTTTGGTAATTATAGACCTGTGAGCCTTACTTCGGTTGTGGGTAAAATTTTCTTTGTTCTTTGTTCTTTGTTCTAAAATGTTGGAAAAGGTTATAAGAGATAGGATTAAGAATCATCTTGAAAAGAATAAGTTCATTAGCGATAGTCAGCACGGTTTTGTGAAGGGTAGTTCGTGCCTCACAAACCTTATTGAGTTTTTCGAGCAGGTGACCAAACAGGTGGATGAGGGTAAAGCAGTGGATGTGGTGTATATGGATTTCAGTAAGGCGTTTGATAAGGTTCCCCACGGTAGGCTATTGCAGAAAATACGGAAGTATGGGGTTGAAGTTGATTTCGAGCTTTGGATCAGAAATTGGCTAGCTGAAAGAAGACAGAGGGTGGTGGTTGATGGCAAATGTTCATCCTGGAGTTTAGTTACTAGTGGTGTACCGCAAGGATCTGTTTTGGGGCCACTGCTGTTTGTCATTTTTATAAATGACCTGGATGAGGGTGTAGAAGGGTGGGTTAGTAAATTTGCGGATGACACGAAGGTCGGTGGAGTTGTGGATAGTGCCAAAGGATGTTGTAGGGTACAGAGGGACATAGATAGGCTGCAGAGCTGGGCTGAGAGATGGCAAATTGAGTTTAATGCGGAAAAGTGTGAGGTGATTCACTTTGGAAGGAGTAACAGGAATGCAGAGTACTGGGCTAATGGGAAGATTCTTGGTAGTGTAGATGAGCAGAGAGATCTTGGTGTCCAGGTACATAAATCCCTGAAAGTTGCTACCCAGGTTAATAGGGCTGTTAAGAAGGCATATGGTGTGTTAGCTTTTATTCGTAGGGGGATCGAGTTTCGGAGCCACGAGGTCATGCTGCAGCTGTACAAAACTCTGGTGAGGCCGCACCTGGAGTATTGCGTGCAGTTCTGGTCACCGCATTATAGGAAGGATGTGGAAGCTTTGGAAAGGGTGCAGAGGAGATTTACTGGGATGTTGCCTGGTATGGAGGGAAGGTCTTACGAGGAAAGGATGAGGGACTTGAGGTTGTTTTCGTTGGAGAGAAGGTGGAGGAGAGGTGACCTAATAGAGACATATAAGATAATCAGAGGGTTAGATAGGGTGGATAGTGAGAGTCTTTTTCCTCGGATGGTGATGGCAAACACGAGGGGACATAGCTTTAAGTTGAGGGGTGATAGATATAGGACAGATGTTAGATGTAGTTTCTTTACTCAGAGAGTAGTAGGGGCGTGGAACGCCCTGCCTGCAACAGTAGTAGACTCGCCAACTTTAAGGGCATTTAAGTGGTCATTGGATAGACATATGGATGAAAATGGAATCGTGTAGGTCAGATGGTTTCACAGGTCGGCGCAACATCGAGGGCCGAAGGGCCTGTACTGCGCTGTAATGTTCCAAAAAAAAATTCTTGTAAATCTCCTCTGTACACTCTCCAGAGTAATTATGTCCTTTCTGTAATGCAGTGACCAGAACTGTACACAATACTCCAGCTGTGGCCTACCCAGCGTTCTATACAGTTCCAGCATCACAACCCTGCTTTTGTATTCTATACCTCGGCCAATAAAGGAAAGCATTCCATATGCCTTCTTCACCACTTCATCCAACCGTTCTGCCACCTCCAGGGACCTGCGGACATGCACATCAAGGTCTCTCACTTCTTCTACCCCTCTCAATATCCTCCCATTTATTGTGTACTCCCTTGTCCTATCTGCCCTCCCCAAATGCATCACCCCACACCTCTCCAGACCGAACTCCATTTGCCACTTTCCAGCCCACTCAGCCAAACCACTGATACCTTTCTGGGGTCAATGGCTACCCTCTTCACTGGTTTGCCACTGATCCTCTCTCAAGTAGCTGCATCCAGTCCACTTTCATCAGGTCACCTCCCAGCCTCGTAAAATCTGCCCTTCCCCCAACCCTGAGCCTCTACTCTTGCTCTATCCCTGTCCCTCTCCATGTTTATGCTAAAACTAACTGTATAATGGCCATCATCCCCAAAATGATCACCCACTGTTACTTCATCCACTTGCCCAGCTTCATTACCGAAGACTAAAGCTAGAAATGTGCTCCCTCTCATTGGGCTTGTCATGTGCTGGCCAGAAAAGTTCTCTTGAATGCAGTTCAAGAATTTTGTCCCCTATGAGCCCATCACACTGCTTGTATCCTCGTCAATATTGGGGCAGTTTTTTGGAGCAAAACTTTGTAGAGCCAACTAGGGTTAAAGCTATCTTAGATCTAGCATTTGGCAATGAAGCAGGGTCATAGTAAAAGATTCACTGGGGAACAGTGATCATAATAACATTGAATTCCATGTTAAGTTGAAAGTGACATGCTCCAATCACAAACAAGAATCTTAAGCTTAAACAAAGCCAATTACGTAGGCATGAGGGAAGAACTAGTTGAGGTAAAAACAAGAAATGCTGGAAATACTCAGCAGGTCCGGCAGCATCAGTGGAGAGAGAAGCAGAGTTAACGTTTCAGGTCAGTGACCCTTCTTCGGAACTCCTGATGGCCTACATCCTAGGATTCTAAAAGAGGTAGCTGCAGAGATACTGGATGCACTGGCTATGATTTTCTAAAATTCCTTAGATTCAGGAATGGTCCCATCAGATTGGAAGTTGCCAAATGCAACATCGCTTTTCAAGAAAGGAGGTAGAGAGAAAGAAGGGAATTATGGGCCAGTTAGTCGACATCAGTTGTTGGGAAAATGCTGGAATCTATTATGAAGGAAGTCTTAACAATGCACTTAGAAAAGCACAGTATGATTAAAACAAGTCAACATGGTTTTACTAAAAGGAATTCCTGTTTGATAAATTTATTAGAGTTTTTTGAGGATGTAACTAGTAGGGTAGATAAAGAGGAACCAGTAGATGTAGTATACCTGGATTTCCAAAAGGCATTTGATGAGGTGTCACATATAAAGTTAATTAACAAGATAAGGGCTCATGGAGTTGGGGGTAATATATTAGCACGGACAGATGATTGGTTAACAGACAGGAAGCAATGAGTGGGTATAAATGGGGCATTTTCAAGTTGGCAGGCAATAAATAGTGAGATGCTGCAAGAATCAGTGTTGGGGCCTCAGCTATTTACAATCTATATCAATGACTTAGATGAAGAGACAAAGAGTAATGTATCTAACTTTGCTGATGATACAAATGTAGATGGAAAGGTAAACTGTGGGGAGGACACAGAGAGGCTGCAAAGAGATATAGACAGGTCAAGTGAGTGGGCAACAAGATGGAAGATGGAGTATAATGTAAGGAAGTGTGAAGTTATGCACTTTGGTCGTAAGAATAGAAAAGCAGAATATTTTTTCAAAGGTGTGAAACTTGTAAGTGATGATGTTCAAAGAGACTTGGGTGTGCTTGTACAAGAAACACAGAAAGTTAACAGGCAGGTACAGCAAACATTGAGGAAGGCAAAATGTATGTTGGCCTTTATTGCAAGGGGTTTGGAGTACAGGAATGAGGAAGTACTGCGACAAACCACATCTGAAATACTGTGTGCAGTTTTGGTCTCCACATTTAAGAAAGGACATACTTGCATTGGAGGTGGTACAGCGAAGATTCACTGAATTGATCCCTATGATGAGAGACGAAGTAAATTGGGCCTGTATTCTTTGGAGTTTAGAAGAATGAGAGGTGATCTCACTGAAATATATAAGTTTCTAAAGGGGCTGGATAGGGTAGACACTGAGAGATTATTTCCACTGGTCGGGGAATCTAAAACACAGGGGTACAGTCTCAGGATAAGGGGCCGATCATTCAGGACTGAGGTGAGGAGAAATTACTTCATTCAAAGAATTGTGAATCTTTGGAATTCTCTACCCTAGAGGGTTGTGGATGCTCCATCGTTGAATACATTTAGAGTCATACAGTCATAGAGTTATAGAGTTATATAGCACAGAAATAGGCCCTTTGGCCCATCGTGTCTGTGCTGGCCATCAAGCACCTGTCTATTCTAATCCCATTTTCCAGCACTTGGCCCGTAACCTTGTATGCTATGGCATTTCAAGTGCTCATCTAAATACTTCTTAAATGTTGTGAGGGTTCCTGCCTCTACCACCTCTTCAGGCAATGTGTTCCAGATTCCAACCACCCTCTGGGTGAAATTTTCTTTCCTCAAATCCCCTCTAAACCTCCTGCCCCACACCTTAAACCCATGCCCCCTAGCTATTGAACCCTCCGCTAAGGGAAAAAGTTTCTTCCTATCTACCCTATCTATGCCCCTCATAATTTTGTATGCCTCAATCATGTCCCCACTCATCCTTCTCTGCTCTAAGGAAAACAACCCTAGCCTATCCAGTCTCTCTTCATAGCTGAAATGCTCCAGCCCTGGCAACATCCTGGTGAATCTCCTCTGCACCCTCTCCAGTGCAATCACATCCTTCCTATAGTGTGGTGCCCAGAAGGCTGGGATAGATAGATTTTTGGTCTCTGAGGTAATCAAGGGACATGGCGAGCGGGTGGGAAAGTGGAGTTGAATCCTAAGATTAGCCATGATCATATTGAATGGAGCAGGCTCGACGGGCCTTATGGTCTACTCCTGCTCCTAGTTCTTGTGTTCTTGTGCATTCATCTGCCACCTGTCTGTCCATTCCACCAACTTGTCTATGTCTATTTGAAGTTCTACACTATCCTCCTCACAGTTCACAATGATTCCAAGTTCCGTATCATCCGCAAACTTTGAAATTGTGCCCTGTACACCAAGGTCTAAGTTAATAATATATATCAGGAAAAGCAAGGGTCCTAACACTGACCCTTGGGGAACTCCACTACAAACCTTCCTCCAGCCCAAAAAACATCCAATAACTCTTTGTTTACTACCACTCAGCCAATTCCGTATCCATGTTGCTACTGTCCCTTTTATTCCAAGACCTATAACTTTGCTCACAAGTCTGTTGTGTGGCACTGCATCAAACACCTTTTGAAAGTTCATGTACACCACATCAACAGCATTGCCCTCATCAATCCTCTCTGTTACCTCCTCAAAAAACTCCAGCAAGTTAGTTAAACATGATTTTCCCTAAAGACATCCATGCTGGCTTTCCTTAATTAACCCACATTTGTCCATGTTACTCTTAATATTGTCCCGAATTATTCTTTCTAGAAGTTTCCATCACCGAAGTTAAATTGACTGGCCTGTAGTTGCTGGGCTTATCTATACATCCTTTTTGGAACAAGGTGTAACGTGTGCAATTCTCCAGTCCTCTGGCACCATCCCTGAGTTTGAGGAAGACTGAAAAATTATGGCCGGTGCCTCTGCAATTTTCACCCTCACTTTCCTCAGTATCGTTGGATGCATCTCATCCGGTCCTGGTGCTTTATCCACTGACAGCCTATCTAATACTTCCTCTTTATCAATTTAAAACCCTTCTAACGTCTGAATTACATCCTCTTTCACCATTGCTTGGGTTGCATCTTCTTCCTTGGTAAAGACAGATGCAAAGTATTCATTTAATACCTCAGCTATGCCCTCTGCCTCCATGTGTAAATCCCCTTTATTGTCCCTAATCGGACCTACTCCTCCTTTTACCACCCTTTTACAAGTATATATGTCTATTGAAAACCTTGGGATTCCCTTTATTGCTAGCTGCCAGTCTCTTTTCATGCTCTCTCTTTGCTTCGCAGATTTACTTTTTCACTTCCCCTCTGGACCTTCTATATTCAGCCTGGTTCTACCAGGCATCTGTCAGAAGCACACTTTTTCTTCTTTATCTTAATCCTTACCTCTTTTGAAATCCAGGAGCTCAGAAATTTTTTACCCTATCTTTCCCTTTCGAGGGAACATACCTTGACTGTACCTGAACTATCTCTTCTTTGAAGGTAAACCCTTTGTTCAGCTACCATTTTTGGTGCCAACCTTCAACTCCAATTTATTTGCCCCAGCGCCATAATTATCCCATTGAAGCTCACACTTGGCTTCAGCCATTCATCTCAAAAGTAACTCAGATTACAACATTCTGTCAGAAAAAAAATCCTTAGTTTACAATCTTCAAGTTCAGCCAACCATCCTCTACTTTCATGCTAAAAGGCTCCAAGCCAAATGGTGAATAAATAAGCGAGACACAGATCCCTCACAATGGGCATGTTCAAAAAATGCAGCATGACATAATTCTGCCATACATTTAACCAACCATGTCCCAGCAGGCTTTCTTTCATTCCCCCCGAAGGGCATAATTAAACAATGCCCTTCATCTGTGTATATTCAACAATACAAATGACCTACAATTAACATGAGGTACTGTTCATGAAGGTGCCGTATCTCAACGGAACAGTTCCTGAAGGTGCTGACTCTCACTGGGATACAGTTCCTGAAGGTGCTGACTCGCACTAGGTTACAGTTCCTGAATGTGCTGAATCTCACTGGGATACAGTTCCTGAAGGTGCTGACTCTCACTGGGATACAGTTCCTGAAGGTGGTGAACCTCACTGGGATACAGTTCCTGAAGGTGGTGAACCTCACTGGGATACAGTTCCTGAAGGTGCTGACTCTAACAGGGGGACAGTTCCTGAAGGTGCTGACTCTCACTGGGATACAGTTGCTGAAGATGCTGACACTCACTGGGATGCAGTTCCTGAAGGTGGTGACTCTCACTGGGATACAGTTCCTGAAGGTACTGAAACTCTCAGAGATACTGTTCCTGAAGGTGCTGAATCTCACTGGAGTACAGTTCCAGAAGTTCCTGACTCTCACTGGGATACAGTTCCTGAAGTTGCTGACTCTCACTGGGATACAGTTCCTGAAGGTACTGAAACTCTCGGAGATACAGTTCCTGAAGTTGCTGACTCTCAATGGGGGACAGTTCCTGAAGGTACTGACTCTCACTAGGATACAGTTCCTGAAGGTGCTGACACTCACTGGGTTACAGTTCCTGAAGGAACTGAAACTCTCAGAGATACAGTTCCTGAAGTTGCTGACTCTCAATGGGGGACAGTTCCTGAAGGTGCTGACTCTGAATGGGGGACCGTTCCTGAAGAAGCCGTCACTCACTGAGACACAGTTGCTGAAGACGCTGACACTCACTGGGATGCAGTTCCTGAAGGTGGTGACTCTCACTGGGATACAGTTCCTGAAAGTTCTGACTCTCAGTGGGGAGAGTTCCTGAAGGTGCTGACTCACACTGGGGGACAGTTCGTGAAGATGCTGACTCTCACTGGGGGACAGTTCCTGAAGGTGCTGAATCGAACTATGAAAAAGATCCTGAAGGTGCTGACACTCACTGGGATACAGTTCCTGAAGGTGCTGACTCACTGGGATACAGTTCCTGAAGGTGCTGACTCTCACTGGGGGACAGTTCGTGAAGATGCTGACTCTCACTGGGGGACAGTTCCTGAAGGTGCTGAATCGAACTATGAAAAAGATCCTGAAGGTGCTGACACTCACTGGGATACAGTTCCTGAAGGTGCTGACTCTCACTGGGATACAGTTCCTGAAGGTGCTGACACTGACTGGGATACAGTTCCTGAAGGTGCTGACTCACACTGGGATACAGTTCCTGAAGGTGCTGATTCTCACTGGGGGTCAGTTCGTGAAGATGCTGACTCTCACTGGGGGACAGTTCCTGAAGGTGCTGAATCTAACTATGATAAAGATCCTGAAGGTGCTGACACTCACTGGGGGACAGTTCCTGAAGGTGCTGCCTCTGAGTGGGGGACAGTTCCTGAAGATGCCGATAATCAATGAGATGCAGTTCATGAAGATGCTGACACTCACTGGGATGCAGTTCCGGAAGGTGCTGACTCTCAATGGGATACAGTTCCTGAAGGTGCTGACTCTCACCGGGGGTCAGTACCTAAAGGTGCTGCTTCTGACTGTGGGACAGTTCCTGAAGATGCCGACACTCACTTAGATACAGTTGCCGAAGATGCTGACTCTCACTGGGATACAGTTCCTGAAGGTGCCAACACTCACTGGAATACAGTTCCTGAAGGTGCTGACTCACACTGGGATACAGTTCCTGAAGGTGCTGACTCTCACTGGAATACAGTTCCTGAAGGTGCTGACTCACACTGGAATACAGTTCCTGAAGGTGCTGACTCACACTGGGATACAGTTCCTGAAGGTGCTGACTCTCACTGGAGTACAGTTCCTGAAGGTGCTGTCACTCACTGGGATAAAGTTCCTGAAGGTGCTGACTCTCAATGGGATACAGTTCCTGAAGGTTCTGACACTCAGTGGGATACAGTTCCTGAAGGTACTGACTCTCACTGCGTACAGTTCCTGAAGGTGCTGACACACACTGGGTTAGAGTTCCTGAAGGTGCCGACTCTCATTGGGATACAGTTCCTGAAGGTGCTGACTCTCACTGCGTACAGTTCCTGAAGGTGCTGACTCTCACTGGGGTACAGTTCCAGAAGGTGCTGACTCTCACTGGGATACAGTTACTGAAGGTGCTGACTCACTGGGGTACAGTTCCTGAAGTTGCTGACTCTCGCTGGGGTACAGTTTCTGAAGGTGCCGACTCTCATTGGGATACAGTTCCTGAAGGTGCCGACTCTCACTGGGGTACAGTTCCTGAAGGTGCTGACTCTCATTGGGATACAGTTCCTGAAGGTGCCGACTCTCACTGGGATACAGTTCCTGAAGGTGCTGACTCTCACTGGGGGACAGTTCCTGAAGGTGCTGAATCGAACTATGATAAAGATCCTGAAGGTGCTGACACTCACTGGGATACAGTTCCTGAAGGTGCTGACTCTCACTGGGATACAGTTCCTGAAGGTGCTGATTCTCACTGGGGGACAGTTCGTGCAGATGCTGACTCTCACTGGGGGACAGTTCCTGAAGGTGCTGAATCTAACTATGATAAAGATCCTGAAGGTGCTGACACTCACTGGGGGACAGTTCCTGAAGGTGCTGCCTCTGAGTGGGGGACAGTTCCTGAAGATGCCGATAATCAATGAGATGCAGTTCATGAAGATGCTGACACTCACTGGGATGCAGTTCCGGAAGGTGCTGACTCTCACTGGGATACAGTTCCTGAAGGTGCCAACACTCACTGGAATACAGTTCCTGAAGGTGCTGACTCACACTGGGATACAATTCCTGAAGTGCTGACTCTCACTGGGATACAGTTCCTGAAGGTGCTGACTCTCACTGGAGTACAGTTCCTGAAGGTGCTGTCTCTCACTGGGATACAGTTCCTGAAGGTTCTGACTCTCAATGGGATACAGTTCCTGAAGGTTCTGACTCTCACTGGGATACAGTTCCTGAAGGTTCTGACTCTCATTGGGATACAGTTCCTGAAGGTACTGACTCTCACTGGGATACAGTTCCTGAAGGTGCTGACACACACTGGGTTAGAGTTCCTGAAGGTGCCGACTCTCATTGGGATACAGTTCCTGAAGGTGCTTACTCTCACTGCGTACAGTTCCTGAAGGTGCTGACTCTCACTGGGATACAGTTCCTGAAGATGCTGACTCTCACGGGGATACTGTTCCTGAAGGTGCTGATTCTCACTGGGATACAGTTCCTGAAGTTGCCGACTCTCACTGGGGTACAATTCCAGAAGGTGCTGACTCTCACTGGGATACAGTTCCTGAAGTTGCTGACTCTCACAGGGTTAGAGTTTCTGAAGGTGCCGACTCTCATTGGGATACAGTTCCTGAAGGTGGCGACTCTCACTGGGGTACAGTTCCTGAAGGTGCTGACTCGCACTAGGTTACAGTTCCTGAATGTGCTGACTCTCACTGGGATACAGTTCCTGAAGGTGCTGACTCTCACTGGGATACAGTTCCTGAAGGTGGTGAACCACACAGGGGTACAGTTCCTGAAGGTGCTGCCTCTAACAGGGGGACAGTTCCTGAAGGTGCTGACTCTCACTGGGGTACAGTTCCTGAAGGTGCTGACTCTCACTGGGATACAGTTACTGAAGATGCTGACGCTCACTGGGATGCAGTTCCTGAAGGTGGTGACTCTCACTGGGATACTGTTCCTGAAGGTGCTGAATCTCACTGGAGTACAGTTCCAGAAGTTCCTGACTCTCACTGAGATCCAGTTCCTGAAGTTGCTGACTCTCACTGGGATACAGTTCCTGAAGGAACTGAAACTCTCAGAGATACAGTTCCTGAAGTTGCTGACTCTCAATGGGATACAGTTCCTGAAGGTGCTGACTCACACTGGGATACAGTTCCTGAAGGTGCTGACTCTCACTGGGATACAGTTCCTGAAGGTGCTGACACTGACTGGGATACAGTTCCTGAAGGTGCTGACTCACACTGGGATACAGTTCCTGAAGGTGCTGATTCTCACTGGGGGACAGTTCGTGCAGATGCTGACTCTCACTGGGGGACAGTTCCTGAAGGTGCTGAATCTAACTATGATAAAGATCCTGAAGGTGCTGACACTCACTGGGGGACAGTTCCTGAAGGTGCTGCCTCTGAGTGGGGGACAGTTCCTGAAGATGCCGATAATCAATGAGATGCAGTTCATGAAGATGCTGACACTCACTGGGATGTAGTTCCGGAAGGTGCTGACTCTCAATGGGATACAGTTCCTGAAGGTGCTGACTCTCACCGGGGGTCAGTTCCTAAAGGTGCTGCTTCTGACTGTGGGACAGTTCCTGAAGATGCCGATAATCAATGAGATGCAGTTCATGAAGATGCTGACACTCACTTAGATACAGTTGCCGAAGATGCTGACTCTCACTGGGATACAGTTCCTGAAGGTGCCAACACTCACTGGAATACAGTTCCTGAAGGTGCTGACTCACACTGGGATACAGTTCCTGAAGGTGCTGACTCTCACTGGGGTACAGTTCCTGAAGGTGCTGACTCTCACTGGAGTACAGTTCCTGAAGGTGCTGTCTCTCACTGGGATAAAGTTCCTGAAGGTTCTGACTCTCAATGGGATACAGTTCCTGAAGGTTCTGACACTCAGTGGGATACAGTTCCTGAAGGTACTGACTCTCACTGGGATACAGTTCCTGAAGGTGCTGACACACACTGGGTTAGAGTTCCTGAAGGTGCCGACTCTCATTGGGATACAGTTCCTGAAGGTGCTGACACACACTGGGTTAGAGTTCCTGAAGGTGCTGACTCTCACTGGGATACAGTTCCTGAAGATGCTGACTCTCACTGGGATACTGTTCCTGAAGGTGCTGATTCTCACTGGGGTACAGTTCCAGAAGGTGCTGACTCTCACTGGGATACAGTTACTGAAGGTGCTGACTCACTGGGGTACAGTTCCTGAAGTTGCTGACTCTCACTGGGTTAGAGTTTCTGAAGGTGCCGACTCTCATTGGGATACAGTTCCTGAAGGTGCCGACTCTCACTGGGGTACAGTTCCTGAAGGTGCTGACTCGCACTAGGTTACAGTTCCTGAATGTGCTGACTCTCACTGGGATACAGTTACTGAAGGTGCTGACTCTCACTGGGGTACAGTTCCTGAAGGTGCTGACTCACTGGGATACAGTTCCTGAAGGTGCTGACTCTCACTGGGATACAGTTCCTGAAGGTACTGAAACTCTCAGAGATACTGTTCCTGAAGGTGCTGAATCTCACTGGAGTACAGTTCCAGAAGTTCCTGACTCTCACTGGGATACAGTTCCTGAAGTTGCTGACTCTCACTGGGATACAGTTCCTGAAGGTACTGAAACTCTCAGAGATACAGTTCCTGAAGTTGCTGACTCTCACTGGGATACAGTTCCTGAAGGTACTGAAACTCTCAGAGATACAGTTCCTGAAGTTGCTGACTCTCAATGGGAGACAGTTCCTGAAGGTGCTGACTCTCAAGAGGATACAGTTCCTGAAGCTGCTGACCCTCACTGGGATACAGTTCCTGAAGGTGCTGCCTCTGAATGGGGGACCGTTCCTGAAGATGCCGTCACTCACTGAGATACAGTTGCTGAAGACGCTGACACTCGCTGGGATGCAGTTCCTGAAGGTGCTGACTCTCACTGGGGTACAGTTCCTGAAGGTGCTGACTCTCACTGGGTTAGAGTTCCTGAAGGTGCCGACTCTCATTGGGATACAGTTCATGAAGGTGCTGACTCTCACTGGGGTGGGGGACCGTTCCTGAAGGTGCTGACTCTCACTGGGGTACAGTTCCTGAAGGTGCTGACTCTCACTGGGTTAGAGTTCCTGAAGGTGCCGACTCTCATTGGGATACAGTTCCTGAAGGTGCTGACTCTCACTGGGGTACAGTTCCTGAAGGTGCTGACTCTCACTGGGATACAGTTCCTGAAGGTGCTGACTCTCACTTGGTTCGAGTTCCTGAAGGTGCCGACTCTCACTGGGGTACAGTTCCAGAAGGTGCTGACTCCCACTGGGACACAGTTCCTGAAGGTGCTGACTCACTGGGGTACAGTTCCTGAAGGTGCTGACTCTCACTGGGGGACAGTTTTTGAAGATGCCGTCACTCACTGAGATACAGTTGCTGAAGACGCTGACACTCACTGGGATGCAGTTCCTGAAGTTGGTTACTCTCACTGGGATACAGTTCCTGAAAGTTCTGACTCTTAGTTGGTCCAGTTCCTGAAGGTGCTGACATTCACTGGGATACAGTTACTGAAGGTGCTGCCTCTGAATTGGGGACCGTTCCTGAAGGTGCTGACACTCACTGGGGGACAGTTCTTGAAGATGCCGTCACTCACTGAGATACAGTTGCTGAAGACGCTGACACTCACTGGGATGCAGTTCCTGAAGGTGCACACTCTCACTGGGATACAGTTCCTGAAAGTTCTGACTCTCATAGGGTCCAGTTCCTGAAAGTGCTGATACTCACTGGGATACAGTTCCTGAAGGTGCAGACTCTCACTGGGGGACAGTTCCTGAAGTTGCCGACACCCACTGGGATACAGTTCCTGAAGTTGCTGACTCTCAATCGGGGACAGTTCCTGAAGATGCCACTTCTTACTGGGAGACAGATCCTGAAGATGCCGACACTCACTGAGATAAAGTTCCGGAAGATGCTGACACTCACTGGGATGCAGTTCCTGAAGGTGCTGACTCTCACTGGGATGCAGTTCCTGAAGAACAAAGAACAAAGAACAAAGAAAATTACAGCACATGAACAGGCCCTTCGGCCCTCCAAGCCTGCACCGATCCAGATCCTCTATCTAAACATGTCGCCTATTTTCTCAGGGTCTGTATCTCTTTACTTCCTGCCCATTCATGTATCTGTCTAGATACATCTTAAAAGATGCTATCGTGCCCGCGTCTACCACCTCCGCTGGCAACGCGTTCCAGGCACCCACCACCCTCTGCGTAAACAACCTTCCACGCATATCCCCCCTAAACTTTTCCCCTTTCACTTTGAACTCGTGACCCCTAGTAATTGAATCCCCCACTCTGGGAAAAAGCTTCTTGCTATCCACCCTGTCTATACCTCTCATGATTTTGTACACCTCAATCAGGTCCCCCCCGAACCTCCGTCTTTCTAATGAAAATAATCCTAATCTACTCAACCTCTCTTCATAGCTAGCGCCCTCCATACCAGGCAACATCCTGGTGAACCTCCTCTGCACCCTCTCCAAAGCATCCACATCCTTTTGGTAATGTGGCGACCAGAACTGCACGCAGTATTCCAAATGTGGCCGAACCAAAGTCCTATACAACTGTAACATGACCTGCCAACTCTTGTACTCAATACCCCGTCCGATGAAGGAAAACATGCCGTATGCCTTCCTGACCATTCTATTGACCTGCGTTGCCACCTTCAGGGAACAATGGACCTGAACACCCAAATCTCTCTGTACATCAATTTTCCCCAGGACTTTTCCATTTACTGTATAGTTCACTCTTGAATTGGATCTTCCAAAATGCATCACCTCGCATTTGCCCTGATTGAACTCCATCTGCCATTTCTCTGCCCAACTCTCCAATCTATCTACATTCTGCTGTGTTCTCTGACAGCCCCTTCACTATCTGCTACTCCACCAATCTTAGTGTCGTCTGCAAACTTGCTAATCAGACCACCTATACTTTCCTCCAAATCATTTATGTAGATCACAAACAACAGTGGTCCCAGCACGGATCCCTGTGGAACACCACTGGTCACACGTCTCCATTTTGAGAAACTCCCTTCCACTGCTACTCTCTGTCTCCTGTTGCTCAGCCAGTTCTTTATCCATCTAGCTAGTACACCTTGGTCCCCATGCGCCTTCACTTTCTCCATCGGCCTACCATGGGGAATCTTATCAAACGCCTTACTGAAGTCCATGTATATGACATCTACAGCCCTTCCCTCATCAATCATCTATGTCACTTCCTCAAAGAATTCTATTAAGTTGGTAAGACATGACCTTCCCTGCACAAAACCATGTTGCCTATCACTGATAAGCCCATTTTCTTCCAAATGGGAATAGATCCTATCCCTCAGTACCTTCTCCAGCAGCTTCCCTACCATTGACGTCAGGCTCACCGGTCTATAATTACCTGGATTTTCCCTGCTACCCTTCTTAAACAAGGGGACAACATTAGCAATTCTTCAGTCCTCCGGGACCTCACCCATGTTTAAGGATGCTGCAAAGATATCTGTTAAGGCCCCAGCTATTTCCTCTCTCGCTTCCCTCAGTAACCTGGGATAGATCCCATCTGGACCTGCGGACTTGTCCACCTTAATGCCTTTTAGAATATCCAACACTTCCTCCCTCCTTATGCCGACTTGACCGAGAGTAATCAAACATCTGTCCCTAACCTCAACACCCGTCATGTCCCTCTCCTCGGTGAATACCGATGCAAAGTACTCGTTTAGATTCTCACCCATTTTCTCTGACTGCACGCATAACTTTCCTCCTTTGTCCTTGAGTGGGCCAATCCTTTCTCTAGTTACCCTCTTTCTCCTTATATATGAATAAAAGGCTTTGGGATTTTCCTTAACCCTGTTTGCTAAAGATATTTCATGACCTCTTTTAGCCCTCTTAATTCCTCGTTTCAGATTGGTCCTACATTCCTGATATTCTTTCAAAGCTTCGTCTTTCTTCAGCCGCCTAGACCTTATGTATGCTTCATTTTTCCTCTTAGCTAGTCTCACAATTTCACCTGTCATCCATGGTTCCCTAATCTTGCCATTTCTGTCCCTCATTTTCACAGGAACATGTCTCTCCTGAACGCTAATCAACCTTTCTTTAAAAGCCTCCCACATATCAAATGTGGATTTACCTTCAAACAGCTGCTCCCAATTTACATTCCCCGGCGCCTGCCGAATTTTGGTATAGTTGGCCTTCCCCCAATTTAGCACTCTGCCTTTAGGACCACTCTCGTCTTTGTCCATGAGTATTTTAAAGCTTACGGAATTGTGATCACTATTCCCAAAGTAGTCCCCTACTGAAACTTCAACCACCTGGCTCACTGGTGTTCAGTTCCTGATGGTGCCAACTCTCACTGTGATACAGTTCCTGAAGGTGCTGACTCTCACTGGGGTACAGTTCCTTAAGGTGCTGACTCTCACTGGGATACAGTTCCTGAAGGTGCTGACACTCACTGGGGTACAGTTCCTTAAGGTGCTGACTCTCACTGGGATACAGTTCCTGAAGGTGCTGACTCTCACTGGGATACAGTTCCTGAAGGTGCCGACACTCACTGGGATACAGTTCCTCAAGCTGCTGAATCTCACTGGGATACAGTTCCTGAAGGTGCTGACTCTCACTGGGATACAGTTCCTGAAGGTGCCGACACTCACTGGGATACAGTTCCTCAAGCTGCTGAAACTCTCAGGGATACAGTTAGTGAAGTTGCTGACTCTCACTGGGATACAGTTTCTGAAGGTGCTGAACCTCTCAGAGATACAGTTCCTGAAGGTGCTGACTCTCACTGGGATACAGTTCCTGAAGGTGCTAACTCTCACTGGGATACAGTTCCTGAAGGTGCTGACTCTCACTGGGGTACAGTTCCTTAAGGTGCTGACTCTCACTGGGATACAGTTCCTGAAGGTGCTGACACTCACTGGAGTACAGTTCCTGAAGGTGCTGCCTCTGACTGGGGGACAGTTCCTGAAGATGCCGACACTCACTGAGATACAGTTGCTGAAGTTGCTGACTCTCACTGGGATACAGTTCCTGAAGGTGCTGACTCACTGGGGTACAGTTCCTGAAGTTGCTGACTCTCACTGGGGTACAGTTCCTTAAGGTGCTGACTCTCACTGGGATACAGTTCCTGAAGGTGCTGACATTCACTGGGATACAGTTCCTGAAGGTGCTAACTCTCACCGGGATACAGTTCCTGAAGGTGCTGACTCTCACTGGGGTACAGTTCCTTAAGGTGCTGACTCTCACTGGGGTACAGTTCCTGAAGGTGCTGCCTCTGACTGGGGGACAGTTCCTGAAGATGCCGACACTCACTGAGATACAGTTGCTGAAGTTGCTGACTCTCACTGGGATACAGTTCCTGAAGGTGCTGACTCTCACTGGGGTACAGTTCCTGAAGGTGCTGACTCTCACTGGGATACAGTTCCTGAAGGTGCTGACTCTCACTGGGGGACAGTTCCTGAAGGTGCTGACTCTCACTGGGATACAGTTCCTGAAGGTGCTGACTCTCACTGGGACACAGTTCCTGAAGGTGCTGAAACTCTCAGGGATACAGTTCCTGAAGTTGCTGACTCTCACTGGGATACAGTTCCTGAAGGCGCTGACTCTCACTGGGGTACAGTTCCTGAAGCTGCTGACTCTCACTGGGATACAGTTCCTGAAGGTGCCGACTCTCACTGGGGTACAGTTCCTGAAGGTGCCATCTCTCACTGGAATACAGTTCCTGAAGGTGCTGACTCGCAATGTGATACAGTTCCTGAAGGTGCCAACTCTCACTGGGGTACAGTTCCTGAAGGTGCCGACTCTCACTGGGGGACAGTTCCTGAAGATGCTGACACTCACTGGGATGCAGTTCCTGAAGGTGTTGACTCTGACTGGGGGACAGTTCCTGAAGGTGCCGACTTTCACAGGGAGACAGTTCCTGAGGATGCTGACTCTCACTGGGGTACAGTTCCTGAAGGTGCTGACTCTCACTGGGGTACAGTTCCTGAAGGTGCTGACTCTCACTGGGATACAGTTCCTGAAGGTGCTGATTCTCACTGGGATGCAGTTCCTGAAGGTGCCGACTTTCACAGTGAGACAGTTCCTGTCGGTGCTGACTCTCACTGGGGTACAGTTCCTGAAGGTGCTGACTCTCACTGGGGTACAGTTCCTGAAGGTGCTGACTCTCACTGGGATACAGTTCCTGAAGGTGCTGATTCTCACTGGGGTACAGTTCCTGAAGGTGCCGACTCTCACTGGGGTACAGTTCCTGAAGGTGCTGACTCTCACTTGGGGACATTTCCTGAAGGTGCTGACTGTTACTGGGTTATTATTTGCAAGAACAACAGTTATCTTCTGGTTTCTTATCCATGTATCCATATTTTGCTTGTGAGGCAGACCCTGTGTATCGGCAGTGATGTTCAACATTCTTGTGTTGAAGTAACTTAGCATTGACTAGGCTTGAATGTGGAACTATCTGGTATGTTTGGCACAGTTCCAGCAATGTTACGGTTTAAATATATTCACATATTCTGTTACATTAAAGAATGTATTGCATATGTTGAGTGGCAGCTTTGAATCATTAACAAAGAAATAATTATATGCAACATATTTCATTGAAACTCTTTTCCAAGACCTTTTTCAGTGACTCTGTATAATGGAATGCTGTCCTGTGGGACTCGAACCCTCACAGAGTTCACAGCACCAAATGATTATATCTGGCATTGTTTTCATTCTCTAATTTGCAAACCCCTGGTGTCTGTTGCTGCTGCCTGACCTGTGATACTCCCCACATGGAGAGAATTAATTGGCTTCTAAAGCTCTCTGAGATGCTGCTGTGAGTGCAGGGCTCCAAAAACAATCCCATTTGAATACCTGTACTGAAGCTGAAGCTGCTTTATTTCCAGCTTTCTGGTGATCTCCCACTTACCAAAGCAATGGTATGAAATGAAAACAAAAAATGCTGAAACTCTCATCACGTAAGCCAGTATCTGTGGAGCGAGTATAATCAGGATATAAAGTATTTGAGTTTCAATGTTAATCCTACGTTTCTCATTCACTGCACTGGTAGCATGACAAGCTGAGCGTTTCCAGAATGTTATGGTTTTATTTCCGATCTCCAGTACCTGCGGTAATTTGCATTTAGTTTTATTGATGTTGTCCATGGTTGCCTTTTAGCTTAGCTCACATAAAGCCATTGCCTTATCCCTATAGCATGTCAAAGAGTCATTGAGTCATAGAGTCATACAGCATAGAACCAGGCCCTTCGGCCCACCGCGTCCATGCCGACCATAATGCCTATCTATACTAATCCCACCTGCCTGCATTAATTCCATATCCCTCTATGCCTTGCTCATTCAAGTACCTGTCCAGATGCCTCTTAAATGTTGCTACTGTTCCTGCCTCCACCACCTCCTCAGGCAGCTCATTCCAGATACCCACTATTCTTTGTGTGAAAAATTTACCCCTTTGATCTCCTTTAAACCTCCTCCCTCTCACCTTAAATCTATGCCCCCTAGTTTTAGTCACCCTTACCATGGGAAACAGACTCTGGCTATCTACCCTATCTATGCCTCTCATAATTTTATATACCTCTATCATGTCCCCTCTCAGCCTCCTTCGCTTCAGGGAAAACAGACCCAGCCTATCCAATCTCTCTTTATAACTCAAGCCCTCCAAACCAGGCAACATCCTTGTGAATCTTTTCTGCACCCTCTCCAGCTTAATCACATCTTTCCTGTAGTGCGACGACCAGAACTGCACACAGTACTCCAAATGCGGCCTAACCAACGTTATGTACAACTGCAACATGACATCCCAACTCTTGTACTCAATGCCTCGGCCGACGAAGGCAAGCATGCCATACGCCTTCTTCACCACCCTGTCTATCAGTGTTGCCACTTTCAGGGAACTATGTACTTGCACCCCAAGGTCTCTCTGCTCAACACCACTCCCCAGGGTCCTGCCATTCACTGTATATGTCCTGACGTGGTTTAATTTCCCAAAATGCATCACTTCACACTTGTCTGCGTTAAATTCCATTTGCCACTCCCTTGCCCACTTTCACATTTGATCTATATCCTGTTGTAACCTTAGACAACCTTCTTCACTGTCCACTATACCACCAATTTTGGTGTCATCTACAATCTTACTAATCATGCCCCTTACATTCACATCCAAGTCATTAATACATATGACAAACAACAGAGGGCCCAGCACCGATCCCTGCGGCACACCACTGGTCACTGGTCTCCAATCTGAAAACCAACCCTCGACTACCACCCTCTGCCTCCTATCACCAAGCTAATTTTGTATCCAATTTGCTAGCTCACCCTGGATCCCATGTGTTCAAACCTTCTGGACTAGCCTACCATGCGGGACCTTGTTAAAGGCCTTGCTAAAGTCCATGCAGACAACGACCATCGCCCTGCCCTCATCAATCCTCTTGGTCACCTCCTCGAAAAACTCAATCAAATTCGTGAGGCATGATTTCCCACGCACAAAGCCATGCTGACTATCCCTAATCAGACCTTGCCTTTCCAAATGCATCTAAATCCTGTCTCTCAGAATCCCTTCCAATAACTTTCCCACCACTGATGTAAGACTCACCGGCCTTTAGTTCCCTGGCTTATCCCTGCTGCCCTTCTTAAATAAAGGCACAACATTAGCTATCCTCCAGTCTTCCAGTACCTCACCCGTGGCTAACGATGATACAAAAATCTCTGCCAGGACCCCAGCAATCTCCTCCCTTGCTTCCCATAGCATCCTAGGATACAACTGGTCAGGCCCTGGGGATTTATCCACCTTAATGTGCTTTAAAACATCCAACACCTCCTCCTTTGTAATGTTGATATGCTCCCTTGACTCACTAGCTTCCATGACCTTCTCCACGGTAAATACAGACGAGAAGTATTCATTTAAGACCTCGCCCATTTCCTGTGGCTCCGCACATAGATTGCCACACTGATCCTTAAGGGGACCTACTCTCTCCCTAGCTACCCTTTTACTCTTAATATACTTATAGAATCTTTTAGGATTCTCCTTTATCTTATCTGCCAGGGAAATCTCATGGCCCCTTTTCACCCTCCTAATTACCTTCTTAAGTATACTTCTACATCCCCTATACTCCTCGAAGGACTCACTCGATCCCAGCTGCCTGTACCTGCCTCCTTCTTTGTCCTGACCAGGCCCTCAATATCCCTCGTCAACCAAGGTTCCATAAACCTGCCAGCCTTGCCCTTCCATCTAACAGGAAGATGCTGGCCCTGAACTCTTCCTATCTCACTTTTAAAAGCCTCCCACTTGCCAGACATCCCTTTACCTGGAAACAGCCTCTCCCATTCAACTTTTGAAAGTTCCTGTCTGATGCCATCGAAATTAGCCTTCCCCCAATTTAGGACTTCAACCTGAGGACCAGTCCTATCCTTTTCCATAACTATGTTGAAGCTAATAGAGTTATGGTCACTGGTCCCAAAGTGCTCCCCCACTGACACATCAACAACCTTCCCATCCTCATTTCCTAAGAGGAGGTCAAGTGTAGCCCCTTCTCTAGTAGGGCCATCCACATACTGCTTCAGAAAACTATCCTGGACACATTTAACAAATTCTTCCCCATCTGATCCCTTAGCACTAAGGCAGTCCCAGTCAATATTAGGGAAGTTAAAATCACTTACTATTGCAGCCCTATAATTCCTACACCTATCTGTGATTTCCCACATATATGCTCCCCCACTTCCCTCTGACTATTGGGGGGCCTATAGTATAATCCCATCAAAGTGATCACCCCTTTCTTATTTCTAAGTTCTACCCATATGGCCTCGCTGGACATTCCCACCAGGATATCCTCTCTAAGTACTGCCATGATGTCCTCCCTAATCAATAGTGCAACTCCCCCTCCTCTCTGACCTCCACCTCTGTCACGACAGAAGCATCGGTACCCCGGAACATTGAGCTGCCAGTCCTGCCCATCCCTCAACAACGTTTCCGTAATAGCTATAATATCACAATCCCATGTCCCAATCCATGCTCTGAGTTCATCTGCCTTACCTGTAAGGCTTCTTGCATTAAAGTAAATGCAGTTTAGCCTACCAGACCTTCCACGCTCCCTGCCCTGCCACTGCCCGGCCTGCCTACTGGACTTGCTTGCTTTAACCTGTACATTTGCCTCAACTAACTCATCGGAGAGACTACTACTTTGGGTCCCACCCCCCCTGCAAGACTAGTTTAAACCCTCCCGAGTAGTACTAGCAAACCTCCCCGCGAGGATATTGGTCCCCCTCCAGTTTAGATGCAACCCGTCCCTCTTGTACAGGTCACCTCTGCGCCAGAAGAGATTCCAATGATCCAAGTAGCTGAAGCCCTCTGCCTACACCAGCTCTTCAGCCATGCATTCATTTGCCTAATCCTCCTATTCCTACCCTCACTAGCACTTGGCACAGGGAGTAATCCTGAGATTACAACCCTTCAGGTCCTGCTTTTTAACCTTCTGCCTAATTCCCTATATTCACTTTGCAGGACCTCATCTCTCTTCCTGCCTATGTCGTTCATACCAAAATGGACCACGACCTCTGGCTACTCACCCTCCCCTTTCAGAATGTTCTGCAGCCGCTCCGAGACATCCTTGACCCTAGCACCAGGGAGGCAACATACCATCCTGGAGTCTCGTTTGTGGCCACAGAAATGCCTATCTGCACCCTTTACGATAGAATCCCCCATCACTATAGCTCTTCCAACCCTTTTCCTCTCCTGCTGTGCAGCAGAGCCCTCCGTGGTGTCACGAACTTGGCTATTGCTGCTTTCCCCTGGGAGGTCATCCCCTCCCAACAGTATCCAAAGCGGTATATCTGTTTGATCGGGTTGGCCACAGGGCACTACCTGCCTGCGCCTACTACTCCATCTGGTGGTCACCCATCCATTTTCTGCCTGTGCAGCCATTACCTGCGGCGTGATCACCTCACTAAACATGCTATCGGTGAAGTCCTCAGCATCGCGGATGCTCCACAGTGAATCCACCCACAGCTTCAGCTCCGTAATGCGGGTAGCCAGTAGCTGCAGATGGATACACTTCCTGCACACATGGTCACCAGGGACACTGGAATCATCCCTGATTTCTCACATAGCGCAGGAGGAGCATATCATGGGGCTGAGCTCTGCTGTCATGACTTACCCTTAGATTAATTAGTTACTCCCGGAATTAAAAAATACTAATTACACTCGGGGTCTTGTTCTACTCCAAACACTACCCAGTACAATCTAAAGTCCTTAATAAATTACTCTAATTTAAGTAGAACTACTTACCTTATCACTTGAGGCTTTTTAAAAAAAACTTCCCTTTTTTAAACAATTTAAATGCACTAAAAGCTGTTACTTACCCAACCAATCACCATGCAGAATTCCCGTGATGTCACTGTAAGTTTGTTTTTCTTTTTTCGAGGCTCAGTGCGTGCTGAGAGACACAGGGAGTGTGCTGCCACTCCGGATCAGGTTACACGCAGGTCTGCCAGCCACCGCTCCGCTCTGCTCCCAGGTAAGTGAAAAGTATAGTCAATAGCTTATCCCTATAGCGAGTGGAAGAGACTTAGCAGTTGGCAGGAAAAAAGACAGAAGCGCAAGGGGAGAGCCAATTGTGCAACAGCCCCGACAAACAAATTTTTCTGCAGCACCTGTGGAAGAGCCTGTCACTCTAGAATTGGCCTTTATAGCCACTCCAGGCGCTGCTCCACAAACCACTGACCACCTCCAGACGCTTATCCATTGTCTCTCGAGATAAGGAGGCCAAAGAAGAAGATAGCATGTATAGCCAATAGCTTATCCCTATAGCTTGTATAGCCAGTACCTTATCCCTATAGCTTGTATAGCCGGTTCCTTATCCCTATAGCATGTATAGCCAGTACCTTATCCCTATAGCTTGTATAGCCAGTTCCTTATTCCTATAGCTTGTACAGCCTGTACCTTATCCCTATAGCATGTATAGTCAATAGTTTATCCCTATAGCTTGTATAGCCAATAGCTTATCCCTATAGCATGTATAGCCAGTTCCTTATCCCTATAGCATGTATAGCCAATAGCTTATCCCTATAGCATGTATAGTCAATAGTTTATCCCTATAGCTTGTATAGCCAGTTCCTTATCCCTATAGCATGTATAGCCAATAGCTTATCCCTATAGCATGTATAGTCAATAGTTTATCCCTATAGCTTGTATAGCCAGTTCCTTATCCCTATAGCATGTATAGCCAATAGCTTATCCCTATAGCATGTATAGTCAATAGTTTATCCCTATAGCTTGTACAGCCAGTACCTTATCCCTATAGCTTGTATAGTCAATAGCTTATCCCTATAGCATGTATAGCCAGTTCCTTATCCCTATAGCTTGTATAGCCTGTACCTTATCCCTATAGCATGTATAGCCAGTACCTTATCCCTATAGCATGTATAGCCTGTACCTTATCCCTATAGCATGTATAGCCAGTTCCTTATCCCTATAGCTTGTATAGCCTGTACCTTATCCCTATAGCATGTATAGCCAGTACCTTATCCCTATAGCATGTATAGCCAGTACCTTATCCCTATAGCATGTATAGCCTGTACCTTATCCCTATAGCATGTATAGCCAATAGCCTATCCCTATAGCATGTATAGCCAGTACCTTATCCCTATAGCATGTATAGCCAGTTCCTTATCCCTATAGCTTGTATAGCCAGTACCTGATCCCTATAGCATGTATACAGTACTTTATCCCTAAAGCATAAGTTCATTAGCGATAGTCAGCACGGTTTTGTGAAAGGTAGGTCGTGCCTCACAAACCTTATTGAGTTTTTCGAGAAGGTGACCAAACAGGTGGATGAGGGTAAAGCAGTGGATGTGGTGTATATGGATTTCAGTAAGGCGTTTGATAAGGTTCCCCATGGTAGGCTATTGCAGAAAATACGCAAGTATGGGGTTGAAGGTGATTTAGAGCTTTGGATCAGAAATTGGCTAGCTGAAAGAAGACAGAGGATGGTGGTTGATGGCAAATGTTCATCCTGGAGTTTAGTTACTAGTGGTGTACCGCAAGGATCTGTTTTGGGGCCACTGCTGTTTGTCATTTTTATAAATGACCTGGAAGAGGGTGTAGAAGGGTGGGTTAGTAAATTTGCGGATGACACGAAGGTCGGTGGAGTTGTGGATAGTGCCGAAGGATGTTGTAGGGTACAGAGGGACATAGATAGGCTGCAGAGCTGGGCTGAGAGATGGCAAATGGAGTTTAATGCTGAAAAGTGTGAGGTGATTCACTTTGGAAGGAGTAACAGGAATGCAGAGTACTGGGCTAATGGGAAGATTCTTGGGAGTATAGATGAACAGAGAGATCTTGGTGTCCAGGTACATAAATCCCTGAAAGTTGCTACCCAGGTTAATAGGGCTGTTAAGAAGGCATATGGTGTGTTAGCTTTTATTAGTAGGGGGATCGAGTTTCGGAGCCACGAGGTCATGCTGCAGCTTTACAAAACTCTGGTGAGACCGCACCTGGAGTATTGCGTGCAGTTCTGGTCACCGCATTATAGGAAGGATGTGGAAGCTTTGGAAAGGGTGCAGAGGAGATTTACTAGGATGTTGCCTGGTATGGAGGGAAGGTCTTACGAGGAAAGGCTGAGGGACTTGAGGTTGTTTTCGTTGGAGAGAAGGAGGAGGAGAGGTGACTTAATAGAGACATATAAGATAATCAGAGGGTTAGATAGGGTGGATAGTGAGAGTCTTTTTCCTCGGATGGTGATGGCAAACACGAGGGGACAGAGCTTTAAGTTGAGGGGTGATAGATATAGGACAGATGTTAGAGGTAGTTCCTTTACTCAGAGAGTAGTAGGGGCGTGGAACGCCCTGCCTGCAACAGTAGTAGACTCTCCAACTTTAAGGGCATTTAAGTGGTCATTGGATAGACATATGGATGAAAATGGAATAGTGTAGGTCAGATGGTTTCACAGGTCGGCGCAACATCGAGGGCCGAAGGGCCTGTACTGCGCTGTAATGTTCTAATTCTAATTCTAATTCATAGATAGCCAGTACCTTAAGCCTACAGCATGTGTAGTCAGTACCTTATCCCTATAGCATATATAGCCAGTATCTTAATCCTATGGCATATATAGACAATAGCTTAACTCTATAGCACAGCGGGAGCGGAGCCTATAAGTCGACCCAGAGGATCGAGGCGCAGTCTCTTACATTCCCGGAGCGGAGAGGAGAGGATCTTCCAGCGTGCCGGAGTTTTGAAAAAAAAGGCAAACAGTGACATCAGAGGAGAGCTGCAAGGTGATTGGTTGGTGAGTTGCAGCTGTTAGAATACCTTAAAAAAAGGGAAAGTTTTTTTTTGTTGGAAAAAAATCTCTGGTGATAAGGTGAGTACTGCTAAACTGTTTTTTTTAAGGACTTTGGATTGAAGTGGGTAGAACAAGGCCCCTAGTATAATTAGTATTTTTTAATTAAGGGAGTAACTAATTAATCTAAGGGTAAGTCATGACAGGAGACTCAGCCCCGTGATATGCTCTTCCTGCGCTATGTGGGAAATCAGGGAGGCTTCCAGTGTCCCTGACGACCATGTGTGCAGGAAGTGTATCCATCTGCAGCGACTGACTACCCGCATTACGGAGTTGGAGCTGCGGATGGATTCACTGTGGAGCATCCGCGATGCTGAGGAAGTCGTGGATAGCACGTTTAGTGAGGTGGTCACACCGCAGGTAATGGCTGCACAAGCAGAAAAGAGATGGGTGACCACCAGACGGAGTAGTAGGCAGAGGCAGGTAGTGCAGGAGTTCCCTGTGGCCATCCCCCTCTCAAACAGATATACCGCTTTGGATACTGTTGGGGGGGGATGACCTTCCAGGGGAAAGCAGCAAAAGCCAAGTTCGTGGCACCACGGAGAGCTCTGCTGCACAGCAGGGGAGGAAAAGGGTTGGAACAGCGATAGTGATAGGGGATTCTATCGTAAGGGGTGCAGATAGGCGTTACTGTGGCCACAGACGAGACTCCAGGATTGTATGTTGCCTCCCTGGTGCTAGGGTCAAGGATGTCTCGGAGCGGCTGCAGGATATTCTGAAAGGGGAGGGTGAGCAGCCAGAGGTCGTGGCCCATATTGGTGCTAACGACATAGGCAGGAAGAGAGATGAGGTCCTGCAAAGTGAATATAGGGCTTTAGGCAGAAGATTAAAAAGCAGGACCTCTAGGTTTGTAATCTCAGGATTACTCCCTGTGCCACGTGCTAGTGAGAGTAGGAATAGGAGGATTAGGCAAATGAATGCATGGCTGAAGAGCTGGTGTAGGCGGGAGGGCTTCAGCTACTTGGATCATTGGGATCTCTTCTGGTGCAAGGTGACCTGTACAAGAAGGACGGGTTGCATCTAAACTGGAAGGGGACCAATATCCTTGCAGGGAGGTTTGCTAGTACTATTTGGGAGGGTTCAAATTAGTCTTCCAGGGGGGTTGGAGCCAAAGTAGTGGTCTCTCCGATGAGATAGTTGAGGCAAATGTCGAGGTTAAAGCAAGCAACTCCAGTAGGCAGGCCGGGCAGGGGCAGGACAGGGAGCGTGGAAGGTCTGATAGGCTAAACTGCATTTACTTTAATGCAAGAAGACGTACAGGTAAGGCAGATGAACTCAGAGCATGGATCGGTACATGGGATTGTGATATTGCTATTACGGAAACGGGATGGGCAGGACTGGCAGCTCAATGTTCCTGGGTACCGATGCTTCCGGCGTGACAGAGGTGGAGGTCAGAGAGGAGGGGGAGTTGCACTATTGATTAGGGAGAACATCACGGCAGTACTTAGAGAGGATATCCCGGGACGAATGTCCAGCGAGGCCATATGGGTAGAACTTAGAAATAAGAAAGGGGTGATCACTTTAATGGGATTATACTATAGGCCCCCAATAGTCAGAAGGAAGTGGGGGAGCATATATGTGGGAAATCACAGATAGGTGTTGGAATTATCGGGTTGTAATAGTAGGTGATTTTAACTTCCCTAATATTGACTGGGACTGCCTTAGTGCTAAGGGATCAGATGGGGAAGAATTTGTTAAGTGTGTCCAGGATAGTTTTCTGAACCAGTATGTTGATGGCCCTACTAGAGAAGGGGCTACACTTGAACTCCTCTTAGGAAATGAGGATGGGCAGGTGGTTGTTGTGTCAGTGGGGGAGCACTTTGGGACCAGTGACCATAACTCTATTAGCTTCAACATAGTTATGGAAAAGGGTAGGACTGGTCCTCAGGTTGAAGTCCTAAATTGGGGGAAGGCTAATTTCGATGGCATCAGACAGGAACTTTCAAAAGTTGAATGGGAGAGGCTGTTTACAGGTAAAGGGACGTCTGGCAAGTGGGAGGCTTTTAAAAGTGAGATAGGAAGAGTTCAGGGCCGGCATCTTCCTGTTAGGTGGAAGGGCAAGGCTGGCAAGTTTAGGGAACCTTGGTTGATGAGAGATATTGAGGGTCTGGTCAGGACAAAGAAGGAGGCATATGTCAGGTATAGGCAGTTGGGATCGAGCAAGTACCTCGAGGAGTATAGGGGATGTAGGGCTACACTTAAGAAGGAAATTAGGAGGCCAAAAAGAGGCCATGAGATTTCCCTGGCAGATAAGATAAAGGAGAATCCTAAAAGATTCTATAAGTATATTACGAGTAAAGGGTAGCTAGGGAGAGAGTAGGTCCCCTTAAGGATCAGTGTGGCAATCTATGTGTGGAGCCACAGGAAATGGGCGAGGTCTTAAATGAATATTTCTCATCAGTATTTACCATGGAGAAGGTCATGGAAGCAAATGAGTTCAAGGGAGGGAACAGCGATATCCTGGAGCATATCAACATTACAAAGGAGGAGGTGTTGGAGGTTTTGGAGTGCATTAAGGTGGATAAATCCCCAGGGCCTGACCAGGTGTATCCTAGGATGCTATGAGAAGCAAGGGAGGTGATTGCTGGGGCCCTGGCAGAGATCGTTATATCATTGTTAGCCACGGGTGAGGTACCGGAAGACTGGAGGATAGCTAATGTTGTGCCTTTATTTAAGAAGGGCAGCAGGGATAAGCCAGGGAACTAAAGGCCGGTGAGCCTGACATCAGTGGTGGGAAAGTTATTGGATGGGTTTTTCGAGGAGGTGACCAAGAGGATTGACGAGGGCAGGGCGATGGACATTGTCTACATGGACTTTAGCAAGGCCTTTGACAAGGTCCTGCATGGTAGGCTGGTCCAGAAGGTTCGAGCACATGGGATCCAGGGTGAGCTAGCAAATTGGATACAAAATTGGCTTGGTGTTAGGAGGCAGAGGGTGGTAGTGGAGGTTGTTTTTCCGATTGGAGGCCGGTGACCAGTGGTGTGCCACAGGGATCGGTGCTAGGCTCTCTGTTGTTTGTCATATATATTAATGACTTGGATGTGAATGTAAGGGGCATGATTAGTAAGTTTGCAATGACACCAAAATTGGTGATATAGTGGACAGTGAAGAAGGTTGTCTAAGGTTACAACAAGATTTTGATCAACTGGGAAAGTGGGCAAGGGATTGGCAAATGGAATTTAACACAGACAAGTGTGAAGTGATGCATTTTGGGAAGTTAAATCAGGGCAGGACATATATAGTGAATGGCAGGGCCCTGCGGAGTGTTCTTGAGCAGAGAGACCTTGGGGTGCAAGTACATAGTTCCCTGAAAGTGGCAACACAGGTAGACAGGGTGGTGAAGAAGGCGTATGGCATGCTTGCCTTCATCGGCCGAGGTACTGAGTACAAGAGTTGGGACGTCATGTTATAGTTGTACATAATGTTGGTTAGGCCGCATTTGGAGTACTGTGTGCAGTTCTGGTCGCCGAATTACAGGAAAGATGTGATTAAGCTAGAGAGGGTGCAGAAAAAATTCACAAGGATGTTGCCTGATTTGGAGGGCTTGAGTTATAAAGAGAGATTGGATAGGCTGGGTCTGTTTTCCCTGGAGCGAAGGAAGCTGAGAGGGGACATGATAGAGGTATATAAAATTATGAGAGGCAAGGATAGGGTAGATAGCCAGAGTCTGTTTCCCATGGCAGGGGTGACTAAAACTAGAGGGCATAGATTTCAGTTGTGAGGGAGGAGGTTTAAAGGAGATCAAAGGGGTAAATTTTTCACACAAAGAATAGTGGGTATCTGGAATGAGCTGCCAGAGGAGGTGGTGGAGGCAGGAACAGTAGCAACATTTAAGAGGCATCTGTATAGGTACTTGAATGAGCAAGGCATAGAGGGATATGGAATTAATGCAGGCAGGTGGGATTAGTATAGATAGGCATTATGGTCGGCATGGTCGCGGTGGGCTGAAGGGCCTGTTTCTGTGCTGTACGACTCTATGACTCTATGACACATATCGTTAGCACTTCATCCCCATAGCAGGTATAGTCAGTACCTTATCCCTGTCGCAATGCCCTATACATTACTCCTATATATGTAATTGATGCATCTGCCCAGATAGCAAGGGTTATTGCCTTATTGGATCATGGGAAACATTACAGAATGCCAAGTGCTGTCACTACCCCAGTGTCCACCCGCACATACATGGAGTAGAAAACAGTGGCAAGTGACACAGAGACCCATATACACATGCATTCATAGGCACTCACACACACACACACACACACACACACACTCACACAGGTAAACACACAGAGAAAGGACTTCCTTTATATAGCATCTTTCACCACCTCACAATACCCCACAGTGCTTGACAATCAAGTATTTTTGAAATGTAGTCACTGTTGTAAGATAAGAAAGGTAGAAATGACATGCAATTGTTTCCCTAGGCTGGGATTTTACGGTGGGCGGAGGGGAGCCGTCCACCAACTGAAAAGTCGGTGGCGCTCCCACCTCCGCCTGGCCTGGGGAGTCCAGACTGAATTTTACAGTCCTCAGGCCCTTAATTGGTCATACGTGGGACTTCCATCTTATTGAGGAAGGAAAGCACACCTAATGGAGATGACAACCAATCAGCGGGCCGGCAGCTCTCAGTCCCAGCAGCACCACCAGGATTGGTGGCCACTGTTGGGACTGCAACCAAGCTGATGAATGAAGATTAGAATTAGAACATTACAGCGCAGTACAGGCCCTTCGGCCCTCGATGTTGCGCCGACCTGTGAAACCATCTGACCTACACTATTCCATTTTCATCCATATGTCTATCCAATGACCACTTAAATGCCCTTAAAGTTGGCGAGTCTACTACTGTTGCAGGCAGGGCGTTCCACGCCCCTACTACTCTCTGAGTAAAGAAACTACCTCTGACATCTGTCCTATATCTATCACCCCTCAACTTAAAGCTATGTCCCCTCGTGTTTGCCATCACCCTATCTAACCCTCTGATTATCTTATATGTCTCTATTCAGTCACCTCTCCTCCTCCTTCTCTCCAACAAAAACAACCTCAAGTCCCTCAGCCTTTCCTCGTAAGACCTTCCCTCCATACCAGGCAACATCCTAGTAAATCTCCTCTGCACCCTTTCCATAGCTTCCACATCCTTCCCATAATGCGGTGACCAGAACTGCACGCAATACTCCAGGTGCGGTCTCACCAGAGTTTTGTACAGCTGCAGCATGACCTCGTGGCTCCGAAACTCGATCCCCCGACTAATAAAAGCTAACACACCATATGCCTTCTTAACAGCCCTATTAACCTGGGTAGCAACCTTCAGGGATTTATGCACCTGGACACCAAGATCTCTCTGTTCATCTATACTCCCAAGAATCTTCCCATTAGCCCAGTACTCTGCATTCCTGTTACTCCTTCCAAAGTGAATCACCTCACACTTTTCCGCATTAAACTCCATTTGCCATCTCTCAGCCCAGCTCTGCAGCCTATCTATGTCCCTCTGTACCCTACAACATCCTTTGGCTCTATCCACAACTCCACCGACCTTAGTGTCATCCGCAAATTTACTAACCCACCCTTCTACACCCTCTTCCAGGTCATTTATAAAAATGACAAATAGCAGTGGCCACAAAACAGATCCTTGCGGTACACCACTAGTAACTAAACTCCAGGATGAACATTTGCCATCAACCACCACCCTCTGTCTTCTTTCAGCTAGCCAATTTCTGATCCAAAGCTCTAAATCACCTTCAACCCCATACTTCCGTATTTTCTGCAATAGCCTACCGTGGGGAACCTTATCAAACGCCTTACTGAAATCCATATACACCACATCCACTGCTTTACCCTCATCCACCTGTTTGGTCACCTACTGGAAAAACTCAATAAGGTTTGTGAGGCACGACCTACCCGTCACAAAACCGTGCTGACGATCGCTAATGAACTTATTCTTTTCTAGATGATTATAAATCCTGTCTCTTATAACCTTTTCCAACATTTTATCCACAACCGAAGTAAGGCTCACAGGTCTATAATTACCAGGGCTGTCTCTACTCCCCTTCTTGAACAAGGGGACAACGTTTGCTATCCTCCAGTCTTCCGGCACTATTCCTGTCGACAATGACGACATAAAGATCAAGGACAAAGGCTCTGCAATCTCCTCCCTGGCTTCCCAGAGAATCCTAGGATAAATCCCATCTGGCCTAGGGGACTTATCTATTTTCACACTTTCCAAAATTGCTAACACCTCCTCCTTGTGAACCTCAATCCCATCTCGCCTAGTAGTCTGAATCTCAGTATTCTCCTCGACAACATTTTCTTTCTCTCCTATAAATACTGGCGAAAAATATTCATTTAACGCTTCCCCTATCTCCTCTGATTCCACACACAACTTCCCACTACTATCCGTGATTAGCCCTAATCTAACTCTAGTCATTCTTTTATTCCTGATATATCTATAGAAAGCCTTATGGTTTTCCTTGATCCTATCTGCCAATGACTTCTCATGTCCTCTCCTTGCTCTTCTTAGCTCTCCCTTTAGATCCTTCCTGGCTAGCTTGTAACTCTCAAGCGCCCTAACTGAGCCTTCACGTCTCATCCTAACATAAGCCTTCTTCTTCCTCTTGACAAGCGCTTCAACTTCTTTAGTAAACCACGGCTCCCTCGCTCGACAACTTCCTCCCTGCCTGACAGGTACATACTTATCAAGGACACGCAGTCGCTGCTCCTTGAATAAGCTCCACATTTCGATTGTTCCCATCCCCTGCAGTTTCCTTCCCCATCCTACGCATCCTAAATCTTGCCTAATCGCATCATAATTTCCTTTCCCCCAGCTATAATTTTTGCCCTGCGGTATATACCTGTCCCTGCCCATCGCTAAGGTAAACCTAACCGAATTGTGATCACTATCACCAAAGTGCTCACCTACATCTAAATCTGACACCTGGCCGGGTTCATTACCCAGTACCAAATCCAATGTGGCATCGCCCCTGGTTGGCCTGTCTACATACTGTGTCAGAAAACCCTCCTGCACACACTGGACAAAAACTGACCCATCTAAAGTACTCGAACTATAGTATTTCCAGTCAATATTTGGAAAGTTAAAGTCCCCCATAACAACTACCCTGTTACTCTCGCTCCTGTCGAGAATCATCTTCGCTATCCTTTCCTCTACATCTCTGGAACTATTAGGAGGTCTATAAAAGACTCCCAACAGGGTGACCTCACCTCTCCTGTTTCGAACCTCGGCCCATACTACCTCAGTAGATGAGTCCTCAAACGTCCTTTCTATCGCTGTAATACTCTCCTTGATTAACAATGCTACACCCCCCCCTCTTTTACCATCTTCTCTGTTCTTACTGAAACATCTAAATCCCGGAACCTGCAACATCCATTCCTGCCCCTGCTCTACCCATGTCTCCGAAATGGCCACTGCATCGAGATCCCAGGTACCAACCCATGCTGCAAGCTCACCCACCTTATTCCGGATGCTCCTTGCGTTGAAGTAGACACACTTTAAACCAGGTTCTTGCTTGCCAGTGCCCTCTTGCGTCCTTGTAACCTTATCCCTGACCTCACTACTCTCAACATCCTGTACTCTGTCACTACATTTTAGGTTCCCATTCCCCTGCTGAATTAGTTTAAACCCCCCCGAAGAGCACTAGCAAATCTCCCCCCCAGGATATTGGTACCCCTCTGGTTCAGGTGAAGACCATCCTGTTTGTAGGGGTCCCACCTACCCCAGAAAGAGCCCCAATTATCCAGGAAACCAAAACCCTCCCTCCTGCACCATCCCTGATGTCGGGGAGCACCGGAAAACGGGTAGGTTTTTGGGGCCTCACTGGTGGCGATCTGTCAGGCCCCAGCGAGGCAAGGAGGGTCGTTTGAGGGGGGCGCATGTTGAACGCTGAGGACAGTTGGGGAATCAGGGGTGGCTCTCCGTCAGGCATAGGGTGCCCAATCAGGAGGCCCCCCTCCCACCCCATACTGTCAGAAGGCCACCTATTTCTATCAGGCGGCTTTTCTGAGGCCCCAACCGCCTGACTGCCAACCGTAAAATACCTGTGGCGGCTGGCGGAGGCTCTTAAGTGGCCATTAATTGGTCATGTAAGGGCCTTGATTGGCTTGGGGTGGGTGGGCCATTGCTCGGGGCCGCTGCCCCATGGAAATTTGCAGCAGAGGCAGCAGCAGGTTGGGAAGGACCCCCCAAGCCTCTCACTCCATTTTACCACCACCCGCACCCCCACATTCCCCCGCCACCAGCCCACTCTTTACAAGTGCATAAAATTTCGGCCTTAGTTTCTGGAGTGAGAATGTTTCACCCCTTTAAGACATGCTGGATGTCTTAACTGATCGACTCTCCTCAAACAGGCCTGTCACTAACAAATAGCGAGGGAAGCCTGGCTCATAATAAAGAGGGAAAAACACAAACTTAACATGGTGCTTGGGGCCGGGTAAGCAGACAAATGCAATGCCCATCCAACCCGCTGAACATCCTGCCTTGGGCACACCCAACCCCCTACACACACAACACCCTATGCTTGGGATAGAAATGCAATACTGTACTAATGTTTCTCCTGGCTTGCCATAGTCATGTGACCTCCACCATGAGGCACTCACTGCACGCAACCATCACAAGGCAGTTCAATAAAGACACAGTACAAGTAAGACTGTTATCCTGCGAGCTCATAACATGGTGTCAGAGTGGAGCTGAGATTAAGTGTTGAAGAGCTGGATAGAAGCACAGCTACATGAAGAGGAACACAGGAATGTTCGGAGCTGCTAAAAGCTGCTAAAAGCCACAGGAAGCCACAGAAAAAGAACAAAGAAGCAGGCCACAGCTGAAAGCACTGGGTGAGACACAATGGCTGCAAATTTTCCTCTCCCAGTACCGGTCGAAATGAAAGGTGAAATGAAGCAGAACTGGCAGTTTTTCCACTTGCAATGCCAATATTATGACATTGTGACAGATTTAATTAACAAAGCAGAGCGGCTCCAAGTAGTGACACTTGTATCACTGTGGGGAGAGACTGTTACAAAATGTATTCCACCCTAAATCTCTCATAAGAACAAAAAAACAGACGGCAGAAATTTTGAATGCCTTGAAGGCAAGCTTTGAACCCCAAGTGAATGTAACTTATGAATGGTATGTGTTCAATATTAGGTCCCAAAGTGAAAAAGACTCCATTGATCAAAATGTGACTGCATTAGTGCAGCTCGCAGAATCCTGTTGATTTGTGCAATTGAAGATGATCTAATTAAAGACAGGATTGTATTCAGCATAAGAGATCCTGTAGTGAGAGCACGTCTGCTGAGAAGACAAATTTACTCTCAGGAGAGTGATTGATATGTGCAGGAGCACTAAGGTTGTAAATCAGCAGGTAGAGCATATTCGTGACAGAACAGACCAGGCCTTGCATTATGCTGATAGACAGTCCCGGGCAGAAAGATCACGGTCAAAGGGCAGGATGCAAATACTGCGCTACCCTAGGTGCGAAGGATGGTGACTGGCAAGTGAAGCTGGATGAAAGCAGCAGATTTCTAACCACATTCTGGAATTTTTAAAGGGCATCCAGCCCTGCTGTCATATTTACAGTTTTAAAGAAATATCTCCCCAAAATTAAATGAATAAAGTTCTTATGCTCCTTTCCCATCCCCACAGAACAATTCTAATAATTAATTGCTCTTCCCCCCCCCCACAAAACATTTAACTTTAAAATGTGACCTTCGCCCCCAGACTGCACAAATTTTGAACTTCAACCCTTCCCACCATCCCCCCTCCCCACCAGTGTCACGCTGCCCCACCCCTTATACATCCCCTTCTAGCCCGCCTGAAGCTTCTACATCCCGGAACGTTTAGCTGCCAATCCTGTCCTTCCCTCAACCAAGTCTCTGTAATAGTTCCAAGTACTAATCCAAGCTCCAAGTTCATCTGCCTTACCTGTTATACTTCTCGCATTGAAACAAATGCACTTCAGACCACCAGTCCCGCTGTGCTCCGCAACATCTCCCTGCCTGCTCTTCCTCTTAGTCTTACTGGCCTTATTTACTAGTTCCCCTTCATTTATTTCACTTGCTGTCCGACTGCTCTGGTTCCCACCCCCCGCTACACTAGTTTAAACACTCCCGAGTAACGCTAGCAAACCTCGCACCCAGGATATTTGTGCCCCTCCAGTTTAGATGCAACCCGTCTTTCTTGTACAGGTCCCACCTGTCCCTGAAGAGATCTCAATGATCCAGATATCTGAAACCCTCCCTCCTACACCAGCTGTTCAGCCACATGTTTAGCTGCACTATCTTCCTATTTCTAGCCTCACTGGCACGTGGCAAAGGGAGTAATCCCGAGATTACAACCTTAGAGGTCCTGTCTTTTAACTTACTACCGAACTCCCTGAACTCCCCCTGCAGGACCTCGTCACTCTTCCTGCCTATGTCATTGGTACCGATGTGTACCACAACCTCTGGCTGATCACCCTCCCCCTTCAGAATGTCCCCTGCCCATTCAGAGACATCCTTGACCCTGGCACCAGGGAGGCAACATACCATCCTGGAGTCTCTTTCATGTCCACAGAAGCGCCTATCTGTGCCCCTGACTATAGAGTCCCCTATAACTATTGCTCTTCTGCGCTTTGTCCCTCCCTGCTGAACAACAGTGCCAGCCATGGTGCCACTGCTCTGGCTGCTGTTGTTTTCCCCTGATAGGCCATCCACCCCAACAGTATCCAAAATGGTATACTTGTTAGAGAGGGGGATAGCCACAGGGGATTCCTGCACTGACTGCCTGCCCCTTCTAGCGGTCACCTATCTATCTGCCTGCATCTTTGGTGTAACCACTTCTCTAAAACTCCTGTCTGTGATGCTTTCTGCCACCTGCATGCTCCAAGTTGCATCCGATTGCTGCTCCAACCGATCTATGTGGTCTGTGAGGAGCTGCAACTGGGTACACTTCCTGCAGATGTAGTCGTCCGGAACGCTTGTTTCAATGCGAGAAGTATAACAGGTAAGGCAGATGAACTTGGAGCTTGGATTAGTACTTGGAACTATTACAGAGACTTGGTTGAGGGAAGGACAGGATTGGCAGCTAAACGTTCCGGGATGTAGAAGCTTCAGGCGGGCTAGAAGGGGATGTATAAGGGGTGGGGGAGTTGCATTACTGGTTAAGGAGAATATCACAGCTGTACTGCGAGAGGACACCTCAGAGGGGTCATGCAGCGAGGCAATATGGGTAGAGCTCAGGAATAGGAAGGGTGCAGTCACAATGTTGGGGGTTTACTACAGGCCTCCCAACAGCCAGCAGGAGGTAGAGGTAGATGTAGTCAGATTTTGGAAAGATGTAAAAGCAACAGGGTTATAGTGGTGGGTGATTTTAACTTCCCCTATATTGACTGGGACTCACTTAGTGCGAGGGGCTTGGATGGGGCAGAATTTGTAAGGAGCATCCAGGAGGACGTCTTGAAACAATATGTAGATAGTCCAACTAGGGAAGGGGCTGTACTGGACCTGGTAATGGGGAATGAGCCTGGCCAAGTGGTCGAAGTCTCAGTAGGGGAGCATTTCGGGAACAGTGACCATAATTTAGGGGCGGCACAGTGGCGCAGTGGTTAGCACCGCAGCCTCACAGCTCCAGCGATCCGGGTTCAATTCTGGGTACTGCCTGTGTGGAGTTTGCAAGTTTTCCCTGTGTCTGCGTGGGTTTCCTCCGGGTGCTCCGGTTTCCTTCCACAGCCAAAAGACTTGCAGGTTGATAGGTAAATTGGCCATTATAAATTGCCCCTAGTATAGTAGGTGGTAGGGGAATATAGGGACAGGTGAGAATGTGGTAGGAATATGGGATTAGTGTAGGATTAGTATAAATGGGAGTTTAATGGTCGGCACAGACTCGGTGGGCCGAAGGGCCTGTTTCAGTGCTGTATCTCGAAATCAAATCTAAATCATAATTCCGTAGGTTTTAAGGTACTTGTGGATAAGGATAAGAGTAGTCCTCGGGTGAAGGTGCTAAATTGGGGGAAGGCTAATTATAACAATATTAGGCAGGAACTGAAGAATTTAGATTGGGGGCGGCTGTTTGAGGGTAAATCAACATCTGACATGTGGGAGTCTTTCAAACATCAGTTGATTAGAATCCAGGACTGGTATATTCCTGTGAGGATGAAGGATACGTTTGGCAAGTTTCGGGAACCTTGAATAACGAGGGATATTGTGAGCCTAAAAAAAAAGAAATAGGAAGTATTCATAAGGGCTAGAAGGCTGGGAACAGACAAAGCCCTTGAGGAATATAAAGAAAGTAGGAAGGAACTTAAGCAAGGAGTCAGGAGGGCTAAAAGGGGTCATGAAATGTCATTGGCAAACAGGATTAAGGAGAATCCCAAGACTTTTTATACGTATATAAAGAGCAAGAGGGTACGAGGGAAAGGGTTGGCCCACTCAAGGACAGAGAAGAGAATCTATGTGTGAAGCCAGAGGAAATGGGCAAAGTACTAAATGAGTACTTTGCATCAGTATTCACCAAAGAGAAGGACTTGGTGAATGATGAGTCTAGGGAAGGGAGTGTAGATAGTCTGGGTCATGTCGATATCAAAAAGGAGGAGGTGTTGGGCATCTTGAAAAACATTAAGATAGATAAGTCCCCAAGGCCTGATGGGATCTACCCCAGAATACTGAGGGAGGCAAGGGAGGAAATTGCTGGGGCCTTGACAGAAATCTTCGTATCCTCATTGGCGACAGGTGAGGTCCCAGAGGACTGGAGAATAGCCAATGTTGTTCCTTTGTTTAAGAAGGGTAGCAAGGATAATCCAGGAAATTACAGGCCGTGAGCCTTACGTCAGTGGTAGGGAAATTATTGGAGAGCATTCTTCGGGACAGGATTTACTCCCATTTGGAAACAAATGGACTTATTGGCGAGAGGCAGCATGGTTTTGTAAAGGGGAGGTCGTGTCTCACTAACTTGATTGAGTTTTTTGAGGAAGTAACGAAGATGATTGATGAAGGAAGGGCAGTGGATGTTGTCTGCGTGGACATCAGTAAAGCCTTTGACAAGGTCCTTCATGGCAGACTGGTACAAAAGGTGAAGTCACACGGGATCAGAGGTGAGCTGGCAAGATGGATACAGAACTGGCTCGGTCATAGAAGACAGAGGGTAGCAGTGAAAGGGTGCTTTTCTGAATGGAGGGATGTGACTAGTGGTGTTCCGCAGGGATCAGTGCTGGGACCTTTGCTGTTTGTGGTATATATAAATGATTTGGAGGAAAATGTAGCTGGTCTGATTAGTAAGTTTGCGGACGACACAATGGTTGGTGGAGTTGCGGATAATGATGAGGATTGTCAGAGGATACAGCAGGATATAGATCGGTTGGAGACTTGGGCGGAGAAATGGCAGATCGAGTTAATCCGGACAAATGTGAGGTAATACATTTTGGAAGATCTAATGCAGGTGGGAAGTATACAGTAAATGGAAGAACCCTTCGGAGTATTGACAGGCAGAGAGATCTGGGCGTACAGGTCCACAGGTCACTGAAAGTGGCAACGCAGGTGGATAAGGTAGTCAAGAAGGCATACGGTATGCTTACCTTCATCGGTCGGGGCACAGAGTATAAAAATTGGCAACTCATGCTGCAGCTGTACAGAACCTTAGTTAGGCCACACTTGGAATATTGCATACAATTCTGGTCGCCACACTACCAGAAGGACGTGGAGGCTTTGGAGAGGGTACAGAAGAGGTTTACCAGGATGTTGCCTGGTCTGGAGGGTATTAGCTATGAGGAGAGGTTGGATAAACTCGGATTGTTTTCACTGGAATGACGGAGGTGGAGGGGCGACATGATAGAGAGTTACAAATTTATGAGTGGCATGGACAGAGTGGATAGTCAGAAGCTTTTTCCCAGGGTGGAAGAGTCAGTTACTAGGGGACATAGGTTTAAGGTGCAAGGGAAAACGTTTAGAGGGGATGTGTGAGGCAAGTTCTTTACACAGAGGGTGGTGAGTGCCTGGAACTTGCTGTCGGGGGAGGTGGTGGAAGCAGGTACGATAGCGACTTTTAAGAGGCATCTTGACAAATACATGAATAGGATGGGAATAGAGGGATCCGGTCCCCGGAAGTGCAGAAGGTTTTCGTTTAGGCAGGCATCAGGCGCAGGCTTGGAGGGCCGAATGGCCTGTTCCTGTGCTGTACTGTTCTTTGTTCTTTGCTACTTCCTCAAAGAACTCAATCAAGTTAGTAAAACATGAACTTCCCTTAACAAATCCATGCTGACTATCCCTAATCAATCCATGCCTTTCTAAGTGGCAATTTATCCTCTCCCTCAGAATTGATTCTAATAATTTACCCACCACTGAAGTCAGACTGACCAGCCTATAATTATTTGGCCGATCCCTCGCACCTTTTTAAACAATAGTATAATGTTTGCAGACCTCCAATTGTCCAGTACCTCGCCTGTACCTAATGACAATTTGAAGATGATCCTCAGCACATCCGTTATTTCCTCCCTGGCTTCCTTTAACAACCTGGGATACAATCCAGCCGGCCCTGGTGATTTATCCACTTTCAAGGATGTCAGACCCTCTAGTACTTCCTCTCTCATTATGCTTATCGTATCTCTCGGTGGGCGAGCATTTCGGTGATAGTGATCACAACTCCCTGACATTTACTATAGTCATGGAGAGGGACAGGAGCAGATGGGATGGGAAAATATTTAATTGGGGGAGGGGGAATTACAATGCTATTAGGCAGGAACTGGGGAGCATAAATTGGGAACAGATGTTCTCAGGGAAATGCTCGACAGAAATGTGGAGGTTGTTTAGGAAGCACTTGCTGCGACTGCTGGATAGGTTTGTCCCGATGAGGCAGGGAAGGGATGGTAGGGTGAAGGAACCTTGGATGACAAGAGATGTGGAACAGCTAGTCAAGAGGAAGAAGGAAGCTTACTTAAGGTTGAGGAAGCAAGGATCAGACAGGGCTCTACAGGGTTACAAGGTAGCCAGGAAGGAACTGAAGAATGGACTTAGGAGAGCTAGAAGGGGACATGAAAAAGACTCGGCGGGTAGGATTAAAGAAAATCCCAAGGCGTTCTACACTTATGTGAAGAACAAGAGGATGGCCAGAGTGAGGGTAGGGCCGATCAGGGATAGTGGAGGGAACTTGTGCCTGGAGTCGGAGGAGGTAGGGGAGGTCCTAAATGAATACTTTGCTTCAGTATTCACGAGTGAGAGGGACCTTGTCGTTTGTGAGGACAGCATGGAACAGGCTGATATGCTTGAACAGGTTGAGGTTAAGAGGGAGGATGTGCTGGAAAGTTTGAAAGACAGGAGGACAGATAAGTCCCCGGGGCCAGACAGGATATACCCAAGGATATTACGGGAAGCGAGGGAAGAGATTGCCGCACCTTTGGCGATGATCTTTGCGTCTTCACTGTCCACTGGAGTAGTACCAGATGATTGGAGGGTGGCAAATGTTGTTCCCTTGTTCAAGAAAGGGAATAGGGATAACCCTGGGAATTATAGACCAGTCAGTCTTACGTCGGTAGTAGGCAAATTATTGGAGAGGATTCTGAGAGACAGGATTTATGATTACTTGGAAAAGCATGGTTTGATTAGAGACAGTCAGCATGGCTTTGTGAGGGGCAGGTCATGCCTCACAAGCCTTATTGAACTGTTTGAAGATGTGACAAAGCACATTGATGAAGGAAGAGCAGTGGATGTAGTGTATATAGATTTTAGCAAGGCGTTTGATAAGGTCCCCCATGGTAGGCTCATTCAGAAAGTAAGGAGGCATGGGATACAGGGAATGTTGGCTGTCTGGATACAAAATTGGCTGGCCCATAGAAGTCAGAGGGTGGTAGTAGATGGAAAGTTTTCAGCATGGAGCTCGGTGACCAGTGGTGTTCCACAAGGATCTGTTCTGGGACCTCTGCTCTTTGTGATTTTTATAAATGACTTGGATGAGGAAGTGGAAGGCTGGGTTAGCAAGTTTGCCGATGACACGAAGGTTGCTGGAATGGTGGATAGTGTGGAAGGCTGTTGTAGGTTGCAACGGGACATTGACAGGATGCAGAGCTGGGCTGAGAAGTGGCAGATGGAGTTCAACCTGGAAAAGTGTGAAGTGATTCATTTTGGAAGGTCAAATTTGATTGTGGAATACAGGCTTAAAGACAGGATTCTTGGTAGTGTGGAGGAACAGAGGGATCTTGGGGTCCATGTCCATAGATCGCTCAAAGTTGCCACCCAAGTTGATAGGGTTGTTAAGAAGGCGTATGGTGTGTTGGCTTTCATTAACAGGGGGATTGAGTTTAAGAGCCGCGAGGTTATGCTGCAGCTCTATAAGGCCCTGGTTCGACCACACTTGGAATATTGTGTTCAGTTCTGGTCCCCTCATTATAGGAAGGATGTGGAAGCTTTAGAGAGGGTGCAGAGGAGATTTACCAGGATGCTGCCTGGACTGGAGGGCATGTCCTACGAAGAAAGATTGAGGGAGCTAGGGCTTTTCTCATTGGAGCGAAGAAGGATGAGAGGTGACTTGATAGAGGGGTACAAGATGATGAGAGGCATAGATAGAGTGGATAGTCAGAGACTTTTTCCCAGGGTGGAAAGGGCTATCACCAGAGGGCATAATTTTAGGGTGATTGGAGGAAGGTTTCGGGGAGATGTCAGAGGTAGGTTCTTTACACAGAGAGTGGTGGGTGCGTGGAATGCGCTGCCAGCGGTGGTAGTAGAAGCAGATACATTAGGGGCATTTAAGCGACTCTTGGATCGGTACATAGATGATAGTAGAATGAAGGGTAGGCAGTTACTTAGATCTTGAGTAGGTTAAAGGTTCGGCACAACATCGTGGGCAAAAGGGCCTGTACTGTGCTGTACTGTTCTATGTTCTATGTTCTAATATTTCACATTCCTCTTTAACTACACTTACCTGGAGCAGAGCGGAGCGGTGGCTGGCAGACCTGCGTGTAACCTGATCCGGAGTGGCAGCACACTCCCTGTGTCTCTCAGCACGCACTGAGCCTCGAAAAAAGAAAAACAAACTTACAGTGACATCACGGGAATTCTGCATGGTGATTGGTTGGGTAAGTAACAGCTTTTAGTGCATTTAAATTGTTTAAAAAAGGGAAGTTTTTTTTAAAAAGCCTCAAGTGATAAGGTAAGTAGTTCTACATAAATTAGAGTAATTTATTAAGGACTTTAGATTGTACTGGGTAGTGTTTGGAGTAGAACAAGACCCCGAGTGTAATTAGTATTTTTTAAAGGGAGTAACCAAATTAATTTAAAGGAAAGTCATGGCAGGAGAGCTCAGCCCCGTGATATGCTCCTCCTGCACTATGTGGGAAATCAGGGATGCTTCCAGTGTCCCTGACGACCATGTGTGCAGGAAGTGTATCCATCTGCAGCTACTGATTACCCGCATTATGGAACTAGAGCTACGGGTGGAGCATCTGTGATGCTGAGGACGTCGTGTATAGCACGTTTAGAGAGGTGGTCACACCGCAGGTAATGGCAGCACAGGTAGAAAAGGGATGGGTAACCACCAGGCGCAGGCAGGTAGTGCAGGAGTCCCCTGTGGCCATCCCCCTCTCAGATATACCGCTTTGGATAAAGTTGGGGGGGATGACCTCCCAGGGGAAAGCAGCAACAGCCAGGTCCGTGGCACCAAGAATGGCTCTGCTGCACAGCAGGGAAGGAAAAAGGAGTGGAAAAACTATAGTGATAGGGGATTCTATCGTAAGGGGTACAGATAGGCGTTTCTGTGGCCATAAACGTGACTCCAGGATGATATGTTTCCTCCCTGTTGCTCGGGTCAAGGATGTCTCGGAGCCGCTGCAGGACATTCTGAAGGGGGAGGGGGAGCAGCCAGAGGTCATGGTACACATTGGTACCAACGACATAGGTAGAAAAAGGAATGAGGTCCTGCAACAAGAATTTAGGGAGCTAGGTAGCAGATTAAAAAGCAGGACCTCTAAGGTTGTAATCTCTGGATTACTCCCGGTGCCACGTGCTAGTGAGTATAGGAATAGGAGGTAAGAGCAGATGAATGCGTGGCTGAGTAGATGGTGCAGGAGGAAGGGCTCTAGTTTCCTGGATCACTGGGTCTGTTTCTGGCAAAGGTGGGACCTGTAAAAGTTGGATGGGTTGCACCTGAACCGGAATGGGAAAAGCATCCTTGCTGGGAGATTTGCTAGTTCTGTTGGCGGGCGGGGGGGGGGGGGTTTAAACTAATTTGGCAGGGGGATGGGATACAGAGTGGAGGTACAGTAGGGGGTAATATAGAACAGAGAGGGAGTCAGTCTGGAAGGCAGAGCAAATATAGACCTGTTAAGGCACAAGGGAAAAATGCAAGGTGGGATTGCATCTATTTCAATGCAAGGAGTCTTACTAGTAAGGCAGATGAATTGAGGGTGATGATTAGCACATGGCATTATGATATTATTGCTATCACAGAGACATGGTTGAGGGAGGGACAGGACTGGCAGCTCAATATTCCAGGGTATAGAATCTTCAGGCATGACAGGGGAGGAGGTAAAAGAGGAGGTGACATTGGACTGTTGATCAAGGAGTCAATTACTGCAGTAAGAAGGGATGACATCTTAGAAGGCTCCTTAAATGAGGCCATACAGGTAGAGCTTAAAAACAAAAAGGGGGCAATCACTTGGCGGGGAGTGTACTACAGGCCGCCAAACAGTCAGGAAGAGATAGAGGAGCAGATATGTGGGCAAATCTCTGAGAGGCATAAAAATAATAGTGTAATAATAGTCAGGGATTTCAACTTCCCCAATATTAACTGGGATAGTCTTAGTGCAAAAGGCTTAAAGGGGGCAGAATTCTTAAAGTGCATACAGGAGAGCTTTTTGAGCCAGTATGTAGAAAGTCCTACAAGGGAAGGGCAGGACTGGACCTAATCCTAGGGAATGAAGCCAGACAAGTGGTAGAAGTGTCAGTGGGGGCGTATTTCGGGGATAGTGACCATAACTCTGTAAGATTTAAGGTAGTTATGGAAAAGGACAATGATGGACCAGAAATAAAGGCACTGAATTGGGGGAAGGCCGATTTCAATATGATAAAACAGGATCTGGCCAAAGTGGACTGGGAGCAGCTACTTGTAGGAAAGTCTACATCACATCAGTGGGAGTCATTCAAAGAGGAAATAGTGAGAGTTCAGAGCCAACATGTACCCGTTAAGGTGAAGGGTAGGACTAACAAGCTCAGGGAACCCTGGATGTCAAGGGATATAGAGGATTGGATCAGGAAAAAAAGAGGAGGCTTACGGCAGATCCCAGGCACTGAAAACAGCGGAGGCACTAGAGGAGTATAGAAAGTGTCGGGTGACACTTAAAAAGGTAATTAGGAGCGCGAAGAGGGATCATGAAAAAACACTGGCGGGCTGGATTGTGATATACTTGAACATATTAGCATTGAAAGGGAGGAAATATTAGCTGTTTTAGCAGGCTTAAAAGTGGATGAATCCTCAGGCTCAGATGAGATGTATCCCAGGTTGTTATGTGAGGCAAGGGAAGAGATAGCAGGGGCTTTGACACAAATTTTCAACTCCTCTCTGGCCACAGGGGAGGTACCAGAGGACTGGAAGACAGCGAATGTTGTACCATTATTCAAGAAAGGTAGTAGGGATAAACCAGATAATTACAGGCCGGTGAGTCTAACATCAGTGGTTGGGAAAATATTGAGGGACAGGATCAATTTCCACTTGGAGAGGCAGGGATTAATCAGGGATAGTCAGCATGGCTTTGTCAGAGGGAGATCGTGTCTAACTAACTTGACTGAATTTTTTGATGTGGTGACTAGATGCCTCAATGAGGGTAAAGCAGTAGATGTAGTCAACATGGACTTCAGTAAGGCTTTTGATAAGGTCCCACATGGGAGATTGGTTAAGAAGGTAAGAGCCCATGGGATCCAGGGCAATTTGGCAAATTGGATTCAAAATTGGCTTCGTGGCAGGAAACAGAGGGTAATGTTTTTGCGATTGGAAGCCTGTGACCGGTGGTGTACCACAAGGATTGGTGCTGGTACCCTTGCTGTTTGTAGTATACATTCGTGATTTAGATGTGAATATAGGAGGTATGATCAGTAAGTTCGCAGATGACACAAAAATTGGTGGTGTTGTAAATAGTGAGGAGGTAATCCTTAGATTACAGGATGATATAGATGGGCTGGTAAGATGGGCGGAGCAGTGGCAAATGGAATTTAATCTTGAGAAGTGTGAGGTAATACATTTTTGGAGGACTAACAAGGCAAGGGAATACACAATGGATGGTAGGACCCTAGGAAGTACAGAAAGTCAGAAGGACCTTGATGTACTTGTCCATAGATCACTGAAGGCAGCAGCACAGGTAGATAAGGTGGTTAGGAAGGCATATGGGATACTTGCCTTTATTAGCCGAGGCATAGAGTATAAGAGCAGGGAGGTTATGATGGAGCTATATAAAAAAGCTAGTTAGGCCACAGCTGGAGTATTGTGTACAGTTCTGGTCACCACATTATAGGAAGGATGTGATTGCACTGCAGAGGATGCAGAGGATGTTGCCTGGGCTGGAGCATTTCAGCTAAGAAGAGAGACTGAGAAGGCTAGGGTTGTTTTCCTTAGAGCAGAAAGACTGAGGGGCGACATGATTGAGGTGTACAAGATTATGAGGGGCATTGATAGGTTAGATAGAAGGAAACTTTTTCCCTTAGTGGAGGGGTCAAGAACTAGGGGGCATAGGTTTAGGGTAAGGGGCAGGATGTTTAGAGGGGATTTGAGGAAACATTTTTTCACCCAGAGGGTGGTTAGAATCTGGAACACACTGCCTGAAGCCGTGGTAGAGGCAGGAATCCTCACAACATTTAAGAAGTATTTAGATGAGCACTTGAAATGCCATAGCATACAGGGCTACGGGCCATGTGCTGGAATATGGGATTAGAATAGTTGGGTGATATATGGCTGGCACAGACACGATGGGCCGAAGGGCCTGTTTCTGTCATGTATAACTCTATGACTATGACTCTATGACTCTAATGTCTACATCAACCCTCTCTGTGAAGACAGAGACAAAAAATTCATTAAGAACCCTGTCCACATCTTCTGCATCCACACATAAGTTCCCTTTTACATCTCTGATCGGCCCTCCCTTTCCTTAGTTATCCCCTTGCTATTAATATACTGATAAAACATCTTCTGCGTTTCCTTGATTTTACCTGCCAATAATTTTTCATGTCCTCTCTTGGCTTTCCTAATTTCCTTTTTTACTTCACCCCTGCACTTTCCATATTCTTCTCGGCTTTCTGAAGCATTAAGTTTTTTGTGATCGTTAAGCTTGCTTTTTCTGTTTTAACTTACCCTGTAAGCTTCTAGATAACCAGCTCTAGATTTGGCAATACCACCCCTAATCTTTGTGGGGACATGCCTACACTGTGCCTGTAGTATCTCACTTTTGAATGCTTCCCACTGGTTTGCCATTGATTTTCCTTCAAGTAGCTGTATCCAATCCACTTTCGCCAGGTCACCTCTCAGTTTCGTAAAATTTGCATTCCCCCAATTTAGAACTTTTAATCCTGTTTCATCTTTGTCCTTTTCCATGATTATGCTAAAACTAACTGTATTATTGTCATTATCTCCAAAATGGTCACCCACTGTTACTTCATCCACTTGCCCAGCTTCATTACTGAAGAATAAATCTAGAATTGTGCCGCCTCTTGTTGGGTTAGTTACGTGCTGGCTAAAAAAGTTCTCTTGAATGCAGTTCAAGAATTTTGTGCCCTCTGTGCCCTTCACACAGTTTGTATCCCAATTGATATTGGGGTAGTTGAAATCCCCAACTATTATTGCCCTTTAGTTTATGCATTCAGAAATTTGCCTACATATTTGTTCTTCTATCTCCCTCTCGGTATTTGGGGGTCTATAGTACACTCCTAGTAATGTGGATGCCCCTTTTTTATTTCTGAGCTCCACCCCATATGGCCTTGTTTGATGATTTATTTAGCATATCATCCGTCCTCAAAGCTGTTATTGATTCCTTAACTAATTGTGCCACCGTCTCTCCTTTTTTCTATCCCGCCTGAAAATACTATATCCAGGGATTTTGAGCTGCCATTCTTGCCCTTCTTTAAGCCAAGTTTCTGTTCTAGCAATGATATTGTGTTGCCATCGTGGCTTGTTAAAATCCAGCCCATTGAATCTGACTGACATGCACCTTGCTCAAATCAAGCGAACTACCCAACAAGATCCAACTCTCCAAGTATTGCAAAAAGTACATACATCCCTACGAACCTATGAATTAGGAGCAGGAGTAGGCCGCTCGGCCCTTCGAGCCTGCCCCGCCATTCAATAAGTTCATGGCTGAACTGATTACTCCACATTTCCACCTGCCTCCGATAACCTTTCACCCCTTGATGTAGTGATGAAAGGATGGCTTGAAGGCATCAAGGACACTCCTGTAGTCACAAAAGCATATAGGGCATACAGAGATGTATTGACAGCCCAAGATGGCATCTTGTGCAAAGGAAATAGAGTCATTATCCCTAAAGAGTTGAGAGGAGAGATGCTAAAGCGCATCCATGCAAACCACCAAGGAATTGAGTCGAGTCTGAGGAATGCGAGAGAAGTGCTCTACTGGCCAAACATGGGCAATGAAATCAGCCAGTGCAGTGCGTGTAACATGCACCAAGCTAAGCAAGGTAAAGAGCCACTGATCACACATGACATCCCAAACAGACCATGAATGAATCTTGGAGTAAAGCTCTTCACCCTCGCAGGAACTGATTATCTTGTCACCGTAGACTGCTAATCTGACTACTGGGAGGTAGCCCAGTGAGATTGTAGAATGCCAGAAAGCACACTTTGGTCGTTACGGCATTCCAGACATTGTGATGACCGACAATGGCCCTCGGTTCACGAGTGAAGAATTCAGCCGCTTCATAAAGGACTTGGAGATTCAACACCATACATCATCTCCACACTATCCCCAGTCAAATGGAAAGGCTGAGGCAGCAGTGATAATTACCAAAGGAATCAAAAAAAAGCAAGCAAATCCAGCACTGAAGTATACAAGGCAATCCTCGAGTGGAGAAACACATCTACTGAAGGCATGGAAAGTAGTCCAGTACAAACACTAATGTCACGCTACACCCCAAACTATTCTTCCAATAGCAAAAAAGCTACTGAAGCCAGAAGGTAGTAACAGGCGTGAGTAACAAAATCAAGGTGAACTGGCAGAAAGCCAAATTTCATTTTGACAAAACTGCCAAACAATTGCCAGAACTGAGCATTGGAGAGCCAGTAGGGAGAAGCCTTCAACGCTCACAACAAGAGTCAGCCCAAGTGGCAACGTGGGACCTGCGTAGAGCAGTTGTCATCTCGATCATATGCAGTGGAAGTGAACGACCAGATATACTGTTGCACAACTGGAGAAGCTGTTCCATCAAAGCAGGCAGCCAATCAGGAAGATGTGAACTCAGCATCTGCACAGACCACAGAACAACCATCAGTCCCAGAGGTCCACAGCATCCCAACAATGGAAATGGAACAACAGTTACCATGGCAACAAGAAGTGACACAGGAACGACACTCCCTGGAGAAAGAAAATTACCTAGATGAACAGCCAACGACAACGCACATATACGAACATACGAATTAGGAGCAGGAGTAGACCACTTGGCTCTTCGAGCCTGCTTCGCCATTCAATAAGTTCATGGCTGAACTGATTACTCCACATTTCCACCTACCCCCGATAACCTTTCACCCCCTTGCTTATCAAGAATCTATCTAGCTCTGCCTTAAAAATATTCAAAGACTGTGCTTCCACTGCCTTTTGAGGAAGAGGATTCCAAAGACTCATGACCCTCTGAGAGAAACAAATTCTCCTCATCTCTGTCTTAATTGGGCGACCCCTTATTTTTAACAGTGACCCCTAGTTTGAGATTCTCCCACAAAGGGAAACATCCTTTTCACATCCACCCTGTCAAGATCCCTCAGGATCTTGTATGTTTCAATCAAGTCACCTCTTACTCTTCTAAATTCCAGTGGATACAAGCCTAGCCTGTCCAATCTTTCCTCATAAGCCAACCCACCCATTCCAGGTATTAGTCTGGTAAACCTTCTCTGTACTGCCTCCAACGCATTTACATCCTTCCTTAAATAAGATCAGTACTGTACACAGTACTCCAGATGTGTATAGCTGAAGCATTACCTCCCTACTTTTGTATTCAATTCCCCTCGCAATAAACAATAATATTCTATTAGCTTTCTTAATTACGTGCTGTGCCTGCATACTAACCTTTTGTGATTCATGCACTAGGACACCCAGATCCCTCTGCATCTCAGAGCTCTGCAATCCCTCGCTTCTTTTTTATTCTTCCTGCCAAAGTGGACAATTTCCCACTTTCCCACATTATACTCCATTTGCCAGGTATTTGCCCACTCACCTAACCTATCTATATCCCTTTGCAGCCTCCCGATGTGCTCTTCACAATTTACTTTCCTACCTCTCTTTGTGTCATCAGCAAATTTAGCAACCATACCTTCGGTCCCTTTATCTAAGTCATTTATATAAATTGCAAAAAGTTAAGGCCCAGCACAAATCCCTGTGGCACACCACTCGTTACATCTTGCCAAGCAGAAAATGACCCATTTGTGCCTACTCTCTGTTTCCTGTTAGCTAACCAATCTTCTATCCATGTCAATATGTTACCCCCTGCACCACGAGCTTTTATTTTCTGCAATAACCTTTGATATGGCACCTTATCAAATGTCTTCTGGAAATCTAAGTGCAATACATCCACCGGTTCCCCTTTATCCACAGCACATGTAACTCCCTCAAAGAACTCCAATAAATTGGTTAAACATGGTTTCCCTTTCATAAAACCATGTTGACTCTGCCTGATTACCGTGAATTTTTCTAAATGCCCTGCTATAACATCTTTAAGAATAGCTTCTAACATTTTCCTAAGACAGATGTTAAGCTAACTGGCCGGATGTTTCCTGCTTTCTGTCTCCCTACCTTTTTGAATAAAGGAGTTACATTCGCTATTTTCCAATCTAAAGGAACCTTCCCCAAATCTAGCGAATTTTGGAAAATTAAAACTAATGCATCAACTATCTCACTAACCACTTAACACCCTAGGATGAAGTCTATCAGGACCCGGGGACTTGTAAGCCCGCAGCTCCAACAATTTGTTCAGTACCACTTCCCTGGTGATTGTAATTTTCTTGAGTTCCTCCTCCCTTCCATTTCCTGACTTACAGCTAATACTGGGATGTTACACACGCGCCATTAAAAGACCGACAGGATTTAAAGACGAGGTGTGAAATTCACGTGCAGAGGCTAACAAGAATGACGAGCTACTAATGCATGAGAACAGTTGTATGAATAGTGGGTAACTTGGGCAACTCACAGTGTCAATGATAATGCATGCAAATTTTTTTGTTTGGAAAGGGGGATGCTTGGGATAGAAATGCAATACTGCACTAATGTGCCTCTTGGCTTGCCATAGTCATGTGACCTCTACCATGAGGCACTTACTGCAGGCAGTCATCACAAGACAATTCAGTAAAGACACAGTACAAGCAAGACTGTTGTCCTGTGAACTCGTAACACCCTGCACGCTCAACAGCCAACACACTCAATACCCTACACACTCAACACCCTACACACTGCACACTCAATACCCTACACACTCAACACCCTACACACTCAACACCCTACACACTGCACACTCAATACCCTACACACTCAATACCCTACACCCTCAATGTCCTACACCCTCAACACCCTACACACTCAATACACTGCACACTCAATACCCTATACACTCAATACCCTACACACTCAATACCCTACACACTCAATACACTGCACTCCCAGCGAACTGCACACTCAACACACTGCACACTCAATACCCTACACACTCAATACCCTACACCCTCAATGTCCTACACCCTCAACACCCTACACACTCAACACCCTACACACTCAACACACTGCACTCTCAGCGCACTGCACACTCAACACACTGCAGACTCAACACCCTACACTCTCAACACACTGCACTCTCCACACACTGCGTCTCAATATCCTGCACACTCAACACAATGTACACGCAACAACCTACACACTCAACAATCGACACACTCAACAACCTACACACTCAAAACCCTACACACTCAACACCCTTCACACCCAACACACTGCACACTCAATACCCTGCACACCCAACACACTGCACACTCAATGCCCTACACACCCAACACCCTACACACCCAACACCCGGTTGTCTGAACAATAAACGCATAAACTAATTACATTTTATTGCTACCTCTTACTGAGGTCAAACAGGATATTTCAATGTATGTGTTTATCTCCCAAGCCCCTGGTAACAGAGATTCTATTCAAACAGAGGCCTTGAAATGCTTAACTTTACCATGTTAAAGGGGGACATCAGTGAGCTCTGAAAACTCATCATTTATTCAATCTTTAACTCTAAAGGCATAAAACACGAATAATTTCCATATTCTACTTAATCAATGCGATTATGCCTATAGTCCTTCAAGTTCACACCCAACACCCTTCCACAAAACACCAAACACACCCAACACTCTTCACACCCAACACCTTACACACTCAAAACCGTTCACAACCAACACCGTTCACACCCAACGCCGTTCACACCCAACACCTTACAAACACAACACCCTACACACCTTTCACACTCAACACCTTGCACACCCAGCACCTTACACACCCAACACACTTCATACCCATCAACATGCACACTCAATACCCTTCACACACAACCCCCTTCACAACCAAAACTTTAAACACTCAACACCCTTCACACCCAACACCTTAAACACTCGACACCCTTCACACTGAATACCTTACGCAACCGACACCCTTCACACCCAACACCTTACACACCCAACACCCTTCACACCCAACACCCTTCACACCCAACACCTTACACACTCAAAACCCTTCAAACCAAACACCTTACACACCCAACACCCTTCACACCCAACACCCTTCACACCCAACACTTACACACTCAACATCGTTCATACCCAACACCTTGCACTTCCAACACACTTCACACCCAACACCCTTCACACCCAACACACGTCACTCCCAAGACCCTTCATACCCAACAACTTACACAATCAAAACCCTTCACACCCAACACCTCACCAACTCAACACACTTCACACCCAACACCCTTCACACCCAACACACGTCACTCCCAAGACCCTTCATACCCAACAACTTACACAATCAAAACCCTTCACACCCAACACCTCACCAACTCAACACACTTCACACCCAACACCCTTCACACCCAACACCATTCACGCCCAACCTTAAACACTCAACACCCTTCATACCCAAACCCTCACACACTCAACACCCTTCTCACCCAACACCATACACATCCAATACGCTTCACACCCAACACCTTACACACTCAACACCCTTCACATCCAACACCTTACACACTCAACACCCTTCACACCAACACCTTACACACTCAACACACTTGACACCCAGAACCCTTCACACCCAACAGACTCACACCCAACACCATTTACGCCCAACACCTTAAACACTCAACACCCTTCATACCCAAATCCTTACACACCCAACATCCTTCACACCCAACACCACACACACTCAACACACTTCACACCCAACAGCTAACACACCCAACACCATACACACTCAACACACTTCACAGCCAACATCAAACACAATCAACACCCTTCACACCCAACACCATACACACCCAACTCCCTTCACATCCAACACCTTACACACTCAACTACTTTCACACACAACACCCTACACACTCAACACCATTCACACCCAACACCTAACAAACCCAACACCTAACACACCCAACTCCTTACACACCCATCACACTCTACACTCAAAACCCTTCACACCCAACACCTTATATACCCAACACCTTACACACCAAACACACTTCACACCCAACACCTTTCACAATCAACAACTTACACACCCAACGCTCTTCACACCCAGCACCTTACACACTCAACAACCTTCACACCCAACACCTAACACACTCAACGCCTGACACACCCAACACCCTACACAACAACACTTTACCCACTCAGCACGCTTCACACCCAACACACTTCACACCCGACACCTTACACACCCAACATGTTACACACCCAACACCCTTCACACCCAACACCTTACACACCCAACACCCCTCACACCCAACACACCCAACACCTTCACACACAATACCCTACACACCCAACACCTTACACGCTCGACATCCTACACACCCAACACCCTACACACTCAACATCCTTCACACCCAACACCCTACACACCCAACACCCTACACACCTAACACCCCTCACACCCAACACTCTACACACCCAAGACCTTACACACACAACACATTACATAGCCAACACCCTCAACACCCAACACACTACAAACCCAACACCCTTCACAACAAACATCTTACACACCCAACACCCCTCACATCCAACACCCTACACAACCAACACCCTTCACACCCAATACCCAACACACCCAACACGTTACACACTCAACACCCTACACACCCAACACCCTACACACTAAACATCCTTCACACCCAACACCCTACACACCCAACACCCCTCACACCCAACACTCTACACACCCAAGACCTTACACACCTAACACCCTTCACACTCAACACCCTTCACACCATACACACTCAACACCATTCACACCCAACACCTTACACACCCAACACCTTATACACCCAACACCCTACACTCCCATCACACTCTACACTCAACACCCTTCACACCCAACACCTTACACGCTCAACATCCTACACACCCAACACCCTACACACTCAACATCCTTCACACCCAACACCCTACACACCCAACACCCTACACACCTAACACCCCTCACACCCAACACTCTACACACCCAAGACCTTACACACACAACACATTACATAGCCAACACCCTCAACACCCAACACACTACAAACCCAACACCCTTCACAACAAACATCTTACACACCCAACACCCCTCACATCCAACACCCTACACAACCAACACCCTTCACACCCAATACCCAACACACCCAACACTCTACACACACAAGACCTTACACACCCAACACCCTTCACACTAAACATCCTTCACACCCAACACCATACACACTCAACACCGTTCACACCCAATATCTTACACACCCAACACCTTATACACCCAACACCCTACACACCCAACACCTAACAAACCCAACACCTAACACACCCAACTCCTTACACACCCATTACGCTGTACACTCAAAACCCTTCACACCCAACACCTTACATACCCAACACTGTACACACCCAAGACCTTACACACCCACCCATTACATACCCAACACCCTACACAACCTACACCCTGCAAACCCAACACCCGACACACTAAACACCCCTCACACCCAAACCCTGACACACCCAACACCTTAAACACCCAACAGCTTACACACCCAACACACTTCACACCCAACACCTTACAGAACCAACGCCCTTCACACCCAACACCTTACACACTCAACACCCTTCCCACCCAATACCCTTCACACCCAACACCTTACACGCTCAAAACCTGGCACAAGCAAAACCGTTCACACCCAACACTGTTCACACCCAACACCGTTCACACCCAACACCTTACACACCCAACACCCTACACACCCAACACGCTATACACTCAACACCCTTCACACCCAACACCATACACACCCAACACTCATCACAGCCAACACTCCTCACACCCAAGACCTTACACTCCCAAGACTTACACACCCAAGACCTTACACACCCAACACACTACACACCCAACACCCTACACACCAAACACCCTACACCCTGCACACCCAACACCCGAGACACCCAAAGCCTTCCACACCCATCACCTGAAACACACAACACGCTTCACACCCAACACCTTACACACGCGACACCTTTCACACCCAACACCTTACACACCCAGCACCCTTCACACTCAACACCTTACACACACAACACCTTACACACTCAACACCTTAAAGAACCAAAGCCCTTCACACCCAACACCCTACACACTCAACACCCTTCCCACCCAATACCCTTCACACCCAACACCTTACACACTCAGCACCTTACACACTCAACACTTGGCACAAACAAAACAGTTCAAACCCAACACCGTTCACACCTAACACCCTACACACCCAACACCCTTCACATTCAACACCTTACACACCCAACACCCTGCAGACCAACACCTTATAACACGACACCCTACACATCCTTCACAGTCAACACATTGCAACCCAGCACCTTAGACATCCAACACCCTTCACACCCAACACCTTACACACCCAACACACCTCACACCCATCTGCATGCACACTCAATACCCTTCACAAACAACCGACTTCACACCCAACACTTTACACATCCATCTCCATTCACACTCAACAAACATCACACTCAACACCTTACACACTCAACACCCTGCACACCCAACAACCGAGACGCCCAAAGCCTTCCACACCCAACAGTTTACACACCCAACACCTTACATACCCAACACCGTTCGTACCCAACACTGTTCACACCGAACACCATTCACACTCAACACACTTCAAACTCAACACCTGACAGGCCCAACACCTTACATGCCCATAATCTTACACACCCAACACCTTACACACCCTTCACACCCAACACCTTACAAACCCAACATCCTACACACCCTTCACACTCAACACCATTCACACCCAACACTCTTCACACACAACACCTTACACACCCAAACCCGTACACACCCAACAACCTACACACTCAACAAGCTTCACACCCAACACCTTACACACCCAACACCCTGCACACTCATCACCTTACACACCCAAAACCCTTCACTCCAATGCCTTCCACACCCAGCACCCTACATGCACTTCACACTCCACACCTTGCACACCCAGCACCTTACACACCCAACAACCATCACACCCAACAGCTTACACACACAACACTGTTCACACCCAACACACTTCACACTCAACAGGCTTCACACCCAACACCTTACATACCCAACACCTTACACACCCAACAACCTTCACACTCAACACCCTTCACACCCAACACCATTCACACTCAACACACTTCAAACTCAACACCTGACAGGCCCAACACCTTACATGCCCATAATCTTACACGCCCAACACCTTACACACCCAACACCATTCGTACCCAACACCGTTCACACACAACACCCTTCACGCCCAACACCTTACATGCCCAACACCTTACACATCCAACACCGTTCACACCCAACACCTTACACATCCAACACCTTACACACCCAACGCCCTACACACTCAACACTCATCCCACCCAACACCCTAAATACCCAACACCCTGCACACTCAACACCTTGCACAACCAACACTCTTCACTCCAATGCCTTACACACCCAACACCCTACACATACTTCTCACTCAACACCTTGCACACCCAGCACCTTACACACCCAACACCCTTCACACCCAACACTTTACACACTCAATGTGCTTCACACCCAACACCCTTCACACCCAACACCTTACACACTCAACACCCTTCACACCCAACAGCTTACATACTCAACACCCTTCACACTCATCACCCTTCACACCCAGCACTATTCACACTTCAAACTCAACACCTTACAGGTCCAACACCTTACAAGCCCAACATTTACACTCCCAACACCTTACACACCCACAACTTACACATCCAACACATTACACAACCAACACCTTCCACACCCAACGCCCTACACACTCAGCACTCTTCCCACCCAACACCCTACATACCCAACACCCTGCACACTCAACACCTTGCACAACCAACACTTCACTCCAATGCCTTACACACCCAACACCCTACACATACTTCTCACTCAACACCTTGCACACCCAGCACCTTACACACCCAACACCCTTCACAGACAACAGCTTACACACTCAACACCCTTCACACTCAACACCCTTCACACCCAGCACTGTTCACACTTCAAACTCAACACCTTACCGGCCCAACACCTTACCAGCCCAAAATTTTACACTCCCAACACCTTCACGCCCAACACCTTACACACCCAAACACCTTACATGCCCAACACCTTACACACCCAACACCCTTCACGCCCAACACCTTACCCACTCAACAACCTTCACACCCAACATCCTTCACATCCAAGACATTACCCGCTCAACACCTTACACACCCAAAACCGTTCACACCCAACACCCTTCACACTCAACCCCCTTCACACCCAACACCTTACACACCCAACACCTTACACACCCAACACCATACACACCCAACACCTTACACACCCAACACCATACACACCCAACACCCTTCACGCCTAACACCTTACACAATCAACAACTTTCGCACCCAACATCCTTCACACCCAAGACATTACACGCTCAACACCTCACACACCCATCACCATTCACACCCATCACCGTTCAGACCCAACACCGTTCACACCCAACACCTTACACACCCAACACCTTACACACCCAACACCTTACACGCCCAACACCCGAAACACTCAACACCCTTCACACCTAACATCCTACATACCCAACACCCTGCACACTCAAATCCTTACACATCCAATGCCCTTCACTCTAATGCCTTCCACACCCAGCATCCTACACGCACTTCACACTCAACACCTTCCACACCCAGCACCTTACACACCCAACACAGTTCACACCCAACACCCTTCACAGCCAACAGCTTACACACCCAACATCGTTCGTACCCAACACCATTCACACCCAACACCCTTCACACTCTACACCTTACACACCCAACACCCAACACACCCTTCAAACTCAACAACGTTCACACACAACACACTTCACACACAACACCATAGACACTCAAAACCGTACCCACCCAACAACCTACACACCCAACACCTTACACACCCAACACTCTTCACACACAACACCTTACACACTCAGAACCATACACACCCAACAACCTACACACCCAACACCTTACACACCCAACACCTTACACACCCAACAACTTACACACTGAACACCCTACACACACAACAGCTTACACACCGAACACCCTACACACCCAACAGCTTACACACCCAACACTGTTCACACTCAATACCTCACACACTCAACATCTTACACACCAAACACATGACATATTCAACAACGTACACACCCAATAGTCTTCACACACAACACCTTACAGGCTCAAAACCTTACACACCCAACACCTTGCACACTAAACACTTTATACACCCAACACTCATCACACCCAACACCCTTCACACTCAAAACCTTACACTCACAACATCCTTCACACCCAACACCTTACACACCCAAAACCGTTCACACCCAACACCGTTCACACCCAACACCCTTCACAGCCAACACCCTTCACAGCCAACACCTTACACACCCAACACCATTCGTACCCAACTCCGTTCACACACAACACCCGACACACCCAACACCCTGCACACTCTACACCTTACAAACCCAACACCCTACACACCCTTTACACTCAACACCGTTCACACCCAACACTCTTCACACACAACACCTTACACACTCAAAACCGTAGACACCCAACAACCTACACACCCAACACCTTACACACCCAACACCTTACACACCCAGCACCTTACACACCCAACACTCTTAACACACAACACCTTACACACCCAACACCCTACACACCCAACAACTTACACAACGAACACTTTACACACCCAACAGCTTACACACCCAACACTATTCACACTCAACACCTCACACACTCAACATCTTACACACCGAACACACGACATATTCAACAATGTACACACCCAACACTCTTCACACACAACACCTTACACGCTTAAAACCTTACACACCCAACACCTTTCACACTAAACACCTTATACACCCAACACTCATCACACCCTACGCATTCAAAACCTCACACCAACAACATCCTTCACACCCAACATCTTACACACTCAACACGCTTCACACCTAACAACTTACACACCCAACACCTTACACACCCAACACCCTTCACACCCAACACATTACACACCCAACACCCTTCACACCTAACACCTTTCAGACCCAAAACCTTACACACTCGACACCCTTCACACCGAACACCTGACACAACCGACATCCTTCACACCCAACACTCTTCACACCCAACACCCTTCACGCCCAACACCTTACAACCCAACACCTTCCATGCACAACACCTTACACAGCCAACACCTGACATACCCAACACCATTCACACTCAACACCCTGAACACCCAACACCATTCAGACACAACACCATTCACACACAACACACTTCACACTCAACACCTTACTCGCCCAACACCTTACACACCCAACACCTTACACACCCAACACCTTACACGCCCAACACCTTACACGCCCAACACCTTACACACCCAACACCTTTCGCACCCAACACAGTTCACACACACCTTACACACCCAACAACTTACACACCCAACAGGTTACACACCCAACACTATTCACACTCAACACCTCACACACTCAACATTTTACACACCGAACACACGACATATTCAACAACGTACACACCCAACACTCTTCACACACAGCACCTTACACGCTCAAAACCTTACACACCCAACACCTTACACACTAAACACCTTATACACCCAACACTCATCACACCCAACACACTTCACACTCAAAACCTTACACCCACAACATCCTTCACACCCAACACCTTCCACACCCAACACCCTTCACACCCTACGCACACCACACCCTACACACAAAATACCCTTCACACCCAACATCTTTCGCACTCAACACGCTTCACACCCAACAACTTACACACCCAACACCTTACACACACAACTTTACACACCCTTCACACCCAACACCCTTCACACTCAACAATTGCGTGCAATTCTGGTCACCACACTACCAGAAGGACGTGGAGGCTTTGGAGAGGGTACAGAAGAGGTTTACCAGGATGTTGCCTGGTCTGGAGGGCATTAGCTATGAGGAGAGGCTGGATAAACTCGGATTGTTTTCACTGGAATGACGGAGGTGTAGAGGTGACATGATAGAGGTTTACCAAGTTATGAGTGGCAAGGACAGAGTGGATAGTCAGAAGCTTTTTCCCAGGGTGGAGGAGTCAGTTACTAGGGGACATAGGTTTAAGGGGCGAGGGGCAAAGTTTGGAGGGGATGTGCTGGGCAAGTTCTTTACACAGAGGGTGGTGAGTGCCTGGAACTTGTTGCCGGGGGAGGTGGTGGAAGCAGGTACGATAGCGACGTCTAAGAGACATCTTGACAAATACATGAATAGGATGGGAATAGAGGGATACGGTCCCCGGAAGTGCAGAAGGTTTTAGTTTAGGCAGGCATCAAGATCGGCGCAGGACTGGAGGGCCGAATGGCCTGTTCCTGTGCTGTACTGTTCATTCTTCTTTGTTGTTTGTTCTTACACACTCAACACCCTTCACACCCAATACCCTTCGCACCCAACACATTTCGCTCCCAACACCCCTCACACGCAAAACCTTACACAATCAACACCCTGCACACCCAACACCTTATACACCCAACACCCTTCACACCCAACACCCTTCACACCCAACACCCTTCACACCCAACACCATTCAAGCCCAACACCTTACACACTCAACACACTTCACACCCAACACCTTACACACCCAACAACCTACACACCCAACACCTTACACACCAACACCTTACACACCCAACACCCTACACACCCAACTCCCTACACACCCTACACCCTGAAGACCCAACACCCTACACACCGTACACCCTGAAGACCCAACACCCTACACACCCAAAACCTTCCACACCCAGCACCTTACACACCCAACACCCTTCACACTCAACACCCTGCACACCAAACACCTTACACACACAACACCCTTCACACCCAACACTCTTCACACCCAACATCTTACACACCCAAAACTCTTCACACCAAACACCTTAAACACCCAACACCCAACACCCTACACACCCAACAACCTTCACACCCAACATCCTTCACACCCAACGCCCATCACACCCAAAGCCGTACACACCCAAACCCTTCCACATCCAACACCTTACACACCCAACACCTTACACACCCATCACACTCAACAACCTTCACACCCAACACTCTTCACACCCAAACCCTTACACGCCCCAAACTCTTCACACCAAACATACTAAACACCCAACACTCTTCACACCCAAAACCCTTCACACCAAACATCTTACACACCCAACACCCTCAACACCCAACACCCATCACACCCAAAGCCGTACACACACAAAACCTTACACACTCAACACCTTACACACTAAACACCTTATACACCCAGCACTCATCACACCCAACACCTTACACACCCAAAACCCTCACAACCAACACCTTACACACCCAAAACCCTTCACACCCATCACCTTACAGACCCAACACCTTTCACACCCAACACTGTTCACACCCAACACCTTACAAACCCAACCCCTTACTCACCCAACACCCTACACACCCAACACCCTTCACACCCAAATTCTTACACACCCAATACCTTACACACTCAGCACCCTTCACAACCAACATCTTATACACCCAACACCTTTCACACCCAACACTGTTCACACCCAACACCTTACAAACCCAACACCCTACACACCCAACACCCTTCACACCCAAATTCTTACACACCCAACACCTTACACACTCAGCACCCTTCACAAACAACATCTTATACACCGAACACCTTACACACTCAACACCATACACACTCAACACCATACACACCCAACACCCTTCACACCCAACACCTTACACACCCAACAACTTCCACACCCAACACCCTTCACACCAAACATCTTACATACCCAACACCTTACACACCCAATTTTGTATGCACCCAACACCTTACACACCCAACACCCTTCACACCCAACATCTTACACACCCAACACCTTACACACTCAACACCCTACACACCCAGCACCCTTCACACCCAATATCTTACACACACAAAACCCTTCACAACCAATGCCCTACACACTCAACACCCTTCACACCCAACACCTTACACACTCAACACACTTAAAACCTAACACTTTACACACACACCAGCCTTCACACCCAACACCTTACACACCCAAAACCCTTCACACCCAACACATTTCACACCCAACACCTCACACACCCAACACACTTCACACCAAACACCTTACACACCCATATCCCTTCACACCCAACACCTTACACACTCAACATGTTTCAAACCCAATACCTTACACACCCAACAGCCTTCACACCCAACACCTTACACACCCAAAACCCTTCACACCCAACACCCTACACACTCAACACCCTACACACTCAACACCCTTCACACCCAAACCCTTCCACATCCAACACCTTACACACCCAACACCTTACACACCCATCACACTCAACAACCTTCACACCCAACACTCTTCACACCCAAACCCTTACACGCCCCAAACTCTTCACACCAAACATACTAAACACCCAACACTCTTCACACCCAAAACCCTTCACACCAAACATCTTACACACCCAACACCCTCAACACCCAACACCCATCACACCCAAAGCCGTACACACACAAAACCTTACACACTCAACACCTTACACACTAAACACCTTATACACCCAGCACTCATCACACCCAACACCTTACACACCCAAAACCCTCACAACCAACACCTTACACACCCAAAACCCTTCACACCCATCACCTTACAGACCCAACACCTTTCACACCCAACACTGTTCACACCCAACACCTTACAAACCCAACCCCTTACTCACCCAACACCCTACACACCCAACACCCTTCACACCCAAATTCTTACACACCCAATACCTTACACACTCAGCACCCTTCACAACCAACATCTTATACACCCAACACCTTTCACACCCAACACTGTTCACACCCAACACCTTACAAACCCAACACCTTACTCACCCAACACCCTACACACCCAACACCCTTCACACCCAAATTCTTACACACCCAACACCTTACACACTCAGCACCCTTCACAAACAACATCTTATACACCGAACACCTTACACACTCAACACCATACACACTCAACACCATACACACCCAACACCCTTCACACCCAACACCTTACACACCCAACAACTTCCACACCCAACACCCTTCACACCAAACATCTTACATACCCAACACCTTACACACCCAATTTTGTATGCACCCAACACCTTACACACCCAACACCCTTCACACCCAACATCTTACACACCCAACACCTTACACACTCAACACCCTACACACCCAGCACCCTTCACACCCAATATCTTACACACACAAAACCCTTCACAACCAATGCCCTACACACTCAACACCCTTCACACCCAACACCTTACACACTCAACACACTTAAAACCTAACACTTTACACACACACCAGCCTTCACACACAACACCTTACACACCCAAAACCCTTCACACCCAACACATTTCACACCCAACACCTCACACACCCAACACACTTCACACCAAACACCTTACACACCCATATCCCTTCACACCCAACACCTTACACACTCAACATGTTTCAAACCCAATACCTTACACACCCAACAGCCTTCACACCCAACACCTTACACACCCAAAACCCTTCACACCCAACACCTTACACACTCAACACCTCACACACTCAACACACTTCACACCAACACCCTACACACTCAACACCCTACACATTCAACACCCTTCACACCCAATACCTTACACACTCAACACCTTACACACCCAACACCCTACACACTCAGCACCCTTCACACCCAACACCCTTCACACTCAACACCCTTCACAAGCAACGCCCTTCACATCCAGTAGGCGCAGGCAGGTAGTGCAGGAGTCCCCTGTGGCCAAGCCCCTCTCAAAGAGATATACCGCTTTGGATACTGTTGGGGGAAAGCAGCAACAGCCAAGTTAGTGGCACCACGGAGGGCTCTACTGCACAGCAGGGGAGGAAAAGGGTTGGAACAGCTATAGTGATGGGGGATTCTATCGTAAGGGGTGCAGATAGGCGTTTCTGTGGCCACAAACGAGACTCCAGGATGGTACGTTGCCTCCCTGGTGCGAGGGTCAAGGATGTCTTGAAGCAGCTGCAGGACATTCTGAAAGGGGAGGGTGAGCAGCCAGAGGTCATGGTCCATATTGGTGCTAACAACATCGGCAGGAAAAGAGATGAGGTCCTGCAAAGTGAATATAGGGAGTTAGGCAGAAGGTTAAAAAGCAGGACCTCTAGGGTTGAAATCTCAGGATTACTCCCTGTGCCACATGCTAGTGAGGGTAGGAATAGGAGGATTAGGCAAATGAATGCGTGGCTGAAGAGTTGGTGTAGGCAGGAGGGCTTCAGCTACTTGGATCATTGGGATTTCTTCTGGTGCAGAGGTGACCTGTACAAGAATGACAGGTTGCATCTAAACTGGAGGGGAACCAATATCCTTGCGGGGAGGTTTGCTGGTACTACTCGGGAGGGTTTAAACTAGTCTTGCAGGGGGGGTGGGACCCAAAGTAGTGGTCTCTCCGATGAGATAGTTGAGGCAAATGTAGAGGTTAAAGCAAGCAAGTCCAGTAGGCAGGCCGGGCAGGGGCAGGACAGGGAGCGTGGAAGGTCTGATAGGCTAAACTGCATTTACTTTATTGCAAGAAGCCTTACAGGTAAGGTAGGGAGGACATCACGGCAGTACTTAAAGAGGATATCCCGGGGAGAATGTCCAGCGAGGCCATATAGGTAGAAATTAGAAATAGGAAAGGGGTGGTCACTTTGATGAGATTATACTATAGGCCCCCCCGAATAGTCAGAGGGAAGTGGAGGAGCATATAGGTAGGGAAATCACAGATAGGTGGAGGAATTTTAGGGTTGTAATAGTAGGTGATTTTAACTTCCCTAATATTGACTGCAACTGCCTTAGTGGGGAACAATTTGTTAAGTGTGTCCAGGATAGTTTTCTGAAGCAGGATGTGGATGGCCCTACTAGAGAAGGGGCTACACTCGACCTCCTCTTAGGAAATGAGGATGCCCAGGTGGTTGTTGCGTCAGTGGGGGAGCACTTTGGGACCAGTGACCATAACTCTATTAGCTTCAACATAGTTATGGAAAAGGATAGGACTGGTCCTCAGGTTGAAGTCCTAAATTGGGGGAAGGCTAATTTCGATGGCATCAGACAGGAACTCTCAAAAGTTGAATGGGAGAGGCTGTTTACAGGTAAAGAAACGTCTGGCAAGTGGGAGGCTTTTAAAAGTGAGTTCGGAAGAGTTCAGGGCCGGAATGTTCCTGTTAGATGGAAGGGCAGGGTTGGCAAGTTTAGGGAACCTTGGTTGACGAGGGATATTGAGGGTCTGGTCAGGACAAAGAAGGAGGCATATGTCAGGTATAGGCAGCTGGGATCGAGCGAGTCCCTCAAGGAATATAGGGGATTTAGGACTACACTTAAGAAGGAAATTAGGAGGGCAAAAAGGGGCCATGAGATTTCCCTGGCAGATAAGATAAAGGAGAATCCTAAAAGATTCTATAAGTATATTAAGAGTAAAAGGGCAGCTAGGGAGAGAGTAGGTCCCCTTAAGGATCAGTGTGGCAATCTATGTGTGGAGCCACAGGAAATGGGCGAGGTCTTAAATGAATATTTCTTGTCCGTATTTACCGTGGAGAAGGTCATGGAAGCTAGTGAGTTCAAGGGAGGGAACACCGATATCCTGGAGCATACCAACATTACAAAGGAGGAGGTGTTAGAGGTTTTGAAGTGCATGAAGGTGGATAAATCCCCAGGGCCTGACCAGGTGTATCCTAGGATGCTATGGGAAGCAAGGGAGGAGATTGCTGGGGCCCTGGCAGAGATTTTTGTATCATCGTTAGCCACGGGTGAGGTACCGGAAGACTGGAGGATAGCTAATGTTGTGCCTTTATTTAAGAAGGGCAGCAGGGATAAGCCAGGGAACTGCAGGCCGGTGAGCCTTACATCAGTTGTGGGAAAGTTATTGGAAGGGATTCTGAGAGACAGGATTTCCATGCATCTGGAAAGGCATGGTCTGATTAGGGATAGTCAGCATGGCTTTGTCCGTGGGAAATCATGTCTCACGAATTTGATTGAGTTTTTTGAGGAGGTGACCAAGAGGATTGACGAGGGCAGGACGATGGACGTTGTCTACATGGACTTCAGCAAGGCCTTTGACAAGGTTCCGCATGGTAGGTTGGTCCAGAAGGTTCGAACACATGGGATCCAGGGTGAGCCAGCAAATTGGATACAAAATTGGCTTGGTGATAGGAGGCAGAGGGTGGTAGTGGAGGGTTGTTTTTTAGATTGGAGGCCGGTGACCAGTGATGTGCCGCAGGGATCGGTGCTGGGCCCTCTGTTGTTTGTCTTATATATTAATGACTAATGGATGTGAATGTATGGGGCATGATTGGTAAGTTTGCAGATGACACCAAAATTGGTGGTATAGTGGACAGTGAAGAAGGTTGTCTAAGGTTACAACAGGATATAAATAAACTAGGAAAGTGGGCAAGGGATTGGCAAATGGAATTTAACGCAGACAAGTGTGAAGTGAAGTTAAACCAGGGCAGGACATATACAGTGAATGGCAGGGCCCTGGGGAGTGTTGTTGAGCAGAGAGACCTTGGGGTGCAAGTACATAGTTCCCTGAAAGTGGCAACACAGGTAGACAGGGTGGTGAAGAAGGCATATAGCATGCTTGCCTTCATCGGCTGAGGCATTCAGTAGAAGACTTGGGACATCATGTTACAGTTGTACATAACGTTGGTTAGGCCACATTTGGAGTACTGTGTACAGTTCTGGTCGCCGCAGTCCAGGAAAGATGTGATTAAGCTAGAGAGGGTGCAGAAAAGATTCACAAGGATGTTGCCTGGTTTGGAGGGCTTGAGTCATAAAGAGAGATTGGATAGGCTGGGTCTGTTTTCCCTGGAGCGAAGGAGGCTGAGAGGGGACATGATAGAGGTATATAAAATTATGAGAGGCATAGATAGGGTAGATAGCCAGTCTGTTTCCCATGGTAGGGGTGACTAAAACTAGAGGGCATAGATTTAAGTTGTGAGGGAGGAGGTTTAAAGGGGATCAAAGGGGTAAATTTTTCACACAAAGAATAGTGGGTATCTGGAATGAGCTGCCTGAGGAAGTGGTGGAGGCAGGAACAGTAGCAACATTTAAGAGGCATCTGGACAGGTACTTGAATGAGCAAGGCATAGAGGGATATGGAATTAATTCAGGCAGATGGGATTAGTATAGATAGGCATTATGGTCGACATGGACGCGGTGGGCCGAAGGGCCTGTTTCTATGCTGTACGACTCTATGACTCTATGACGTTACACACCTAACACCCTTCACAACCAACACCCTTCACACCCAACTCCCTTCACACCCAACTCCCTTCACACTCAACACCCAACACAGTCAACACCCTACACACTCAACACCCTACACACTCAAAACCCTTCACACTCAACACCTTACACACCCAACACCCTTCACACCCAACACTGTTCACACTCAGCACCCTGCACACTCAACACCCTTTACACGCAACACCTTACACACCCAACACCCTTCACAGCCAACACCCTTTACACCCAACACCCTTCACTTCCAATGCCCTTCATTTCCAACGCTCTTCACACCCAACACCTTACACACCCAACATCCTACACATCCAACACCCTGCACACCCAACACCCTTCACACTCAACACCCTGCACACCAACACTTTACACACCCAAAAACCTGCACATCCAACACCCTACCCAATCAACACCCTACCCACTCAACACCCTGCACACCTAACAACCTATACACTCAACACCCTACACACTCAACACCCTGTACAGCCAACACCCTACACACTCAACACCCTGCACACCCAACACCCTTCACACTCAACACCCTGCACACCAACACCCTTCACAGCCAACACTTTACACACCCAAAAACCTGCACATCCAACACCCTACCCAATCAACACCCTACCCACCCAACACCCTGCACACCTAACAACCTATATACTCAACACCCTACACACTCAACACCCTGTACAGCCAACACCCTACACACTCAACACCCTTCACACTCAACACCCTTCACATTCAACACCCTTCACACTCAATGCCCTTCACATCCAACACCCTACACACTCAACACCTTACACACCCAACACCTTACACACCCAACACCCTTCACACTCAACACCCTGCACATCCAACACCCTTCACACCCAACGCCCTTCACACCCAACACTTTACACACCCAACACCCTGCACATCCAACACCCTACACATCCAACACCCTGCACACCTAACACCCTGCACACCCAACACCCTACACATCCAACAACCTGCACACCTAGCACTCTACACATCCAACATCCTGCACACTCAACACCCTACACACTGAACACCCTACACACTCAATGCACTATACACTCAACACCCTACACAACCAAACCACTCCACACTCAACACCCTGCACACCCAAACCCCTGTATACCCAACACCCTGCTCACGCCGTCCATGGTACAACCAACCTCTGCACAGCATACCCCGGCATTCCATAGACATTACACACGCTGCCCTGTTGGTTAGAGTTAGGGTGAGTGGGTGTGCACAATGAGTGAGTTGGAACAGTGAGTAGGTGTGCACAATGAGCAGGTGTGAGTACTGACTGGCTGTGCTAATGAGTGTGTGTGAACAGTGAGTTGGTGTGAGTAGTGAGTGGTTGTGAAGAGTGAGTGGTTGTGAGTAGTGAGCAGATGTGAACTGTGAGTGGGTATTGGCAGTGAGCGGGTGTGAGTCATGAGTGCTTATGAGTAGTGAGTGGGTGTGAACAGTGAATGGGTGTTGGTAGTGAGTGTTTGTGAACGGTGAGTGGTGTGAATAATCTGTGGTTGTGAGTAGAGAGTGCATATGAGTAGTGAGTAGTGAGTGGATGTGAACAGTTAGTGGGTGTGGGTGGTGAGCCAGTGTGGGTAGGGAATGGGTGTGAACAGTGAGCAGGTGATAACTGTGAGTGGGCTTGTGCAGTGATTGAGCATGACAACTACAAAAATTGGGCTTGTAGTTGACAGTGAAGAGGATAGCCGTAGACTCCAAAAGGATATCAATGATTTGGTTGAGTGGGCGAAAAAGTGGCAAATGGAATTCAATCCAGATAAGTGTGAGGTAATGCATTTGGGAAAGGCAAACAAAGCGAGGGAATGCACAATAAACGAGAGGATATTGAGTGGGGTAGAAGAAGTGAGAGACCTTGGAATGCATGTCCACAGGTCCCTGAAGGTGGCAGGACAGGTGGATAGAGTGGTGAAGAAGGCATATGGAATGCTTTCCTTTATTGGCCAAGGTATAGAATTCAAAAGCAGGGATGTAATGCTGGAACTGTATAAAAAGCTGGTTAGGCCACAGCTGGAGTATTGCGTACAGTTCTGGTCACCACATTACAGGAAGGCCATAATTGCTCGGGAGAAAGTACAGAGAATATTTACAAGAATGTTGCCAGGGCTTGAAAGTTGCAGCTATGAGGAAAGATTGTATAGGCTAGGGTTGTTTTCCTTAGAACAGAGGAGGCTGAGGGGTGACTTAATTGAGGTGTACAGAATTATGAGGAGCCTAGATAGAATAGACTGGAAGGACCTGTTTCCCCTAGCGGAGAGGTCAATTACTGGGGGCACAGATTGAAGGTGATTGGTAGAAGGATTAGAGCGGACATGAGGAAAAACTTTTTTACCCAGTGGGTGGTGGGTGTCTGGAATTCACTGCCAGGAATGGTGGTGGAGGCAGAAACCCACAATTCTTTTAAAAGGTGCCTGGACATGCACCTGAAGTGCTGTAACCGGCAAGGTTATGGACCAGGTGCTGGAAGGTGGGATTAGATTGGGTGGCTAGGTTTTTCGGCTGGCGTGGACACGATGGGCTGAATGGCCTCCTTCTGTGCTGTAATTTTTCTCTGGTTCTCTGGTACATGGGTGTGAACATTGAGTGCATATCAACAGTGAGTTGGTGTGAACACTGAGCAGCTGTGAGTAGTGAGTGCTGTGTTTAGTCAGTGAATGCGAACAATGAGCAGGTGTGAGTAGTGAGTCAGTATGCATAGTGAGTATGTGTGAGAAGAGAGAGGGTGTGAACAGTGAATAGGTGTAAGTAGCCACTGGGTGTGGGTAGTGAGCAGGTGTGAGTAGAGAGTGGGTGTGAGTAGTGAGTGAACAGTGAACATGTGTGAACAGTGAGTGAATGTGAACAGAGTGGGTGTGATAAGTGAGTAGGTGTGAGTAGTGAGTGTGCTATGCCACCCAACCATACCCCTCCAATTGTGCCCCATAGTTTAGTACCTCAAACCAGACTTTTCCGACAGTGTTTTGTGCAGTGAATCAAAGTATAAGTGTGAATAAAACCCGGAAGAAATATGTATAATATCTTAAGAAAGAAACGGGCTGAAGAAGTTAAAAGAGCAGCTTTGAGGGCGGACCTGCTGTTTTGCTATAGAAAGATTTGCTTCAGGTTTCCTTGTACATGTTTTGAAGTGACGAATGTACTAATAAGACCAGCACATGCTCTTCATTGTTTGGAGGTGAGAGGAGGGAGCATTAATATCAAACAGGTGAGAAACTGGTGTTTGCAAAGAGGAATGTGATGGAGTTATGCAATCACATCTAAAACACAGCAGTCACAAATCAGGATCAAAGAGGCAATGATTTTACTTTGAAAAGGTCATTTTTTACTAGCAGAGGTCTGAAAACCCATGAAATTGATTCCAACAAAATCCTGCCTGGAGATTTGCAAAAACACACTGGGAACAGTTTACATTCTTGCAGCAAGTCACAGATGAAAGTCTAAGGAAAATGCCATTGAAGTAGACAGCTGCAGCACACACCAATACCATGCAATTCACAACTTGAAGTAGCTGCAGCAAATGGTGCGCCAAGAAGGAAAGGGGTGGCAGGATTTTGAAGAATAAAGATAAATAAAGGGAATGTGGTCGATGATTTTCAGAAGCCATTTGATTAGGTCCCTGTATGATTCTACAAGACACTTGTATCAAAAATTCAGAAATCTGGCATGAGAAGAAATGATAGAATCACAGATTCACACAGCCCATGAATTCTGTGCCAGTTCTTTGAAAGAGTGATCCAATTAGACCCTGCTCTTCCTGTTCGCGCTGCAAATTTCCCCCTTTAAATACAAAAAAATCTACAATGACAGCTTGCATTTATATAGCACCTTTAATGTAGCAAAATGACCCAAGGTGCTTCACAGAAGTGTTATCAAACAAAATCTGATGCCGAGCCATATAAAGAGCCATTAAGTCAGATGATCAAAAGCTTGGTCAAAGAAGTAGGTTTTAATAGTGTCTTAAAGGAGGAGAAAGAGGTAGCAAGCAAGAAAGGTTTAGGGAGGAAATTCCAGAGCTTGGGGCCTTGACAACCGAATGCGCGGCCACCAATGGTGGAGCGATTAAAAATTGGGGATGCCTGAGAGGCCAGAATTAGAGGAGCGCAGTTATCTCGTAGGGTTGTGGGGCTGGAGCTAATTAGAGAGATGGGAGGGGCAAGACCCTGGAGGGATTTAAAACATGGATGAGAGTTTTAAAATTGGAGCATTGCCAGACCGGAAGCCAATTAAGCCAAAAGCAGAGGGGTGAAAGGTGAATGGGACTTAGTGCGAGTTAGATTACGGGCAGCAGAGTTTTGGATGACCTCAAGTTTACAGAGTTGGATGTTGGCCAGGAATGTGTGGGAATAGTCAAGTCTATAAGTAATGAAGCCATGGATGAGAGTTTCAGTAGCAGTTGAGCTGAAGCAGGGATGGGGTAAGGTGATTTTATGGAGGTGGAAATAGGTGGTCTTAGTGATGCCATGGAAATGTCATCCAAATTCATCTTGTGGTCAATTGCGACACCAAATACAGTATAGCATGCACCTGCACAGACTCATACTCATGTACACACAGACATGCTCATACACTCTGATACAAACACTCAGACAGTTACTACACTCAGACACTTGCTGACACACAAAGACATATAGACACTAAAAATGAGGAATGAAACAAATTTGAAAAGAGTTTAGCTGTTGAAGGACTGATACATCTGATCATTTTCCATGAAGTTATCTCATTCCCAAGGACACTATTTTGTACTAATTAGGAATTTGGATGATGTTCAAGAAAATTGGAAGAACATAAGAATAATGAGTCATTTATCTATTAATCAGATGTTGTTCGAAAAAACTGAACAGATTTTAACCATTGCAGCATTTTCGATATATTGCTAAAATGGTGGCAATGTTGTCCAAGAGTTAACATGACAGAAAGCAGAGGGAAAAAGTGGACACATAAGCTGCTTGCTGACTCATCTGGCAGTGTTTAGTTCTCTAGCCCCAAATTACATTCTTTATAAACCACGAAGAATACCTGTGGCCTTAATTCATTAATGTACAGTGATTTTTCTACTTCCTTTCAACATGCCAATGTTTTTTTGTAAGGAACTGCCCTTTTTTCAGGAAACCCTTTAGGGCCCACACCTTGAATGCTGGTGAGAATCCAGCTTATACAATAACAAAACCACACATATTGCTTCAGCTTGTGTGCAGTGGCACCAATTCAACACTACATGAGCAGAAGTCTTCAACTCGAAGCCTGTCCAGTGCACTGATCTCAATGTACAGAGCCAAGGCCTCAGTCATTGCAGCAAAACAGGATTCATTTCTGGGGGATTTACTGGGCTGCAAATCAATGGAGATCTCTGATGCCATCCTGAACTTCAGTTTGAGCATCAGCAGAAACACTGTCTGCTGAACTGCAAACAACTCACTCTCTCAATTCTATCTTGTACTGATAGACACATAGAAAACTTACAGCACAGAAAGAAGCCATTTGGCCCATCATGCTTGTGCCAGCCAAAAAAGAACTATCCATCCAAATCCCACTTTCCAGCTCTTGCTCTGTAGCCTGGCAGGTTACTGCACTTCAAATGCATATCCAAGTACTTTTTAAATGTTATGATGGTTTCTGTCTCTACCACCTTTCAGGCAGTGAGTTCCAGATCCCGAGGTGAAAAAATTTCTCCTCTTCTCCTTTCTAATCGTCCTATCATAGAGTCATACAGTTATACAGTACATAAACCTGCCCTTTGGCCCATCGTGTTCGTGCCAGCCACCAAGCACCTATCTATTCTAATTCCATTTCCCAGCACTTGCCCCGTAGCCTTGTATGCTATGGCATTTCAAGTGCTCATCTAAATACTTCTTAAATGTTGTGAGGGTTCCTGTCTCTACCACCTCTTTAGGCAGTGTGTTCCAGATTCAAAATATTTCTTCAAATCCCCTCTAAACCTCCTGCCCCTTACTTTAAATCTATGCCCCCTGGTTATTGACACCTCCGCTAAGGGAAAAAGTTTCTTCCTATCTACCCTATCTATTCCCCTCATAATTTGGTGTACCTCAATCATGTCCCCCCTCAGCCTTCTCTGCTCTAAGGTAAACAACCCTAGCTTATCCAGTCTGTCTTCATAGCTGAAATGCTCCAGCCCAGGCAACATCCTGGTGAATCTCCTCTGCACCCTCTCCAGTACAATCACATCCTTCCTATAGTGTGGTGCCCAGAACTGTACACAGTACTCCAGCTGTGGCCTAACTAGCATTTTATACAGCTCCATCATAACCTCCCTGCTCTGACATTCTATATCTCGGCTAATAAAGGCAAGTATCCCATATGCCTTCCTAACTACCTTATCTACCTGTGCAGCTGCCTTCAGTGATCTATGGACAAGTACATCAAGGTCCCTCTGACCCTCTGTACATCCTAGGGTCCTACCACCCATTGTATATTCCCTTGCCTTGTTACTCCTCCCAAAATGCATCACCTCACACTTCTCAGGATTAAATTCGATTTGCCACTGCTCTGCCCATCATACCAGCCCATCTATATCGTCCTGTAATCTAAGGCTTTCCTCCTCACTATTTACAACACCAACAATTTTCATGTCATCTGCAAACTTACTGATCATACCTCCGATATTCACGTCTAAATCATGAATGTACACGACAAACAGCAAGGGTCCCAGCACCAATCCCTGCGGTAAACCACTTCCAATCGCAAAAACAACCCTTGACCATTACCCTCTGCCTCCTGCCACTAAGCCTATTTTGGATCCAATTTGACAAATTGCCCTGGATCCCATGGGCTCTTACCTTCTTAACCAATCTCCCATGCGGGACTTATCAAAAGCCTTACTAAAGTCCATGTATACTACAACTACTGTTTACCCTCATCGACACATCTAGTCACTTCCTTGAAAAATTAAATCAGGTTTGTTAGCGGTGATCTCCCCCTGATAAAGCCATGCTGACTATCCTTGATTAATCCCTGCCTCTCCAAGTGGAGATTAATCCTGTCCCTCAGAATTCTTTCCAATATTTTGCCGACCACTGATGTTAGACTCACTGGCCTGTAATTACCATTGTTTATCCCTGCTACCCTTCTTGAATAATGGTACAACATTCGCTGTCCTCCAGTCCTCTGGCACCTCTCCTGTGGCCAGAGAGGATCTGAAAATTTGTGTCAGAGCCCCTGCTATCTCCTCCCTTGCCTCACATAACAGCCTGGAATATATCTCATCTGGGCCTGGGGATTTATCCATTTTTAAGCCCGCTAAAACCACTAACACTGCCTCCCTTTCAATGCTAATTTATTTGAGTATATCACAATCCCCCTCCCTGATCTCGACACCTACAACGTCCTTCTCCATAGTGAACACAGATGAAAAGTAATAATTTAAAACCTCACCTATGTCCTCCGGCTCCAGACACAGATTACAATGGGCTGAAGGCCCTGTTTCTGTGCTGTATGACTCTATGAGATTGCCACTTTGGTCTCTAATGGGCCCTACTCTTTCCCTGGTTATCCTCTTGCCCTTAATATACTCATAAAATGCCTTAGCATTTTCCTTTATCTTGCCCGCCAACGTTTTTTCATGTCTCCTCTTCGCTCTCCTAATTACTTATTTAAGTAAGCATCCACAAGGCTGAGATCATTGTGGATAGCACATACAGGGAGGTGGTCACACCGCAGATAAAGACTGCTCAGGCAGAAAGGGAATGGGTGACCGCCAGACAGAGTAGAAGAACTAGGCAGGTAGTGCAGGAGTTCCCTGGGTTCATCTCCCTCTCTAACAGATTTTCCACTTTGGATACTGTTGGGGGAGATAGCTTCTCAGGGGAATGCAGCAAGAGCCAAGTCTGTGGCACCATGGGTGGCTCAGCTGCACAGGAGGGGAGGAAAAGGAGTGGGAGAGCTATCGTGATAGGGGATTCTATTGTAAAGGGTACAGATAGGCATTTCTGTGGCTGCAAACGTGATTCCAGGATGGTATGTTGCCTCCCTGGTGCTAGGGTCACGGAATCACGGAGCAGCTGCAGGACATTCTGAAGGGGGAGCGTGAACAGTCAGAGGTCGTGGTACACATTGGTACCAATGACATAGGCAGAAAGAGGGGTGAGGTCTTGCAACAAGAATTTAGGGAGCTAGGTAGCAGATTAAAAAACAGGACCTCGAAGGTTGTCATCTCTGGATTACTCCCGGTGCCACATGCTAGTGAGTATAGGAGCAGGAGGATAGACCAGATGAATGAGTGGCTGAGGAGATGGTGCAAGAGGGAGGGCTTTAGTTTCCTGGATCACTGGATCTGTTTCTGGCGAAGGTGGGATCTGTACAAATTGGATGGGTTGCACCTGAACTGGAATGGGACCAACATCCTTGCAGGGAGGTTTGCTGGTTTGCTAGTGCTATTTGTGTGGGGGGGGGGGTGGTAAACTAATTTGGCAGGGGAATGGGATATACAGTAGGGGGTGATGTACAGCCAATAATGGAAAAGAAATTAAGTCAGTCTGGAAGGCAGAACAAATATAGACCTGTTAAGGCACAAGTGAATAATGCAAGGATTCCAACTATTTTAACAAAAGTAGTCTAACTAGTAAGGCAGATGAAATGAGGCCATTGATTAACACATGGGAATATGATATCATTGCTATCACAGAGACATGGTTGAGGGAAGGGCAGGACTGGCAGCTCAATATTCCAGGGTATAGAACCTTCAGGCGTAACAGGGAGGGGGTAAAAGAGGAGGTGGCATTGCACTATTGATCAAGGAGTCAATTACTGAAGTAAGGAGGGATGATATCTTAGAAGGTTCCTCAAATGAGGCCATACAGGTAGAACGTAAAAGCAAAAAGGGGGCAATCACTTTGCTGGGAGTGTACTACAGGCCTCCAAATAGTCAGGGAGAGATAGAGGAACAGATATGTAGGCAAGTCTCAGAGAGGTGTAAAAATAATAGGGTAATAATAGTCGGGGATTTCAACTTACCCAATAGCAACTGGGATAGTCTTAGTGCAAAAGGCTTAAAGGGGGCGGAATTCTTAAATGCAGACAGGAGATCTTTTTGAGCCAGTACGTAGAAAGTCCTACAAGAGAAGGGGCAGTACTGGACCTAATCCTAGGGAATGAAGCCAGACAAGTGGTAGAAGTGTCGGTGAGGGCGTATTTCGGGAATAGTGACCATAACTCTGTAAGATTTAAGGTAGTTATGGAAAAGGACAAAGACGGGCCGGAAATAAAGGTACTGAATTGGGGAAAGGCCGATTTCAATATGATAAAACGGGATCTGGCCAAAGTGGACTGGCAGCAGCTACTTGTAGGAAAGTCTACATCAGACCAGTGGGAGTCATTCAAAAAGGAAATAGTGAGAGTTCAGAGCCAACATGTTCCCGTTAAGGTGAAGGGTAGGACCAATAAGGCCAGGGAACCCTGGATGTCAAGGGACATAGAGGATTGGATAAGGGAAAAAAAGGAGGCTTATGACAGAATCAGAGCGCTGAAAACAGCAGAGGCCCTAGAGGAGTATAGAAAGTGTAGGGGGGTACTTAAAAAAGTAATTAGCAGAGCGAAAAAGGGACACAAGAAAATGCTGGCGGGCAAAATAAAGGAAAATCCTAAGGCATTTTATAAGTATATTAAGGGCAAGAGGATAACCAGGGAAAGAGTAGGACCCATTAGAGACCAAAGTGACAATCTGTGTGTGGAGCCGGAGGACATAGGTGAGGTTTTAAATGATTACTTTTCATCTGTGTTCACTATGGAGAAGGACAATGTAGGTGTAGAGATCAGGGAGGGGGATTGTGATATACTTGAACATATTAGCATTGAAAGGGAGGAAATATTAGCTGTTATAGCAGGCTTAAAAGTGGATAAATCCCCAGGCCCAGATGAGATGTATCCCAGGCTGTTATGTGAGACAAGGCAGGAGATAGCAGGGGCTATGACACAAATTTTCAAATCCTGTCTGGTCACTGGAGAGGTACGAGAGGATTGGAGGACAGCGAATATGGTACCATTATTCAAGAAGGGTATCAGAGATAAACCAGGTAATTACTTACAGGCCGGTGAGTCTAACATCAGTGGTTGGGAAACTATTGGATAGAATTCTGAGGGACAGGATTAATCTCCACTTGGAGAGGCAGGGATTAATCAGGGATAGTCAGCATGGCTTTGTCAGGGGGCGATCGTGTCTAACTAACTTGATTGAATTTTTAAGGTGGTGACTCGGTGTGTAGATGAGGGTAAAGCAGTTGGTGTAGTCAACATGGACTTCAGTAAAGCTTTTGATAAGGTCCTGCATGGGAGATTGGTTAAGAAGGTAAGAGCCCATGGGATCCAGGGCAATTTGGCAAATTGGATCCAAAATTGGCTTAGTGGCAGGAGGCAGAGGGTGATAGTTGAGGGTTGTTTTTGCGTTTGGAAGCCTGTGACCAGTGATGTACCGCAGGGATCGGTGCTGGGACACTTGCTGTTTGCAGTGTACATTCATGATTTAGATGTGAACATAGGAGGAATGATCAGTAAGTTCGCAGATGACACGAACATTGTTGGTGTTGTTAATAGTGAGGAGGAAAGCCTTAGATTTCAGGACGATGTTGATGGGCTGGTAAGATGGGCAGAGCAGTGGCAAATGGAATTTAATCCTGAGAAGTGTGAGGTGATGCATTTTGGGAGAACTAGCAAGGCAAGGGAATATACAATGGATGGTAGGACCCTAGGAAGTATCGAGGGTCAGAGGTAGCTTGGTGTACTTGTCATAGATCGCTGAAGGCAGCAGCACAGGTAGATAAGGTGGTTAGGAAGGCATATGGGATACTTGCCTTTATTAGCCGAGGCATAGAATATAAGAGCAGGGAGGTTATGATGGAGCTGTATAAAATGCTGGTTAGGCCACAGCTGGAGTACTGTGTCCAGTTCTGGGCACCACACCATCGGAAGGATGTGATTGCACTGGAGAGGGTGCAGAGGAGATTCACCAGGATGTTGCCTGGGTTGGAGCATTTCAGCTATGAAGAGAGACTGGATAGGCTAGGGTTGTTTTCCTTAGCGCAGAGAAGGCTGAGTGGGGCCATGATTGAGGGATCTAAAATTATGAGGGGAATTGATAGGTTAGATGGGAAGAAACTTTTTCCCTTTGCGGAGGGGTCAATAACGAGGGGGCATAGATTTAAGGTAAGGGGCAGGAGGTTTAGAGGGGATTTGAGGAAACATTTTTTCACCCAGAGTGTGGTTGGAATCTGGAACACACTGCCTGAAGAGGTGGTAGAGGCAGGAATCCTCATAACATTTAAGAAGTATTTAGATGAGCACTTGAAACGTCATAGCATACAAGGCAACGGGCCAAGTGCTGGCAAATGGGATTAGAATAGTTAGGTGCTTGATGGCCGGCACAGACACGATGGGCCGAAGGGCCTGTTTCTATCATGTATAACTCTATGACTTATGACACTGTGACACATCAGGGAGGGGGAGAGTTACCTGTACTCTGTGTTTCAGGAGACAGTCACAGCCCTTAGATTAATTACATCAAATTTGGACCGTGGTCAGGGACAGGAGGGTGTGACTGCGAGTGAGGCAGGTATGGAGATCCAAAATAGAGCTTTGGAGGAGCCTCAGCCAATAGATTTATCCAGTAGGTTCGAGGTTCTTGTTCCCAGTGTGGACGAGGGCACAGACTGCAGGATGAGCGAACTGACCACAGCACTGTGGTTTCAGAGTGCCATTCAAGTGGGTGGAGAAAAGAGAAATGTAGTAGTAATAGGGGATAGCATAGTTAGGTGAATAGATACTGTTCTCTGCGGAAAAGATCGAGGGTCCTGAAGGCTGTGTTGCCTACCTGGTGCCAAGATTAAGGACATCTATTCTGGTCTGGAGAATAACTTAGAGTGGGATCCAGTTGTCGTGGTCCGTGTAGGTACCAATGACATAGGGAGGGCTAGGAAAGAGGTTCTGCTGATGGACCAGAAGCAGCTCAGGGCAAAATTAAAAAGCAGAACCTCAAAGGTAATAATCTCCGGATTACTACTTGAGCTACGTGCAAATTGGTGTAAGGTAAATAAGATTAGAGAGGTAAACGTGTGGCTCAAAGATTGTTGTGGCAGAAATGGGTTCCAATTCATGGGACACTGGCACCAATTCTGGGGAAGGAGAGAGCTGTTCGGTTCGGACAGGCTTCATTTGAACCATGCTGGGACCAGTGTCCTGGCGAATCGGATAACCAGGCTTGTAGATACGACTTTAAACTAATCAGTGGGGGGGAGGGTTCAATTGAAGGGAAGTATAAAAAATCAAAAAGAAACAAGAGAGCAGAGATACAGGGTAGTGAAGAGATGAACAGTAATCAAAGTGTGACAGATAGGGGCAGAAAATATAAGCAGAGGAGTGCAGCAGAAATTAGAAACAGAATGAGTAATAATGGTAAAAAGTCAACGCTTAAGGCTCTTTATCTGAATGCACGCAGCAGTTGTAACCATTCGCAACTCCTCAGGTACTGAAGCAGTCCGTGTAGAAATGCAGCAAAACCTGGACAATATCCAGGCTTGGGCTGGTAAGTGGCAAGTAACATTCGCGCCACACAAGTGCCAGGCTATGACCATCTCTAACAAGAGAGAATCTAACCATCTCCCCTTGACATTTAATGGCATTACCATCGCTGAATCTCCCACTATCAACATCCTAGGGGCTACCATTGACCAGAAACTGAACTGCAGTAGCCATATAAATACCATGGCTACAAAAGCAGGTCAGAGGCTCGGAATCCTGAGGCGAGTAACTCATCTTCTGACTCCCCAAAGCCTGTCCACCATCTACAAGGCACAAGTCAGGAGTGTGATGGAATACTCTCCACTTGCCTGGATGGGTGCTGCTCCAACAACACTCAAGAAGCTCGACACCATCCAGGACAAAGCAGCCCGCTTGATTGGCACCCCATCTACAAACATTCACTCCCTCCACCAGCGATGCACAGTGGCAGCAGTGTGTACCATCTACAAGATGCACTGCAGCAATGCACCAAGGCTCCTTAGACAGCACCTTCCAAACCCACGACCTCTACCAAAGGACAAGGGCAGCAAATGCATGGGAACACCACCACCTGCAAGTTCCCGTCCAAGTCACATACCATCCTGACTTGGAACTATATCGCCATTACTTCACTGTCGCTGGGTCAAAATCTTGGAACTCCCTTCCTAACAGCACTGTGGGTGTACCTACCTCACATGGACTGCAGCGGTTCAAGAAGGCAGCTCACCACCACCTTCTCAAGGGCAATTAGGGATGGACAATAAATGGTGGCCTAGCCACCGATACCCACATCCCAGGAATGAATAAAAAAAAGATAGATGAGTTGACGGCACAAATAGAAATAAATGAATATGACTTGATAGCTATTACAGAGACGTGGTTGCAGGGTGACCAAGACTGGGAACTCAATATTCAAGGGTATTCGACGTTCCGGAAAAATAGGAAAAGGAGGTGGGGTAGCTTTGTTAATAAAGGAAGGTGTCAATGTGATGGTGAGTAGTTGTATAGGTGCAATAGATCGTGATGTGGAATCAGTTTGAATGTAAATAAGAGATAGCAAGGGGAAGAAGCCACGGGTGGGAGTCGTCTATAGGCCCCCGAAAAGTTGCCTCACTGTAGGACAAAGTATAAATCGGGAAATAATAGAGGCGTGGAAGAATGGCGTTACAATTGTCATGGGTGATTTTAATCTGCATATTGACTGGACAAATCAGATTGGCAGATGTAACATGGAAGACAAATTTGTCGAGTGCATCAGGGATTGTTACTTAGAGCAATACGTTACAAAACCTACCCGGGAACAGGCTATTTTAGATTTGGTAATGTGTAATGAGGTCGGATTAATAAGAGATCTCGTAGTTAAGGATCCTCTAGGGGGTAGCGATCACAACATGGTAGAATTTCAAATTCAGTTTGAGGGTGAGCAACTCAGGTTTCAAACCAGTGTCCTCAACTTAAAGAAGGGCAATTACGGAGGTATGAAGAAAGAGTTGTCTAAAGTGGGCTGGGAAAATAGACGAAGGGGAAGGTCAGTGGTGAGCAGTGGCAAACATTTAAGCAGATATTTCATAACGCTCAGCAAAAATTTATCCCGGTCAAAAAGAAGGACTCGATGAGAAGGATGAACGACCAGTGGTTAACAGAGGTCAAGGAGAGTATCCAAACAAAAACTAAGGCATACAAAGCAACGAAAACTAGTGGTAGGCCAGATGACTGGAAATTTTTCAGGAACCAGCAGCGGATGACTAAAAAGCTAATAAAGAGGGAGAAAATTGATTATGAAAATAAATTGGCAAGAAACATCAGAACATCGTTAGCCATGGGTGAGGTATCGGAAGACTGGAGGATAGCTAATGTTGTGCCTTTATTTAAGAAGGGCAGCAGGGATAAACCAGGGAACTACAGGCCGGTGATGGGAAAGTGGTGGGAAAGTTATTGGAAGGGATTCTGAGAGACAGGATTTATATGCATCTGGAAAGGCATGGTCTGATTAGGGATAGTCAGCATGGCTTTGTGCGTGGGAAATTATGTCTCACGAATTTGATTGAGTTTTTCGAGGAGGTGACCAAGAGGATTGACGAGGGCAGGGCGATGGACGTTGTCTACATGGACTTTAGCAAGGCCTTTGACAAGGTCCCGCATGGTAGGTTGGTCCAGAAGGTTCGAACACATGGGATCCAGGGTGAGCTAGCAAATTGGATACAAAATTGGCTTGGTGATAGGAGGCAGAGGGTGGTAGTGGGAGGTTGTTTTTCAGATTGGAGGCCGGTGACCAGTGGTGTGTCACAGGGATCGGTGCTAGGCCCTCCGTTGTTTGTCATCTATATTAATGACTTGGATGTGAACGTAAGGGGCATGATTAGTAAGTTTGCAGATGACACCAAAATTGGTGGTATAGTGGACAGTGAAGAAGGTTGTCTAAGGTTACAACAGGATATAGATAAACTAGGAAAGTGGGCAAGGGATTGGCAAATGGAATTTAACGCAGACAAGTGTGAAGTGATGCATTTTGGAAAGTTAAACCAGGGCAGGACATATACAGTGAATGGCAGGGCCCTGGGGAGTGTTGTTGAGCAGGGAGACCTTGGGGTGCAAGTACATAGTTCCCTGAAAGTGGCAACACAGGTAGACAGGGTGGTGAAGAAGGCATATGGCATGCTTGCCTTCATCAGCTGAGGCATTGAGTACAAGAGTTGGGATGTCATGTTACAGTTGTACATAACGTTGGTTAAGCCGCATTTGGAGTACTGTGTGCAGTTCTGGTCGCCGCAGTCCAGGAAAGATGTGATTAAGCTAGAGAGGGTGCAGAAAAGATTCACAAGGATGTTGACTGGTTTGGAGGGCTTGAGTTATAAAGAGAGATTGGATAGGCTGGGTCTGTTTTCCCTGGAGCGAAGGAGGCTGAGAGGGGACATGATAGAGGTATATAAAATTATGAGAGGCATAGATAGGGTAGATAGCCAGAGTCTGCTTCCCATGGTAGGGGTGACTAAAACTAGAGGGCATAGATTTAAGGTGAGAGGGAGGAGGTTTAAAGGGGATCAAAGGGGTAAATTTATCACACAAAGAATAGTGGGTATCTGGAATGAGCTGCCAGAGAAGGTGGTGGAGGCAGGAACAGTAGCAACATTTAAGAGGCATCTGGACAGGTACTTGAATGAGCAAGGCATAGAGAGATATGGAATTAATGCAGGCAGGTGGGATTAGTATAGATAGGCATTATGATCGGCATGGACGCGGTGGGCCGAAGGGCCTGTTTCTCTGCTGTACGACTCTATGACTCTATGACTCTAAACAGCAAGAGCTTCCACTCTTATATAAAAAGAAAGAGAGTAGCTAAAATGAGCGTGGGACCCTTGGAGGATGCGACTGGAGAATTGATAATGGGGGACAGGAAAATAGCAGACAATTTAAAAATATTTTGCATCGGTCTTTACGGTGGAGGACACTATAAGCATCCCACAGATATCAGATAAGCAAGGAGCTAATGGGAGGAAAGATCTTGTAACAGTCTCTATCACGAGGGACAAAGTAGATTAGATTTTAGATTAGAGATACAGCACTGAAACAGGCCCTTCGGCCCACCGAGTCTGTGCCGACCATCAACCACCCATTTATACTAATCCTACACTAATCCCATATTCCTACCAAACATCCCCACCTGTCTCTATATTTCCCTACCACTTACCTATACTAGTGACAATTTATAATGGCCAATTTACCTATCAACCTGCAAGTCTTTTGGCTTGTGGGAGGAAACCGGAGCACCCGGAGAAAACCCACGCAGACACAGGGAGAACTTGCAAACTCCACACAGGCAGTACCCAGAATCAAACCCGGGTCCCTGGAGCTGTGAGACTGCAGTGCTAACCACTGCGCCACTGTGCCGCCCTATTTGACAAACTAATCGGACTAAAGGCAGACAAATCACCAGGACCTGATGGCCTGCATCCAAGGGTTTTAAAGGAGGTGGCTGAAGAGATAATGGAGGTATTAGTCGAAATATTCCAGAACTCACTGGATTCCGGGAGGGTCCTAGCTGATTGGAAAACCGCTAATGTGACGCCCCTGTTCAAGAAGGGAGGGAGACAAAAGCAGGAAATTATAGGCCAGTCAGCCTAACATCGGTCGTTGGGAAAATGCTAGAGTCCATTATTAAGGAAGAAATAGCAAGACATTTAGAAAAGCTTAACATAATCAAACAGAGTCAACATGGTTTTGTGAAAGGGAAATCATGTTTGACAAATTTGCTGGAGTTCTTTGAGGATATAACAAGCAGAGTTGATTAAGGGGAATCAGTCGATGTAGTGTATTTAGATTTCCAGAATGCATTCGATAAGGTGCCACATAAAAGATTATTGCACAAGATAGGAGTTCACGGTATTGGGGGTAATGTATTAGCATGGATTGAGGATTGGTTAACTCACAGAAGACAGAGAATCGGGATTTATGGGTCTTTTTCAGGTTGGAAAGATGTAACTCGTGGAGTGCCACAAGGATCAGTCCTAGGGCCTCAATTATTTACTATCTATATTAATGACTTGGAGGAGGGGGCAGAGTGTAATATATCCAAATTTGAAATGATACAAAATTAGATGAAGGGCACATTGTGTTGAGGACATAAGGAATCTGCAAGGGGATATAGATAGGTTGAGTGAGTGGGCAAAAACTTGGCAGATGGAGTTTAATGTAGGAAAGTGTGAGGTCATGCACTATGGTAGGAAGAATCAAACGGCAGACTATTATTTAAATGGAGAGAGACTTCAAAGAAGTGCAGCACAGAGGGATCTGGGTGTTCTTGTGCATGAAAGACAAAAAATTAGCATGCAGGTGCAGAAAGTAATTAAGAAGGCAAATGGAATTTTGGCCTTTATTTCCAGGGAGTTGGAGTTTAAAAATAGGGAAGTCTTGTTACAACTGTACAGGTTGTTGGTGAGGCCGCACCTGGAGTACTGTGTACAGTTTTGGTCCCCGCGTTTAAGACAGGATATACTGGCATTGGAGGCAGTTCAAAAGAGATTCACTCGGCTGATTCCTGGGATGAAGGGGTTGAGTTATCTAGAACGGCTAAACAGGTTAGGCCTTTATTCATTAGAGTTTAGAAGAATGAGAGGTGATCTTATTGAAACATACAAGATTCTGAGAGGGCTTGACAGGGTAGATGTTGAGAAGATGTTTCCACTAGTGGGGAAATGTCGAACTCGGGGAGATAGGCCGGAATTTTACGCCACCCCAGCGAACCGGATGGTGGTGGTGGGGGAGGGGAGGTGGCATAAAATGGAGCGGGAGGCTCCGGAAGGCCTTCCCAACCCGCTCTCGCCTCTGCCCCACTTTACGTAGGGCAGTGAGGGTGGGGGGGGCGAAAAACAGGCCGCCCACCCCAGGCCAATCAAGGCCCTTACATTAGCAATTAAAGGTCACTTAAGGGCCTTCGCCCACCTCCATGCGGATTTTACCCGTGGCAAATGGGCATCCTGGAGCCGGGAAATGCCACCCGGGGAAAGCTGGCGGCCTCTCAGCGCCCCAGGGGTGGGCCCTGACAAACGGGCACAGGGTGCCCAATTGAGGGCAGCCCCCACTTCTGCAACCACCCCCAGGACACTTGATGCCCCCCTTCCCCCACAAATGACCACCATTGCCTCGCTGGGGCCCGACCGATTACCCCTGGCAAGGCAAATCGAACCTACCTGCAGTCCTGGCTTCATGTCCTCGGCTGGGCTGCAGTCCCAGCAGTGGCCACCTCGCCCAGTGGTGCTGCTGGGACTAAGAGCTGCCAGCCTGATGATTGGCCGGCAGCTCAATGAGGCAGGACTTCCTCCCTCAAGCGGATGGACATCCTGCCTCGGAACAATTAAAGCCCGGGGACCCGTAAAATACGGAACAGATCCCCAGGCTTGGCGGAAGCGGGTTCACCACTGACTTTTACGTCAGTGGCCAGCTCCCGTCCGCCTGACGTAAAATCCAGCCCATAGTTACAGAATAAGGGGACACTCATTTAAAACTAAGATGTGAAGGAATTTCTTCTCTCAGAGGGCAGTGAATGTCTGGAATTCTCTACCCCAGAGAGTTGTGGAGGCTAGATCACTGAAAGTATTTAAAGAGGAGGTGGAAAGATTTTTGAAATAGCAGGGAGTTGAGGGCTATGAGGAGCTGGCATGAAAGAGTTGTTGAGGTCTGGGGCAGATCAGCCATTATCTTATTGAATGGCAGGGCAGGCTTGAGGGACCGAATGGCCTACTCCTGTTCCTATTTATTATGCTCTTATGCCATCTTCAAAGATCTATGCACATGAACCCCCAGGTCCCTCTGTTCCTGCACACTCTTTAGAACTGTGCAATTTAGTCTATATTGCCTCTCCCTATTCCTTCTGCCAAAATGCATCACCTCACATTTCTCTTGATTAAATTCTATTTGTCACTTGTCTGCTTTTTCTGCTAGCCTACCTATGTCCTGTTGCAGTTCATTGGTATCGTCATCACTGTTTGCCACACCTCCAAGTTTGGTATTGTTGGCAAATTTTGAAATTTTATTCTGTATTCCAAAATCCACGTAATTATACATATCACTGACTCTTGGGGTCCAGCATCCTGTCTACCATCCTCCAGTCTGAAAAGCAACCATTTATCATGACTCGCTGTTTTCTGTTCTTAAGCCAATTTTTTATCCAAGCCCATACTGACCCTCCAATTATATGAGCATTAATTTTGTTAATCAGCCTTTTTTGGGTACAAAGAACAGTACAGCACAGGAACAGGCCATTCGGCCCTCCAAGCCTGCGCCGATCTTGATGACTGCCTAAACTAAAACCTTCTGTACTTCCGGGGTCCGTATCCCTCTATTCCCATCCTATTCATGTATTTGTCAAGATGCCTCTTAAACGTCTCTATTGTATCTGCTTCCACCACCTCCCCCGACAACAAGTTCCAGGCACTCACCACCCTCTGTGTAAAGAACTTGCCTCACACATCCCCTCTAAACTTTGCCCCTCTCACCTTAAACCTATGTCCCCAAGTAACTGACTCTTCCACCCTGGGAAAAAGCTTCTGACTATCCACTCTGTCCATGCCGCTTATAACTTTGTAAACCTCTATCATGTCGCCCCTCCACCTCCGTCGTTCCAGTGAAAACAATCCGAGTTTATCCAACCTCTCCTCATAGCTAATGCCCTCCAGACCAGGCAACATCCTGGTAAACCTCTTCTGCACCCTCTCCAAAGCCTCCACGTCCTTCTGGTAGTGTGGCGACCAGAATTGCACACAATATTCTAAGTGTGGCCTAACTAAAGTTCTGTACAGCTGCAGCATGACTTGCCTATTTTTATACTCTATGCCCCGACCGATGAAGGCAAGCATGCCGTATGCCTTCTTTAGTACCTTATCCACCTGCATTGCCACTTTCAGTGACCTGTGGACCTGTACGCCCAGATCTCTCTGCCTGTCAATACTCCTAAGGGTTCTGCCATTTACTGTATACTTCCCACCTGCATTAGACCTTACAAAATGCATTACCTCACATTTGTCCGGATTAAACTCCATCTGCCATTTCTCCGCCCAAGTCTCCAACCGATCTATATCCTGCTGTATCCTCTGGCAATCCTCATCACTGTCCGCAACTCCACCAACCTTTGTGTCGTCCGCAAACTTACAATCAGACCAGCTACATTTTCCTCCAAATCATTTATATATACTACAAACAGCAAAGGTCCCAGCACTGAGCCCTGCAGAACACCACTAGTCACATCCCTCCATTCAGAAAAGCACCCTTCCACTGCTACCCTCTGTCTTCTATGACCGAGCCAGTTCTGTATCCATCTTGCCAGCTCCCCTCTGATCCCAGGTGACTTCACCTTTTGTATCAGTCTGCCATGAGGGACCTTGTCAAAGGCTTTACTGAAGTCCATATAGATAACATCCACTGCCCTTCCTTCATCAATCATCTTCGTCACTTCCTCAAAAAACTCAATCAAATTAGTGAGACACGACCTCCCTTTCACAAAGCCATGCTGCCTCTCGCTAATAAGTCCATTTGTTTCCAAATGGGAGTAAATCCTGTCCCGAAGAATCCTCTCTAATAATTTCCCTACCACTGACGTGAGGCTCACTGGCCTATAATTTCCTGGATTATCCTTGCTACCCTTCTTAAACAAAGGAACAACATTGGCTATTCTCCAGTCCTCTGGGACCTCACCTGTAGCCAGTGAGGATGCAAAGATTTCTGTCAAGGCCCCAGCAATTTCTTCCCTTGCCTACCTCAGCATTCTGGGGTAGATCCCATCAGGCCCAGGGGACTTATCTACTTTAATGCTTTGCAAGACACCCAACACCTCCTCCTTTTTGATAACGACATGACCAAGACTATCTACACTCCCTTCCCTAGGCTCATCATCCACCAAGTCCTTCTCCTTGGTGAATACTGATGCAAAGTACTCATTTAGTACCTCGCCCATTTCCTCTGGCTCCACACATAGATTCCCTTCTCTCTCCTTGAGTGGGCCAACCCTTTCCCTAGTTACCCTCTTGCTCTTTATATACGTATAAAAAGCCTTGGGATTTTCCTTAATCCTGTTTTCCAATGACTTCTCATAACCCCTTTTAGCCCTCCTGACTCCTTGCTTAAGTTCCTTCCTACTGTCTTTATATTCCTCAAGGGATTTGTCTGTTCCTAGCCTTCCAGCCCTTACCAATGCTTCCTTTTTCTTTTTGACAAGGCTCACAATATTCCACGTTATCCAAGGTTCCCGAAACTTGCCAAACTTATCCTTCTTCCTCACAGGAACATGCTGGTCCTGGATTCTAATCAACTGACATTTGAAAGACTCCCACATGTCAGATGTTGATTTACCCTCAAACAGCCGCCCCCCAATCTAAATTCTTCAGTTCCTGCCTAATATTGTTATAATTAGCCTTCCCCCAATTTAGCACCTTCACCCGAGGACTACTCTTATCCTTATCCACAAGTACCTTAAAACTTATGGAATTATGGTCACTGTTCCCAAAATGTTCCCCTGCTGAAACTTTGACCACCTGGCCGGGCTCATTCCCCAATACCAGGTCCAGTACAGCCCCATCCCTAGTTGGACTATCTACGTATTGTTTCAAGAAGCCCTCCTGGATGTTCCTTACAAATTCTGCCCCATCCAAGCCCCTAGCACTAAGTGAGTCCCAGTCAATATAGGGGAAGTTAAAATCACACACCACTACAACCCTGTTACCTTTACATCTTTCCAAAATCTGTCTACATATCTGCTCCTCTACCTCCCGCTGGCTGTTGGGAGGCCTGTAGTAAACCCCCAATATCGTGACTGCACCCTTCCTATTCCTGAGCTCCACCATATTGCCTCGCTGCATGACCCCTCCGAGGTGTCCTCTCGCAGTACAGCTGTGATATTCTCCTTAACCAGTAATGCAACTCCCCCACCCCTTTTACATCAAATGCTTTCATAAAATCCATGCAGATAACATCCATTGCTTTCCCTTCATCAACTTCTCTGTCACTTCATCAAAATATTCTGTTAGATTATTCAAGCACGATAGCCTTTTACAAATCCATGCTGGTTATCCTTAATTAACTCAAACCTCTCCAAATGCCTGTTGATTTTTTTCCCTGATTATTGTTTCTATAACCTTACTCGCCACTGATATTGAACTAACTGGCCTGTAGTGCTAGGACTGTCCTTACACGCTTTCTTGAATAAGGGTGTCACATTTGCCACTCTCCGATCCTCTGGCACTGCCCCCATATCCAGGGAAGACTGGAAGATTATGGCAAGCCTTTTGCTATCTTCACTCCTACTTCCGTTGGCAACCTGGGATGCAAGCCATCATTTCAATGATATATTCCACAAAATGCAAGAGGACTGGAAAATTGCAAATGTTACACCCTTGTTCAAAAAAGGGTGTAAAGATAAGCCCAGCAACAACAGACCAATCAGTTTAACTTTGGTGGTGGGAAAACTTCTTGAAAAAATAATTCGGGACAACATTAATAGTCACATGGACAAATGTAGGTTAATTAAGGAAAGCTAGCATGATTTCTTAAGGGAAAATCATGTTTAACTAACTTGCTGGTGTTTTTTTAGGAGGTAACAGAGAGAGTTGATGAGGGCAATGCTATTGATGTGGTGTACATGGACTTCCAAAAGGCGTTTGCTACAGTGCCACACAACAGACTTGTTCAAACTTGTAGCTCATGGAATAAAAGGGACGGTAGCAACATGGATACGGAATTGGTTGAGTGACAGGAAACACAGTAGTGATTAACTGATGTTTTACGGACTGGAGGAAAATTTGTAGTGGAGTTCCCCAGGGGTCAGTGTTGGGACCCTTGCTTTTCCTGATATATATTAATGACTTCGGCCTCGGTGTACAGGGCACAATTTCAAAATTTGTGGATGATACGAAACTTGGAAGCATTGTGAACTGTGAGGAGGATAGTGTAGAACTTTAAAAGGACATAGACAAGTTGGTGGAATGGGCGGACAAGTGGCAGATGAAGTTCAATGCAGAGAAATGTGAGGTGATTCATTTTGGGAGGAAGTACATGGACAGACAATATATAATAAAGGATACAACTCTAAAGAGGGTACAGGAGCAGAGGAACCTGGGGGTATATGAGCATAAATCATTGAAGGCGGCAGGAGAGGTTGTGAGACTGGTTAATAAAGCTTAGCTTAGTGGAAGGAGGCAAAAGGTGATGGTCCAGGGTTGCATTTGCGAATGGAGGCCTGTGACCAGTGGGGTACTGCAGGAATCAGTGCTGGGACCCTTGCTGTTTGTAGTGTACATGAATGATTTAGACATGAATATAGGAGGTATGATCAGTAAGTTCGCAGACGACACGAAAACTGCTCGTGCTGTAAGTTGTGAAGAGGAAAGTGTTAGATTCCAGGACGATATAGATAGGCTGGAAAGATGGGCAGAGCAGTGGCAGATGGAATTTAATCCTGAGAAGTGTGAGGTGATGCACTTTGGGAGCACTAACAAGGCAAGGGAAAATACAATGAATGGTAGGACCCTAGGTAGTACAGAGGGTGAGAGGGACCTTGGGGTGTTTGTCCATAGATCACTGAAGGCAGCAGCACAGGTACATAAGGTGGTTAGGAAGGCATATGGGATACTTGCCTTTATTAGCCGAGGCATAGAATATATGAGTAGGGAGGTTATGATGGAACTGTATAAAATGCTGGTTAGGCCACAGCTGGAGTACTGTGTACAGTTCTGGTCACCACACTATAGGAAGGATGTAATTGCACTGGAGAGGGTGCAGAGGAGATTCACCAGGATGTTGCCTGGGCTGGAGCATTTCAGTTATGAAGAGAGACTGGATAGGCTGGGGTTGTTTTCCTTGGAGCGCAGAAGGCTGAGGGGGGACCTGATTGAGGTATACAAAGTTATGAGGGGCATTGATAGGTCAGATAAAAAGAAACCTTTTCCCTTAGCGGAGGGGTCAATAACCAGGGGGCATAGATTCTATCTTAAGGGGTGCAGATAGGCGTTTCTGTGGCCACAAACGAGACTCCAGGATGGTATGTTGCCTCCCTGGTGATAGGGTCAAGGATGTCTCCAAGCGGCTGCAGGACATTCTGAAAGGGGAGGGTGAGCAGCCAGAGGTCTTGGTTCATATTGGTACTAACGACAAAGGCAGGAAGAGAGATGAGGTCCTGCAAAGTGAATATAGGGAGTTAGGCAGAAGGTTAAAAAGCAGGACATCCAGGGTTGTAATCTCAGGATTACTCCCTGTGCCACATGCTCGTGAGGGTAGGAATAGGAGGATTAGGCAAATGAATGCGTGGCTGAAGAGCTGGTGTAGGCGGGAGGGCTTCAGCTACTTGGATCATTGGGATCTCTTCTGGTGCAGAGGTGACCTGTAAAAGAAGGATGAGTTGCATTTAAACTGGAAGGGGACCAATATCCTTGCGGGGAGGTTTGTTGTCCTACTCGGGAGGGTTTAAACTAGTCTTGCAGGGGGGTGGGACCCAAAGTAGTAGTCTCTCCGATGAGATAGTTGAGGCAAATGTAGAGGTTAAAGCAAGCAAGTCCAGTAGGCAGGCCAGGCAGGTGCAGGACAGGGAGCGTGGAAGGTCTGGTAGGCTAAAGTGCATTTACTTTAATGCAAGAAGCCTTACAGGTAAGACAGATGAACTCAGAGCATGGATCGGTACATGGGATTGTGATATTATAGCTATTACGAAAACGTGGTTGAGGGATGGGCAGGACTGGCAACTCAAAGTTCTGGGGTACCGATCCTTCCGGCATGACAGAGGTGGAGGTAAGAGAGGAGGGGGAGTTGCACTATTGATTAGGGAGGACATCACGGCAGTACTTAGAGAGGATATTCCGGGGGGAATGTCCAGCGAGGCCATATGGGTAGAACTTAGAAATAAGAAAGGGGTGATCACTTTGATGGGGTTATACTATAGGCCCCCCAATAGTTCGAGGGAAGTGGAGGAGCATATATGTAGGGAAATCACAAATAGGTGTAGGAATTATAGGGTTGTAACAGTTGGTGATTTTAACTTCCCTAATATTGACCGGGACTGCCTTTGCGCTAAGGAATCAGATGGGGAAAAATTTGTTAAGTGTGTCCAGGATAGTTTTCTGAAGCAGTATGTGGATGGCCCTACTCGAGAAGGGGCTACACTTGACCGCCTCTTAGGAAATGAGGATGGACAGGTGGATAATGTGTCAGTGGGGGAGCACTTTGGGACCAGTGACCATAACTCTATTAGCTTCAAGATAGTTATGGAAAAGGATAGGACTGGTCCTCAGGTTGAAGTCCTAAATTGGGGGAAGGCTAATTTCGATGGCATCAGACAGAAACTCTCAAAAGTTGAATGGGAGAGGCTGTTTACAGGTAAAGGGACGTCTGGCAAGTGGGAGGCTTTTAAAAGTGAGATTGGAAGTGTTCAGGGCCGGCATGTTCCTGTTTGATGGAAGGGCAAGGCTGGCAAGTTTAGGGAACCTTGGTTGATGAGGGATATTGAGGGTCTGGTCAGGACAAAGAAGGTGGCATATGTCAGGTATAGGCAGCTGGGATCGAGCGAGTCCCTCGAGGAATATAGGGGATATAGGACTACACTTAAGAAGGAAAGTAGGAGGGCGAAAAGGGCCATGAGATTTCCCTGGCAGATAAGATAAAGGAGAATCCTAAAAGATTCTATAAGTATATTAAGAACAAAGAAAATTACAGCACAGGAACAGGCCCTTCGGCCCTCCAAGCCTGCGTCTATCCAGATCCTCTATCTAAACATGTCGCCTATTTTCTAAGGGTCTGTATCTCTTTGCTTCCTGCCTATTCATGTATCTGTCTAGATACATCTTAAAAGATGCTATCGTGCCCGCGTCTACCACCTCCGCTGGCAACGCGTTCCAGGCACCCACCACCCTCTGCGTAAAGAACTTTCCACGCATATCCCCCCTAAACTTTTCCCCTCTCACTTTGAACTCGTGACCCCTAGTAATTGAATCCCCCACTCTGGGAAAAAGCTTCTTGCTATCCAACCTGTCTATACCTCTCATGATTTTGTACACCTCAATCAGGTCCCCCCTCAACCTCCGTCTTTCTAATGAAAATAATCCTAATCTACTCAACCTCTCTTCATAGCTAGTGCCCTCCATACCAGGCAACATCCTGGTGAACCTCCTCTGCACCCTCTCCAAAGCATCTACATCCTTTTGGTAATGTGGCAACCAGAACTGCACGCAGTATTCCAAATGTGGCCGCACCAAAGTCTTATACAACTGTAACATGACCTGCCAACTCTTGTACTCAATACCCCGTCCAATGAAGGAAAGCATGCCGTATGCCTTCTTGACCACTCTATTGGCCTGCGTTGCCACCTTCAGGGAACAATGGACCTGAACACCCAAATCTCTCTGTACATCAATGTTCCCTAGGACTTTTCCATTTACTGTATAGTTCACTCTTGAATTGGATCTTCCAAAATGCATCACCTCGCATTTGCCCTGATTGAACTCCATCTGCCATTTCTCTGCCCAACTCTCCAATCTATCTATATTCTGCTGTATTCTCTGACAGTCCCCTTCACTATCTGCTACTCCACCAATCTTAGTGTCGTCTGCAAACTTGCTAATCAGACCACCTATACTTTCCTCCAAATCATTTATGTATATCACAAACAACAGTGGTTCCAGCACAGATCCCTGTGGGACACCACTGGTCACACGTCTCCATTTTGAGAAACTCCCTTCCACTGCTACTCTCTGTCTCCTGTTGCCCAGAGTAAAAGGGTAGCTAGGGAGAGAGTAGGTGCCCTTAAGGATCAGTGTGGCAATCTATGTGTGGAGCCATGGGAAATGGGCGAGGTCTGAAATGAATATTTCTTGTCCGTATTTACCATGGAGAAGGTCATGGAAGCTAATGAGTTCAAGGGACGGAACAGCAATATCCTGGAGCATATCAACATTACAAAGGAGGAGGTGTTGGAGGTTTTGAACCACATTAAGGTGGCTAAATCCCCAGGGCCTGACCAGGTATATCCTCGGCTGCTATGGAAAGCAAGGGAGGAGATTGCTGGGGCCCTGGCAGAGATTTTTGTATCATCGTTAGCCACGGGTGAGGTACCGGAAGACTGGAGGATAGCTAATGTTCTGCCATTATTTAAGAAGGGCAGCAGGGATAAGCCAGGGAACTACAGGCCGGTGATGGGAAAGTGGTGAGAAAGTTATTGGAAGGGATTCTGATAGACAGGATTTCTATGCATCTGGAAAGGCATGGTCTGATTAGGGATAGTCAGCATGGCTTTGTGCATGGGAAATCATGTCTCACGAATTTGATTGAGTTTTTTGAGGAGGTGACCAAGAGGATTGATGAGGGCAGGGCGATGGACGTTGTCTACATGGACTTTAGCAAGGCCTTTGACAAGGTCCCGCATGGTAGGCTGGTCCAGGAGGTTCGAACACATGGGATCCAGGGTGAGCTCGCTAATTGGATACAGAATTGGCTTGGTGACAGGAGGCAGAGGGTGGTAGTGGAAGGTTGTTTTTCAGATTGGAGGCCAGTGACCAGTGGTGTGCCGTAGGGATCGGTGCTGGGCCCTCTGTTATTTGTCATATATATAAATGACTTGGATGTGAATGTAGGGGGTATGATTAGTAAGTTTGCAGATGACACCAAAATTGTTGGTATAGTGGACAGTGAAGAAGGTTGTCTAAGGGTACAACAGGATATAGATCGACTGGGAAAGTGGGCAAGGGAGTGGCAAATGGAATTTAACACAGAATAGTGTGGAGTGATGCATTATGGGAAGTTATCCTGGGCAGGACATATACAGTGAATGGCAGGGCCCTGGGGACTGTTGTGGAGCAGAGAGACCTTGGGGTGCAAGTACATAGTTCCCTGAATGTGGCAACACAGGTAGACAGGGTGGTGAAGAAGGCGCATGGCATGCTTGCCTTCATCGGCCGAGGCATTGAGTACAAGAGTTGGGCTGTCATGTTACAGTTATACATCATGTTGGTTAGGCCGCATTTGGAGTATTGTGTGCAGTTCTGGTTGCTGTACAACAGGAAAGATGTGATTAAGCTAGAGAGGGTGCAGAAAAGATTCACAAGGATGTTGCCTGGTTTGGAGGGCTTGAATAATAAAGAGAGATTGGATAGGATGGGTCTGTTTTCCCCGGAGTGAAGGAGGCTGAGAGGGGACATGATAGAGGTATATAAAATTATGAGAGGCTTAGATAGCGTAGATAGCCAGAGTCTGTTTCCCATGGTAAGGGTGACTAAAACTAGAGGGCATAGATTTAAGGTGAGAGGGAGGAGGTTTAAAGAGGATCAAATGCGTAATTTTTTCACACAAAGAATAGTGGGTATCTGGAATGAGCTGCCTGAGGAGGTGGTGGAGGCAGGAACAGTAGCAACATTTAAGAAGCATTTGGATGGGTACTTGAATGAGAAAGGCATAGAGGGATATGGAATTAATGCAAGCAGGTGGGATTAGTATAGATAGGCATTATGGTCAGCATGGACGCAGTGGGCCGAAGGGCCTGATTCTCATAGAGTCATTGAGTCATAGAGTCATACAGCATAGAAACAGGTTCGGGTTTCAATTGTTAGGGGTAGATTAAGGGTTAGTGCATATAGGGTCTGGGTAAACCTATTCTTTCTTTTTTCTTCTTTCTTTTGGGCCTCCTTATCTCGAGAGACAATGGATACGCGCCTGGAGGTGGTCAGTGGTTTGTGAAGCAGCGCCTGGAGTGGCTATAAAGGCCAATTCTGGAGTGACAGGCTCTTCCACAGGTGCTGCAGAGAAATTTGTTTGTTGGGGCTGTTGCACAGTTGGCTCTCCCCTTGCGCCTCTGTCTTTTTTCCTGCCAACTACTAAGTCTCTTCGACTCGCCACAATTTAGCCCTGTCTTTATGGCTGCCCGCCAGCTCTGGCGAATGCTGGCAACTGACTCCCACCACTTGTGATCAATGTCACACGATTTCATGTCGCGTTTGCAGACGTCTTTATAACGGAGACATGGACGGCCGATGGGTCTGATACCAGTGGCGAGCTCGCTGTACAATGTGTCTTTGGGGATCCTGCCATCTTCCATGCGGCTCACATGGCCAAGCCATCTCAAGCGCCGCTGACTCAGTAGTGTGTATAAGCTGGGGGTGTTGGCCGCTTCAAGGACTTCTGTGTTGGAGATATAGTCCTGCCACCTGATGCCAAGTATTCTCCGAAGGCAGCGAAGATGGAATGAATTGAGACGTCGCTCTTGGCTGACATACGTTGTCCAGGCCTCGCTGCCGTAGAGCAAGGTACTGAGGACACAGGCCTGATACACTCGGACTTTTGTGTTCCGTGTCAGTGCGCCATTTTCCCACACTCTCTTGGCCAGTCTGGACATAGCAGTGGAAGCCTTACCCATGCGCTTGTTGATTTCTGCATCTAGAGACAGGTTACTGGTGATAGTTGAGCCTAGGTAGGTGAACTCTTGAACCACTTCCAGAGCGTGGTCGCCAATATTGATGGATGGAGCATTTCTGACATCCTGCCCCATGATGTTCGTTTTCTTGAGGCTGATGGTTAGGCCAAATTCATTGCAGGCAGACGCAAACCTGTCGATGAGACTCTGCAGGCATTCTTCAGTGTGAGATGTTAAAGCAGCATCGTCAGCAAAGAGGAGTTCTCTGATGAGGACTTTCCGTACTTTGGACTTCGCTCTTAGACGGGCAAGGTTGAACAACCTGCCCCCTGATCTTGTGTGGAGGAAAATTCCTTCTTCAGAGGATTTGAACGCATGTGAAAGCAGCAGGGAGAAGAAAATCCCAAAAAGTGTGGGTGCGAGAACACAGCCCTGTTTCACACCACTCAGGATAGGAAAGGGCTCTGATGAGGAGCCACCATGTTGAATTGTGCCTTTCATATTGTCATGGAATGAGGTGATGATACTTAGTAGCTTTGGTGGACATCCGATCTTTTCTAGTAGTCTGAAGAGACCACGTCTGCTGACGAGGTCAAAGGCTTTGGTGAGATCAATGAAAGCAATGTAGAGGGGCATCTGTTGTTCACGGCATTTCTCCTGTATCTGACGAAGGGAGAACAGCATGTCAATAGTCGATCTCTCTGCACGAAAGCCACACTGTGCCTCAGGGTAGACGCGCTCGGCCAGCTTCTGGAGCCTGTTCAGAGCGACTCGAGCAAAGACTTTCCCCACTATGCTGAGCAGGGAGATTCCACGGTAGTTGTTGCAGTCACCGCGGTCACCTTTGTTTTTATAGAGGGTGATGATGTTGGCATCGCGCATGTCCTGGGGTACTGCTCCCTCGTCCCAGCACAGGCATAGCAGTTCATGTAGTGCTGAGAGTATAGCAGGCTTGGCACTCTTGATTATTTCAGGGGTAATGCTGTCCTTCCCAGGGGCTTTTCCGCTGGCTAGGGAATCAATGGCATCACTGAGTTCCGATTTGGTTGGCTGTATGTCCAGCTCATCCATGACTGGTAGAGGCTGGGCTGCATTGAGGGCAGTCTCAGTGACAGCATTCTCCCTGGAGTACAGTTCTAGGTAGTGCTCAACCCAGCGGTCCATCTGTTTGCGTTGGTCAGTGATTATGTCCCCCGATTTAGATTTGAGGGGGGCGATCTTCTTGATGGTTGGCCCAAGAGCTCTCTTCATGCCATCATACATTCCTCTGATGTTTCCGGTGTCTGAGGCCAGCTGAATATGACTGCATAGGTGTTGCCAGTAGTCGTTTGCGCAACGCCTAGCTGTTCTTTGTGCAGTACTTCTGGCTGCTTTAAGTGCTGCGGATGTTAAATCGCTGGGGGCTTTCTTGTAGTTCAAAAGTGCAATGCGCTTAGCGGCTATGACAGGTTCCAGCTCTTCATTATGAGATTGAAACCAGTCTGCATTTCTCTTCGCACTTTTGCCGTAGGTGGTCAAAGCTGACTCATAGATGGCGTCTCTGATGTGGGCCCACTTGGTCTCAGCATCCCCTGTGGGAGTGTTTTGAAGGGCTGTTACAAGTGAATTTAGAAATTTTTGTAACAGCTGTGGGTGAGAAATTCTGCTCGTGTTGATGCGCGGGTGGCCCTTCTGCTTGGAATGATGCAACTTCTTTGGTCTGAGTCTAACCTTGCTGCACACCAGGGAGTGGTCGGTGTCGCAGTCCGCACTGTGGAAGCTGCGTGTGATTTGAACACTGTTTAAGGCGGCTCGCCTTGTGACAATGAGGTCTAGCTGGTGCCAACGACGTGATCTTGGGTGCCTCCATGAAACCTGGTGACAGGGTTTAGTGTGAAAGAACGAGTTGGTGATGCAGAGGTTATGATAGGTACACAACTCAAGCAGTCTCTGCCCGTTCTCATTCATCCTTCCAACGCCATAGCGCCCAAGGCAGGAGGGCCATGAGTCATGGTCGGCCCCAACCCTGGCATTAAAGTCCCCCAGCAGGAATAGGTGTTCGGTGTTGGGGATGCTGCTAATGATGTTATGGAGTTGTTCATAGAACTGGTCTTTAGCTTCAGGTGCGGAGCAGAGTGTTGGAGCATAGATGCTGAGTAGGTGTACTGGACCAGAGGTGGTGAGCAGTCGGATGGACAGTATGCGTTCCGAGCCATTTGAGGGAGGCTCTATCATGCTGAGCAAGGAGTTTCTGATGGCGAAGCCCACTCCATGCTGTCTTGGTTCTTCAGGATCCCTGCCCTGCCAGAAGAAGGTGTAGTCTTGCTCTGCTAGAGAGCCACTCGCGGGGAGGCGAGTCTCCTGAAGTGCTGCAATGTCTACATTGAGTCTACTGAGCTCGTTGTTAATGATGGCGGTCTTCCGAGAATCGTTGATTTGTGTAAGGTCTTCCGACAGGCCAGGACACATAGTTCTGACGTTCCAGCTTGCAAAGCGAAGGGCTGGTACATTACATTTCTAATATTTGCCAGTTCTGATGAAGGGTCACTGACCTGAAACGTTAACTCTGCTTCTCTCTTTACAGATGCTGCCAGACCTGCTGAGTATTTCCAGCATTTCTTGTTTTTATTTCAGATTTCCAGCATCTGCAGTATTTTGCTTTTATTTTAGGGTCAGGATAGGGTTAGCGTTTAGGTGTTAGGATTAAGTGTAAGGGTTGGCATTAAGGTTCGGGTTGTGGTTAAGGCGAAGGGCATGGGTTGGGGATTAGGTTTGTGGTTGGCATTGTCAGAATTAGGAACAAACCTCCCTTTGTTAGGGTGAAGGCATGGCTTCGGATAAGAACTTTGTAAAGTTTGCAAACTCCAATTTCATTAGGATTATTTACTGTGTGAGCATGAGTGGTTGAGGAGGTTAATATTAGTCACCAAAATAAATCATTTTTGTGGAAGGCAGAGGTCACTAAAGTGACAGTCATGTATTTTCTGATGTATGTCGGATTGCCAGCCCTTCTGCATTGCCCAGAGGTCTCTCGGAATAGAGACTAGATCTCCTGCAGGTTGCTGCCAGGCAGCCCAGTAGAACATACGAACAAATGAATTTGGAGCAGAAGTAGGCAATTCGGCCCCTTGAGCCTGCTCCACCATTCAACAAGGTCATGGCTGATCTGTTATTGTCTCAAATTCCACACTCCCATCTACCCCCGAGAACCTTTGATTCCCTTGCCTAACAAGAATCTATCTACCTCCACCTTAAAATTATTCAATGACCCCAACTTCACCACCTTCTGAGGCAGAGAGTTCCATAGTCGCACAACCCTCAGAGAGAAAAAAATTTCTCCTCATCTCTGTCTTAAAAGGGCGACCCCTACATTTAAAACAATGCCCTCTAGTTCTGGACTCCCTCACAAGAGGAAACATCCTTCCCACATCCACCTTGTCAAGGCTGTTCAGGATCTTATATTATTCAATTAAGTCTCCCCTCACTCTTCTAAACCCCAGTGAAAACAAGCCCAGTCTGTCCAGCCTTTCCTCATAAGACAACCCGCTCATTCCAGGTATCAATCTCGTAAACCTCCTCTGAACTGCCTCCAACACATTCACATCCTTCCTTAAATAAGGAGAACAAAACTGCACACAATATTCGAGATGTGGTCTCACCAATGTCCTGTATAACTGAAGCATAACATCCTTACTTTTATTTTCAATTCCTCTCTTAATAAAGGATAGCATTTCATTAGCCTCCTTTATTACTTGCTGTACCTGTATACTAACTTTTTGTGACTCTTGCACTAGAACACCTAGATCCCTCTGCATATCAGAATTCTGCAGTTGTTCTCTGTTTAAGTAATACTCTTTTTTTAATTTTTCCTGCCAAAGTGAACAACTTCACATTTTTCCACATTATACTCCAATTGCCAGATTTTTGCCCACTCATTCAACTTATCCATATCGGTCTTCCAGTTCTTTATGTCCTCTTCACAATATACTTTCCTACCTATCTTTGTGTCATCTGCAAATTTAGCTACCATGTCATCACTCCCCTCAACTAAGTCATTGATATAAATTGTAAAAGGTTGAGGCCCAGCACAGACCCCTGCGGGATTTCACTCGTCACATCCTGCCAATCAGAAAAGAACCCATTTATGCATACTCTCTGTTTTCTGTCAGCCAGCCAAGTTTCTATCTATGCTAATATGTTACCCACTACACCATGAGCTTCTACTTTGCACAATAATCTTTTATGTAGCACCTAGAGTTGTTGGCCAGGGCAGTGCAGTATGTGGTGTCCTATAGGCAAGGGTTGGGTAGGGGTAAGGGTAGGGTTAGGTTGAGGCAGTTCAGGGACTGCAGTCCCAAGGGTTGGGAGGAAACCATTCATGAAACAATTGCCACCTTTTTTGAATTCCTATTACTCATTATATCCCTGCCAACGAGTACAAATATTTTTCATAGGTTCATGGGAGCAAAACACTGAACAACAGGGGAACAACCCTAGGCAAACTGCTGGATCAGTCCTGCCAGAAATCTACACTGCGTGCTGATGCTTGGATTCAGCACCTGTCTGAAGCACAAGCAGTTGGCACTCTGAGGGAGAGTCACGTGGTTTCTCGTCCCTGCCTACAATTGTGGGGAGATTTTTCAGACAAGGGGAGGCCAATTTTGCTGCGTGCTGGGATTATGTCCCTTAATTGCACTAGAGAGGGTATAAAGGAGATTTACGAGGATTTTGCCAGGACTAGAAAAATGCAGCTATGAGGAATGATTGGATAGGCTCGGGATGTACTCCTTGGAACAGAGAAGACGGAGGGAAGATCTGATTGAAATGTGCAAAGTTTTGAGGGGCCTGGATATAGTAGAGGTGAAGGGTCTATTCACCTAGCAGAGGGGGCATAGATTTCAAGTGATTGGTAGAAAACTTAGAGGGAAGATGAGGAAAATCTTTTTCACCGAGAGGGTGGTGGGGGTCTGTAACTCCCTGCCTGAAAGGGTAGTTGAGGCAGAAACCCTCAACTCATTCAAAAGGAGTCTGGATATGCACCTCAAGTGCCATGATCTGCAGGACTACGGCCCAAATGCTGGAAGGTGGGATTGGAATAGATGGATCGTTTCTCGGCCATCACAGACACAATGGGCCAAGTGGCCTCTTTCTGTTCCTTAAACTTTCTATGATTCTATGAAAGCAATGTTAGTTTGGGATCCCAACATCATCCGTCCATCATGCCGGGATTGTAGGTAAGCGGGGGAGCCCCATGTATCTGTTGAACAAGTGACTTAAATATTCAAATAGATCATTAAGAACTATTTGAACCCTCAATTCTGGATTTCCCAACCAGGGCACCTACTTCCTGACCTATCAGCAAATTGCCAGCATCACTGAGGCAAGTGCACAACTGGAAGAGCTTCTTCAGTGAAACTGACAAACTGGGAAGGCTTTGATCAGTGAAACTGAAGAGCTCCAGCCATAGTCCGGTGAGAGGCTGCTGTTCAAAGCCCTTCTTCTCACAGGGAGTGCTAAACACTGCTTGACAGGTGATTGCCAACTTCTTGGAAGGCACTTTACCTGACCAGCACTTCAGTCATCTTCAGCTGCACTTCCCTGCTGCCAACCTTCAACATAGCATGGGAACAATTTGTGCAGCTGCACTTCCACCTCTGATGAGGGGCAAAAGCAGAAGCAACATCACCTCTACCAGCAGCAAGAGCAGCAGCATTAACCTTCTTCTCCTCACCCTCAAGCCCCTCCATAGGACAGAGGGGATGGATACCAAGATCTATCTGGAAGGAGGTAACAACTTGGAGCTAAAGAGATTGAGCAGAGATCTGATAGAGTTGTACAGGATTATGACAGGTTTGGATAAGATCAACAAAGAAAAGGGCGGCACAGTGGCGCAGTGGTTAGCACCGCAGCCTCACAGCTCCAGCGACCCGGGTTCAATTCTGGGTACTGCCTGTGTGGAGTTTGCAAGTTCTCCCTGTGTCTGCGTGGGTTTCCTCCGGGTGCTCCGGTTTCCTCCCACATGCCAAAGACTTGCAGGTTGATAGGTTAATTGGCCATTATAAATTGCCCCTAGTATAGGTAGGTGGTAGGGGAATATAGGGACAGGTGGGGATGTGGTAGGGATATGGGATTAGTGTAGGATTAGTATAAATGGGTGGTTGATGGTCAGCACAGACTCGGTGGGCCGAAGGGCCTGTTTCAGTGCTGTATCTCTAAACTAAACTAAAAGCTGTATCCATTGGCTCTTGGTACAAGGACTAGGGGGCACAGATTTAAGGTTTTGTGCAAGAAGTACACATGGGATGTGAGGAAGAACCTTTTTACGCAGCGAGTAGTGATGACCTGGAACTCGCTGTCTACAAGGGTGGTGGAAGCAGAGATGATGAATGATTTCAAAAGGAAATTGGATGGGCGCTTGAGGGAAGAAACTTGGAGGGCTACAGGGAGAGAGCTGGGAAATGGGACTATTGGGATTGCTCTACAGAGAGTCGGCATAGACTCAAAGAGATGAGTCGTTATGACTCTATGACCCCTCAACAAAGGTTCTACAGACAGAGGATCATAAATTCAGAAGATTATAAGAAATAGGAGCAGGAGGAGACCATTCAGCCATTCAACAAGATCGTGGCTGATCTGGTTGTGGCCTTAATTCCACTTTCTTGCCTGCCGCCCATAACCCTTGACTCCCTTGTAGATCAAAAATCTGTCTAACTCAGCCTTGAATAGATTCAATGACCCAGCCTCCACTGTTCTCCAAGGAAGAGAATTCCAAACATTAATAACCCACTGAGAGAAGAAATTCCTCCTCATCTCTGTTTTAAATGGGAGATCCCTTATTTTTAAACTTTCCTGCTAGTCCTAGATTCCCCCACAAGAGGAAACATCCTCTCAGCATCTACCCTGTCAAGCCCCCTCAGAATCTTATATGTTTCAATAAGATCACCTCTCATACTTCTAAATTCCAATCTATATAGGCCCAACCTGCTCAACCTTTCCTTATAAGACAACCCCTTCATCCCAGGAATCAGCCTAGTGAACCTTCTCTGAACTGCTTCCAATACAAGTATATCCCTCTTAAATAAGGAGATCAACTGTACGTAGCACTCTAGGTGCAGTCTCACCAATGCCCTGTACAGTTGTAGCAAGATTTCCCAACTTTTATACTCTATCCCCCTTGCGATAAAGGCCAACATTTCATTTACTTTCCTAATTATTTGCTGTTCCTGCATGCTAACTTTCCCTGATTCATGTACAAGGACACCCAGATCCCTCTGTACTGCAGCTTTCTGCACTCTCTCTGCTTTTCTATTCTTGCCACCAAAGCGGACAACCTCACATTTTTCCACATTCTACTCCATCTGCCAAATTTTTCCCCACTCACTCTACTTTGCAGATTCCTTAGGCTGAATTCTATAAGCCCACTGACAAAATCGGCAGCAGGCGAGAGAAATGGGAGCTCGCCCGTTGGGGCCGCACACCAAAGAATTGCTGCGATTCCAAGCACGGCGGCTCATTTAAATAGACGGGCTGGGCCGCACCCACACCCGCCACTCACCTCCCCCACGATCATGTGGAGGGGCGGACTCTCCGTCCCCGGCAATGGCATCAGCTGTCTGTGCACAGGCGCTGACTCCATTTTTAAAGGGCTGTTAGCCCTACAGGCAAATTTAAATATTTAAAGGAAGATTAAACTAAATTCAATAAATACATCTCTTTTGCCCCCTCCCACCCCCCGATAACAAATAAATTAATTATTTGCCCTTTCCCCCCCAAAACACTTACCTTTATCATCTGACCTTCCCCCTCCCCAACTGCACAAATTTCAAACTATAACCCTTCCCACCATCCCCCTACACCCATGACATTAATTTGACCCCAGCCCCAGCCCCCGCATGCTCCCCCCTCCCCACCAGTGTTGCGCCTTGTTTCCCCGTAGAGGATCCAAAGGCGTAGCAGTGCGGCCGTCGGGGAGAAGATCGCAGCAGGACTTCAGAAGGCGACGGGATAGTAATTAATTACCGCAGGTATTTTAATTTGTTTAAATATTTAAATTGTGGTCCCGTCACTGAGCGACGGGGAACCGCCATGAGGCTTCACCGCCGCCAGCAATATCGAGCCAGGCCCTGGCAGCATTGAGGTCTGTGGTGGGCCTCATCCGGGGCCATCTTCAGGTTCCTCCTGCCAAGGATCCCAACATCGAGGGCTCTATAGATCCAGCCCCTTGTGTCTGCCTCACAACTTTGCTTTCCTACCTATCTTTGTATCATTGGCAAATTTGACCAAAATACACTCAGTGCCGTAGTGATAATGTCACTGCTAATCCAGAGACCCAGGCTAATTTTCTGGGGACAGGGGTTGGCACAGACATGACGGGCTGAATGGCCTCCTTTTGTGCCATAATTTTTCTATCGTTCCATGGTTCAGGGGTTCAAATCCCATCATGGAAGCTGGTGGAATTTAAATATAATTAATACATTTAATTAATTATTAAAAATCTAGAATTGAAAGCTAGTCTCAATAATGGTGCCATGAAACTATCATCGATTGTTGTAAAAACCCATCTGGTTCTCTAATGTCCTTGAGGGAAGGAAATCTGCTGTCCTTACCCAGTCTGGCCTACATGTGACTCCACAGCCATGTGGTTGACTCTTAACTGCCCTCTGAAATGAGCTAGCAAGCCACTCAGTTATACAAAACCGCTACACAAAAGTTGAAAAGGAATAAAACTGAGTGGAACACCAGGCAGTGACCGAAACACCAGAAACGGCAATAGCAAACCCAACCCTGCAAAGGCCTCCGAACTAACTCTGGGGGCTTGTGCCAAAATTGGGAGAGCTCTTAACTGCCCTCTGAAATGGCCTAGCAAGCCACTCAGTTGTATCAAACCACGACAGAAACGCCAAATAAGTATAAAACCGGATGGGCCACTGGGCATCGACCGAGGCACCAGAAACAAAGGTACACTTTGCCTGGACGACCCTGCAAAGTGCTCCTCACCAAAATCTGGGGAATTGTGCCAAACTTGAGAGAGGCGTCCCACAGACTAGTCAAGTAACAGCCTGATATAGTCATACTCACGGAATCATACCTTACAGGCAATGGCCCAGACTCCTCCATCACCATCTCTAGGTATGTCCTGTCCCACCAGCAGGACAGACCCACCAGACGTGATGGCCCAGTTGTATACAGTCGGGAGGGAGTTTCCCTGGGAGTCCTCAACATTGATTTTGGGCCCTATGAAGTCTCATGGCATCAGGTTAAACATGGGCAAGGCAAACTGCTGATTACCACCTATCCCTCACCACACCACCACCCCTCCCCCACCCTCAGCTGATGAATCAGTACTCCTCGATGTTTAACACCACTTGGAAGAAGCACTGAGTGTGACAAGGGCACACTCTGTACTCTGGGTGAGGGATTTAAATTTTCCATCACCAAGAGTGGCTCAGTAGCGCCACTACTGACTGAGCTGGCCAAGTCCTGAAGGACATATCTGCCAGACTGGGCCTGTGGCAGGTAGTGAGGGAATCAACAAGAGAGAAAGTCCTACTGGACCGTGTCCTCACCAACCTACCTGTCACAGGTGCATCTGTCCATGACAGAATTAGTAGGAATGACCACAGCATAATCCTTGTGAAAACGAATTCCATCTTCACACTGAGGATACCCACCATCCTGTTGTGTGGCACTACCACCACGCTAACTGGTATAGATTGAGAACAGATCTGGCAACTCAAAACTGGGAATCCATGAGGCACTGTGGACCATCAGCAGCAGCACAATTGTATTCAACCACAATCTGTAAACTCATGATCCGGCCAAGTGCTGATGGAGGGCACAGAGTGTGAAGAAAGGAGTTTGGTAAGTAAGGGTGTTCGGTAAGGAGGTGAACTATAATTAATTAAGAAAAAATAAAGTTAATTAAATTAACACAATAAAGATGGAATGACAGGTGATATGTCATGATTGCAGTATGTGGGAGCTCCTGGATGCCACAGCAACCCATGGCAACCACATCTGTAGTAAGTGTTTTAGCTTGAGGAGCTTCGGCTCAGAGACATTGAGCTGGAGGCCGAGCTGCAAACACTGTGATGCATCGGGAGCGTTAAAGTACCTGGACACTTTGTTCTAGAAAGCAGTCACACCCCTTAGGATAGGGTCATCTGTTTTGGTCAGTGGTCAGGGACAAGAGGGTGTTACCACGAGTCAGGCAGGTCAGGGAATCAAGAAGGTGGAAATGGAGGAGCCTCAGCCCTTGCAATTGAGCAACAAGTTCAAGGTTCTTGCAGCTTGTATGGACATAAGCAAGGGCAGTAGTGTGGATGAGCAGACTGACCATGGTACCATGGTGCAGGGGACCATTCAAGTGGGGGGAGCAAAAAGGAAAGTCATGGTAGTATAGTGAGGGGGATTGACACTGTTCTCTGCAGCAAAGAGCGAGAGTCCAGACGGCTGTGTTGCCTGCCCGGTGTCAGGGTTCGGGACATCTGCTCAGGGCTGGAGAGAAACTTACAGTGGGAGGGGGAGGATCCAGTCAACATGGTCCATGTAGGTACCAACGACATAGGCAGGACAAGGAAATAAACTCTGTCCAGACAGTATGAGGAGCTCGGCACCAAATTAAGAAGCAGAACCTCAAAGGTAATAATCTCTGGATTATTACCTGTGCCAAGTGCAAATTGGAGGAGGGCAAATAAGATTAGAGAAATGAATGTGTGGCTCAAAGACTGTGGTAGAAGTGGGTTCCAGTTTGTGGGGCATAGGCAGCAGTACTGGGAAAAGTACCGTTGGGGCGGTCCACACCTGAACTGTGTTGGGACCAGTGTTCTAGCGAGTCGCATAACTAGAAGTAGAGAGGGTTTTAATCTAAGTAGTCGAGGCAAGGGATTAAATTTGGGAAGATGTGGTCAATCAAAGAGTAAAGAAAAGGCAAGAGAGAAAGGTGTTAATATGGGAAAAGATAAACAGACCGTGTCAGGAAGGGAGAGTGACTACAAATCTACAGTAAATCAGCAGACAAGGCTAGAGGTTGCAAAAATAATAAAAGGACTAAACTAAAGGCTCTGTATCTGAATGCACGTAGCATTCAAAACAAAACAGATGAACTGAGAGCACAAATAGAAATAAATAAGTACGATCTGATAGCTACTACAGAGACATGGTTGCAGAATGGCATAGATTGGGACCTGAATATTGAAGGGTACATGACATTTAGGAAGGACAGGAAGTAAGAAGAGGTGGAAGGGTGACTCTGTTAATTAATGATCATATTAACACAACAAAGAGAGATGATCTAAGTTCAGGAAACCAGGATGTAGCAGTGGTTTGAGTCGAGATGAGGAATAATAAAGGCAAGAAGTTGCTTGTGCAGGTGGTGCACAGGCCCCCTAACAGTGACCACATGGTAGGATGGGATATAAAGGAAAAAATAATGGGTGCTTGTCAGAAAGGGATGGTGATAATCATGGGGGCTTTTAATCTACATACAGACTGGAAAAATCAGGTGGGCAAAGGTAACCTAGATAAGGAAGTTAAAAATCTTTTGATTAGGCACTCTACAGATTCGTGGGCTCAATCATGAGTTCAACAATTTCAGAGCATGACTGGCCTTTTTTTCTATTTTTTTTTAATTTTATTTTTTAACCGTGTGCCTGTATTTTCATGTGGACAGAGCTGCTCATTACTCTGCCATTAACACTTCCACTGGACTAATGCTTTGGCTTTCACTATCAGCATTACCATGCTCTTTGCCTTTGTCCAATGACAGCTTTGCTATTTAATCTCTCCTGTACTCTGCCCTATCACACACCTTCTCTTTTGTTCTCTTCCCCACCAATGCCGCCCGCCCCCCTTCCACAACCCCCACCCCACCCCCCACCGCTTCACTTGCTTAAAACCTAATTCTTTTCTAACCTTTGCCAGTTCTGATGAAAGGTCACAGACCTAAAACGTTAACTCTGCTTCTCTCTCCACAGATGCCGCCTGACCTGCTGAGTATTTCCAGCACTTTCTGTTTTGATTATTGAGGAGTTCATAGAATGTTTTTGGGATAGATTCTTAGAACAGCACATTTTACATTTAGTTTGAGGGAGAGAAGAGTGGGTCTAAGACTAGTATTTTGAACTTAAATAAGGGCAATTATGAGGCCATGAAAGCAGAGCTACCAAAAGTTCACTGGCAAATGAGGTTAACGGATAAATCAATAGAGATGCAGTGGCAGATATTTAAGGGGATATTTCAGAATACACAGAATAGATACATTCCAATGAGAAAGAAAAATTCCAAGGGGAGGACCCAACATCCGTGGTTAACTAAAAAAGTTAAAGATAGTATCAAATTTAAAGAAAAAGCATACAATTGCACAAAGATGGGTGGCAGGTCATATGAATGGACAGATTATAAAAAGCAGCAAAGAACAATTAAAAGATTAATAAGGAGGGAAAAATTAGAGTATGAGAGAAAGCTGGCTAAAAATAGAAAAACAGATAGCAAGAGGTTCTATAGATATTTTTTTTAAAAGAGCGAACAAAGTGAACATTGGTCCTGATTAGATTAGATTAGAGATACAGCACTGAAACAGGCCCTTCGGCCCACCGAGTCTGTGCCGAACATCAACCACCCATTTATACTAATCCTACACTAATCCCATATTCCTACCAAACATCCCCACCTGTCCCTATATTTCCCTACCACCTACCTATACTAGTGACAATTTATAATGGCCAATTTACCTATCAACCTGCAAGTCTTTTGGCAGGAAACCGGAGCACCCGGAGAAAACCCACGCAGACACAGGGAGAACTTGCAAACTCCACACGGGCAGTACCCGGAATCGAACCCGGGTCCCTGGAGCTGTGAGGCTGCGGTGCTAACCACTGCGCCACTGTGTCCTATAGGAAGTGAGTCTGGGGAATTGATAATGGAAAATAAGGAGATGGCAGATGAATTGAACAGGTATTTTGCACTGGTCTTCACCATAGAGGATACAAGTAACATCCGAGAAATAGCTGTAAATAAGGAAATGGAAGGGAGGGAGGAACTCAAGAAAATTATAATCACCAGGGAAGTGGTACGAAGCAAATTGTTGGAGCTGCGGGCTGACAAGTCCTCGGGTCCTGATGGACTTTGTCCTAAGGTGTTAAAATAAGTGACTCGTGAGATAGTTGATGTGTTAGTTTTCATTTTCCAAAATTCCCTAGATTTGGGGAAGGTTCTGTTAGATTGTAAAATAGCAAATGTAACTCCTTTATTCAAAAAGGGAGGGAGACAGAAAGAAACTACAGGCCAGTTAGCTGAACATCTATCAAAGAGAAAACGTTAGAAGCTATTATTAAAGATGTTATAGCAGGACATTTAGAAAAATTGAAGGTAATCAGGCAGAGTCAACATGGTTTTGTGAAAGGGAAATCATGTTTAACCAATTTATTGGAGTTCTTTGAAGAAATAACATGTGCTGTGGATAAAGGGGAACCAGTGGATGTACTGTACTTAAATTTCCAGAAGGCATTTGATAAGGTGCTACATCAAAGGGTATTGTGTAAAATTAAAGTTCATGGTGTAGGGGGTAACATTTTGGCATGGATAGAAGATTGGTTAGCTAACAGGAAACAGAGAGTAGGCATGAATTGGTAAATTTCTGGTTAACAAGATATAATGAGTGGTGTGCCACAGGGATCAGTGCTGGGGCCTCAACTTTTTACAATTTATATAAATGACTTGGATGAAGGGACCAAAGGTATGGTTGCGAAATTTGCTGATGACACAAAGATAGGTAGGAAAATAACTTGTGAAGAGGACAGAAGGAGGCTGCAAAGGGATACAGATAGGTTAAGTGAGTGGGCAAGTATCTGGCAAATGGAGCAAAATGTGGGGAAATGTGAAATTGGCCACTTTGGCAGGAAGAATAAAAAAGAAACATATTACCTAAATGGTGAGAGATTGCAGAGCTCTGAGATGCAGAGGGATCTGGGTGTCCTAGTGTATGAATTGCAAAAGGTTAGTATGCAGGTACAGCAAGAAATTAGGAAAGCTAATAGAATGTTATCATTTATTGTGAGAGGAATTGAATACAAAGTAGGGAGGTTATGCTTCAGTGATACAGGGCATTGGTGAGACCACATCTGGAGTACTGTGTACAGTACTGGTCTCATTATTTAAGGAAGGATGTAAATGCATTGGAAGCAGTTCAGAGAAGGTTTACTGGACTAATACCTGGAATGGGCAGGTTGTCTTATGAGGAAAGATTGGACAGGCTAGGCTTGTATCCACTGGAGTTTAGAAGAGTAAGAGGCGACTTGATTGAAACATATAAGATCCTGAGGGTTCTTGACAGGGTGGATGTGGAAAGGATGTTTCCTCTTGTGGGAGAATCTAGAACTAGGGGTCACTGATTAAAAATAATGGGTCGCCCATTTAAGACAGAGATGAGGAGAAATTTTTTCTCTTCGAGGGTTGTGAGTCTTTGGAATTCTCTTCCTCAAAATGCGGTGGAAGCAGAGTCTTTGAATATTTTTGAGGCAGAGGTAGATAGATTCTTGATAAGCAAGGGGGTGAAAGGTTATTGGGGGTAGGTGGGAATATGGAATTGAGATTACAATCAGATCAGCCATGATCTTATTGAATGGCAGAGCAGGCTCGAGGGGCTGAGTGGCCTACTCCTGCTCCTAATTCGTATCCCTCACTCCACTATTGCCATCAAACCAGGGGATCAACCCTGGTTCAATGAGGAGAGCAGGAAAGTATGATAGGAGCACTGGGCATACTGAAAAATTAGGTATTAACCTGGTGAAGCTTCAACACAGGACTACTTGCATGTTAAACAGCGGAAGCAGCATGCAATGAACAGAACTAAGCGATCCCACAACCAATGGATCAGATCAAAGCTCTGCAGTCCTGCCACATCCAGTTGTGAATGGTGGTGGACAATTACACAACTAACAGGAGGAGGAGGCTGCACAAATATCATCAATGATGGAGGAGCTCAGCACATCAGTGCAAAAGAAAAGGCTGAAGCATTTTCATCCATATTTAGCCAGACGTGGATGATCCATCTCGGCCTCCTCCTGAGTCCCCAGCATCACAGATGCCAGTTTTCAGCCAATCCAATTCATTCCACGTGAGCACAGCTGACTGGTGAGTAAGTCCTGGTGGGTATTTTTAAAGCTGGATTGAATTGTAAGTCATTGTTTTAGCAAGACTTACTTGATTTATTTTTATTATAATAGTCTTCTAAAGTTTTAAATTTAAAGGGTTTAGTCATGGCAGGAGAGCTTAAAGCCGTGGTTTGTTCCTCTTGCTGCATGTGGGAATCCGGGAACATTTCCAGTCCCTGGGACCAGCATGTGTGCAGGAAGTGTGTCCAGCTGCAGCTCCTGGAAGCTCGGGTTTCAGAGCTGGAACGGCGGCTGGAAACACTGTGGAGCATCCGCGAGTCTGAGAGCATTGTGGATAGCACGTCGAGAGGTGGTCACACCACAGCTGAAGGGACTTGAGGAAGGAAGGGAATGGGTGACCACCAGGCAGTCCAAAAGAATCAGGCAGGTAATTCAGGAGTCCCCTGGGGTCCCGCTTGCTAATCGGTATTCCATTTTGGAGGCTGATGAGGCTGGTTCCTCCAGGGAGTGCCAAGCTTCTGGCACCACAAGCAGCCTGTCTACACAGGAAGGGGGAAAGAGAGGAAGAGCAATAGTAATAGGGGATTCTAGAGTCAGGGGAACAGATAGGCGCTACTGTGGCCGTCAACGTGACTCCAGGGTGGTGTGTTGCCTCCCTGGTGCCAGGGTCCGGGATGTCACTGAACGGCTGCAGGGCATCCTGAAGGGGGAGGGTGATAAGGCAGAGGTCATGGTACATGTTGGTACCAATGACAAAGGTAGAAAGAGGGATGAGGTCTTGCATCAAGAATTCAGGGAGTTAGGCAGCAGACTAAAAAGCAAGACCTCTTGGGTTGTAATCTCTGGATTACTCCCAGTGCCACGTGCTGGTGAGTATAGAAATAGGGGAACAGCACAGATGAATGCTTGGCTTAAGAGTTGGTGCAGGAGGGAGGGCTTTAGATTCCTGGACCACTGGGACCGTTTCTGGGGAAGGTGGGACCTGTACAAGCGGGACGGTCTACATCTGAACCATAGGGGGACTAACATCCTTGCTGGCAGGTTTGCTAGTGCTGTTGGGAGGAGTTTAAACTAATTTGGCAGGGGGAAGGGACAGAATAGGGACACAGCTAAACACAGGAAAGCAAACAAGTCAGAGGGAATACAGCAGAAGTAAGTTTCAAGAGAGTAAGACCAGGATGGATGGCCTCTACTTTAATGCCAGGAGTATTACAGGTAAAACGGATGAGTTAAGGGCAAGGATTGACACGTGGAAGTGTGATATAGTAGCCATCACTGAGACATGGTTGAGGAAGGGGCAGGATTGGCAGCTCAATATTCCGGGATATAGAATCTTCAGGCAAGTCAGAGGAGGGGGTAAAAGAGAAAGGGGCATTGCAATATTAGTTAAGGAGTCAGTTACTGCAGTAAGGAGAGATGATATCTTGGAGAGGGCATCAAATGAAGCTTTATGGGTAGAGTTTAGGAATAAAAAAGGGACAGCCACATTGCTAGGTGTTTATTATAGACCCCCAGATAGTCAGCAGGAAATTGAGGAGCAAATATGTGTGCAATTCGCATAGGTGTGTAAAAATAATAATAGGGTAATTATATTAGGTGATTTCAACTTTCCCAACATTAATTGGGATAGTCATCGTGTTAAGGGCTTAGACGGAGTGGAGTTCTTAAAATGTATACAGGAGAACTTTTTAGCTCAACATGTAGAGGATCCAACAAGGGAGGGTGCAGTGCTGGACCTAATTCTGGGGAATGAAGCCGGACAGGTGGTTGATGTGTTGGTGGGGGATAAGTGTTTTGGTGATAGCGACCACAACATGGTAGAATTTAAGCTTGTTATGGAGAAAGAAATAGACAAGTTGAAAAAAAAGGTTTTGGATTGGGGGACAGCGAATTTTAGTAAAATAAGGCAGGATCTGATCTGACCAAGGTAGACTGGAAACAGCTACTTGTCGGGAAATCTACGGAAGAGCAGTGGGGGGTATTCAAAAAGGAAATGGGGAGGGTACAGGCCCAACATGTTCCCTCTAGGGTAATAGGTAGGAGCAACAAGCCCAGAGAACCATGGATGACCAGAAACATTCAGGGTACGATGAGTAGGAAAAGAGAGACTTTTAGCAAATACAAGGAGAGCAAATCAACGGAAGCATAAGTGGAGTACAGAAAGTGTAGGATAGAGCTTAAGAAAGCAATTATGAGAGCAAAGAGGGGACATGAGAAAGCTCTGGCTGGTAAAAGTAGGGAAAATCCCAAGATATTCTATAAGTATATCAATGGGAAGAGGATAACCAAGGAAAGAGTAGGACCCATTAGGGACCAAGGGGGAAATCTGTGGGTGGAGCCAGAGGACATTGGTAGGGTGTTGAATGAATACTTCACATCTGTCTTCACCCAAGAGAATGAGGAAGTAGATATGGAACTCGGACAGAGAGACTGTGAGGTTCTTGAGCAAATTGTCGTAGGGAGTGACAAGGTATTGGAGGTTTTGGCAGGCTTAAAAGTGGACAAATCTCCAGGTCAGGACGCTTTGTGTCCCAGGATGCTGTGGGAGGCGAGGGTGTAGATTGCAGGGGCTCTGACCCTAATTTTTAATTCCTCTCTGACCATGGGGAAGGTGCCAGAGGACTGGAGAACAGCTAATGTGGTCCCACTATTTCAGAAAAGTTGTAGAGATAAGCCAGGGAACTACAGACCAGTGAGTCTCACATCAGTGGGAGGGAAACTATTGGAGAAAATTCTGAAGGAGAGAATCTATCTCCACTTGGAGAGGCAAAATTTGAGTGGAATAGTCAGCATGGCTTTGTCAGAGGGAGGTCATGCCTAACAAACTTGATCAAATTTTTTGAGTATGTGACCAGGTGTTTCGGTGAGGGTAGTGCAGTTGATGCAGTTTACATGGATTTCAGCAAAGCCTTTGACAAGGTCCCACATGGGAGACTTATCAAGAAAGCAAATGCACATGGGATACAGGGTAACTTGATAAGGTGGATTCAAAACTGGCTTAGCTGTAGGAGACACAGTGATGACAGACGGCTGTTTTAGTGACTGGAAGCCAGTGTCTAGTGGCGTACCACAGGGATCTGTGCTGGGTCCCCTATTGTTTGTCATTTATATAAACGACATAGATGACTATGTGGGGGGTAGGATCAATAAGTTCACGGATGACACAAAGTGGCCAAGTGGTTAACAGTGAGGTTGAGTGTCTTAGGTTACAGGAAGATATAGACAGGATGGTCAAATGGGCAGAAAAGTGGCAGATGGAATTTAGCCCCGAAAAGTGTGAGGTGATACACTTTGGAAGGAGTAATGTGACACGGAAATATTCAATGAATGGCCTGACACTGGGAAGTTCTGAGGAACAAAGGGACCTTGGCGTGTTTGTCCATAGATCTCTGAAGGCAGAAGGGCAGGTTAATAGGGTGGTGAAAAAGGCATATGTGACACTTGCCTTTATCAATTGAAGCATAGATTACAAAAGCAGGGAGGTCATGTTGGAGTTGTACAGAACTTTGGTAAGGCCACAGCTGGAGTACTGTGTGCAATTCTGGTCGCCACATTATAGGAAGGATGTGATTGCACTGGAGGGGGTGCAGAGATGATTCACCAGGATGTTGCCTGGGATGAAACATTTAAACTATGAAGAGAGGCTGGATAGGCTTGGGTTGTTTTCGCTGGAGCAGAGAAGACTGAGGGGTGACCTGATCGAGGTGTACAAGATTATGAGGGTCATGGACAGGGTGGATAGGGAGAAGCTGTTCCCCTTAGTTGAAGGGTCAGTTACTAGGGGGCACAAGTTTAAGGTGAGGGGCAGGAGGTTTAAGGGGGATTTGAGGAAGAACTTTTTTACCCAGAGGGTAGTGACGGTCTGGAATGCCCTGCCTGGGAGGGTGGGAGAGGCGGGCTGCCTCACATCCTTTAAAAAGTACCTGGATGAGCACTCGGCACGTGATAACATTCAAGGCTATGGACCAAGCGCTGGCAAATGGGATTAGGTAGACAGGTCAGGTGTCTTTAATGCATCGGTGCAGACTCGATGGGCCGAAGGGCCTCTTCTGCACTGTATTATTCTGTGATTCTGTGATATCAAGAAACAGCTGAAGGCACTGCATACTGCAAAAGCTATAGGCCCTGGCAACATCCTGGCTGTGGTACTGAAGACTTGTGCTGAAGAACTAGCCATGCCCCTATCCACGCAATTTTGCTTTTATTTATCCCCTAGCCAAGCTGTTCTATTATAGCTACAATACTGGCATCTACCCAGCAATGTGGAAAATTCTCCAGGTATGTCCTATCCACAAAAAGCAGGACAAATCCAATCCTGCCAATTGCCACCCCATCAGTATACTCTTGATCATCAGCAAAGTGATGCAAAGTGTTGTCAACAGTGCTATCAAGCACCACTTGAACAACAAGAACCTGCTCACTGTTCAGTTTGGGTCCCGCCAGGGCCACTCAGCTCCTGCCATCATTACAGCCTTGCGTGGACAAAAGAACTGAACTCAAGAGGTGAGGTGAGATTGACTGCCCTTGACATCAAGGCAGCATTTGACTGAGCATGGCATCAAGGAGCCCTAGACAAATTGAAGTCAATGGGAGTTAGGGGGGAAACTCTCCACTGGTCGAAGTCATACCTAACTCAAAGGAAGATGGTTGTGGTCGCTGGAGGTCAATCATCTCAGCCCCAGGACATTGCTGCATGAGTTCCTCAGTGTAGTATCCTCGGTCCAACCATCTTCAGCTGCTTCATCAATGACCAACCCTCCAGCATAAGGTCAGAAATGGGGATGTTCATTGAGAATTGCAGTGTTCAGTACCATTCACAACTCCTAGGATACTGAAGCAATCCAAGTCCATATGCAGCAAGACCTGGACAACATTTAGGCTTGGGCTGATAGGTGGCAAGTAACATGCACGCCAGGCAATGATCATCTCCAAAAAGAGAGAATCTAACCATTTCCACTTGACATTAAACAGCATTACCATTGCTGAATACCCCACTATCAACATCTTAGGGGTTACCATTAACCAGAAATTGAACTGGAACAGCCACATAAATACTGTGGCTACAAAAGCAGGTCAGAGACTGGGAATTCTGCAGCGAGTAATTCACCTCCCGACTCCCTAATACCTCTCCACCATCTGCAAGGCACCGGTCAGGAGTGCTCTCCACTTGCCTGGATGAGTGCGGCTCCAACAACACTCAGGAAGCTCAACAACATCCAGGATAAAGCAGCCTACTTGATTGGCACACCAGCACACCATCTACAACCTTAAACATTCACTCTGTCCACCACCGAAGCACAGTGGCAGCAGAATGCACCATCTACAAAATGCACTGCAGCAACTTGCCAAGGCTCCTATGACAGCATCTTCCAAACCTGCAACCTCTTCCACCTAGAAGGACAAGGGCAGCAGACACATGGGAGCACAACCATCTGCAAGTTCCCCTCCAAGCCACACACCATCCTCCCTTGGAAATATATCGCCATTCCTTCACTATGGCTGGATCAAAATCCTGGAACTCCCTTCCTAACAGCACTGTAACTGTACTCCCACCAGATGGACTGCAGTGGTTCAAGATGGCATCTCACCATTTCCTTCTGAAGGGCAATTTGGGATGGGCAACAAATGCTGGCCTAGCCAGCGATGCTCACATCCCATGAAACAAATGAAAAAAAGGTGCCTTCAACCAAGTTATTAATATAGATCTTAAATAGTTGAGGTCCCAGCACTGATCCCTGTGGCATCCCCCCATTAGTTACCGATATTGTCCCATTTACCCCGACTCTATTTTCTATGAGTTAGTCAATCCTCTATCCATGCTAATATATTACCCAACACAATGAGCTCTTGTGTCGTAACCTTTTATTTGGGACCTTATCGAATACCTTTTGGAAATCCGAATACACGACATGTATTGGTTCCCCGTTTTCCACCCTGCATGTTACATCCTCAAAAAACTCTAATACATTTGTCAACATGATTTTTCTTTCATAAAACCATATTGACTCTGTCTGATTGCATTCTGATTTTCTAAATATCCTGCTACTACTTCCTTAATGATGGATTCTAGCATTTTCCCAATGACAGATGTTAGGCTAACTGGCCTATAGTCCTTTTAGTCCTCTCCCCGCCCACCCCTCCACTTTCTTGAATAGAGGTGTTACATTTGTGGTTTTCCAATCCGCTCAGATCTTTCCAGAATATAGGGAATTTTGGAAGATTACAGCCAATGCATCCACTATCTCTGCAACCACTTCTTTTAAGATCCGAGGATGCAGGCCATCTGGTCTAGAGAATTTAGTTTAGTTTAGTTTAGAGATACAGCACTGAAACAGGCCCTTCGGCCCACCGAGTCTGTGCCGACCATCAACCACCCATTTATACTAATCCTACACGAATCCCATATCCCTATCACATCCCCACCTGTCCCTATATATTTCCCTACCACCTACCTATACTAGGGGCAATTTATAATGGCCAATTAACCTATCAACCTGCAAGTCTTTGGCATGTGGGAGGAAACCGGAGCACCCGGAGGAAACCCACACAGACACAGGGAGAACTTGCAAACTCCACACAGGCAGTACCCAGAATCGAACCCGGGTCCCTGGAGCTGTGAGGCTGCGGTGCTAACCACTGCGCCACTGTGCCACCCTGGGAATGTACTACAGACCTCCAAATAGTCAGGGAGAGATAGAGGAGCAGATATGTAGGCAAATCTCAGAGAGGTGTAGAAATAATAGGGTAATAATAGTTGGGGATTTCAACTTCCCCAATATTAACTGGGGTAGTCTTAGTGCAAAAGGCTTAAAAGGGGGCGGAATTTGTAAAGTGCACACAGGAGAGCTTTTTGAGCCAACACGTAAAAGTCCTACAAGAGAAGGGGCAGTACTGGACCTAATCCTAGGGAATGAAGCCAGACAAGTGGTAGAAGTGTCAGTGGGGGCGTATTTCGGGGACGGTGACCATAACTCTGTAAGATTTAAGGTAGTTATGGAAAAGGACAAAGATGGACCGGAAATAAAGGTACTGAATTGGGGAAAGGCCGATTTCAATATAATAAAACAGGATCTGGCCAAAGTGGACTGGAAGCAGCTACTTGTAGGAAAGTCTATATCAGACCAGTGGGAGTCATTCAAAAAGGAAATAGTGAGAGTTCAGGGCCAACATGTTCCCATAAAGGTGAAGGGTAGGACCAACAAGTCGAGGGAACTCTGGATGTCAAGGGATATAGAGGATTGGATAAGGAAAAAAAAGGAGGCTTATGGCAGATTCAGGGGGGCTGAAAACAGCAGAGGCCCCAGAGGAGTATAGAAAGTGTGGGGGGGGGGGGGGGTACTTAAAAAAGTAATTAGGGGAGCGAAGAGGGGGCATGTAAAAGCATTGGCGGGCAAGATAAAGGAAAATCCCAAGAGATTTTATAAATATATTAAGGGCAAGAGGATAACCAGGGAAAGAGTAGGGCCCATTAGGGAGCAAAGTGGCAATCTATGTGTGAAGCTGGAGGACGTAGGTGAGGTTTTAAATGATTACTTTTCATCTGTGTTCACCTTGGAGAAGGACTATGTAGAGATTGAACAAATTAGCATTGAAAGAGAGGAGGTATTAGTGGTTTTAGCGGGCTTAAAAGTGGATAAATCCCCAGGTCCAGATGAGATGTATCCCAGGCTGTTATGTGAGGCAAGGGAGGAGATAGCAGGGGCTGTGACACAAATTTATAGATCCTCTCTGGCCACAGGAGAGGTGCCAGAGGACTGGAGGACAGCGAATGTTGTACCATTATTCAAGAAGGGTAGAAGGGATAAACAATGGTAATTACAGGCCAGTGAGTCTAACATCAGTGGTCGGGAAACTATTGGAAAAAATTATGAGGGACAGGATTAATCTCCACTTGGAGAGGCAGGGATTAATCAAGGATAGTCAGCATGGCTTTGTCAGGGGGAGATCATGTCTAACAAACTTGATTGAATTTTTCGAGGAGGTGATTAGATGTGTAGATGAGGGTAAAGCAGTTGATGTAGTTGACATGAACTTCAGTAAGGCTTTTGATAAGGTACCGCATGGGAGATTGGTGAAGAAGCTAACAGCCCATGGAATTCAGGGCCATTTGGCAAACTGGATTCAAAGTTGGCTTAGTGGCAGGAGGTAGAGGGTGATGGTCAAGGGTTGTTTTTGTGATTGAAAGCTCGTGACCAGTGGTGTACCGTAGGGATCGGTGCTGGGACCCTTGCTGTCTGTAGTGTATATTCATGATATAGACATGAATATAGGAGGTATGATCAGTAAGTTTGCAGATGACACGAAAATTGGTGGTGTCGTAAATAGTGAGGAGGAAAGCCTTAGATTACAGGACGATATTGATGGGCTGGTAAGATGGGTAGAGCAGTGGCAAATGGAATTTAATCCTGAGAAGTGTGAGGTGATGCATTTTGGGAGGACTAACAAGGCAAGGGAATATACAATGGGTGGTAGGACCCTAGGTAGTACAGAGGGTCAGAGGGACCTTGGTGTACTTGTCCGTAGATCACTGAAGGCAGCAGCACAGGTAGATAAGGTGGTTAGGAAGGCATACTTGCCTTTATTAGCTGAGGCATAGAATATATGAGCAGGGAGGTTATGATGGAACTGTATAAAATGCTAGTTAGGCCACAGCTGGAGTACTGTGTACAGTTCTGGTCACCACTCTATAGGAAGGATGTGATTCCACTCGAGAGGGTGCAGAGGCGATTCACCAGGATGTTGCCTGGGCTGGAGCATTTCAGCTATGAAGAGAGACTGAAAAGGCTGGGGTTGTTTTCCTTGGAGCAGAGAAGGCTGAGGGGGGACCTGATTGAGGTATCTAAAATTATGAGGGGCCTAGATAGGGTAGATAGGAAGAAACTTTTGCCCTTAGCGGAAGGGGCATAGATTTAAGGTAAGGGGCAGGAGGTTTAGAGGGGATTTGAGGAAAGATTTTTCACCCAGAGGGTGTTTGGAATTTGGCATATTGCCCGAAGTGGTGGTAGAGGCAGGAACCCTCACAATATTTAAGAAGTATTTGGATGAGCACTTGAAACGTCATAGCATACAAGGCTACGGGCCGAGTGCTGGAAAATGGGATTAGAATAGATAGGTGCTTGATGGACGGCACGGACACGATGGGCTGAAGGGCCTGTTTCTGTGCTGTATAACTCTAGGACTCTAGTTTTCCTAGTACTTTTTATCTAGTGATGGCGATTGCTTTAAGTTCCTCCCTCTCTTTTGTCTTTTGATTTCCTGCTATTCTTGGGATGCTTTTTGTGTCTTCTATTGTGAAGACAGATACAAAATATTTGTTCAAAGTCTCTGCTATTTCCTTGTTTCCCATTATTAATTTCCCAATCTCATCCCCTCAGGGACCAATGTTTTCTTTAGCTCCTCTCTTCCTTTATGCATACCTGTAGATGTTTTTACTGTCTGTTTTTACATTTCATGCTGCTTTTCTCTCATACTCTAATTTCTCCTTTTTTTTAGTCATCCTTTGTTGGTTTCTAAAATTTTGCCAATCTTCAGACCTACCACTAATCTTTGCAGCATAGTACACCTTTACTTTCAATTTGATACCATCCTTAACTTCCTTAGTTAGCCACGAATGGCATCCTTCTCATAGAGTCTTTATTTCTCAATGGAATATATCTTTGTTGAGAGTTATGAAATAGCTGCTTAAATGCATGCCACTGCTTCACTATCATCTTACCTTTTAACTTATTTTCCCGGTCCATGTCACATTGGTGCCCGCCAGCTCCCACATGCTGCAACCGCAAGACATCATCTGCCCTGCCATCTTTATTGTGTTTCATTTAACTAATTAAGTTTCAATTCTTCTTTGGTCTCCTTGTCTCGAGAGACAATGGGTAAGCGCCTGGAGGTGGTCAGTGGTGTGTGGAGCAGCGCCTGGAGTGGCTATAAAGGCCAATTCTAGAGTGACAGGCTCTTCCACAGGTGCTGCAGAAAAATTTGTTTGTCGGGGCTGTTACACAGTTGGCTCTCCCCTTACGCCTCTGTCTTTTTTCCTGCCAACTACTAAGTCTCTTCGACTCGCCACACTTTAGCCCCGCCTTTATGGCTGCCCGCCAGCTCTGGCGAACACTGGCAACTGACTCCTACAACTTGTGATCAATGTCATAGGATTTCATGTCGCGTTTGCAGACGTCTTTAAAGCGGAGACATGGACGGCCGGTGGGTCTGATACCAATGGCAAGCTCGCTGTACAATGTGTCTTTGGGGATCCTGCCATCTTCCATGTGGCTCACATGGCCAAGCCATCTCAAGCGCCGCTGACTCAGTAATGTGTATAAGCTGGGGATATTGGCCGCCTCGAGGACTTCTGTGTTGGAGATACGGTCCTGCCACCTGATGCCAAGTATTCTCCGGAGGCAGCGAAGATGGAATGAATTGAGACGTCGCTCTTGGCTGACATACGTTGTCCAGGCCTCGCTGCCATAGAGCAAGGTACTGAGGACACAGGCTTGATACACTCGGACTTTTGTGTTCCGTGTCAGTGCGCCATTTTCCCACACTCTATTGGCCAGTCTGGACATAGCAGTGGAAGCCTTACCCATGCGCTTGTTGATTTCTGCATCTAGGGACAGGTTACTGGTGATAGTTGAGCCTAGGTAGGTGAACTCTTGAACCACTTCCAGAGCGTGGTCGCCAATATTGATGGATGGAGCATTTCTGACGTCCTGCCCCATGATGTTCGTTTTCTTGAGGCTGATGGTTAGGCCAAATTCATTGCAGGCAGCCACAAACCTGTCGATGAGACTCTGCAGGCATTCTTCAGTGTGAGATGTTAAAGCAGCATCGTCAGCAAAGAGGAGTTCCCTGATGAGGACTTTCCGTACTTTGGACTTCGCTCTTAGACGGGCAAGGTTGAATAACCTGCCCCCTGATCTTGTGTGGAGGAAAATTCCTTCTTCAGAGGACTTGAACGCATGTGAAAGCAGCAGGGAGAAGAAAATCCCAAAAAGTGTGGATGCGAGAACACAGCCCTGTTTCACACCACTCAGGATAGGAAAGAGCTCTGATGAGGAGCCACCATGTTGAATTGTGCCTTTCATATTGTCATGGAATGAGGTGATGATACTTAGTAGCTTTGGTGGGCATCCAATCTTTTCTAGTAGTCTGAAGAGACCACGTCTGCTGACGAGGTCAAAGGCTTTGGTGAGATCAATGAAAGCAATGTAGAGGGGCATCTGTTGTTCACGGCATTTCTCCTGTATCTGACGAAGGGAGAACAGCATGTCAACGGTCGATCTCTCTGCACGAAAGCCATACTGTGCCTCAGGGTAGACGCGCTCGGCCAGCTTCTGGAGCCTGTTTAGAGCGACTCGAGCAAAGACCTTCCCCACTATGCTGAGCAGGGAGATTCCACGGTAGTTGTTGCAGTCACCGCGGTCACCTTTGTTTTTATAGAGGGTGATGATGTTGGCATCGCGCATGTCCTGGGGTACTGCTCCCTCGTCCCAGCACAGGCATAGCAGTTCATGCAGTGCTGAGAGTATAGCAGGCTTGGCACTCTTGATGATTTCAGGGGTAATGCTGTCCTTCCCAGGGGCTTTTCCGCTGGCTAGAGAATCAATGGCATCACTGAGTTCCGATTTGGTTGGCTGTATGTCCAGCTCATCCATGATTGGTAGAGGCTGGGCTGCATTGAGGGCAGTCTCAGTGACAACATTCTCCCTGGAGTACAGTTCTAGGTAGTGCTCAACCCAGCGGTCCATTTGTTTGCGTTGGTCAGTGATTATGTCCCCTGATTTAGATTTGAGGGGGGCGATCTTCTTGATGGTTGGCCCAAGAGCTCTCTTAATGCCATCATACATTCCTCTGATGTTTCCGGTGTCTGAGGCCAGCTGAATATGACTGCATAGGTGTTGCCAGTAGTCATTTGCGCAGTGCCTGGCTGTTCTTTGTGCAGTGCTTCTGGCTGCTTTAAGTGCTGCGGATGTTAACTCGCTGGGGGCTTTCTTGTAGTTAAACAGTGCAATGCGCTTAGCGGCTATGACAGGTTCCAGCTCTTCATTATGAGATTGAAACCAGTCTGCATTTCTCTTCGCACTTTTGCCGTAGGTGGTCAAAGCTGACTCATAGATGGCGTCTCTGATGTGGGCCCACTTGGTCTCTGCATCCCCTGTGGGAGTGTTTTGAAGGGCTGTTACAAGTGAATTTAGAGATTTTTGTCACAGCTGTGAGTGAGAAATTCTGCTCGTGTTGATGCGCGGGTGGCCCTTCTGCTTGGAATGATGCAACTTCTTTGGTCTGAGTCTAACCTTGCTGCACACCAGGGAGTGGTCGGTGTCGCAGTCCGCACTGTGGAAGCTGCGTGTAATTTGAACACTGTTTAAGGCGGCTCGCCTTGTGACAATGAGGTTTAGCTGGTGCCAACGACGCGATCTTGGGTGCCTCCATGAAACCTGGTGACAGGGTTTAGTGTGAAAGAATGAGTTGGTGATGCAGAGGGTATGATAGGTACACAACTCAAGCAGTCTCTGCCCATTCTCATTCATCCTTCCAATGCCATAGCGTCCAAGGCAGGAGGGCCATGAGTCATGGTCGGCCCCAACCCTGGCATTAAAGTCCCTCAGCAGGAATAGGTGTTCAGTGTTGGGGATGCTGCTAATGATGTTATCATTATCACTCAACAATTGTATATTAAGTAGTTTAACTAGTTAAGCTATAAATCTAATACAATCCTTATATCACCCCAGTACCAGTTTTAAATACGGCCCCAGTTTAGAGACAAAACAACCTTAAAACTCACCAACCAGTCACTTACCTGTTCACGTAATTAATGTTTCTGGGCTTCAGATCTCAGGTCTCACTGTCTCTGGCTTCCTTTCTTGGATCACTGCTTGTTCTCTAAAAGACCGGAACATCACCTCCTCCCTCACTGCACCGAATTCCCACTCTAACCAAATTCCCGAGCTAGACATTTTGTCTCACAGGACTCAGTCAAGCTGGACTTGATGCTACTTACTGAATGTCTTGAATGGTGTACATGGTCTTTGTAGAGCTGTGATCCATGGTGGTCTCCCTACATTCCAGTCTGAGATATCTGTGCTCCTCCAATTCTGGCCTCTTGCGCTTCCCTCAATTTTAAATGCTCAGTCGTTGCTGGCCCTGCCTTCAGCTGCTGAGGCTCTAAGCTCTGGAATTGTCTCCCTAAACCTCTCCCCTTTCCTCTCTTTTCCTTTAAGATACTCCTGGAACCTGCTATCTCCATATGTTTTATTTGCTACTTTTGTTTGATAACAATCCTATAAAGCACCTTAAGATGTTTTTACTACATTAAAGGTGCTATATAAATACAAGTTGTCTTATTAGTTTTAGGAGCCATTTGAAGATTTCCCCTTGCCTATTTTTCCCTCTCCCTTGCTGCATGGGACCATCCAGAGTTTTGCTAAACTCAAGACTGAGGATCGGCTTTCGTTGCACACCACTCACCACTGCCAACATCAACCCCCACATCCCACCTCCTGCCTCTGTTCCTCCCCACTCCACCTCCTGCCTCTGTTTTGGGCGTCACTGGCGAGGCCAGCATTTGTTGCCTATCTCTAACTGCCCTTGAGAAGGTGGTGGTGAGCTGCCTTCTTGAGCCACTGCAGTCCATCTGGTGCAGGTACTCCCACAGTGCTGTTAGGGACAGAGTTCCAGGATTTTGAGCCAGTGACAGTGAAGGAGCTGCAATATATTTCCAAGTCAGGATGGTGTGCGGCTTGGGGGGGAATGTGCAGATGGTGGTGTTTCCATGCATCTGCTGCCCTTGTTTTTCTAGGTGGAAGAGGTCACAGGTTTGGAAGGTGTTGTCCAAGGAGGTGTGGTGAGTTGCTGCAGTGCATCTTGTAGATGGCACACACTGCTGCCACTGTGCATCAGTGGTGGAGGGAGCGAATGTTTAAGGTTGTGGATGGGGTGCCGATCAAGCGGGCTGCTATGTCTTGGATGGTGTCAAGCTTCCTGAGTGTTGTTGGAGCCGCAGTCATCTAGACAAGTGGAGAGTATTCCATCACACTCCTGACTTGTACCTTGTAGATGGTGCACAGGCTTTGGGGAGTAAGGAGGTGAATTACTTGCCACAGAATTCACAGCCTCTAACCTGCTCTTGTAGCCACAGTATTTATGTGGCTGCTCCAGTTAAGTTTCTGGTAAATGGTAACCCCCAGGATGTTGATAGTGGAGATTCAGCAATGGTAATGCCATTGAATGTCAAAGGGAGCTGCTTAGATTCTCTCCTGTTGGAGGTGGTCATTGCCTGGCACTTGTGTGGCATGAATGTTACTTGCCACCTATCAGCTCAAGCCTGAATGTTGTCCATGTCTTGCTGTATGTGGGCATCTGAGGAGTCGCGAATGGTACTGAACATTGTGCAATCATCAGCGAATATTCCCACTTCTAACCTTATAAGATTATTGATGAAGCAACTGAAGATGGTTGGGCCTAGGACACTAAACTGAGGAACTCATGCAATGATGTCCTGGGGATGAGATGATTGGCTTCCAACAACCACAACCATCTTCCTTTGTGCTAGGTATGACTCCAACCAGTAGAGAGTTTCCCCCCGATTCCCATTGACTTCAATTTGGCTAGGGCTCCTTGATACCACGCTCAGTCAAATGATGCCTTGATATCAAGGGCAATCACCCTTACCTCACCTCTTGAGTTCAGCTCTTTAGTCCATGTTTGGACCAAGGCTGTAATGAGGTCAGGAGCTGAGTGGCCCTGGTGGAACCCAAACTGAGCATCACTGAGCAGTTTATTGCTGTTTAAGTGGCGCTTGATAATATTACAACCAAGGTGGTGGGAGGAGTGCACTGTTAATTCAGTCCCACTTCTCCACAGGTCACAACTTATCATTAAATTTTCCCACATACCAAAACTGTCAATTAGATATTCTATTTGTCCCCAGAATAAAGCACACCAACCAGGTTTCTTTAATAAACAACAAAATTATCCGTTTATTATAAACCATATCTTAACCAATAATCAAGTAAATATATACACAAATTAAAATATTAAAGCTCCTTATTTTTTATCCTATCCCTCACACACATACTTATATTACACAACCAGTTAACTGGGAAAAAAAGTATTTTTGTTTACAGCTGTTACAAAGAAATAGAAGGAAGAAAAAAAGATAACTTAAACTGCAGAGAAGATATGGAAGAAAGTCCTTTGTTTTGGCGAGGTGTCCCAAAGTTGAATAGGTGGCTGCCACTAGGAATCTTTCCAGGTGAAGTTGATGAACAGTCTGTTTGGACAGGCATTCAAAGAAATTCAGCTACAGAAAGCTTCACATAGGTCCTCCATCAGGTGTGCAGCAACAAAGGTTTCAGTTCTCACACATTCGATGCAAAGTTCTGTTAAAGATGCAAGGTTTTCTGCAAACATTCAGGATTTCTCCAAAATACAGGAGGCAACAGTATAACTTCATACAGGGTTAGCTTTTCAAGAGCAGGGATTCTTCAAAGAGAGGTAACAGTGGTCTGGATTCTCTGTCCTACTGGCAGGTCAAGAAGCAAAACTCCAACTGCCTCTTTTAACCAAAACCAGCTGACTTTTTAAACAGTTCAAAATAAAGCCAACATTTTCCAGGCAGGTCTTATGACAAACAGAAATTCTGTCTTGTCAATAAGCAAAAACTCTTAAGTCAAAACACAATCCCCTGCGATGTTTACTTAAAATCATGTGCCTTCCAATAAAAACGTGTTTACTGGCCAACCTTTTGTTGACCTTCCTTTTAAAAAACACCCATAAAGTTCAGCAAACTCCAAATGATTCAACGTCCATGAAATCCTTTTCAGTTTTAAAAAATACAGATTCTCAAGTTTTAACAAAAAATGCAAAGCCATGTAACAATAGCACTGTTGACAACACCTTCCACCACTTTGCTGATGCTTGAGAATAGACTGATGGTGTGGCAATTGGTATTTGTCCTGCTTTTTGTGGACAGGACATACATGGGCAATTTTCCACATTGCCAGGTAGATGCTAGTGTTGTAGCTGGACTGGAACAGCTTGGCTAGGGGCGCAGTTAGTTCTGCAGCACAAGTCTTCAGTGCTACAGCTGGGATATTGTGAAGACCCATATCCTTTCTTGCATCCAGTTGTTTCTTGATATCACGTGGAGTGAATCAAATTGGCTGAAGACTGGCATTGGTGATGCTGGTGTACTCAGGAGGAGGCCGAGATGGATCATCCACTCAGCACTTCTGCTGAAGATGGTCGCAAATGCTTCAGCCTTTTCTGGTTGAAGAAATGTCTCCACATCTCAGTCCTAAATGGCCAGCCCCTGAATCTGAGACTTAGCTCTCTACTCTCCAGCCAGTGGAAACAGGTTTTCAGCATCTACCCTGTCAAGTCCTCTCAAAAAATTATATGTTTGAATGAGATCACCTCTCATTCTTCCAAACTCTAGAGAATAACAGCCCATTCTATTCAATTTCTCCTCATAGGACAGCCCTCTCATCACAGAAATCAAACAAGTGAACCTGCTTTACACCAATCTAAGACAAGTCCATTATTAGTTAATCAATGAAATCATGTGTGATGGATTACTCTCCCCTCACCTAGATGAGTGTGGCTGCAACAACACTCAAGGATCTCAGTATCATCCAGGATAAAGCAGCCCGTTTGATCAGCACCCCCGCTACAACCTTAAACATTCACTCCCTCCACCACCGACGCACAGTTGCAGCAGGGTGTGTACCTTCTACAAGATGCACTGCAGCAACTCACCGAGGCTCCTTAGACAGCACATTCCAAACCCGTGACCTCTACCATCTAGGACAAGAGCAGCAGATGCATGGGAACACCACCACCTGCAAGTTCCCTTCCAAGCCACACACTGTACTGACTTGGAACTATATTGCCATTCCTTCACTGTCACTGGGTCAAAGTCCTGGAACAGCAGTGTGGGTGTACCTAACCCCAAGGACTGCAGTGGTTCCAGAAGGCAGCTCATCACCACCTTCTCAAGGGCAATTAGTGATGGGCAATAAATGCTGGCCTAGCCAGTGACACCCACATTTAGGTTTGGGTTTGGTGAGCTAGTTTTGGGATCAATATTGGGGTCTGTGGTAGTTGGGTCAAGTTTAAGATCATCTTTAGAGATTAGAGATCAGGTCAGGCACAGGTGTTTTGTGGGTGTTTTAAATTCAGGGTCTGAATGTGAGTTTCCTGCCTTTTATTTGATTCAGGCCATTTGGTGACTGGTTTCTAATTCCACAATCTATTGTTTCTCTCTCTCTCCTTTTCCTTTATGGTGGTGTCCAATTCATGTTAGATTCAAGCGCCATTATTTCAAAGGATTGCACCCCATTTTACCTAAAATGTCTGGTGATAGCTTTGTCTTCATTTCCTGTTCTAATGGCACTAAGGTGTTCTGTACATCTAGTTGTTAAAATGTTTCCTGTTTCTTCACTGTTTGCGCTGGATTGCAACTTTTCAAAATGGTTTTTAAGTACTTTATTTATCTGTTGGGTCGTTGTGCAGTATGTTATAATTAGTGGCAGTCTTACTGTTGTCCTATTTTGTGGCTGTGGGTTATTCACTTCCTTCAACAAATTGAACTTGATATGTCTGAGGAATCTTTTTCTATACCCTTGCTGTCTAAGTGTAGTAAAAAGGGTAGTAACTACTTGGTTAAAATCTCCAAGTTTTGTAGATATGCGGTGGAATCACATGAGCTGTGTGTCACTGGGTTACTGGGTTTAGTTTGTAATATCTGATTTAACTCATAGCAATGCAGATATCACACTTGTGTTAAATAACCAACTGGTTTATTTACAACACATTAACTTTAAAGTTCTTACAGCATTTTAGTACATGCCTTGAGAGCAGCCAGTATTCTGTGAAAGCTTCTAGCAGTCTCTTAGTTTCACTTTCAGTCTGCAGCTCCACCCGGAGGCTTAAGCAATCAAGCACAGTGAACACAGATAGTGGACAGACTGATACAATCAAACCCTGATCAATCAAACACTACATTTACCCCCTTTTGACTAAAGACATTATGTTTTAAATTAAAGTATTCTAAACAACAAACATATATACATCATGTTATTTCTTAGTCTTCAACTTGTCTGTTTTCTCTAAGTACAGAAATAGTCTTTGAGATGGGAAGGCCTCTTAGGTCTTCAATTAGATTTATGAATTTGAGGTTGTGAATCTGTTTGATCAGCTTTATGAGGCATATTATCAATATCATTCATAGGAAAAGGAAATGTATTCTCATAACCACTATCCTCAAAATATCCTGGTCTGCTCCCTATCAAACTCTCCTCTGTATCAATTGTCAGCTCCTGAACCTGCTTCATCAACTGTTGAAACATCTGTGGCATGAGCTTGTTCAGGATGCTTCTCATTCCTATGTTTTTTGTACATCAGAATCATCAGAAACATCATCAAGTTTTAATATAGGTTTCCATACATTCTCAGCCTTCTTCAGCTGGATATCATTATTTACAGTTATATTTGTAATAATTTTCCTTGGCTCTTTCCTTTTCCCATGCTGTGACCTCCTTGGTCCAACATTGAGCATGGCTCCTGCTCGCCCACTTTATGGCAGCCTTCCAAAATCTGCAGAAGTTGGTGTGAGTTCTGAGCCCCGCGACAGGATCCGTGAGAGGTCCAAAGGTCTTGCAATTGGTTTGGTCTGGTTAATCTTGTTAAGATCAACATCGCTGATTGCTGGCAATCCATCTGGCTTCTGGGTACTAGCTGCTGTGAACTGGAACCCAAGGAGAAATTCCCGGTCATATCGCTTCTTGCCCTCTGGATTTAGCTACTTCCACTGTTCTTCTTTGAAGCCAAACACCAGGCTGACATCAGGGCTTTCTTTGGTGCTGTTCTTAGTGCTTTCACTTTCAGAAACAGACCCTGAGGCATTCTGTTCAGTTTCTAGCTCCTGACCCTCATTTTCTTCCATGTCTACTTTATCAATTCCATTAATGTGTGCTCCGGTGGGGTCAGCGAGTTTGAATCCAAGCCTATTGAAAGATTTACCCCCATAAGGCTTCGGCCTTTAGCTACATAGAAAGTGAAGCTGTCTCGGGTGACGTTTAGTAGTGTACTGGAACTGTGATCATCCACGAAACTAGAATGATAGTGTCATCATAAATATGAAGAGTGTCTGTTGCAGGGGTGAGAGAGAATTGTGAAAAATACTGATGGCAGCGTTTGTCACTCAAAATAGATACCTTCGCACCAACATCAATAAGAAATGACACTGAGATGCCTGCAATCCCAAATGAGCACTCCTTAAAATGACCTGGTGCTTTACTTTTTGCAATGGAATATTGTACCTCACTCTTAGGAAGAGATTCCCCTATGTGTCGAACTGATGAAGTCTTTTCCTTTGACAACCTCTACACCTTTGCAAAATGGTTCCATTTTAAAGATGAGTTACACTTTTTCCCTCAAGCTGGACATGGTCATAGAGTCATACAGCATAGAAACAGGCCCTTCGGCCCACCGCATCTATGCCGACCATAATGCCTATCTATACTAATCCCACCTGCCTGCATTAATTCCATATCCCTCTATGCCTTGCTCATTCAAGTACCTGTCCAGATGCCTCTCAAATGTTGCTACTGTTCCTGCCTCCACCACATCCTCAGGCTGCTCATTCCAGATACCCACTATTCTTTGTGTGAAAAATTTACCCCTTTGATTCCCTTTAAACCTCCTCCCTCTCACCTTAAATCTATGCCCTCTAGCTTTAGTCACCCCTACCATGGGAAACAGACTCTGGGCTATCTACCCTATCTATGCCTCTCATAATTTTATATACCTCTATCATGTCCCCTCTCAGCCTCCTTCGCTCCAGGGAAAACAGACCCAGCCTATCCAATCTCTCTTTATAACTCAAGCCCTCCAAACCAGTCAACATCCTTGTGAATCTTTTCTGCACCCTCTCTAGCTTAATCACATCTTTCCTGTACTGCGGCGACCAGAACTGTACACAGTACTCCAAATGTGGCCTAACCAACGTTATGTACAACTGTAACATGACATCCCAACTCTTGTACTCAATGCCTTGGCCGACGAAGGCAAGCATGCCATATGCCTTCTTCACCACCCTGTCTACCTGTGTTGACACTTTCAGGGAACTATGTACTTGCACACCAAGGTCTCTGCTCAACACTCCGCAGGGCCCTGCCATTCACTGTATATGTCCTGCCCTGGTTTAACTTCCCAAAATGCATCACTTCACACTTGTCTGTGTTAAATTCCATTTGCCAATCCCTTGCCCACTTTCCCAGTTTATCTATATCCTGTTGTAACCTTAGACAACCTTCTTCACTGTCCACTATACCACCAATTTTGGTGTCATCTGCAAACTTAATAATCATGTCCCCTACATTCACATCCAAGTTATAAATATTAATGACAAACAACAGAGGGCCCAGCACCGATCCCTGTGGCACACCACTGGTCACCGGCCTCCAATCTGAAAAACAACCTCCCACTACCACCCTCTGCCTCCTATCACCAAGCCAATTTTGTATCCAATTTGCTAGCTCACCCTGGATCCCATGTGTTCGAACCTTCTGGACCAGCCTACCATGCAGGACCTTGTCAAAGGCCTTGCTAAAGTTCATGTAGACAACGTCCATTGCCCTACCCTCGTCAATCCTCTTGGTCACCTCCTCGGAAAACTCTATCAAATTCGTGAGACATGATTTCCCACACACAAAGCCATGCTGACTATCCCTAATCAGACCATGCCTTTCCAGATGCACATAAATCCTGTCTCTCAGAATCCCTTCCAATAACTTTCCCACCACTGGTGTAAGGCTCACCGGCCTCCAGTTCCCTGGCTTATCTCTGCTGCCCTTTTTAAATAAAGGCACAACATTAGCTATCCTCCAGTCTTCACCTCACCCGCGGCTAACGATGATACATAATTCTCTGCCAGGGCCCCAGCAATCTCCTCCCTTGCTTCCCATAGCATCCTAGGATACACCTGGTCAGGCCCTGGGGATTTATCCACCTTAATGTCCTTCAAAACCTCCAACATCTCCTCCTTTGTAATGTTGATATGCTCCAGGATATCGGTGTTCCCTTCCTTGAACTCACTAGCTTCCATGACCTTCTCCACGGTAAATACTGACGAGAAATATTCATTTAAGACCTCGCCCATTTCCCGTGGCTCCACACATAGATTGCCACATTGATCCTTAAGGGGAACTACTCTCTCCCTAGCTATTATTTTATTCTTAATATACTTATAGAATCTTTTAGGATTCTCCTTTATCTTATCTGCCAGGGAAATCTCATGGCCCCTTTTTGCCCTCCTAATTTCCTTCTTAAGTGTAGCCCTACATCCCCTATACTCCTCGAGGGACTCGCTCGATCCCAGCTGCCTATACCTGATACATGCCTCCTTCTTTGTCCTGACCAGACTCTCAATATCCCTTGTCAACCAAGGTCCCCTAAACTTGCCAACCTCGCCCTTCCATCTGACAGGAACATGCCAGCCCTGAACTCTTCCTATCTCACTTTTAAAAGCCTCCCCCTTGCCAGACGTCCCTTTACCTGTAAACAGCCTCTCCCATTCAACTTTTGAGAGTTCCTGTCTGATGCCATCGAAATTAGCCTTCCCCCAATTTAGGACTTCAACCTGAGGACCAGTCCTATCCTTTTCCATAACTATGTTGAAGCTAATAGACTTATGGTCACTGGTCCCAAAGTGCTCCCCCACTGACACATCAACCACCTGGCCATCCTCATTTCCTAAGAGGAGGTCGAGTGTAGCCCCTTCTCAAGTAGGGTCATCCACATACTGGTTCAGAAAACTATCCTGGACACACTTAACAAATTCTTCCCCATCTGATCCCTTAGCACTGGCAGTCCCAGTCAATATTAGGGAAGTTAAAATCACCTACTATTACAACCCTATAATTCCTGCACCTGTGATTTCCCTACATATATGCTCCTCCACTTCCCTCTGACTATTCTGGGGGGCCTATAGTATAATCCCATCAAAGTGACCACCCCTTTCTTATTTCTAAGTTCTACCTATATGGCCTCGCTGGGCATTCCCCCCGGGATATCCTCTCTAAGTACTGCCGTGATGTCCTCCCTAATCAATAGTGCAATTCCCCTTCCTCTCTTACCTCCACCTCTGTCACGCCGGAAGCATCGGTACCCCGGAACATTGAGCTGCCAGTCCTGCCCATCCCTTAACCATGTTTCCATAATTGCTATAATATCACAATCCCATGTACCGATCCATGCTCTGAGTTCATCTGCCTTGCCTGTAAGTCTTCTTGCTTTAAAGTAAATGCAGTTTAGCCTACCAGACCTTCCACGCTCCCTGTCCTGCCCCTGCCCAGCCTGCCTACTGGACTTGTAGTCTCAGGCTGTAAATTTATATTGTTGTTGTTGTAGCCGTAGTCTCAAAGGACCATAGGCATTTCTCCCTATTAGAGAGAGACAGTTGGGAATGTATAGCTTGAGGGTCACCATTGTGTATCACATTCTAGTCAACTGAGCTAACTGACCCCCAAATTTATATTGTAGTGGTTCATCAATCAAGTTGGGGGGTTGCCAGAGTGTTTGGGGTTGTCAACCTGATTTGGTCTTTACTCTCTTTCTCTGTGGCAAGGATTGTTGTTTCACCATGATCTCAGGGAATAAATCTGTTGGGCAGCAGTGGCGTAGTGGTATTGTCACTCGACTAATAACCCAGAGACCCAGGGTATTGCTCTGGGAAATGGGTTCAAAATGCACAACAGCAGAAGGTGGAATTTGAATTCAGTTAATAAATCTGGAATTAAAAGCTAGTCTAATGATAGCCATGAAACCATTGTCGATTGTTGTAAAAACCCATCTGGTTCACTAATGTCCTTTAGGGAAGGGAATCTGCTGTCCTTACCGGGTCTGGCCTACATGTGACTAGGGACCCACAGCAACGTGGTTGACTCTTATATGCCCTCTGAAATGGCCTAGCAAGCCACTCAGTTGCATCTATCTGCTGCACAGTCAATAAAAAAGAATGAAACCGGACGGACCACCTGGCATCGACCTCGGTACAGGAAATGACAATGGCAAACCCAGCCTAGTCGACCCTGCAAAGTCCTCCTTACTAACAGCTGGGGGCTTGTATCAAAGTCGGGAGAGCTGTCCCACAAACTGGTCAAGCAACAGCTTGACATAGTCATAGTCACGGAATCATACCTTACAATGTCCCAGAGACTGCAATCACCATCCCCGGGTATGGCCTGTTCCACCGGCAGGACAGACCCACCAGAGGTGGTGGCACAGTGGTATACAGTCGGGAGGGAGTTGCCCTGGGAGTCCTCATCATCGACTCCGGAACCCATGAAGTCTCATGGCATCAGGTCAAACATGGGCAAGGAGGCCTCCTGCTGATTTCCACCTACTGCCCTCCCTCAGCTGTTGAGTCAGTACTCCTCCACGTGGAACACCACTTGGAGGAAGCACAGCGGGTGGCAAGGGTGCAGAATGTAGTCTGGGTGGTGGACTTCAATGTCCATCACCGAGAGTGGCTCCGTAGCACTACTAGTGACCAAGCTGGCCGAGTCCTAAATGACATAGCTGCGAGACTGGGTATGAGGCAGGTGGTGAGGGAGTCAACAAGAGGAAAAACCTACTTGACCTCGTCCTCACCAATCTGCCTGCTGCAGATGTCCATGACAGTATTGGTAGGAGTGACCACTGACCGCACAGTCCTTTGGAGATGAAATCCTGCCTTCACATCGTGTTGTGTGGCACTATCACCGTGCTAAATGGGATAGATTTCAAATAGATCTAGCAATGCAAAGCTGGGCATCCATGAGGCACTGTGGGCCATCAGCAGCAGCAAAATTGTACTCAACCACAATCTTTAACCTCATGGCCCAGCATATTCCCCACTCGACCATTACCATCAAGCCAGTAGACCAAACCTGGTTCAATGAAGAGTGCAGGAGGGCATGCCAGGAGCAGCACCAGGCATACCTCAAAATGAGGTATCAACCTGGTGACACTACAACACAGGACTACATGTGTGTCAAACTGTGTAAGCAGCATGCGATAGACAGAGCTAAGCGATCACATGACCAACGGATCAGATCTAAGCTCTGCAGTCCTGCCACATCCAGCTGTAAATGGCAGTGGACAATTAAACTTACTGGAGGAGGTGGCTCCACAAATATCCCCATCCTCAATGATGGGGGAGCCCAGCACATCGGTGCGAAAGATAAGGCTGAAGTATTTGCAACAATCTTCAGCCAGAAGTGCTGAGTTGATGATCCATCTCGGCCTCCTCCTGAAGTCCCCAGCATTTCAGATGTCAGACTTCATCCAATTCAATTCACTCCGTGTGATATCAAAAACGACTGAAGGCACTGGATACTGCAAAGGCTTTGGGCCCTGACAATATTCTGGCAATAGTACTGAAGACGTGTGCTCCAGAACTTGCCACACCCTAGCCAAGCTGTTCCAGTACAGTTACAACACTGGCATCTACCCTGCAATGTGGAAAATTGTCCTGGTATGTCCTGTACACAAAAAGCAGGACAAATTCAACCCAACCAATAACCGCCCCAGCGGTCTACTCTCAATCATCAGTAAAGTGATGGAAGGTGTCATCAACAATGCCATCAAGCGGCACTTGCTTAGCAATAAGCTGCTCAATGACGCTCAGTTTGGGTTCCACCAGGGCCACTCAGTTCCTGACCTCAATACAGCCTTGGTTCAAACATGGATAAAAGAGCTGAACTCAAGGGGTGAGGTGAGAGTGACTGCCTTTGACATCAAGGCAGCATTAGACCGTGTACGGCATCAAGGAGCCCTAGCAAAACTGAAGTCAATGGGAATCAGGGGGCAAACACTTCGCTGGTTGGAGTCATACCTAGTGCAAAGGAAGATGGTTGTGGTTGTTGGAGGTCAATCATCTGAGCTCCAGGACATCATTGCAGGAGTTCCTCAGGGTAGCGTCCTAGGCCCAACCATGTTCAGCTGCTTCATCAATGACCTTCCTTCAATCATAAGGTCAGACGTGGGGATATTCGCTGATGATTGCACAATGTGTAGCATCATTTATGACTCCTCAGATACGGAAGCAGTCCGTGCAGAAATGCAGCAAGACCTGGACAATATCCAGGCTTGGGCTGATAAGTGGCAAGTAACATTTGCGCCACACAAGTGCCAGGCAATGACCAACTCCAACAAGAGAGAATATAACCATCTCCCCTTGACATTCAATGACATTACCATCTCTGAATCCCCCACTATCAACATCCTAGGGGCTACCATTGACCAGAAACTGAACTGCAGTAGCCATATAAATACCGTGGCCACAAGAGAAGGTCAGAGGCTCGGAGTCCTGAGGCGGGTAACTCACCTCCTGACTCCCCAAAGCCTGTCCACCATCTACAAGGCACAAGTCAGGAGTGTGATGGAATACTCTCCATTTATCTGGACGGGTGCAGCTCCAACAACACTCAAGAAGCTCGACACCATCCAGGACAAAGTATCCTGCTTGATTGGCACCCCATCTACAAACATTCACTCCCTCCACCACCGACACACAGTGGCAGCAGTGTGTACCATCTACAAGATGCAGCAATGCGCCAAGGCTCCTTAGACAACACCTTCCAAACGCGCGACCTCTACCAATTAGAAGGACAACGGCAGCAAATGCATGGGAACACCACCACCTGCAAGTTCCCCTCCAAGTCACACACCGTCCTGACTTGGAACTATATCACCGTTCCTTCACTGTCACTGGATCAAAATCCTGGAACTCCCTTCCTAACAGCGCTGTGGTGTACCTACCTCACATGGACTGCAGCGGTTCAAGAAGGCAGCTCACCACCACCTTCTGAAGGGCAATTAGGGATGGGCAATAAATGCTGGCCTGGTCAGTGACGCCCACATCCCATGAATGAATAAAAAAAAGTTTGTCGATAGTCTGTGGGGATGAGAAAAGTGATCGTTCAGTTGAAGTTAGGGTTGGATGTGTTGGATTATTTGTAATCCAGTCTAGTATAGCCCATGTTGGTGGCCCTCGTAGTACCGGGACCTGTTCAGCTCGGACTCTGGGAATGTAGGCATGGTGTCTAAGTCCAAAATGGTAGATACATTGGAAGTCATACTCTTTGATTTGTGCAACGAGGCAGTCTAGGTCGTTAAATGACTTTGGTCTGTTCCTATCCATGAGACCATTTGAAATATATATTGTTTTGTTTTGTCAACTTTTTTTATTGTGTATTTGCCTTTGAGTTTTTTTTGTTCCAACTGATTGTGTTGGCAATGACTTCTTGCAGTTGATCAATCAATTCATCCTATCCCAGTCACCATACAATTTTTTCAGGCTGGTTTTTTTGTAATCTTCAATTAAAATTTGTCTTGCCTGTTTCGTCCAGCTTTCAGAATCTGAGGCCAATTTTTTCAAGATTTCCCATGATGTGTTTGCAGGTTTTATGAAATATGTTCATTTAGATCGGGAGGAGGATCCAGAAGCAGAGAACATTGATTTAAGGTGATTGACAAAAGAAGCAATGGCAACATGAGGAAAAACCTTTCTCGCACAGTGAGTGGTTAGGATCTGGAATGCACTGCTTTCAAAAGAGAATTGGATAATTATCTGAAGAGAAAAAAGTTGCTACAGGGAAAAGGCGGGTGAGTGGGACTCAGTGAGTTGCTCTCGCAGAGAGCCAGCACAGACATGATGGGCCAAATGGCCTCCTTCTGTGCTGCAACCATTCTATAAATCTATGTTCACCTGTCTTATAATGTCTTTTGGAGGCTGGCTCTGACTCTGTAGCAATAATAGATGATGGATTGTCTGGGTTATTTTATAAATGATCCTAACTGTTATAAGCAAAACTCATCTGGCTAACAGAAATCTGTGTGCACCAGAGTTTAAACTCATATATGTTGGGCAAAGCCTGCATGAAGTCCATACAATGTTGTCCATCCTCTGGGTGTAGACTGTGCAAAAAGAGGTGTTAATGTGGAACTTCCATCAGTAACCCTAACCCTACAACAGAAATGGCTCAAAAGTGGCTTTTTGGTTAACATAAACAGATAAGATAGAGGAGCAGGAGTAGGCCAATCAGCCCCTCGAGCCCGCTCCGCCATCAATAAGATCATGGTGATCTGATCGTGGCCTCAACTCCATTTTCCTGCCTGTCCCCATTAACCCTTGTAGATCAAAATTCTGTCTATCAATAATAGGTGGTGGATTGTCTGGGACATTTTATAAATGATTCTAACTGTTCAATTCTCTATGACGTTTTACAGTTCACTACAGCTTCCTCAGGGAGAATGGAAAGAGATGACTTCAGAACATCCTAGAGGAAAAGACTGACTCCTCCCATCTTATATGTGATTAGTAAAGAATTTTGTCTCCTCTCCCAAGCAGGTCAAACCGCTCTAAGTTAAGGTGCTTTGTTTAGAGATACAGCACTGTCTCATTTGAAAACCTTGCTTTTGCATTCTGCCTCATTTTTAAAAAGCCACCCTGTTTTTTTAATAGTAATACAACACTGCCATCTGGTGATTCTGCACTTTTCTTCAGTTCACACTTTCCATTGGCGTCTGCCTAGGTTTTCTTCTCTTTATCCATCTCCATCTGAGGTTATAGTTGGAGCTCAAGGCATATGTCAATTACTTACAGTAGGGTATATCTAGTTGAAAGAGCAGTGATGCCTAAGATCAAGATAAGGAGCATGGTTAATAGAAGATTAGAGCAAGGGTTTTAGACGAGGATTCAGGCCATTCATAATGGGGGCATTAGGGTTAAGATTGGCGAGTTAGGTTTCATCATAAGGGTTAATGTTCAGGGTAAGTCTTGGGGTTCAAAGTAAAGTCGATGAGTTAGGTTCAAGGTTGGTTAGGTTTTGAGGTTAGAGTCAATGTTTGGGGTTAATGTTGGGATACAGGTTAGGATTTGTGAGTTACATTTAGGGGTAGAGAATTAGTATTAGGAGTTCAGGTTAGGGTATTAAGGGAAGAATATTAGGTTTTGGATATTAGGGATGGATATTCGGGTTAGATTAGTGTTAGATTTAGAATATTGGGGTTAGAGTTAGCATTAGGGTCATTGCATTAAGGGTAGGGTTAGGGTGAGGGTTAGGGTTAAGGTTAAGGTTAGGTTTAGTGTTAGGATTAGTGCTAGGATTTGGGTTAGGGTTAGTGTTAGGATTAGGGTTAAGGTTAGGATGAGGGTTAGAGTGAGGAGAGGCTGAGGGTGAGGGTTTGGGTTAGTGTTACAGTAAGTGATAGTGTTAGGGTTAGCATTAGAGTGAGGGTTACAGTTAGGTTAGTGTTAAACAAAGAACAAAGAACAAAGAAAATTACAGCACAGGAACAGGCCCTTTGGCCCTCCAAGCCTGCGCCGATCCAGATCCTCTATCTAAACATGACGCCGATTTTCTAAGGGTCTGTATCTCTTTACTTCCTGCCCATTCATGTATCTGTCTAGATACATCTAAAAAGACGCTATCGTGCCCGCGTCTACCACCTCCGCTGGCAACGCGTTCCAGGCACCCACCACCCTCTGCGTAAACAACTTTCCACGCATATCCCCCCTAAACTTTTCCCCTTTCACTTTGAACTCGTGACCCCTAGTAATTGAATCCCACACACTGGGAAAAAGCTTCTTGCTATCCACCCTGTCTATACCTCTCATGATTTTGTACACCTCAATCAGGTCCCCCCTCAACCTCCGTCTTTCTAATGAAAATAATCCTAATCTACTCAACCTCTCTTCATAGCTAGCGCCCTCCATACCAGGCAACATCCTGGTGAACCTCCTCTGCACCCTCTCCAAAGCATCCACATCCTTTTGGTAATATGGCGACCAGAACTGTACGCAGTATTCCAAATGTGGCCGAACCAAAGTCCTATACAAATGTAACATGACCTGCCAACTCTTGTACTCAATACCCCGTCCGATGAAGGAAAGCATGCCGTATGCCTTCTTGACCGCTCTATTGACCTGCGTTGCCACCTTCAGGGAACAATGGACCTGAACACCCAAATCTCTCTGTACATCAATTTCCCCCAGGACTTTTCCATTTACTGTATAATTCACTCTTGAATTGGATCTTCCAAAATGCATCACCTCGCATTTGCCCTGATTGAACTCCATCTGCCATTTCTCTGCCCAACTCTCCAGTCTATCCATATTCTGCTGTATTCTCTGACAGTCCCCTTCACTATCTGCTACTCCACCAATCTTAGTGTCGTCTGCAAACTTGCTAATCAGACCACCTATACTTTCCTCCAAATCATTTATGTATATCACAAACAACAGTGGTCCCAGCACGGATCCCTGTGGAACACCACTGGTCACACGTCTCCATTTTGAGAAACTCCCTTCTACTGCTACTCTCTGTCTCCTGTTGCCCAGCCAGTTCTTTATCCATCTAGCTAGTACACCTTGGACCCCATGCGCCTTCACTTTCTCCATCAGCCTACCATGGGGAACCTTATCAAACGCCTTACTGAAGTCCATGTATATGACATCTACAGCCTTTCCCTCATCAATCAACTTTGTCACTTCCTCAAAGAATTCTATTAAGTTGGTAAGACATGACCTTCCCTGCACAAAACCATGTTGCCTATCACTGATAAGCCCATTTTCTTCCAAATGGGAATAGATCCTATCCCTCAGTAACTTCTCCAGCAGCTTCCCTACCACTGACGTCAGGCTCACCGGTCTATAATTACCTGGATTATCCCTGCTACCCTTCTTAAACAAGGGGACAACATTAGCAATTCTCCAGTCCTCCGGGACCTCACCCGTGTTTAAGGATGCTGCAAAGATATCTGTTAAGGCCCCAGCTATTTCCTCTCTCGCTTCCCTCAGTAACCTGGGATAGATCCCATCCGGACCTGGGGACTTGTCCACCTTAATGCCTTTTAGAATACCCAACACTTCCTCCCTCCTTATGCCGACTTGACCGAGAGTGATCAAACATCTGTTCCTAACCTCAACATCCTTCATGTCCCTCTCCTCGGTGAATACCGATGCAAAGTACTCGTTTAGAATCTCACCCATTTTCTCTGACTCCACGCATAACTTTCCTCGTTTGTCCTTGAGTGAGCCAATCCTTTCTCTAGTTACCCTCTTGCTCCTTATATATGAATAAAAGGCTTTGGGATTTTCCTTAACCCTGTTTGCTAAAGATATTTCATGACCCCTTTTAGCCCTCTTAATTCTTCGTTTCAGATTGGTCCTACATTCCCGATATTCTTTCAAAGCTTCGTCTTTCTTCAGCCACCGAGACCTTATGTATGCTTCCTTTTTCCTCTTAGCTCGTCTCACAATTTCACCTGTCATCCATGGTTCCCTAATCTTGCCATTTCTATCCCTCATTTTCACAGGAACATGTCTCTTCTGCATGCTAATCAACCTCTCTTTAAAAGCCTCCCACATATCACATGTGGATTTACCTTCAAACAGCTGCTCCCAATCTACATTCCCCAGCTCCTGCCGAATTTTGGTATAGTTGGCCTTCCCCCAATTTAGCACTCTTCCTTTCGGACCACTCTCGTCTTTGTCCATGAGTATTTTAAAGCTTACGGAATTGTGATCACTATTCCCAAAGTAGTCCCCTACTGAAACTTCAACCACCTGGCCGGGCTCATTCCCCAACACCAGGTCCAGTATGGCTCCTTCCCGAGTTGGACTATTTACATACTGCTCTAGAAAACCCTCCTGGATGCTCCTTACAAATTCTGCTCCATCTAGACCTCTAACACTAAGTGAATCCCAGTCAATGTTGGGAAAATTAAAATCTCCTATCACCACCACCCTGTTGCTCCTAAATCTTTCCATAATCTGTTTACATATTTGTACCTCTATCTCACGCTCGCTGTTGGGAGGCCTGTAGTACAGCCCCAACATTGTTACCGCACCCTTCCTATTTCTGAGCTCTGCCCATATTGCCTCACTGCTCGAGTCCTCCATAGTGCCCTCCCTCAGCACAGCTGTGATATCCTCTTTGACCAGTAATGCAACTCCTCCACCCCTTTTACCTCCCTCTCTATCCCGCCTGAAGCATCGATATCCTGGGATATTTAGTTGCCAATCATGCCCTTCCCTCAACCAAGTCTCAGTAATAGCAATAACATCATACTCCCAGGTACGAATCCAAGCCCTAAGTTCATCTTCCTTACCTACTACACTTCTTGCATGAAAACAAATGCACCTCAGACTACCACTCCCTTTGCGTTCATCATCTGCTCCCTGCCTACTCTTCCCCTTAGTCACGCTGACTTCATTATCTTTTTCCTTACAGGCTTTCGTTACTACCTCCTTACTGTCCACTGACCTCCTCATTTGGTTCCCACCCCCCTGCCACATTAGTTTAAACCCTCCCCAACAGCGTTAGCAAAAGCACTCCCAAGGACATTGGTTCCAGTCTGGCCCAGGTGTAGACCGTCCAATTTGTAATAGACCCACCTCCCCCAGAACCGGTCCCAATGTCCCAAAAATCTGAACCCCTCCTTCCTGCACCATCTCTCAAGCCACGCATTCATCCTGACTATTCTTTCATTTCTACTCTGACTAGCACGTGGCACTGGTAGCAATCCTGAGATTACTACCTCTGAGGTCCTACTTTTTAACTTGGCTCCTAACTCCCTAAATTCTGCTTGTAGGACCTCATCCCATTTTTTACCTATATCATTGGTGCCTATGTGCACAATGACAACTGGCTGTTCACCCTCCCCCTTCAGAATGTTCTGCAGCCGATCTGAGACATCCCTGACCCGTGCACCTGGGAGGCAACATACCATTCGGGAGTCTCGTTTTCGACCACAGAACCGCCTATCTACTCCCCTTACAATCGAATCCCTGATGACTATAGCCCTTCCATTCTTTTTCCCGCCCTTCTGAACAGCAGAGCCAGCCACGGTGCCATGAACCTGGCTACTGCTGCCTTCCCCTGGTGAGCCATCTCCCTCAACAGTATCCAAAATGGTATAATTGTTTTGGGGGGAGATGACCTCAGGGGACACCTGCGCTGCCTTCCTGCTCTTTCTCTGCCTTTTGGTCACCCATTCCCTTTCTCCCTCAGCAATCCTAATCTGCGGTGTGACCAATTCGCTAAACGTGCTATCCACGACCTCCTCAGCATCGCGCATGCTCCAAAGTGAGTCCATCCGCAGCTCCAGAGCCGTCATGCGGTCTAACAAGAGCTGCAGCTGGACACACTTCCTGCACGTGAAGGAGTCAGGGACATCAGCCGTGTCCCTGAGCTCCCACATTGAGCAACAGGAGCATGACATGGGTCTGAGATCTCCTGCCATTTTTAATCTTAAGCTTAACTTAGTTAAATAAAAAAGGAACGAAAAGTTTTTACCAATCACACGATAAAAAAAAAGAGAAATAGAAAAAGCCTTACCTTATCTGCACACCACCGAGTCATTCTTTTTTGGTTAGAGGAGGAGGGCGGGTGGGAGACACTACCCGTGTAGTGTCTCGGGTTCAGAAACGGCCCAAATATATAGGGTTTTACTTACCCAGCAGCCCCCTGGTCTCCGCCGAAAACAAAAGGAAATTAAGTTTACTTTGAAACTGACCTTCCCAGCTGATCACTCGCTCGCACTCTCTGCTCCCGAATAAGCTGCTGTAGGGTATTACATTTAGGCTGTTGTCTTGGTTTTGGCCTTCAGCCAGTTGAGGTTGTGGAGTTTACCACCAGTGCGATAAGTTATTACCGCACCTGGCGGGGAGCCTGTCAGTGGGAAGCTGCTGTATTGCTGCAAGAAAGATTGTAAATAGTGCTGGTGCAATGAAGCACTCCTGTTTGATGCCTGTTTTGACAGGGAAGAGGTTTGTGGTGGAGTCATTGCATCGTATTCACAGAATCACTGAATAATACAGTGCAAAAGAGGCCCTTAGGCCCATCAAGTCTGCACCGATGCATTAAAGACACCTGACCTGTTTACCTAATCCCATTTGCCAGCACTTGGCCTATAGCCTTGAATGTTATGACGTGCCAAGTGCTCATCCAGGTACTTTTTAAAGGATGTGAGGCAACCCGCATCTACCACCCTCCCAAGCAGGGCATTCCAGACCGTCACCAGCCTCTGGGTAAAAAAGTTCTTCCTCAAATCCCCCTTAAACCTCCTGCCCCTCACCTTAAACTTGTGTCCCTTCGTAACTGACCCTTCAACTAAGGGGAACAGCTGCTCCCTCTCCCCTCTGTCCATGACCCTCATAATCTTGTACACCTCGATCAGGTCACCCCTCAGTCTTCTCTGCTCCAGCGAAAACAACCCAAGCCTATCCAACCTTCCGTCACAGCTTAAATGTTCCATCCCAGGCACCATCCTGGTGAATCGCCTCTGCACCCCCTCCAGTGCAATCACATCTTTCCTATAATGTGGCGACCAGAATTGCACACAGTACTCCAGCTGTGGCCTTACCAAAGTTCTGTACAACTCCAACATGACCTCCCTGCTTTTGTAATCTATGCCTCGATTGATAAAGGCAAGTGTCCCATATGCCTTTTTCACCACCCTATTAACCTGCCATTCTGCCTTCAGAGATCTATGGACAAACACGCCAAGGTCCCTTTGTTCCCCGGAACTTCCCAGTGTCAGGCCATTCATTGAATATTTCCGTGTCACATTACTCCTTCCAAAGTGTATCACCTCACACTTTTCAGCGTTAAATTCCATCTGCCACTTTGCTGCCCATTTGACCATCCCGTCTATATCTTCCTGTAACCCAAGACACTCAATCTCACTGTTAACCACTTGGCCAATCTTTGTGTCCTTCCCCGAACTTACTGATCCTACCCCCGACATAGTCATCTATGTCATTTATATAAATGACAGACAATAGGGGACCCAGCACAGATCCCTGTGGTACGCCACTGGACACTGGCTTCCAGTCACTAAAACAGCTGTCTGTCATCACTCTCTGTCTCCTACAGCTAAGCCAATTTCGAATCCACCTTATCAAGTTACCCTGTATCCCATGTGCATTTCCTTTCTTGATAAGTCTCCCATGTGGGAACTGAAATCCATGTAAACTACATCAACTGTACTACCCTCATCTACACACCTGGTCACATGCTCAAAAAATTCGATCAAATTTGTTAGGCATGACCTCCCTCTGACAAAGCCATGCTGATTATTCCTGATCAAATTTTGCCTCTCCAAGTGGAGATAGATTCTCTCCTTCAGAATTTTCTCCAATAGTTTCCCTGCCACTGACGTGAGACTCACTGGTCTATAGTTCCCTGGCTTATCTCTGCAATCTTTCTTAAATAATGGGACAACATTAGCTGTTCTCCAGTCCTCTGGCACCTCCCCCGTGGCCAGTGAGGAATTAAAAATTAGGGTCAGAGCCCCTGCAATCACCATCCTCGCCTCCCACAGCATCCTGGGACACATATCGTCCGGACCTGGAGATTTGTCCACTTTTAAGCCTGCCAAAACCTCCAATACCTTGTCACTCCCTATGACAATTTGCTCAAGAACCTCACAGTCTCTCTCTCTCAAAGTTCCATATCTACATCCTCATTCCCTTGGGTGAAGACAGATGTGAAGTATTCATTCAACACCCTACCAATGTCCTCTGGCTCCACCCACAGATTTCCCCCTTGGTCCCTAATGGGTCCTACTCTTTCCCTGGTTATCCTCTTCCCATTGATATACTTATAGAATATCTTGGGATTTCCCTACTTTTACCAGCCAGAGCTTTCTCATATCCCCTCTTTGCTCTCCTAATTGCTTTCTTAAGCAACCATCCTACACTGGCAAGTTTAAGGAACCTTGGTTGACAAGGGATATTGAGGGTCTGGTCAGGACAAAGAAGGAGGCATATGTCAGGTATAGGCAGCTGAGATCAAGCGAGTCCCTCGAGGAGTATAGGAGATGTAGGACTACGCTTAAGAAGGAAATTAGGAGGGCAAAAAGGGGCCATGAGATTTCCCTGGCAGATAAGATAAAGGAGAATCCTAAAAGATTCTATAAGTATATTAAGAGTAAAAGGGTAGTGAGGGAGAGAGTAGGTCCCCTTAAGGATCAGTGTGGCAATCTATGAGTGGAGCCACAGGAAATGGGCGAGGTCTTAAATGAATATTTCTTGTCCGTATTTACTGTGGAGAAGGTCATGGAAGCTAGTGAGTTCAAGGAAAGGAACACCGATATCCTGGAGCATATCAACATTACAAAGGAGGAGGTGTTGGAGGTTTGGAAGCGCATGAAGGTGGATAAATCCCCAGGGCCTGACCAGGTGTATCCTAGGATGCTATGGGAAGCAAGGGAGGAGATTGCTGGGGCCCTGGCAGAGGTTTTTGTATCATCATTAGCCACGGGTGAGGTACCAGAAGACTGGAGGATAGCTAATGTTGTGCCTTTATTCAACTCTCCTTACTGCAGTAAATGACTCCTTAACTAATATTGCAATGCCCCCTCCTCTTTTACCCCCTCCTCTGTCTCGCCTGAAGATTCTATATCCCAGGATATTGAGCTGCCAATCCTGCCGCTCCCTCAACCTTATCTCCGTGATGGCTACTATATCACAATTCCATGTGTCAATCCTTGCCCTTAACTCATCCGTTTTACCTGTAATACTCCTGGCATTAAAGTAGAGGCTATCCATCCTGGTCTTACTCCCTTGAAATTTACATCCGCTGTATTCCCTCTTACTTGTTTGCTTTCCTGTGTTTAGCTGTGTCCCTATTCTGCTAGGAGTCTGCATCCCCTCCCCCTGCCAAATTAGTTTAAACTCCTCCCAACAGCACTAGCAAACCTGCCAGCAAGGATGTTAGTCCCCCTCTGGTTCAGATGTAGACTGTCCTGCTTGTACAAGTCCCACCTTCCCCAGAAACGGTCCCAGTGGTCCAGGAATCTAAAACCCTCCCTCCTACACCAACTCTTAAGCCACGCATTCATCTGTGCTGGTCCCCTATTTCTATACAAAAACAAGAAATGCTGGATTCACTCAGCAGGTCTGGCAGCATCTGTGGAAAGAGAAGCAGAGTTAACGTTTCGGGTCAGTGACCCTTCTTCGGAACTGACAAATATTAGAAAAGTCACAGATTATAAACAAGTGAGGTGGGGGTTGGGCAAGAGATAACAAAGGAGAAGGTGCAGATTGGACCAGGCCACATAGCTGACCAAAAGGTCACGGAGCAAAGGCAAACAATATGTTAATGGTGTGTTGAAAGACAAAGCATTAGTACAGATTAGGTGTGAATATACTGAATATTGAACATCAGCAAGTGCAAACCTGAAGAAAAACAACCTGAAAAAAACAGTGGGCAAGCAAACTGAACAAACTAAGATGAAATGAAATAAATGCAAAAAAAGATTGTAAAAAATGTAAAAAGGAATGCAAAAAAAAGGAAGAAAAAAATAACTAAAAATGACTAAAAATGAAAGTAAAGTGGGGGGCTGTCATGCTCTGAAATTATTGAACTCAATGTTCAGTCCGGCAGGCTGTAGTGTGCCTAATCGGTAGATGAGATGCTGTTCCTCGAGCTTGCGTTGATGTTCACTGGAACACTGCAGCAATCCCAGGACAGAGATGTGAGCATGAGAGCAGGGGGGAGTGTTGAAATGGCAAGCAACCGGAAGCTCAGGGTCCTGCTTGCGGACTGAGCGGAGATGTTCCGCAAAGCGGTCACCCAGTCTGCGCTTGGTCTCCCCAATGTAGAGGAGACCACACTGTGAGCAGCGAATACAGTATACTACATTGAAAGAAGTACAAGTAAATAGCTGCTTCACCTGAAAGGAGTGTTTGGGGCCTGGGATAGTGAGGAGAGAGGAGGTAAATGGGCAGGTATTACACCTCCTGCGATTGCAAGGGAAGGTGCCCTGGGACGGGGACGAGGTGGTGGGGGTAATGGAGGAGTGGACCAGGGTGTCGCGGAGGGAACGATCCCTTCGGAATGCTGACAGGGGAAGGGAGGGGAAGATGCGACTGGTAGTGGCATCACGCTGGAGGTGGCGAAAATGGCAGAGGATGATCCTTTGGATATGGAGGCTGGTGGGATGAAAAGTGAGGACAAGGGGAACCCTGTCACGGTTCTGGGAGGGAGGGGAAGGGGTGAGGGTAGAGGTGCGGGGAATGGGTCGGACACGGTTGAGGGCCCTGTCAACCACAGTGGGGGGAAATCCTCGGTTGAGGAAAAAGGAGGTCATATCAGAAGCACCGTCATGGAAGGTAGCATCATCAGAGCAGATGCGTCGGAGACGGAGAAACTGGGAGAATGGAATGGAGTCCTTACAGGAGGTAGGGTGTGAAGAAGTGTAGTCGAGGTAGCTGTGGGAGTCAGTGGGCTTATAATGGATATTGGTAGACAACCTATCCCCAGAGATGGAGACAGAGAAGTCGAGGAAGGGAAGGGAAGTGTCAGAGATGGACCATGTAAAGGTGAGAGAAGGGTGGAAATTGGGAGCAAAGTTGATAAAGTTTTCTAGTTCGGGGCAGGAGCAGGAAACGGCACCGATACAGTCATCAATGTACCGGAAAAAGAGTTGGGGGAGGGGGCCTGAGTAGGACTGGAACAAAGAATGCTCGACATATCCCACAATAAGACAGGCATAACTCGGACCCATGCGGGTACCCATAGCGACACCTTTTACTTGAAGGAAATGCATGGAGTTGAAGGAGAAGTTGTTCAATGTGAGAACAAGTTCAGCCAGGCGGAGGAGGGTGTTGGTGGATGGGGACTGGTTGGGCCTCTGTTCCAGGAAGAAGCGGAGAGCCCTCAAACCATCCTGGTGGGGGATGGAGGTGTAGAGCGATTGGACGTCCATAGTGAAGAGGAGGCGGTTGGGACCAGGAAACTGGAAATTGTCAAAATGACGTAGGGCGTCAGAAGAGTCACGGATGTAGGTGGGAAGAGACTGGACCAGCGGAGAAAAGATAGAGTCTAGATAGGAAGAAATAAGTTCAGTTGGGCAGGAGCAGGCTGACACAATGGGTCTGCCGGGACAGTCCCGTTTGTGGATTTTGGGAAGGAGGTAGAAGCGGGCTGTCCGGGGTTGCGGGACTATGAGGTTGGAAGCTGTAGAGGGAAGATCTCCAGAGGAGATGAGGTCAGTGACAGTCCTTTGGACGGTGGCTTGATGTTCGGTGGTGGGGTCATGGTCCAGAGGGAGGTAGGAAGAGGTGTCTGTGAGTTGGCGTTGAGCTTCTGCAAGGTAGAGGTCGGTACGCCATACAACAACAGCACCACCCTTGTCTGCAGGTTTGATGACCATGTCGGGGTTAGACCTGAGAGAACGGAGTGCCTCAAGTTCAGAGGGGGACAGGTTAGAGTGAGTGAAGGGGGCAGAGAAATTGAGACGACCAAAGTCTCGCCGACAGTTTTCAATGAAGAGATCAAGAGCGGGTAAGAGGCCAGGGGGAGGGGTCCAGGTAGAGGGAGAATGCTGGAGGCGGGTGAATGGGTCTGCTGGTCGGGGGGAGGACTCCTGGTCGAAGAAGTGAGCCCGGAGGCGGAGGCGACGGAAGAAGAGCTCAACGTCATGCCGAGCACGAAATTCATTGAGGTGGGGGCGTAAGGGGATAAAACTGAGACCTTTGCTGAGTACAGAACGCTCAGCATCAGAGAGGGGGAGGTCAGAGGGTATAGTGAATACACGGCAAGGGGTCAGATCAGAAGGGGTGGGGTCAGAGGGAAGTGAAGCGGAAGGAGGATCTAGAGGGGCATTAGTCCCCATCAGCTGCCCTATTACTATACTCGCTGGCACGTGACACTGGGAGTAATCCAGAGATTACAACCCAAGAGGTCTTGCTTTTTAGTCTGCTGCCTAACTTCCTGAATTCTTGATGCAAGACCTCATCCCTCTTTCTACCTATGTCATTGGTACCAACATGTACCATGACCTCTGCCTTATCACCCTCCTCCTTCAGGATGCCCTGCAGCTGTTCAGTGACATCCTGGACCCTGGCACCAGGGAGGCAACACATCATCCTGGAGTCACGTTGACGGCCACAGTAGCACCTATCTGTTCGCCTGACTCTAGAATCCCCCATTACTGTTGCTCTTCCTCTCTTTCCCCCTTAATGTGCAGACAGGCTGCTTGTGGTTTCAGAAGCTTGGCTCTGTCCGCACTCCCTGGAGGAACAAGCCTCATCAGCCTCCAAAATGGAACACCGATTTGCAAGCGAGACCCCAGGGGACTCCTGCACTACCTGCCTGTTTCTCTTGGACTGCCTGGTGGTCACCCATTCCCTTCCTTCCTCAAGTCCCTTCAGCTGCGGTGTGACCACCTCTCTATACGTGCTATCCACGATGCTCTCAGACTCGCGGATGCTCCACAGTGTTTCCAGCTGCCGTTCCAGCTCTGAAACCCCAGCTTCCATCTCAACATCTTACATGTGGGAGTCTTTCGAACGTCAGTTGATTAGAATCCAGGACCAGCACATTCCTGTGAGGAAGAAGGATAAGTTTGGCAAGTTTCGGGAACCTTGGATAATGCGGGATATTTTGAGCCAAGTCAAAAAGAAAAAGGAAGCATTCGTAAGGGCTGGAAGGCTAGGAACAGACAAATCCCTTGAGGAATATAAAGACAGTAGGAAGGAACTTAAGCAAGGAGTCAGGAGGGCTAAAAGGGGTCATGAAAAGTCATTGGCAAACGGGATTAAGGAAAATCCCAAGGCTTTTTATATGTATATAAAGAGCAAGAGGGTAACTAGGGAAAGGGTTGGCCCACTCAAGGACAGAGAAGGGAATCTATGTGTGGAGCCAGAGGAAATGGGCGAGGTACTAAATGAGTACTTTGCATCAGTATTCACCAAAGAGAAGGACTTGGTGGATAATGAGCCTAGGGAAGGGAGTGTAGATAGTCTCAGTCATCTCATTATCAAAAAAGAGGAGGTGTTGGGTGTCTTGCAAAGCATTAAAGTAGATAAGTCCCCAGGGCCTGATGGGATCTACTCCAGAATACTGAAGGAGGCAAGGGAAGAATTTGTTGGGACCTTGACAGAAATCTTTGCATCCTCATTGGATCCAGGTGAGGTCCCAGAGGACTGGAGAATAGCCAATGTTGTTCCTTTGTTTAAGAAGGGTAGCAAGGATAATCCAGGAAATTATAGGCCAGTGAGCCTTACATCAGTGGTAGGGAAATTATTAGAGAAGATTCCTCGGGACAGGATTTATTCCCATTTGGAAACAAACAAACTTATTAGCGAGAGGCAGCATGGTTTTGTGAAAGGGAGGTCGTGTCTCACAAATTTGATTGAGTTTTTTGAGGAAGTGACAAAGATGATTGATGAAGGAAGGGCAGTGGATGTTATCTATATGGACTTCAGTAAAGCCTTTGACAAGGTCCCTCATGGCAGACTGGTACAAAAGGTGAAGTCACAATGGATCAGAGGTGAGCTGGCAAGATGGATACAGAACTGGCTCAGTCATCGAAGACAGAGGGTAGCAGTGGAAGGGTGCTTTTCTGAATGGAGGGATGTGACTAGTGGTGTTCCGCAGGGATCAGTGCTTGGACCTTGGCTCTTTGTAGTATATATAAATGATTTGGAGGAAAACATAGCTGGTCTGATTAGTAAGTTTGCGGACGACACAAAGGTTGGTGGAGTTGCGGATAGTGATGAGGATTGTCAGAGGATACAGCAGGATATAGATCGGTTGGAGACTTGGGCGGAGAAATGGCAGATCGAGTTAATCCGGACAAATGTGAGGTAATACATTTTGGAAGATCTAATGCAGGTGGGAAGTATACAGTAAATGGAAGAACCCTTCGGAGTATTGACAGGCAGAGAGATCTGGGCGTACAGGTCCACAGGTCACTGAAAGTGGCAACGCAGGTGGATAAGGTAGTCAAGAAGGCATACGGCATGCTTGCCTTCATCGGTCGGGGCATAGAGTATAAGAATTGGCAAGTCATGCTGCAGCTGTACAGAACTTTAGTTAGGCCACACTTAGAATACTGCGTGCAATTCTGGTCGCCACACTACCAGAAGGACGTGGAGGCTTTGGAGAGGGTACAGATGTACCTTACCAGGATGTTGCCTGGTCTGGAGGGCATTAGCTATGAGGAGAGGTTGGATAAACTCGGATTGTTTTCACTGGAACGACGGAGGTGGAGGGGCAACATGATAGAGGTTTACAAAGTTATGAGCGGCATGGACAGAGTAGATAGTCAGAAGCTTTTTCCCAGGGTGGAAGAGTCAGTTACTAGGGGGCATAGGTTTAAGGTGCGAGGGGCAAAGTTTAGAGGGGATGTGCGAGGCAAGTTCTTTACACAGAGGGTGGTGAGTGCCTGGAACTTGTTTTCGGGGGAGGTGGTGGAAGCAGGTACGATAGGGAAGTTTAAGAGGCATCTTGACAAATACATGAATAGGATGGGAATAGAGGGATACGGACCCCGGAAGTGCAGAAGGTTTTAGTTTAGGCAGTCATCAAGATCGGCGCAGGCTTGGAGGGCCGAATGGCCTGTTCTTGTGCTGTACTATTCTTTGTTCTTTGTTCCAGTATCTGTAGCTGGACACACTTTCTGCACACATGCTGGTCCCCAGGGACTGGAAATGTTCGCGGATTCCCACATGCAGCAAGAGGAGCAAACCACGGCTTTAAGCTCTCCTGACATGACCAAACCCTTTAAATTTAAAACTTTAGAAGCATGTTATAATGAAAAAAAATCAACTAAGTCTTGCTGAAACAATGACTTACAATTCAATCCAGCTTGAAACATGCCCAGCAGGACTTACTCACCAGTCAGCTGTGCTCTTTGGAAACTCTCGGCTCCCCTCACGCTCTTTGAGGACAGGTAGAAAATGAAAGGAGCTCCTCGCTCCCTCCTCACCGAACTCCCTCAGTCACAAAACTCCCACTTTAGCACTCTAATGCAGCCCCAAGTCAGCACTCAAGTATTGTTACTTGCATATTGTCATGTCGGAGATGGATAATGTTTATTTACTTAGCTAGGCATCCATGTCACTGTAGCACCTTCCAAAGGCTAGCTTGATTCACCGTGTCAAAGACATTTGTGAGATCGTAAAAAGCCATGTACAAGGGATATTCTGCTCTCTGCTCTTTTCCTGAAGTTGACATGCTGTGACAATCATGTTGATTGTTCCTCTGGTGGTCCAGAAGCCACATTGGGTTTCTGGAAGGACCTCCTCTGCAATTGCTGAGAGGTGATTCAGAAGTAACCTAGCTAGGATGTTGCCAACAGTTGAGAGCAATGCTATGCCCCTGTGGTTGTTACAGTTTGACTTGACTCCTCTCTTGAAGATTATCATCATGGCATCTCTAAGGTCACTTGGACTTTCTGCTGATGATGATGATGTGGCTGGTAAGCTGGTTTTAGGGTCTGTGTTAGTGTTCCGGTTAGTTGTGTTAAGTTTAAGCTAGTCTGAAGGGGTTAAGGATCTTAGCAGGCAAAGGATTTTTCAGAAATATTTTAACTTTAGCGTCTGAGTGAGATTTTTCCTTCCTTATAATTGATTCAGACCATTTGCTAACTTTATTATAAGGGTTTGAAACGGTGAATCTGAAGGAGAATGTAGAATACCACCCACCTTAATGATATAAGAGATCATGTGGGAGAGGCCAGAGAACAGATGTAGTGTGGCTTTTGAAGGAGTCACACAGGCTGGTGTGAAGTGTATATCATTGTTATGAAATAAATATTAATGTTTAAATACTACAGCTTAAGAATCTCTCTGACTAGACTCAATATGGTGGCAGCATACAGAACCAAACATAAAACATGGTTGACAGTGGTGGGGTGGTGATCAACAGTGGATCGCACACCCAGAAGAAAAAGTTTGAAGCAACTAGCTGAAAAGAGAAAAAAAAAACTACATATCTTAAGAGACTGAGAGAAGCTCCACAGAACGGAAGCATGGCTGCCTGTAAATCAATTCCATTGATCAGGTGAGTTATAGTGCCGATGGTTGAGGAATCATTGTTAAAAAATGGCCTTTGAAGAGCTTAAAGTAACTTTCTGAAGATATCAAGCTAGAGAAAAAAAGGGAGAAAACCAAATCTTTCACTCAGGTTGAATACGAGGGAGAAGAGTGGGAAACCCCTGAAAAGTGCGCAAACTACCAAAAAGTGTGGGAAACCCCTGAGCACAGCAGGGAGACTCCATTAACGCAGCCAAGCCTGAAGAAAAACAAATCACCTGAAGCTCTCGTAGAAAGACAAAAACCTTAGAACAGTCCTTTAAAACAACTAGAAACTCTCAAGCAGCTGTGTCAACTCCATTAGGTAAGCTGACTAAACAAACAATATGAAGTGGTCAAGCAAAGGGGAAAAAACCCTAAAACAGCCTATTAAAAACAGCAGGAGACACTCAAAAGCACCTGCCATGTTCCATTAAAGCAAGCTAGCCTAACAAAAAGTTTCTTAAAGAGGAACACTCTTAAAAAAAACTATAAAATAAAGCAACGTGGATCAAAAATTGGGAATGCCAGAGAGTTTCAAAAGTCAAGAGGACCCAATCAGATTCAAAACTGGGCATTATGGAGAAAAAAGTTTCTCAGATATAGAATTGCACCTAAGTTAGACATCAAGTCTGAAGCACAGCAAGTGAATACACTGTTATATTCAATTGCTGCTATAGCTGATGACATAATTGCAAGACAAGGTCTTAATGAAGCATCTGCCAAATTCAATGAAGTTTTAAAAGCTTGTGATTCCTATTTCAATTTGCAGAGTAATAAGATTTTTGAAAGTGCAAAATTCAACAAAAGGGTCCAGAAACCAAGCGAAACGGTCGATACTTTTATCAACGACCTTTACAGGCTTGCAGAGGGATGTGAGTATGGAAACCTTAAAGATGAATTGATATGAGAGTGTATTGTTGTGGGTGTTGTGGACGATTCCATATCAGACCTTTTACAGTACAAAGAAGACCTCACTCTGGACAAAGCTATTCAACTGCTGAGGCAAGCTGAGGACAGGAAGAACAACAGATCAATCAGTGAGGTGAAGAAAGACCTTGGTTCAGGAAACCTCCTGCAACTGTTCAGTTCCTTTGCCAGAGAGCTGAAAAAGAGGCATCAGGAGAAAAGGTACACTAGGGGTGGAGGGAAGAGTGAAATACGCCATTAAACCCTGCCAGTGATGTGGTGCCAAAAGTGGTGCGAGCAATGTCCTGCCAATAAAGCAGAATGCTCTTATTGCAGATAAATAGGGCATTTCAGTAAGGTGTGCCAAAATAAACTCTCAATGGGTGGTTGATGTTCGGCACAGACTCGGTGGGCCGAAGGGCCTGTTTCAGTGCTGTATCTCTAATTAAAATTAAATACCTCAGGTTATAAAGGACAAGCATTTATGAATACAGAGGTTAATGAAGTTAAACAACCTCCTGCAGCAGACAAACTGAAACACTTTCTTGGGGAGATTAATGATCTGAATCAGGCATTTTGGTTAGCAGACATATATGGCAACGAACATATCACTAATTTTAAACTCAACACCAGAGCATGTGTAACAGTCTTATCAGACAAACAACAGTGGCTCTCCACACACTTTCTGCAACTAAGGGAAACTCAGTTACATGGCCGAGGAAGGGTTGAACTTGAAGTAAAGGGAAGTTACAGGCAACACTTCAGTACAAGGGAAAGCGGATATTAGAAACACTCTATGTCCTAAGAAATCAGGAGTTCTCACTCTTAGGCTTATGTTAGGATGAGACGTGAAGGCTCAGTTAGGGCGCTTGAGAGTTACAAGCTAGCCAGGAAGGATCTAAAGGGAGAGCTAAGAAGAGCAAGGAGAGGACACGAGAAGTCATTGGCGGATAGGATCAGGGAAAACCCTAAGGCTTTCTATAGGTATATCAGGAATAAAAGAATGACTACAGTTAGATTAGGGCCAATCAAGGATAGTAGTGGGAAGTTGTGTGTGGAATCAGAGGAGATAGGGGAAGCGTTAGATGAATATTTTGCGTCAGTATTTACAGTAGAGAAAGAAAATGTTGTCGAGGAGAATACTGAGATTCAGGCTATTAGGCTAGATGGGATTGAGATTCACAAGGAGGAGGTGTTAGCAATTTTGGAAAGTGTGAAAATAGATAAGTCCCCTGGGCCAGATGGGATTTATCCTAGGATTCTCTGGGAAGCCAGGGAGGAGATTGCAGAGCCTTTGTCCTTGATCTTTATGTCGTCATTGTCGACAGGAAGAGTGCCGGAAGACTGGAGGATAGCAAATGTTGTCCCCTTGTTCAAGAAGGGGAGTAGAGACAGCCCTGGTAATTATAGACCTGTGAGCCTTACTTCGGTTGTGGGTAAAATGTTGGAAAAGGTTATAAGAGACAGGATTTATAATCATCTAGAAAAGAATAAGTTCATTAGCGATAGTCAGCACGGTTTTGTGAAAGGTAGGTCGTGCCTCACAAACCTTATTGAGTTTTTCGAGAAGGTGACCAAACAGGTGGATGAGGGTAAAGCAGTGGATGTGGTGTATATGGATTTCAGTAAGGCATTTGATAAGGTTCCCCATGGTAGACTATTGCAGAAAATACGGAGGTATGGGATTGAAGGTGATTTAGAGCTTTGGATCAGAAATTGGCTAGCTGAAAGAAGACAGAGGGTGGTGGTTGATGGCAAATGTTCATCCTGGAGTTTAGTTACTAGTGGTGTACCGCAAGGATCTGTTTTGGGGCCACTGCTGTTTGTCATTTTTATAAATGACCTGGAAGAGGGTGTAGAAGGGTGGGTTAGTAAATTTGCGAATGACACTAAGGTCGGTGGAGTTGTGGATAGTGCCGAAGGATGTTGTAGGGTACAGAGGGACATAGATAGGCTGCAGAGCTGGGCTGAGAGATGGCAAATGGAGTTTAATGCGGAAAAGTGTGAGGTGATTCACTTTGGAAGGAGTAACAGGAATGCAGAGTACTGGGCTAATGGGAAGATTCTTGGTAGTGTAGATGAACAGAGAGATCTTGGTGTCCAGGTACATATATCCCTGAAGGTTGCTACCCAGGTTAATAGGGCTGTTAAGAAGGCATATGGTGTGTTAGCTTTTATTAGTAGGGGGATCGAGTTTCGGAGCCACGAGGTCATGCTGCAGCTGTACAAAACTCTGGTGAGACCGCACCTGGAGTATTGCATGCAGTTCTGGTCACCGCATTATAGGAAGGATGTGGAAGCTTTGGAGAGGGTGCAGAGGAGATTTACTAGGATGTTGCCTGGTATGGAGGGAAGGTCTTACGAGGAAAGGCTGAGGGACTTGAGGTTGTTTTCGTTGGAGAGAAGGAGGAGGAGAGGTGACTTAATAGAGACATATAAGATAATCAGAGGGTTAGATAGGGTGGATAGTGAGAGTCTTTTTCCTCGGATGGTGATGGCAAACACGAGGGGACATAGCTTTAAGTTGAGGGGTGATAGATATAGGACAGATGTCAGAGGTAGTTTCTTTACTCAGAGAGTAGTAGGGGCGTGGAACGCCCTGCCTGCAGCAGTAGTAGACTCGCCAACTTTAAGGGCATTTAAGTGGTCATTGGATAGACATATGGATGAAAATGGAATAGTGTAGGTCAGATGGTTTCACAGGTCGGCGCAACATCGAGGGCCGAAGGGCCTGTACTGCGCTGTAATGTTCTAATTCTAATTAAGTAGAAGAGCTTAGAGTCATAGAGTCATAGAGTTATATAGCACAGAAACAGGCCCTTCGGCCCATCGTGTTTGTGCCGGCCATCAAGCACCTAACTATTCTAATCTCATTTTCCAGCACTTGGCCCATAGCCTTGTATGTTATGGCGTCTCAAGTGCTCATCTAAATACTTCTTAAATGTTGTGAGGGTTTCTGCCTCTACCATCTCTTCAGGCAGTGCATTCAGATTCCAAACACCCTCTGGATGAAAAAAATTTCCTCAAATCCCCACTAAACCTCCTGTTCCTTACCTTAAATCTATGCCCCCTGGTTATTGACCCCTCCACTAAGGGAACACGTTTCTTCCTATATAACCTATCAATGCCCCTCATAATTTTGTATACTTGTATTGACCTTCATCTTATAGAGAAAGTTGAAGAAGTTAAACAACAAGAATCCAGGAGCCAGGACAGAGGGAGAGCCCCCACACCAACCTGAGCACTGTGGAGAGTCTGGACTCTGCCAGAGAGCCTGCCCAATGGAGACAGAACCCACACAACACAGAACAGCCTGCCATGCCACTCAAAGACTACCAGAGCAAGAAAGAGAAATGCCACAAATTCCTGCAGGAGCTCTACACAGACAGAGAACTTGGGATAAAGCAAGTCCAACACATTCATCAGTTGCAGAGACAATGTCCACATCTATGTCCACCAAAATTGCAAGCAAGGTTGACCACAAAAGTCCCAAAGATAAGAGGATAAAAATCTTCTTTGAACACAGAAGATACTTTACCATGGTATTTATTGGTATATGACGAGAAATTGGTGATTCCAGAATCACTCAGAGTAGAATTAGAATTAGAATTAGAATATTACAGCGCAGTACAGACCCTTCGGCCCTCGATGTTGCGCCGATCATCTGACCTACACTATTCCATTTACATCCATATGTCTATCCAATGACCACTTAAATGCCCTTAAAGTTGGCGAGTCTACTACTGTTGCAGGCAGGGCGTTCCACGCCCCTACTACTCTCTGCGTAAAGAAACTACCTCTGACATCTGTCCTATATCTTTCACCCCTCAACTTAAAGCTATGTCCCCTCGTGTTTGCCATCCTCATCCGAGGAAAAAGACTCTCACTATCCACCCTATCTAACCCTCTGATTATCTTGTATGTCTCTATTAAGTCACCTCTCCTCCTCCTTCTCTCTAACGAAAACAACCCCAAGTCCCTCAGCCTTTCCTCGTAAGACCTTCCTTCCATACCAGGCAACATCCTAGTAAATCTCCTCTGCACCCTTTCCAAAGCTTCGACATCCTTCCTATAATGCGGTGACCAGAACTGCACGCAATACTCCAGGTGCGGCCTCACCAGAGTTTTGTACAGCTGCATCATGACCCCGTGGCTCTGAAACTCGATCCCCCTACTAATAAAGGCTAACACACCATATGCCTTCTTAACAGCCCTATTAACCTGGGTAGACATATTGGACAAAATACACCAGGGTCATATGGGCATCACTAAATGTAGAGCATGGGCTCAGGCATTCATAAGGTGGCCAAGAATCGTGTGGGATATTGAATAACTGATTTTGAATTGTGACATATGTGCAGTTCACAGACAGGATCAGAGAGAACCTCTAATTTCGACCCAATTCCCAACTAGATCGTGGGAATGGTTAGCGATGGATTTATTCTTCTTTGATGGGTGATCCTATCTAATTATAGTTGATTACTTCTCAAGATGGATTGAGGTTAAATGGATCTACACAACAACAACTGAAGCAGTCATCAGAGTTTTGCAAGAAGTTTTGACAACACATGGTATATCTGATCTGATAGTATCCAATAAAGGACCACAATTGGTTCATCTAACAAGTTCTCCTAAGTATCCACAATCTAATGGAGAAGCTGAGCAAGCAGTCAGAACATTAAAACTATGCTGAAGAAAAATCAGAATTTCCAATTAGCACTACTGACATACAAAACTGCTTCATTATTGTGTGGATTAGCACCATCAGAACTCTTAATGGGAAGCAAACTTCAAACACAACTTCCAATTCTACCCAAGAAATTACTTCCCGGAGAAATAGAAGGAATCTTATTCCTTTACAGCAAGGGTGTCAATCGGTCATACATTTGGACGAATCAGATGTTGAACCGGAAATTCAGAAATACCAAATGCTACAAACCTCAATGAAGGCCATCCAAGTCCAGACAGACAAGATCAGAGAAAGACTGCCAATCTTCCACATCTGATGACAACAAGATCAGGGAGAGTTGTGAAGCCTCCTCACAGATTGAATCTATGAAGTCAGAGACATGGGAGAGATGGAGTAGTTTGTAAATAAAAATGTGAATGTACGTAAATATATATTCGGATAAAGACTTGGGGGAGATGTATAAGAGTATAAGGGTTTAAAAGGATTAATCTGAGAGAGTGTAAAGAATACCACCCACCATGATGATGTAAGAGGTCATGTGGGAGACACTTGAACAAACAGTGTGCAGCTTGCAAACTGAGTATGGAGATTCGAGTTTGGTGAGTAGGGATTTTAAGTGTTATCTTTATAAAAGTCTGGTCTGCAGTTAGCATTTAACTGGGATTTACCCGCTGGATAAAGTAGGGTTAAGAAAGTACAGTAAGTTTCTTAGTCTTAGGCAGGGATTAACAGGTTGTATTGCAAAGTAGCTAATTAGTTAAGTAGCTGATCAGTCTAATCTGGTTGCTGCAGTTTCAGCTTCAAAAGGTCTAAATGGGTGTGGGTCTGGGTGTGGCCTGCAAATGGTGTGCAGATTGCAAGCTGAGTGTGGAGATTCGAGTTTGGTGAGTGGCGAGTTCAGTGAAGGGGGGAGGAGGTGTTCCATTTTTCTACTTTTTTTTCCTACTTTTTTAACCCTCTAGTATTTGGTTCTTGCTTCAGTGCAGTGGAAGGCGCTGGTTGGTGAGTAGCTGGTAAGCTATTCTGCTGATAATAAACAGTTTGTAAAGTTACGTTTTGGCAGGGCAGCACTGCCGAGTGGACTGTACAGCCTGTGGCATATGGGAAGTCATGGACGCACCAAGTGTCCAAGACAAACACATCTGCAGGAAGTGTCACTGGCTGCAGAAGGTTGAGCTATGGGTTTAGAAACTCGAGTAGTGGCTGGAGTCACTGTTGTGCATCCGCAAGATGGAGGACTATGTGGATAGCATGTTTAGGGAGATAGTCATACCGCAGGTTAGGAGCAGGCAGGCAGATAGGGAATGGATGAGTATCAGGCAATCTAAGAGACCCAGACAGATAGTGCAGGAGGCCCCTGATATGATCTCACTCGCTAATCGGTTTTCCATTTTGGATGGTGAGGGTGATGGTTCCTTGGATGACTGCAGTCAGAGCCAAGTTGGTGGCACCACAGGTGGCTCAGCTGCACAGGAGGGGAGGAAGAAGAGTGGAAGAGCAGTCGTGATAGGGGACTCATTAGTTAGGGGAACTGACAGGCGTTTCTGCAGCAGTAAATGTGACTCCAGGATGGTGTGTTGCCTCCCTGGTGCCAGGGTCAAGGATGTCACTGAGCGGCTGTAGGACATTCTTCCGGGGGAGGGTGAACAGCCAGAGGTCATGGTCCATATTGGTACCAATGACATAGGTAAGAAGTGGAATGAAGTCCTGAAAGAAGATTTTAGGGAGCTAGGAAGGATATTAAGAGCAGGATCTCAAAAGCAGTTATCTCAGGATTACTTCCAGTCCCACGTGCAAGTGAATAGGAGAACTGAGTGATTGAACACGTGGCTGCAGAACTGGTTTAGGAGGGAGGGCATCAGATTTCTGAGACATTGGGACTGGTTCTGGGGCAGGTGGGACCTGTGCAAGATGGATGGGTTGCATCTTAGCAGGACTGGGACGAATATCCTCACAGGCAGATTTGCTAGTACTGTTGGGGAGGGTTTAAACTAAATTGTCAGGGGGGTGGGAACCTAAGAGGGAGCTCAGATTGGAAGGAAGCAAAACTGGTAACTTGTCAGGGGTGTGGGAACCAGGAGCACGTATCAGAGCGGAATACCAAGGTGCACAGAATACTGGGCGAGATAGATAGCAATAGAGTAGGGAATAGGAAGTTATTATGTGGGGTCAGAGTAAGGGAGAAAGTAATAAAGTTTGAATCAGGGTTAATGTGCATGTATGTGAATGCATGGAGTGTGGTTAATATGTCTGGTGAGGTACAGGCGCAGATTGCCATGTGGAAATATGATGCTGTGGCTATAACAGAGACCTGGCTCAAAGAAGGGCAGGACTAGGTGTTAAATATTCCTGGATACAAGGTGTTCAGGAAAGATAAGAAAGGGGGAGGGGTGGCGGTATTGATTAAGGAAAGCATAGCAGTGCTGGAGAAAAAGGATGTCCCAGAGGGGTCGAGGACAGAATCAATTTGGCTAGAGCTAAGGAACAAAAAAGGTGCCGTTACATTGCTCGGTGTTGTCTATAGACCGCCAGCTAGTGGGAAGGATGTGAAGGAACAAATTTGCAAGGAAATTACAGAGAGGTGCAAAGATTATAGGGTAGTAATAATGGGGGACTTTAATTATCCAAACATAGACTGCGATAATAGTAGTGTAAAGGGCAGTGAGGGACAAGAGTTCCTAGAGTGTGTTCAGGAAAATTCTCTACAATGGTATGTTACGAGTCCAATGAGAATGGAGGCACTGCTAGACCTGGTTCTTGGGAATGAGGTGGGCCAAGTGCATCAAGTATCAGTAGGAGAGCATTTAGAGGATAGTGATCATTGTATCATAAGGTTTAGGCTGACTATGGAAAAGGACAAAGAGCAACCCAGGATAAGAATAGTTAACTGGGGAAAGGATAACTTCAATGGGGTAAGAATGGAGCTGGGGTGAATAAATTGGAGTCAAAAGCTGGCAGGAAAACCAGCAGATGAACAATGGGCTACCTTCAAAGAAGAAATAGTTCGGGCACAGTCAAGGTATGTTCCCTCAAAGGGAAAAATTAGGGCAAAGAAATCCAGAGCTCCCTGGATGACAAAAGAGGTAGAAATTAAGATAAAGAAGATAAAAAGTGTGCTTATGACAGATGTCAGGTACAAAATACTATTGAGAATCAGGTTGAATATAGAAGGTCCAGAGGGGAAGTGAAAAAGCAAATAAGAAAAACAAAGAGAGCATGAAAAGAGACTGGCAGACAGCATTAAAAGAAATCCCAAGGTTTTCTATAGGCATATAAATAGTAAAAAGGTGGTAAAAGGAGGAGAGGGACCAATTAGGTACCAGAAAGGGGATTTACAGATGGAGGTAGAGGGCATAGCTGAGGTATTAAATGAATACTTTGCATCTGTCTTTACCAAGGAAGAATGTTGAAAGAGGAGGAAAGTCAGACACTAGAGCGGTTTAAAATTGACAAAGAGGAAGTATTAGATAGGCTGTCTGTACTTAAAGTGGATAAAGCACCAGGACCAGATGAGATGCATCCAAGGATACTGAGGGAAGTGAGGGTGGAAACTGCAGAGGCACTGGCCATAATTTTTCAGTCTTCCTTACACTCAGGGGTGGTGCCAGAGGACTGGAGAATTGCAAACGTTACACCCTTGTTCAAAAAAGGGTGTAAAGATAAGCCCAGCAACTTACAGGCCAGTCAGTTTAATTTTGGTGGTGGGAAAACTTCTAGAAAAAATAATTTGGGACAGAATCAATAGTCACATGGACAAATACGAGTTAATTAAGGAAAGCCAGCATGGATTTCTTTAGGGAAAATCATGTTTAACTAACTTGCTGGAGTTTTTTGAGGAAGTAACAAAGAGGGTTGATGAGGACAATGCTGTTGATGTTTTGTACATGGACTTTCAAAAGGTGTTTGATAAGGTGTCATACAACAGACTTGTGAGCAAACTTGTAGCTCATAGAATAAAAGGGATGGTAGCAACATGGAAACGAAATTGGCTGAGTGACAGGAAACAAAGAGTAGAAGTTGATGGATGTTTTTCGGGCTGGAGGAAGGTTTGTAGTGGAGTTCCTCAGGGATCAGTGTTGGGACCCTTGTTTTTCTGATATATATTATTAACTTAGACCTTGGTGTACAGGGCACAATTTAAAAGTTTGCAGATGATAGGAAAGTTGAAAGCATTGTGAACTGTGAGGAGGATAGTGAAGAACTGCAAAAGGACATAGACAAGTTGGTGGAATGGTCAGACAGGTGGCAGATGAAGCTCAATGCAGAGAAATGTGAAATGATTCATTTTGGTAGGAAGAACATGGAGAGGCAATATAAAATAGAGGATACATTTCTAAGGGGGTGCGGGAGCAGAGGGACCTAGGTGTATATGTGCATAAGTCATTGAAGGTGCAGGACAGGTTGAGAGAGTAGTTAAAAGAGCATACAGTATCCTGGGCTTTATTAATAAGATCAAAGAACAAAGAACAGTACAGCACAGGAACAGGCCATTCGGCCCTCCAAGCCTGCGCTGATCTTGATGCCTGCCTAAACTAAAACCTTCTGCACTTCCGGGGTCCGTATCCCTCTATTCCCATCCTATTCATGTATTTGTCAAGATGCCTCTTAAACGTCGCTATCGTACCTGCTTCCACCACCTCCCCCGGCAGCAAGTTCCAGGCACTCACCACTCTCTGTGTAAAGAACTTGCCCCGCACATCCCCTCTAAACTTTGCCCCTCTCACCTTAAACCTATGTCCCCTAGTAACTGACTCTTCCACCCTGGGAAAAAGCTTCTGACTATCCACTCTGTCCATGCCTCTCATAACTTTGTAAACCTCTATCATGTCGCCCCTCCACCTCCGTCGTTCCAGTGAAAACAATCCGAGTTTATCCAACCTCTCCTCATAGCTAATGCCCTCCAGACCAGGCAACATCCTGGTAAACCTCTTCTGTACCCTCTCCAAAGCCTCCACATCCTTCTGGTAGTGTTGTGACCAGAATTGCACGCAATATTCTAAGTGTGGCCTAACTAAGTTTCTGTACAGCTGCAGCATGACTCGCCAATTTTTATACTCTATGCCCCGACCGATGAAGGCAAGCATGCCGTATGCCTTCTTGACTACCTTATCCACCTGCATTGCCACTTTCAGTGACCTTTGGACCTGTACACCCAGATCTCTCTGCCTGTCAATACTCCGAAGGGTTCTGCCATTTACTGTATACCTGCCACCAGCATTAGACCTTCCAAAATCCATTACCTCACATTTGTCCGGATTAAACTCCATCTACCATTTCCCCGCCCAAGTCTCCAACCGATCTATATCCTGCTGTATCCTCTGACAATCCTCATCACTGTCCGCAACTCCATCAACCTTTGTGTCGTTCGCAAACTTACTAATCAGACCAGCGACATTTTCCTCCAAATCATTTATATATACTACAAAGAGCATAGAGTACAAGATCAAGGAAGTTATGTTGAACTTGTACAAGACACCAGTTCGGCCTCAGCTGGAGTATTGTGTCCAGTTCTGGGTGCCGCACTATAGGAAAGACGTGAGGGCATTGGAGGGAGTACAGAAAAGATTCACGAGAATGGTTCCAGAGATGAGGAATTTCAGTTATGAAGATAGATTGGAGAAGTTAGGACTGTTTTCCTTGGAGAAGAGAAGGCTGAGAGGTGATTTGATAGAGGTATTCAAAATCATGATGGGTCAGGACAGAGTAGATAGAGAGAAACTGTTCCCACTGGTGAATGGATCGGGAATGAGAGGGCACAGATGTAAAGTATTTGGTAAGAGAAGCAAGAGTGACATGAGGAAAAACTTTTTGATACAGCGAGTGGTTAAGGTCTGGAATGCACTGCCTGAGAACGTGGTGGAGGCAGGTTCAATTGAAGCATTCAAAAGGGAATTAGAATGTTATATGAAAAGACTTACCTGAAGACAAAAGCGGCGGTGGCTGGCGGAAGCTAATCCGCAGTGGGAGTTGTAAAAGAGAGCGCAGGGCTCGAGGGCCTCACTTACCTGAAGACAGAAGCGGCAGTGGCTGGCGGACTTGCTCTCCCTCTCAGCGTGTGCTGAGACTCGAAGAGAAAACTGACTGTGACATCGCAGGAAATCTGTAAGGTGATTGGTTGGGTGAGTAGCAGCTGTTAATGCATTTAAATAGCTTAAAAATAAGGGGAAATTTTTTTTGTTGAGAAAAACCTCTGGTGATAAGCTGAGTACTACTAAAGTGCTTTTTTTTAAATTCAGTGTAACTTATGAAGGACTTTAGATTGCAGTGGGAAGAACAAGGCCCCTAGTGTAATTAGTATTTTTTAATTTAAGGAGTAACTAATTAATCTAAGGGTAAATCATGACAGGAGAGCTCAGCCCCGTGATATGCTCTTCCTGTGCTATGTCGGAAATCAGGGAGGCTTCCAGTGTCCCTGACGACCATGTGTGCAGGAAGTGTATCCATCTGCAGCTACTGGCTACCCGCTTTATGGAGCTGGAGCTGCGGGTGGATTCACTGTGGAGCATCCGCAATGGGTGACCACCAGACGGACTAGTAGGCAAAGGCAGGTAGTGCAGGAGTCCCCTGTGACCATTCCCCTCTCAACAGATATACCGCTTTGGATACTGTTGGGGGGGGATGACCTCCCAGGGGAAAGTAGCAACAGCCAAGGTTGTGGCACCACGGAGGGCTCTGCTGCACAGCAGGGGAGGAAAAGGGGTGGAAGAGCTATAGTGATAGGGGATTCTATCATAAGTGGTGCAGATAGACATTTCTGTGGCCGCAAACGAGACTCCAGGATGGTATGTTGCCTCCCTGGTGCTAGGGTCAAGGATGTCTCGGAGCCGCTGCAGGACATTCTAAAGGGTGAACAGTCAGAGGTCCTGGTACACATTGGTACCAACGACATAGGTAGAAAGAGGGATGAGGTCCTGCAGCAAGAATTTAGGGAGCTAGGTAACAGATTAAAAAGCAGGACCTCAAAGGTTGTAATCTCTGGATTACTCCCTGTGCCACGTGCTAGTGAGTATATGAATAGGAGGACAGAGCAGTTGAATGTGTGGCTGAGGAGATAGTGCAGGAAGGAGGGCTTTAGGTTCCTGGATCACTGGGTCTGTTTCTGGCAAAGGTAGGACCTGTTGGACAGGTTGCACCTGAACTGGAACTGGACCAACATCCTTGCTGGGAGGTTTGCTAGTGCTGTTGTGGGGGAGGGGGTTAAACTAATTTGGCAGGGGGGTGGGATACAGAGTGGAGGTACAGTAGTGGGTGAGGCACAGCCAAATATAGAAGAGAAACTGAGTCAGTCTGGAAGGCAGAGCAAATATAGACCTGTTAAGGCACAAGTGAAAAATGCAAGGCTGAATTGCATATACTTTAACGCAAGGAGTCTTACTAATAAGGCAGATTAATTGAGGGCGATGATTAGCACATGGGAATATGATATTATTGCTATCACAGAGGCATGGCTGAGGGAGGGGCAGGACTGGCAACTCAATATTCCAGGGTATAGAATCTACAGGCGTGATAGGGGAGGGGGTAAAAGAGGAGGTGGTATTGCACTGTTCATCAAGGAGTCAATTACTGCAGTAAGGAGGGATGATATCTTAGAAGGTTCCTCAAATGAGGCCATATGGATAGAACTTAAAAACAAAAGGGGGGCAATCACTTGGCTGGGTGTGTACTACAGGCCGCCAAACAGTCAGGGAGAAATAGAGGAACAGATATGTAGGCAAGTCTCAGAGAGGTGTAAAAATAATAGGGTAATAAATGTTGGGGATTTCAACTTACCTAATATCAACTGGGATAGTCTTAGTACAAAAGGCTTAAAGGGGGAAGAATTCTTAAAATGCATACAGGAGAGCTTTTTGAGCCAGTACGTAGAAAGTCCTACAAGAGAAGGGGCAGTACTGGACCTAATCCTAGGGAATGAAGCCAGACAAGTGGTAGAAGTATCAGTGGGAGAGCATTTCGGGGATAGTGACCATAACTCTGTAAGATTTAAGGTAGTTATGGAAAAGGACAAAGACGGCCAGAAACAAAGATACTGAATTGGGGGAAGGCCGATTTCAATATGATAAAACAGAATCTGGCCAAAGTGGACTGGGAGCAGCAACTTGTAGGAAAGTCTACATCAGACCAGTGGGAGTCATTCAAAGAGGAAATAGTAAGAGTTCAGAGCCAACGTGTACCCGTTAATGTGAAGGGTACGACCAACAAGTCCAGGGAACCCTGGATGTCAAGGGATATAGAGTATTGGATCAGGGAAAAAAAGGAGGCTTATGGCAGATTCAGAGTGCTGAAAACAGCAGAGGCATTAGAGGAGTATAGAAAGTGTAGAGGGGGGGGCTTCAAAAAGTAATTAGGAGAGCGAAAAGGGGACATGAAAAAACACTGGCGGTCAATGTAAAGTAAAATCCCAAGGCGTTTTATAAGTATATTAAGGGCAAGAGGATAACCAGGGAAAGAGTAGGGCCCATTAGGGACCAAAGTGACAATCTGCGTTTGGAGCTGGAGGACATAGGTGAGGTTTTAAATGATTACTTTTCATCTGTGTTCACTATGGAGAATGACGATGTAGGTGTAGTGATCAGGGAGGGGGATTGCGATATACTTGAACATATTAACATTGAAAGGGAGGAAGTATTAGATGCTTTAGCGGGCTTAAAAGTGGATAAATCCCCAGGCCCATATGAGATGTATCCCAGGCTGTTGTGTGAGGCAAGGGAGGAGATAGCAGGGGGACTGACACAAATTTTCAGATCCTCTCTGTCCATGGGAGGTGACAGAGGGCCAGAGGACAGCGAATGTGGCACCATTATTCAAGAAGGGTAGCAGGGATAAACCAGGTAATTACAGGCCGGCGAGTCTAACGTCAGTGGTTGGGAAACTATTGGACAAAGTTCTGAGGGACAGGATTAATCTCCACTTGGAGAGGCCAGGAATAATCAGTGATAGTCAGCACGGCTTTGTCAGAGGGAGATCACGTCTAACTAATCTTGTTGAATTTTCTGAGGAGGTGACTAGAAGTGTAGATGAGGGTAAAGCAGTTGATGTAGTCTACATGGACTTCAGTAAGGCTTTTGATAAGGTTCATCATGGGTGATTGGTTAAGAAGGTAAGAGCCCATGGGATACAGTGCAATTTGGCAAATTGGATCCAAAATTGGCTTGGTGGCAGGAAACAGAGGGTAATGGTCAAGGGTTGTTTTTGCGAGTGGAAGCCTGTGACCAGTGGTGTACCACAGGGATCGGTGCTGGGACCCTTGCTGTTTGTAGTGTACATTAATGATTTCGACATGAATATAGAAGGTATGATAAGTAAGTTTGCAGATGACATGAAAATTGGTGGTATCCTAAATAGTGAGGAGGAAAGCCTTAGATTACAGACGATATAGATGGGCTGGTAAGATGGGCGGAGCAGTGGCAAATGGAATTTAATCCTGAGAAGTGTGAGGTGATGCATTTTGGGAGGACTAACAAGGCAAGGGAATATACAATGGATGGTAGGACCATATGAAGTACAGAAGGTCAGAGGGACCTTGGTGTACTTGTCCATAGATCACTGAAGGCAGCAGCCCAGGTAGATAAGGTGGTTAGGAAGGCATATGGGATACTTGCCTTTATTAGCCGAGGCATAGAATATAAGAGCAGGGAGGTTATGATGGAGCTGTATAAAACGCTAGTTAGGCCACAGCTGGAGTACTGTGTACAGTTCTGGTTACTGCACTATAGGAAGGATGTGACTGTACTGGAGAGGGTGCAGAGGAGATTCACCAGGATGTTACCTGGGCTGGAGCATTTCAGCTATGAAGAGAGACTGAAAAGACTATGGTTGTTTTCCTTAGAACAGAGAAGGATGAGGGGGGATATGATTGAGGTATACAAAATTATGAGGAGCATTGATAGGTTAGATAGGAAGAGACTTTTTCCCTTAGCGGAGGGGTCAATAACCAGGGGGCATAGACTTAAGGTAAGGGGCAGGAGGTTTAGAGGGGATTTGAGGAAAATAAATTTCGCCCACAGGGTGGTTGGAATCTGGAACGCACTGCCTGAAGTGGTGGTAGAGGAAGTATTTAGATGAGCACTTGAAACGCCATAGCATACAAAGCTACGGGCCAAGTGCTGAAAAATGGGACTAGAATAGTTAGGTGCTTGATGGCCGGCACAGACACGATGGGCTGAAGAGCCTGTTTCTGTGCTGTATGACTCTATGACTCTATGAAAAGGAAGAATGGAAGAGTTACGGGGAGAAGGCGGGGGAATGGAACTGAGTGAATTGCTCTTTCGGAGAGCTGGTGTGGACATGTTGGGCTGAGCAGCCTCCTTCTGCACTGAAACAATTCTGTGATTCTGTGACTATACTACAATGGATTGAGAATTGCTTAACAGACAGAAAGCAGAGAGTTGGAATAAATGGGTCATTCTCAGGATAGCAGGCTGTTACTAGTGGGGTACCGCAAGGATCAGTGCTTGGGCCACAGCTGTTTACAATCTATATAAATGATTTGGACATAGGGACCAATTGTAATATTTCTACATACAAACATACCAATTAGGAGCACAAGTAGGCTGTTCAGCCATTCAATAAGATCATGGCTGATCTGTTTGTGTTTCAACTTCCACACTCCCATCTATCCCGATAACCTTTGATTGACTTGCCTAACAAGAATCTATCTACCTCTGCCTTAAAATTATTCAATGACCCCGCTCCACCACTTGTTGAGGCAGACAGTTCCAAAGACACACAACCCTCTGAGAGAAAAAAATTCTCCTCATCTCTGTCCTAAAAGGGCAACCCATGATTTTAAAACAGTGTGCCCTAGTTCTGGACTCCCCCCACAAGAGGAAATATCTTTTCCACATCCACCTTGTCAAGACCTATATGAAATCCTAATCAAGACTGCTATTGTCAATCTGATTTTTCCAGTTTATATGCAGATTAAAATCACCCATGATTATTGCCGTCCCTTTATCACAAGCACCCAATATTTCTTCTTGTATACTTCGTCCTACATTATCGTTACTGTTAGGGGGCCTGTAGACCACTCCCACTAGTGACTTTTTTCCCCTACTATTCCTCATCTCCACCCAAACTGATTCGACATCTTGATCTTTTGAACTAAGGTCATCTCTAACAATTGTACCAATGCCATCCTTAATTAACAGTGCTATCCCTCCACCTTTACCTAGCTTCTTATTCTTCTTGAATGTCATATACCCCTCAATATTCAGGACCCAATCCTTGTCATCCTGCAGCCACGTCTCCGTACTGGCTATCAGATCATATTTATTTACTTCAATGTGCACTATCAGTTCGTCTACTTTGTTATGAACGCTACATGTATTTGGATACAGAGCCTTTAGTTTTGTCCTTTTGTTATCTTTGTAACATCTAGTCTTGACTGTTGGTGTGTTCTTAGGTTTTTTTTTTCTCTGTCCTTTCCTGCCATTCTCTGACCTTCATTTCCCATATTACTATTCTGCTCTCCTACCTTGATTATACCCCTTGGTTTGTTACATCTACCCAAGCTTGATCCATCATCCCCCCCTTGTTTAGTTTAAAGCCTGCATTAATGGGTGGCACAGTGGCGCGGTGGTTAGCACCGCAGCCTCACAGCTCCAGCGACCCGGGTTCAATTCTGGGTACTGCCTGTGTGGAATTTGCAAGTTCTCCCTGTGTCTGCGTGGGTTTTCGCCGGGTACTCCGGTTTCCTCCCATCACCAAAAGACTTGCAGGTTGATAGATAAATTGGCCATTATAAATTGCCCCTAGTTTTGGTAGGTGGTAGGGGAATATAGGGACAGGTGGGGATGTGGTAGGAATATGGGATTAGTGTAGGATTAGTATAAATGGGTGGTTGATGGTCGGCACAGACTCGGTGGACCGAAGGGCCTGTTTCAGTGCTGCATCTCTAAATAAAAATAAAAAAATAAATTCCCTAGTTATACAGTTTGCTAGAACACTGGCCCCAGCACGGTTCAGATGCAGACCGTCCCAACGGTACAGCCCGCACTTTCCCCAGTACTGGTGCCAGTGCCCCACAAACTGAAACCCAGTTCTCCAACACCAGTCTTTGAGCCACATATTCATTTCACTAATCTTATGTGCCCTCTGCCAATTTCTAATAATAATCCAGAGATTATTACCCTTGAGGTTCTGCTCTTTAATTTGGTGCCTAGCTCCTCATACTGTCTAAGTAGAACCTCTTTCCTAGTCCTACCCATGTTGTTGGTACCTATATGGACCATGACTACTGGATCCTCCCTCTCCAAGTTCCTGTCCAGTCCTGAGCAGATGTCCTGAACCCTAGCACTGGGTAGGCAACACAGCCTTCTGGACTCATGCTCTTGGCTGCACAGAACAGTGTCAATCCCTCTCACTATACTATTCCTTACTACCACTACATTCCTTTTTGCTCCCCACTTGAATGGCTTCCTGTACCACAGTGCCATGGCCAGTCTGCTCGTCCACCTTGAAGACCTTGCTTTCCTCCACACAGGTTGTGAGCACCTCAAACTCGTTTAACAATTGCAAAGTCTGAGACTCCTTCACTACTGTCTGCTCAGTCCCTTTACCTGCCTCACTCATAGTCACATCCTCCTGCCCCTCACTGCTGACCAAAACAGATGACCATGTTCTAAGAGGTGTGACCATCATCCAGAACAAAGTGTCCAGGTATTTCTCCCTCTCCCTTATGCTGCGCAGTGTTTGCAGTTCAGCTTCCAGATCAAAAATCACGATCCAGAATTCCTCTAGCTTCTTACACTTTCTACAGACGTGTTTGTCCAAGATCGCCTCTGAAATGGCCTCGCAAGCCACTCAGTTCAAGGGCAATTAGGGATGGACAACAAAGGCTAGCCTGGCCATCAATGCAACATCCCATGAATTAATAAAGATGAAGTGCCAAATCTAGAGCCCTCTGGTTATCTAGAAGTTTACAGGGTAAGTTAAAGCAGAAAAAGAAAGCTTCTGATGATCACAAAAACTTAATACTTTAGAATGCCTAGCAGAGTATAGAAAGCGCAGGGGTGAAGTTAAAAATCGAAATTAGAAAAGCAAAGAGAGGACATGAAAAATCATTGGCAGGTAAAATCAAGGAAAATCCAAAGATGTTTTATCAGTACATTAAGAGCAAGAGAATAACTAAGGAAAGGGTAGGGCCTATCAGAGATGTACAAGGGAACTTATGCGTGGATGCAGAAGATGGGGTAGGGTTCTCAATAAGTTTTTTGTCTCTGTCTTCACAAAGGAGAGGGATGATGCAGACATTGTAGTAAAAGGAGGAGTGTGAAATATTAGATATGATAAGCATAATGAGAGAGTAAGTACTAGAGCGTCTGACATCGTTGAAAGTGAATAAATTGCCAGGGCCAGATGGATTGCATCCCAGGTTGTTAAAGGATGCCAGGGAGGTAATAATGCCAGAGGATTGGAGGTCTGTGGACGTTATACCATTGTTTAAAAAGGGTGTGATGGAGAGGCCAAGTAATTACAGGCTGGTCAGTCTGACCATGGTGATGGGTAAATTGTTAGAATATATTCTGAGAGACAGGATAAACTGCCACTTAGAAAGGCATGGATAATCAGGGATAGCCAGCATGGATTTGTTAAGGGAAGGTCATGTCTTAATAACTTGATTGAGTTTTTTGAGAAAGTGACGAGGAGGATTGATGAGGGTAGTGCAGTGCATGTGTTCTACATGGATTTTAGTATGGCATTTGACAAGGTCCCGCATGTCAGACTGGTCAGTAAAATGAAAACCCATGGGATACAGGGAAATGTGGCTGGTTGGATCCAAAATTGGCTCAGTGACAGGAAATAAATGGTAATAGTCGGTGGATGCTTTTACGAATGGAAAGTGGCTTCCAGTGGTGTTCCACAGGGCTCAGTGTTGGGTCCCTTGCTGTTTGTGGTATATATTAATGATTTGGACTTAAATGTGGGAGGCATAATTGGGAAATTTGCTGATGACACAAAAATTGTTTGTGTAGTTGATTGTGAAGAGGATAGCTGTAGACTCCAGAATGATATCAATGTTTTGGTTGAGTGAGCGGAAAAGTGGCAAATGGAATTCAATCCAGAGAAGTGTGAGGTAATGCATTTGGGGAGGGCAAACAAAGCAAGGGAATACACAGTAAACAGGAGGATATTGAGAGGGGTAGAAGAAGTGAGAGACCTTGGAGTGCATGTCCACAGGAACCCTAACCTTACAGACAATGTCCCAGACACTGCCATCACCATCCCCGGGTATGTCCTGTCCCACCAGCAGGACAGACCCAGCAGAGGTGGTGGGACAGTGATATACAGTAAGGAGGGAGTTGCCCTGGGAGTCCTCAACTTTGATTCCAGACCCCATGAAGTCTCATGGCATCAGGTCAAACATGGGCAAGGAAACCTCCTGCTGATTACCACCTACCACCCTCCCTCAGCTGATGAGTCAGTACTTCTCCACTTGGAGGAAGCATTGAGGGTGGCAAGGGTGCAGAAAGTACTCTCGGTGGGGGACTTCAATGTCCATAACCAAGAGTTGCTCAGTAACACTACTACTGGCTGAGTCCTAAAGGACATAGCTGATAGACTGGGTCTGCGGCAGGTGGTGAGGGAAAAACATACTTGACCTCGTCCTCACCAATCTGCCTGCCATAGATGCATCTGTCCATGACAGTATTGGTGGGAGTGACCACCGCACAGACCTTGTGGAGACAAAGTCCCGCCTTCACATTGAGGATACCGTCCATCGTGTTGTATGGCACTATCACCGTGCTAAATGGGATAGATTTCGAACAGATCCAGCAATGCAAAACTGGGCATCCATGAGGTGCTGTGGGCCATCAGCAGCAGCAGAATTGTACTCAACCACAATCTGTAACCTCATGGCCTGGCACATCCCCCACTCTACCATCAAGCAAGGAGATCAACCCTGGTTCAATGAAGAGTGCAGGAGGGCATGCCAGGAGCAACACCAGGCTTACCTCAAAATGAGGTGTCAACCTGGTGAAGCTACAACAGAGGACTACTCGCATGCCAAATTGTGTAAGCAGCATGCAATAAACAGAGCTAAGCGATCCCAGAACCAACGGATCAGATCTAAGCTCTGCAGTCCTGCCACATCCATCCATGAATGGTGGTGGACAATGAAACAACTAACTGGAAGAGGTGGCTCCACAAATATCCCCATCCTCAATAATGGGGGAGCCCAGCACATTGGTGCGAAAGATAAGGCAGAAGCATTTACAACAATCTTCAGTCAGAGTGCCGAGTTGATGATCCATCTCGGCCTCCACCTGAAGTCCCCAGCATCACAGTTGCCAGACTTCAGCCGATTCGAATCACTCCGCATGATACCAAGAAATGACTGAAGGCACTGGATACTGCAACGGCTATGGGCCCTGACAATATTCTGGTAATAGTACTGAAGACCTGTGCTCCAGAACCTGCTGAGCCCTAGCCAAGCTGTTCCAGTACAGTTACAACACTGGCATCTACCCTGCAATGTGGAAAATTGCCCAGGTATGTCCTGTACACAAAAAGCAGGACAAGTTCAAACCGGCCAATTGTTGCCCCATCAGTCTACTCTCAATCATAAGTAAAGTGATGGAAAGTGTCATCAACAGTGCCATTAAGCGGCACTTGCTTAGCGATAACCTGTTCAGTGATGCTCAGTTTGGGTACTGCCAGGGCCACTCAGCTCCTGACCTCATTACAGCCTTGGTTCAAACATGGACAAAAGAGCTGAACTCAAGAGGTGAGGTGAGAGTAACTGTCCTTGACATCAAGGTAGCATTTGACCGAGTATGGTGTCAAGGAGCCCGAGCAAAACTGGAGTCAATGGGAATCAGGGGGAAAACTCTCCGCTGGTTGGAGTCATACCTAACGCAAAGGAAGATGGCTGTGGTCATTGGAGGTTAATCATCTGAGCTCCAGGACATCACTGCAGCAGTTCCTCAGGGTAGTGTCCTAGGCCCAACCATCTTCAGCTGCTTCATCAATGACCCTCCTTCAATCATAAGGTCAGAAGTGGGGATGTTCGCTGATGATTGCAAAATGTTCAGCACCATTCGTGACTCCTCAGATAATGAAGCAGTCCATGTAGAAATGCAACAAGACCTGGACAATATCCAGGCTTGGGCTGATAAGTGGCAAGTAACATTCGCGCCACACAAGTGCCAGGCAATGACCATCTCCAACAAGATAGAATCTAACCATCTCCCTTTGACATTCAATGGCGTTACCATCGTTGAATCCCTCACTATCAACATCCTAGGGACTACCATTGACCAGAAACTGAACTGCAGTAGCCATATAAATACCATGGCTACAAGAACAGGTCAGAGGCTCGGAATCCTGCGGTGAGTAACTCATCTCCTGACGCCCCGAAGCCTGTCCACCATCCACAAGGCACAAGTCAGGAGTGTGATGAAATACTCTCCACTTGCCTGGATGGGTGCAGCTGCAACAACACTCAAGAAGCTCGACACCATCCAGGACAAAGCAGCCCACTTGATTGGCACCCCATTCTCAAACATTCACTCCCTCCACCACCGACACACAGTAGCAGCAGTGTGTACCATCTACAAGATGCACTGCAGCAACTCACCAAGGCTCCTTAGACAGCACCTTCCAAATCCGCGACTAGGACAAGAGCAGCAAATGCATGGGAACACCACCACCTGCAGCTTCCCCTCCAAGTCACACACCATCCTGGCTTGGAACGATATCGCCGTTCCTTCACTATTGCTGGGTCAAAATCCTGGAACTCCCTTCCTAACAGCGCTGTGGGTGTACCTACCCCACATGGACTGCAGCAGTTCAAGAAGGCAGCTCACCACCACCTTCTCAAGGGCAATTAGGGATGGGCAATAAATGCTGGCCCAGCCAGCGACGCCCACATCCCATGAATGAATAAAAAAAAAGGTCCCTGAAGGTGGAAGGACAAGTAGATAAAGTGGTGAAGAAGGCATATGGAATGCTTTCCTTTATTGGCCGAGGTATAGAATACAAAAACAGGGATGTAATGCTGGAACTGTATAAAACTCTGGTCAGGCTGCAGCTGGAGTATTGCGTACAGTTCTGGTCACCACATTACAGGAAGGACATAATTGCTCTGGCGAGAGTACAGAGAATATTTACAAGAATGTTGCCAGGGCTTGAAAATTGTAGCTATGAAGAAAGATTGGATAGGCTAGGGTTCTTTTCCTTAGAACAGAGGAGGCTGAGGGGTGACTTAATTGAGGTGTACAAAATTATGAGCGGCCTAGATAGACAGGAAGGACCTGTTTCCCCCAGCGGAGTGGTCAATTACCAAGGGGCACAGATTTAAGGTGATTAGTAGAAGGATTAGAGGTGAGATGAGGAAAAACCTTTTCACCCAAAGGGTGGTGGGTGTCTGCAATTCAGTGCCAGGAATGGTGGTGGAGGCAGAAACTGTCAACTCATTTAAAAGGCACCTGGACATGTACCTGAAATGCTGTAACCTGCAAGGCTACGGACTAGTTGCTGGAAGATGGGATTGGATTGGGCTTTCGGCCGGCACTGATACAATGGGCTGAATGGCCTCCCTCAGTGCCATAATTTTTCTATGGTTCTTTCTATGGTTCTAGTGGAATTTACTGTGTTTATTAAATGCTAGTACCACCCATAACTAGTCTAAATGAGTCTAAAAGCTAGTATGCAGGTGCAGTAAGCAATTAGGAAGGTAAATGTGTGTTGGACTTCATCGCAAGGGGATTTGAGTACAGGAGTAAATATGTATTCCTTCAATTGCATCAAGCCTTGGTGAAACACACCTGGAGTATGGTATACAGTTTTAGTCTCCTTATCTAAGGAAGGATATACTTTCCATAGAGGGAGTGCAACAGAGGTTCACCAGACTAATCCCTGGGATTGTCTTATGAGGAGAGATTGTAGAAAGTGGGCCTTTATTCTCTAGAGTTTCGAATAATGAGAGGTGATCTCAATTAAATGTATAAAATTCTTACAGGGTGTGACAGGGTAGATGTGGATAGGATGTATCCTCTGGCTGGTGAGTCTAGAACAAGGGGACACAGTCTCAGAATAAGGGGTAGGCCATTTAAGACTGAGATGAGGAGGAATTTCTTTACTCAGAGGGTGGTGAATCTGTGAAATTCTCTACCCTAGAGGGCTATGGAAGCTCAATCATAGAGCATGTTCAAGACAGAAATCGATAGATTTCTGAATACTAATGGCATCAAGGGAGATGGGGATAGTGGGGAAAAATGGCGTAGAGGTGGATGATCACCCATGATCTCTTTGAATGGTGGAGCAGGCTCTATGGGCTGAATGGCCTACTCCTGCTCCTATTTCCGATCCTAAGGTGGCAGGACAGATCAAGAGTACGATTAATAAAGCATACAGTATTCTCGGCTTTATTAACACTGACCACCTCCAGGCGCTTATCCATTGTCTCTCGAGATAAGGAGGCCAAAGAAGATTAATACGGGCATCGAGTACAAGAACAAAGAGGTTATGTTGAACTTCTATAAGACACTAGTTCTGCCTCAGCTGGAGTATTGCATCCAGTTCTGGGCGCCACGTCTTAGGAAAGATGTGAGAGCATTGGACGAGTACAGAAAAGATTTACGAGAATGGTTCCAGGGATGAGGAACTTCAGTTATGAAGATAGATTGGAGAAGTTGGGAGGGAGAAGGCGGAGGGAGATTTGATAGAGGTATTCAAAATCATGAGGGGTCTGGACAGAATAGGTAGAGAAAACGGTTCCCACTCGTAAAGGGATCAAGAACAAGAGGGCACAGATTTAAGGTAATTTTCAACAGAAGCAATGACGACATGAGGAGAAACTTTTTCACGCAGCGAGTGGTTGAGGTTTGGAATACACTGCCTGAGAAAGTGGTGGAGGCAGGTTCAACTGAGGCATTCAAAGGGGAATTAGACTGTTACCAGAAAAGGAAGAATATGCAGGGTTACAGGGAGAAGGAGGGGGAATGGCACTAGGTGAATTGTTCATTCGGAGAACTGGTGCAGACACAATGGGCCGAATGGCTTCCTTCTGTGCTATAACAATTCTGTGATTCTGTGATCAGCAGTGTGCAATGCACTGGAACTATTCTATGTCCCATCTTCTTATGGACAGTCTGTATCAGCTGTATAAATCCTGTTCAGGTGGAATGAGCAGAGTGCAGCTGGAGGGCACAGACTGTTAAGAAGGGAATTTGGTAATGGAGGAAGTTTGGTAGGGAGGGGAACTATAAATTGAGACGAAAATAAATTTGAGTGTAAAGTGGGAACTTGCTCCGTGAAGGAGGGGCCCCTTTCTTTCTTTGTTCTACCTTTTTTCAGCCTCCAGTGGCTGCCTCTCTCTTTGGTACTGGGGAAGAAGTTGATTGGTGAGTAACTGGTAAGTTATTTTACTTCTCATTGTAATAAGTTTTTAAAGTTATATTATGGCAGGTCAGCTTGGCCAAGTGGAATGTACGTCCTGCGGTAGGTGGAAAGTCATGGACGCATCACGTGTCCTAGACGAATACATCTGCAGGAAGTGTCTAAGGATACAGGGGGGTTCATAGTCTAAGGATACAGGGTAAACCTTCCAGGACTGAGATGAGGAGAAATTACTTCACCCAGAGAGTGGTGAGCCTGTGGAATTCACTACCACAGAAAGCAGTTGAGGGCAAAACATTGTATGTTTTCAAGAAGGAGTTAGATATAGCTCTTGGGGTGAAATGGTTCAAAGGATATGGGGAGAAAGCAGGAACAGGTTACTGAATTGAATGATCAGCCATGATCATAATGAATGGCGGAGCAGGATCAAAGAGCCAAATGGCCTACTCCTGCTCCTATTTCTTATGTTTCTATTAGCTTTTGATAAGGGACCACATGGGAGATTGGTTAAGAAGGTAAGAGCCCATGGGATCCAGGGTAATTTGGGAAATTGGATCCAAAATTGGCTGGCAGAAAACAGAGGGTGATGGTTGAGGGTTGTTTTTGTGAGTGGAAGCCTGTGACCAGTGGTGTACCACAGGGATCAGTGCTGGGATCCTTGCTGTTTGTAGTGTACATTAATGATTTAGATGTGAATATAGGAGGTATGATAAGTAAGTTCGCAGATGACACAAAAATTGGTAGTGTCGTAAATAGTGAGGAGGAAAGCCTTAGATTACAGGATGATATAGATGGGCTGGTAAGATGGGCGGGGCAGTGGCAAATGGAATTTAATCCTGAGAAGTGTGAGGTGATGTATTTTGGGAGGACTAACAAGGCAAGGGAATATACAATGGATGGTAGGACCATAGGAAGTACAGAAGGTCAGAGGGACCTTGGTGTACTTATCCATAGGTCACTGAAGGCAGCAGCCCAGGTAGATAAGGTGGTTAGGAAGGAATATGGGATACTTGTCTTTATTAGCTGAGGCATAGAATATAAGAGCAGGGAGGTTATGACGGAGCTGTATAAGACGCTAGTTAGGCCACAGCTGGAGTACTGTGTACAGTTCTGGTCACCACACTATAGGAAGGATGTGATTACCCTGGAGAGGGTGCAGAGGTGATTCACCAGGATGTTGCCTGGGCTGGAGCATTTCAGCAATGAAGAGAGACTGAAAAGGCTAGGGTTGTTTTCCTTGGTACAGAGAAGGCTGAGGGGAGACCTGATAGAGGTGTACAAAATTATGAGGGGCTTTGATAGGTTAGATAGAAAGAGACTTTTTCCCTTAGCAGAGGGGTCAATAACCAGGGGGCATAGAATGAAGGTAAGGGGAAGGAGGTTTAGAGGGGATTTGAGGAAACATTTTTTCACCTAGAGGGTGGTTGCAATCTGGAACACACTGCCTGAAGGGGTGGTAGAGGCAGGAACCCTCACAACATTTAAGAAGTATTTAGATGAGCACTTGAAACGCCATAGCATACAAGGCTACGGGCCAAGTGCTGGAAAATGGGATTAGAATAGTTAGGTGCTTGATGGCTGGCACAGATACGATGGGCCGAAGGGTCTGTTTCTGCGCTGTATAACTCTATGATTCTATGTTTCTATGTGTCACCAGCTGCAGAAGCTTGAGCTCTGGGTTACGGATCTCGAGCGGCGGCTGGAGTCACTGTTGTGCATCCGCGAGGCAGAGGACTACATGGATAGCACATTTAGGGAGGTGGTCACACTGGGACTAGGAGCATGTAGGCAGAGAGGAATGGGTGACTGCCAAGCAGTCTAAGAGAACTGGGCAGGCAGTGCAGGAGTCCCCTGAGTCTATCTTGCTTGCTAATCAGTTTTCCATTTTGGATACTGGTGAAAGCGATGGTTCCTTGGGGAGTGCAGCCAGAGCAAAGTCTGTGGCACCTCATGTGGCTCAGCTACACAGGAAGGGAGGAAAAAGAGTGGAAGAGCAATAGTGATAGGGGAGTCGATAGTCAGGGGATCAGACAGGCGTTTCTGTGGCAGTAAACATGAGTCAGAGAGTCATAGAGTCGTACAGCATAGAAACAGGCCCTTCGGCCCACCGCGTCCATGCCGACCATAATGCCTATCTATACTAATCCCACCTGCCTGCATTAATTCCATAGCCCTCTATGCCTTGCTCATTCAAGTACCTGTCCAGATGCCTCTCAAATGTTGCTACTGTTCCTGCCTCCACCACCTCCTCAGGCAGCTCATTCCAGATACCCACGATTCTTTGTGTGAAAAATTTACCCCTTTGATCCCCTTTAAACCTCCTCCCTTTCACCTTAAATCTATGCCCGCTAGTTTTAGTCACCCCTACCGGGGGAAACAGACTCTGGCTATCTACCCTATCTATGCCTCTCATAATTTTATATACCTCTATCATGTCCCCTCTCAGCCTCCTTCACTCCAGGGAAAACAGACCCAGCCTATCCAATCTCTCTTTATAACTCAAGCCCTCCAGACCAGGCAACATCCTTGTGAATATTTTCTGCACCCTCTCCAGCTTAATCACATCTTTCCTGTAGTGCGGCGACCAGAACTGCACACAGTACTCCAAATGCGGCCTAACCAACGTTATGTACAATTGTAACATGACGTCCCAACTCTTGTACTCAATGCCTCGGTCGATGAAGGCAAGCATGCCATATGCCTTCTTCACCAGCCTGTCTACCGGTGTTGCCACTTTCAGGGAACTATGTACTTGCACCCCAAGGTCTCTCTGCTCAACAACACTCCCCAGGGCACAGCCATTCACTGTATATGTCCTGCCCTGGTTTAACTTCCCAAAATACATCACTTCACACTTGTCTGTGTTAAATTCCATTTGCCAATCCATTGCCCACTTTCCCTGTTGATCTATATCCTGTTGTTACCTTAGACAACCTTCTTCACTGTCCACTATACCACCAATTTTGGTGTCATCTGCAAACTTACTAATCATGCCCCCTAAATTCACATCCAAGTCATTAACGTATATGACAAACAACAGAGGGCCCAACATCGATCCCTGCGGCACACCACTGGTCACCGGCCTCCAATCTGAAAAACAACCCTCCACTACCACCCTCTGCCTCCTATCACCAAGCCAATTTTGTATCCAATTGCTATCTCACCCTGGATACCATGTGTTCGAACCTTCTGGATCAGCCTACCATGGACCTTGTCAAAGATCTTGCTAAAGTCCATCTAGACAATGTCCATCGCTCTGCCCTCATCAATCCTCTTGGTCACCTTCTCAAAAAACTCAATCAAATTCGTGAGATATGATTTCCCACACACAAAGCCATGCTGACTATCCCTAATCAGACCTTGCCTTTCCAAATGCATATAAATCCTGTCTCTCAGAATCCCTTCCAATTACTTTCCCACCACTGATGTAATGCTCACCGGCCTGTAGTTCCCTGGCTTATCCCTGCTGCCCTTTTAAAATAAAGGCACAACATTAGCTATCCTCCAGTCTTCCGGTACCTCACCCGTGGCTAACAATGATACGAAGATCTCTGCCAGGGCCCCAGCAATCTCCTCCCTTGCTTCCCATAGCATCCGAGTCAGGCCCTGGGGATTTATCCACCTTAATGCGCTTCAAAACCTCCAACATCTCCTCCTTTGTAATGTTGATATGCTCCAGGATATCGCTGTTCCCTCTCTTGAACTCACTAGCTTCCATGACCTTCTCCACAGTAAATACAGATGAGAAATATTCATTTAAGACCTCGTCCATTTCCCGTGGCTCCACACATAGATTGCCACACTGATCCTTAAGGGAAACTACTCTCTCCCTCGCTACCCTTTTATTCTTAATATACTTATAGAATCTTTTAGGATTCTCCTTTATCTTATCTGCCAGGGAAATCTCATGACTCCAAGATGGTGTGTTGCCTTTCTGGTGCCAGGGTCAAGGATGTCACAGCGCGGCTGCAGGATATCTTTCTGGGGGAGGGTGAACAGCCAGAGGTTGTGGTCCACATTGGTACCAATGACATAGGTAAGAAGGGGGATGAGGTCCTGAAAGCAGATTTTAGGGAGTTAGGAAGGAAAGGATTGATTGAAAACCTGGCTGGAGAATTGGTGTAGGAGAGAGGGCATCAGATTTCTGAGGCATTGGGATTGGTTCTGGGCCAGGTGGGACCTGTACAAGATGGATGGGGACTGCTGGGTAAGTCAAAACCTACATATTTGGGCAGTTTAAAATAACTTTCTTTTGGTTGCAGCAGCTTTTTCAGAAGCGGAGAGTGCGGAGCGAACTATCAGCTGGGAGGTCAGTTTCAGTTTAAAGTTAAAGTTAATTCCCTTTTGTTTCGGAGGACCAGGGGACTGCTGGGTACATGTGTAGTGTCTCCCACCCACCCTCCTCCTCGAACCAAAAAAAAAGGACTATGGTGTGTTGATAAGGTAAGCTTTTTATTTTATTTCTTCTGTATCGTGTGATTGGTAAAAATTTACTTTCTTCTTTTACTTTTTTGACTTATCTATTAATTGGTTATTTGAAAAAGACCACAGCAGAGAAGAATCAAAGTATTTAGCTCATAAATTTATATAAATTAATAAAGTAATTAACTAAGTAGAGATGGCTGGGCAGGTGATGTGCTGTAGCTGTATGATGTGGGAGCTGGCTGATCCCATTGTGAACGGCAGGGACCACATCTGCGGGAAGTGCACCCAACTCAAGCTCCGCGAGAACCGTGCTAGGGAACTGGAGCTGGAGCTGGATGAACTTCGGATCATTCGGGAGGCGGAGGGGGTTATTAAGAGGAGTTATAGGAAGGTAGTCACACCTCAGGTAAAAGAAGTAGGTAGATGGGTTACCGTCAGGGGAAGGAGAGGGAACCAGCAGGCAGTGCAGGGATCCCCTGTGGCCGTTTCCCTCAACAACAGGTATACCGTTTTGGATACTGTTGGGGGGGGACGACTTACCAGGGGTAAGCAATGGGGTGCAGGTCTCTGGCACAGAGTCTGTCCCTGTTGCTCAGAAGGGAAGGGGGAAGAGGAGCAGAGCATTAGTCATTGGGGACTCCATACTTAGGGGAACAGATAGGAGGTTCTGTGGGAACGAGAGAGACTCACGGTTGGTGTGTTGCCTCCCAGGTGCCGGGGTTCGTGATGTCTCTGATCGTGTTTTTGGGATCCTTAAGGGGGAGGGGGAGCAGCCCCAAGTCGTGGTCCACATAGGCACCAATGACATCGGTAGGAAGAGAGATGGGGATTTAAGGCAGAAATTCAGGGAGCTAGGGTGGAAGCTTAGAACGAGAACAAACAGAGTTGTTATCTCTGGGTTGTTGCCCGTGCCACGTGCTAGCGAAGCGAGGAATAGGGAGAGAGAGGAGTTGAACATGTGGCTGCAGGGATGGTGTAGGAGGGAGGGTTTTGGTTTCCTGGATAATTGGGACTCTTTCTGGGGTAGGTGGGACCTCTACAAACAGGATGGTCTTCACCTGAACCAGAGGGGTACCAATATCCTGGGGGGGAGATTTGCTAGTGTTCTTCGGGGGAGTTTAAACTAATTCAGCAGGGGGATGGGAACCTAAATTGTAGTTCCAGTGTACAGGATGTTGAGAGTAGTGAGGTCAGGGATAAGGTTACAAGGACGCAAGAGGGCACTGGCAAGCAAGAACTTGGTTTAAAGTGTGTCTACCTCAAAGCCATGAGCATCCGGAATAAGGTGGGTGAGCTTGCAGCATGGGTTGGTACCTGGGATCTCGATGTTGTGGCCATTTCGGAGACATGGGTAGAGCAGGGACAGGAATGGATGTTGCAGGTTCCGGGATTTACATGTTTCAGTAAGAACAGAGAAGATGGTAAAAGAGGGGGGGGGGTGGCATTGTTAATCAAGGAGAGTATTACGGCGACAGAAAGGACGTTTGAGGACTCGTCTACTGAGGTAGTATGGGCCGAGGTTAGAAACAGGAGAGGAGAGGTCACCCTGTTGGGAGTTTTCTATAGACCTCCGAATAGTTCCAGAGATGTAGAGGAAAGGATAGCGAAGATGATTCTCGACAGGAGCGAGAGTAACAGGGTAGTTGTTATGGGGGACTTTAACTTTCCAAATATTGACTGGAAATACTATAGTTCGAGTACTTTAGATGGGTCAGTTTTTGTCCAGTGTGTGCAGGAGGGTTTTCTGACACAGTATATAGGCAGGCCAACCAGGGGCGATGCCACATTGGATTTGGTACTGGGTAATGAACCTGGCCAGGTGTTAGATTTAGATGTAGGTGAGCACTTTGGTGATAGTGATCACAATTCGGTTAGGTTTACCTTAGCGATGGGCAGGGACAGGTATATACCGCAGGGCAAAAATTATAGCTGGGGGAAAGGAAATTATGATGCGATTAGGCAAGATTTAGGATGCGTAGGATGGGGAAGGAAACTGCAGGGGATGGGCACAGTCGAAATGTGGAGCTTATTCAGGGAGCAGCTACTGCGTGTCCTTGATAAGTATGTACCTGTCAGGCAGGGAGGAAGTTGTCGAGCGAGGGAGCCATGGTTTACTAAAGAAGTTGAAGCGCTTCTCAAGAGGAAGAAGAAGGCTTATGTTAGGATGAGACGTGAAGGCTCAGTTAGGGCGCTTGAGAGTTACAAGCTAGCCAGGAAGGATCTAAAGGGAGAGCTAAGAAGAGCAAGGAGAGGACACGAGAAGTCATTGGCGGATAGGATCAAGGAAAACCCTAAGGCTTTCTATAGGTATATCAGGAATAAAAGAATGACTACAGTTAGATTAGGGCCAATCAAGGATAGTAGTGGGAGGTTGTGTGTGGTATCAGAGGAGATAGGGGAAGCGTTAAATGAATATTTTTCGTCAGTATTTACAGTGGAGAAAGAAAATGTTGTCGAGGAGAATACTGAGATTCAGACTACTAGGCTAGATGGGATTGAGGTTCACAAGGAGGAGGTGTTAGCAATTTTGGAAAGTGTGAAAATAGATAAGTCCCCTGGGCCAGATGGGATTTATCCTAGGATTCTCTGGGAAGCCAGGGAGGAGATTGCAGAGCCTTTGACCTTGATCTTTATGTCGTCATTGTCGACAGGAATAGTGCCGGAAGACTGGAGGATAGCAAATGTTGTCCCCTTGTTCAAGAAGGGGAGTAGAGACAGCCCTGGTAATTATATACCTGTGAGCCTTACTTCGGTTGTGGGTAAAATGTTGGAAAAGGTTATAAGAGACAGGATTTATAATCATCTTGAAAAGAATAAGTTAATTAGCGATAGTCAGCACGGTTTTGTGAAGGGCAGGTCGTGCCTCACAAACCTTATTGAGTTTTTTGAGAAGGTGACCAAACAGGTGGATGAGGGTAAAGCAGTGGATGTGGTGTATATGGATTTCAGTAAGGCGTTTGATAAGGTTCCCCATGGTAGGCTATTGCAGAAAATACGGAAGTATGGGATTGAAGGTGATTTAGTGCTTTGGATCAGAAATTGGCTAGCTGAAAGAAGACAGAGGGTGGTGGTTGATGGCAAATGTTCATCCTGGAGTTTAGTTACTAGTGGTGTACCGCAAGGATCTGTTTTGGGGTCACTGCTGTTTGTCATTTTTATAAATAACCTGGATGAGGGTGTAGAAGGGTGGGTTAGTAAATTTGCGGATGACACGAAGGTCGGTGGAGTTGTGGATAGTGCCGAAGGATGTTGTAGGTTACAGAGGGACATAGATAGGCTGCAGAGCTGGGCTGAGAGATGGCAAATGGAGTTTAATGCGGAAAAGTGTGAGGTGATTCACTTTGGAAGAAGTAACAGGAATGCAGAGTACTGGGCTAATGGGAAGATTCTTGGTAGTGTAGATGAGCAGAGAGATACTTTGCATCGGTATTCACCGAGGAGAGGGACATGACGGATGTTGAGGTTAGGGACAGATGTTTGATCACTCTCGGTCAAGTCGGCATAAGGAGGGAGGAAGTGTTGGGTATTCTAAAGGGCATTAAGGTGGACAAGTCCCCAGGTCCGGATGGGATCTATCCCAGGTTACTGAGGGAAGTGAGAGAGGAAATAGCTGGGGCCTTAACAGATATCTTTGCAGCATCCTTAAACACGGGTGAGGTCCCGGAGGACTGGAGAATTGCTAATGTTGTCCCCTTGTTTAAGAAGGGTAGCAGGGATAATCCAGGTAATTATAGACCGGTGAGCCTGACGTCAGTGGTAGGGAAGCTGCTGGAGAAGATACTGAGGGATAGGATCTATTCCCATTTGGAAGAAAATGGGCTTATCAGTGATAGGCAACATGGTTTTGTGCAGGGAAGGTCATGTCTTACCAACTTAATAGAATTCTTTGAGGAAGTGACAAAGTTGATTGATGAGGGAAGGGCTGTCAATGTCATATACATGGACTTCAGTAAGGCGTTTGATAAGGTTCCCCATGGCAGGCTGATGGAGAAAGTGAAGGCGCATGGGGTCCAAGGTGTACTAGCTAGATGGATAAAGAACTGGCTGGGCAACAGGAGACAGAGAGTAGCAGTGGAAGGGAGTTTCTCAAAATGGAGACGTGTGACCAGTGGTGTTCCACAGGGATCCGTGCTGGGACCACTGTTGTTTGTGATATACATTAATGATTTGGAGGAAAGTATATGTGGACTGATTAGCAAGTTTGCAGACGGCACTAAGATTGGTGGAGTAGCAGATAGTGAAGGGGACTGTCAGAGAATACAGCAGAATATAGATAGATTGGAGAGTTGGGCAGAGAAATGGCAGATGGAGTTCAATCAGGGCAAATGCGAGGTGATGCATTTTGGAAGATCCAATTCAAGAGTGAACTATACAGTAAATGGAAAAGTCCTGGGGAAAATTGATGTCCAGAGAGATTTGGGTGTTCAGGTCCACTGTTCCCTGAAGGTGGCAACGCAGGTAAATAGAGTGGTCAAGAAGGCATACGGCATGCTTTCCTTCATCGGACGGGGTATTGAGTACAAGGGTTGGCAGGTCATGTTACAGTTGTATAGGACTTTGGTTCGGCCACATTTGGAATACTGCGTGCAGTTCTGGTCGCCACCTTACCAAAAGGATGTGGATGCTTTGGAGAGGATGCAGAGGAGGTTCACCAGGATGTTGCCTGGTATGGAGGGCGCTAGCTATGAAGAGAGGTTGAGTAGATTAGGATTATTTTCATTAGAAACACGGAGGTTGAGGGGGGACCTGATTGAGGTGTACAAAATCATGAGAGGTATAGACAGGGTGGATAGCAAGAGGCTTTTTCCCAGAGTGGGGGATTCAATTACTAGAGGACACGAGTTCAAAGTGAAAGGGGAAAAGTTTAGGGGGCATATGCGTGGAAAGTTCTTTACGCAGAGGGTGGTGGGTGCCTGGAACGCATTGCCAGCGGAGGTGGTAGATGCGGGCACGATGGCGTCTTTTAAGATGTATCTAGACAGATGCATGAATGGGCAGGAAGAAAAGAGATACAGAACCTTAGAAAATAGGCGACATGTTTAGATAGAGGATCTGGATCGGCGCAGGCTTGGAGGGCCAAAGGGCCTGTTCCTGTGCTGTAATTATCTTTGTTCTTTGTTCTAGATCTTGGTGTCCAGGTACATAAATCCCTGAAAGTTGCCACCCAGGTTAATAGGGCTGTTAAGAAGGCATATGGTGTGTTAGCTTTTATTAGTAGAGGGATCGAGTTTCGGAGCCACGAGGTCATGCTGCAGCTGTACAAAACTCTGGTGAGACCGCACCTTGAGTATTGCGTGCAGTTCTGGTCACCGCATTATAAGAAGGATGTGGAAGCTTTGGAAAGGGTGCAGAGGAGATTTACTAGGATGTTGCCTGGTATGGAGGGAAGGTCTTACGAGGAAAGGCTGAGGGACTTGAGGTTGTTGTCGTTAGAGAGAAGGAGGAGGAGAGGTGACTTAATAGAGACATATAAGATAATCAGAGGGTTAGATAGGGTGGATAGTGAGAGTCTTTTTCCTCGGATGGTGATGGCAAACACGAGGGGACATAGCTTTAAGTTGAGGGGTGATAGATATAGGACAGATGTCAGAGGTAGTTTCTTTACTCAGAGAGTAGTAGGGGTGTGGAACGCCCTGCCTGCAACAGTAGTAGACTCGCCAACTTTAAGGGCATTTAAGTGGTCATTGGATAGACATATGGATGAAAATGGAATAGTGACGGTCAGATGGTTTCACAGGTCGGCGCAACATTGAGGGCTGAAGGGCCTGTACTGCGCTGTAATGTTCTATGTTCTATGTACCTTAACAGGACTGGAACTAATATCCTCACATAAAGATTTGCTAGTGCTTTTGGGGAGGGTTTAAACTAGCTTGTCAGGGGGATGGGAACCTGAGGGGTAGCTCAAATTGGAAGTAAGTAAAGCTGGCAACAGAAGATAGAAAAGTAGCAAGTGACATTAGAAGGCAGGCAAAACAAAGGCAAGCATCAACTAGGCTTAAAATGCAGAATAATGTAAAGAAGACAAGGTTAAGGGCACTCTACCTGAATGCATACAGCATTTGAAACAAGATAGATGATTTAAAGGCCCATGTCGAGGTAAATGGGTATGATCTAATTGCCATAACGGAAACGTGGCTACAGGGTGACCAAGACTGTGAACTGAATATTGAAGGATATCCGACATTTAGGAAGGACAGGCAAAAAGGAAAAGGAGGTGGTGTTGCGCTGATAATAAAGGATGGGATCAGTATATTAGTAAGGGAGGATCTCAGATCGGAAGAACAAAATGTGGAATCTGGGTGGAGCTAAGAAATAGCAAGGGGCAGTAAACAATGGTAGAAGTTGTTTATAGGCCACCGAACAGTAGAGGCATGGTATTGATCAGGAGATGAGGGAAGCATGTTGCATGGGTAATACAGTAAACATGGGTGAATTCAATCTGCATATAGACTGGGTAAACCTAATGAGCACTAATGCTGTGGAGGACGAGTTTCTGGAGTGTGTTAGGGATGGTTTTCTAGAGCAGTATGTTGAGGAACCGACTAGAGAACAGGCTAACAGGCTATTTTAGATCTAGTTTTATGTAATGAGAAAGGGCTAATTAATAATCTTGTTGTAAAAGAACTTTTAGGGATGAGTGACTATACTATGATAGAATTTTACATTATGTTTGAAAGTGAGGTAGTTCAATCTGAAGCCAGGGTGTTAAATTTGAACAAAGGAAATTGTGAAGGTATGAGGGGCAAATTGGCTGAGGTGGATTGGGAAAATACATTTTAAAAAATGACAGTACATAGGCAATGGATAGTCTTTAAAGAATTATTACATAGTTTACAGCAACTATACATTCCTTCAAGGCACAAAAACCCCAAAAATAATGGCAGTCAACCATGGATAACAAAGAAAGTTAAGGATTGTATAAGGTTAAAAGAAAAGACCTATAAAGTTGCCAGAAATAGTAGCAAACCTGAGGATTGGAATGATTTTAGAAGACAGAAAAGGAGGACCAAGAAACTGATAAAGAAAGGGAGACCCAACTATGAATGTAAGATGGCAAAAAATATAAAAATGGACTGTAAAAGCTTCTACAGGTATGTAAAAAGGAAACGTTTGGCTAAGACAAATGTGGGTCCATTACAGGCAGAGTCAGGATAACTTAGAATGGGGAATGGGGAAATGGCAGAGAAGCTAAATGATTACTTTGTGTCTGTCTTCATTGAGGAAGATACAAGAAATCTCCCAGAATTACAGCTCCAAGGGATTAGGTGGAATGAGGAATTATAGGAAATTAGTATGAGTAAGAAGGTTGTATTGGAGAAATTAATGGGGCTGAAGGTTGATAAGTCCCCAGGACCTGATATTCTGTTGAAAGAGGTAGCTATGGAGATAGTGTATGCATTGGTGATCATCTTCCAAAATTCTATAGATTCTGGAGCAGTTCCTGCAGTTTGGAAGGTCGCAAATGTCACCCCACTATTCTAAAGGATGTGATAAATGAACACTTGGGTAATAATGATCTGATTGGGCATCGTCAACATGGATTTATGAATGGGAAATCATGTTTGACGAACCTGTTGGAGTTTTTTTGAGGATGTTACTAAAAGAATTGTTAAAGGGGAGTCAGTGGATGTGGTATACTTGGATTTTCAGAAAGCTTTTGATAAAGTCCCCCAAAGGAGGTTGGTTAACAAAATTAAAGCACATGAGAAGAAGGTAATATACTGGCATGGATTAAGGATTGGTTAAAAGGCAGAAAGCAGAGAGTAGGAATAAATGGGTCATTCTTGCATTGGCAGGCTGTGACTAGTGGGGTACTGCAGGGATCAGTGCTTGGGCCCCAGCTGTTCACAATATATATCAATGGTTTGAATGTGGGGACCAAATATAATATTTTCAAGTTCACGGATGACACAAAACTAGGTGGGAATATGTGTTGTGAGGAAGGTGCAAAGTGGCTTCAAGGGGATTTGGACAGATTTAGTGAGTGGGGAAGAACATGGCAGATGGAATATAATGTGGAAAAATGTGAGGTTATCCACTTTGGTAAGAGGAATAGATGTGCAAAGTATTTCTTAAGTAGTAAGAGATTGGAAAGTGTAGATGTACAAAGGGACCTGGGTGTCATTGTCAATAATTCACTGAAAACTAACATGCAGGTGCAGGAAGCAATTAGGAAGGCTAACAGTATGTTAGCCTTTATCGCAAGAAGATTTGAGTACAGGAATAGTGAAGTCTTGCTTCAATTGTATCGAACCTTGGTTAGACCGCATTTGGAGTATTGTGTGCAGGTTTGGTCCCCTTACCTTAGGAAGGATATTATTGCTATAGAGGGAGTGCAACGAAGGTTCACCAGACTTGTTCCCGGGATGGCGGGACTGTCCTATGAAGAGAGACTGGGGAAACTGGGCCTGTATTCTCTAGAGTTTCGAAGAAAAAATGGTGATCTCATTGAAACCTACAAAATACTGAAAGGGATAGACAGGGTAGATGCAGCTAAGATGTTTCCCCTGGTTGGGGAGCCTAGAACCAGGGGACACCATTTCAAAATAGGGGAGAAGCCACTTAGGACAGAGATGAGGAGAAATTCCTTTACTCAGAGGGTTGTGAATCTTTGGAATTCTCTAACCCAGAGAAGGCAGTGGTGAGCTGCCTTCTCAAACCGCTGCAGTCTATGTGGTGTTGGTACACAAGACTTATGCCTTGCAGATGGTGGACAGAATTAGGGAGTCAGGAGGTGAGTTACTCATCACAGAATTCCCAGCCTCTTATAGCCACAGTTAGGTCTCTGGTCAATGGTAACCCCCAAGGTGTGGATAATGGGGGCTTCAGCAATAATAACATCGTTGAACACCAAGGGGAGATGGTTAGATTCTTTCTTCGGAGATGATCATTGCCTGGCACTTGTCTGGCATTAATGTTACTTGTCATATATCAGGCCTAAATGTTGCCCAGGTCTTGCTACATATGGACAGAGACTGCTTCAGTATCTGAGGAGTTGTGAATAGTATTGAACATCGTGCAATCATCAACAAACATCCCCACTCTGACCTTACGTTGGAGGGAAGGTTATTGATGTAGCAGCTGATGATGGTTGGGCCTCAGACACTACCCTGAGGAACTCCTGCAGTGATGTCCTGAGGCTGAGATGATTGGCCTCCAACAACCACAACCATCATCCTTTGTGCGAGGTTTGACTCCAACCAGCAGAGAGTTTCCCCCCTGATTCCCATTGACTTCAGTTTGCTGGGCTCCTTGCTGTCACACTCGATGAAATGCTGCCTTGATACTGAGGAATGTACTGGGACGTGTAGTATGATGCTTATTCAGATGGACAATATGTGATGTGCTGAGGCCTATTGCATGATTCCTGTGACCAGTTTAAGTGTTATTTTCTATGTCCAGTTTTAGTGATATTTGTGTCCCATTGATCTGGTATTTGCTGTGATCATTTGAAGTGATATTTGCTTTGTTCTGTTTAACTGATTTTTTTATTCGTTCATGGGATGTGGGCATCACTGGCCAGTGCAGCATTTATTGCCCATCCCTAATTGCCCATCAGAAGGTGGTGGTTAACATGCCCTTTTGAACCGCTGCAGTCCATGTGGGGTAGGTACACCCACAGTGCTTTTAGGAAGGGAGTTCCAGGATTTTGACCCAGCGGCAGTGAAGAAACAGCGATATAGTTCCAGGTCAGGATGGTGTGTGGCTTGGAGGGGAACTTGCAGGTAGTGGTGTTCCCATGTATTTGCTGCCCTCGTCCTTCTAGGTGGTAGAGGTTGCTGGTTTAGAAGGTGCTGTCTGAGGAGCCTTGGTGCATTGCTGCAGTGCATCTTGTATATGGTGCATACTGCTGCCATTGTGCGTCAGTTGTGGAGGGAGTGAATGTTTGTGGATGGGGTGCCAATCAAGTGGGCTTCTTTGTCCTGGATGGTGTCGAGCTTCTTGAGTGTTGTTGGAGCTGCACCCATCCAGGCAAGTGGAGAGTATTCCATCACACTCCTGACTTGTGCCTTGTAGATGGTGGACAGGCTTTGGGGAGTCAGGAGGTGAGTTACTCGCCTCAGGATTCCTAGCCTCTGACCTGCTCTTGTAGCCACAGTATTTATATGGCTACTCCAGTTCAGTTTCTGATCAATGGTAACCCCCAGGATATTGATAGTGGGGGATTCAGCGATCGTAATGCCAAGGGGAGATGGTTAGATTCTCTCTTGTTTGAGATAGTCATTGCTTGGCACTTGTGTGGCACGAATGTTACTTTCCACTTATCAGCCCAAGCCTGGATATTGTCCAGATCTTGCTGCATTTCTACACGGACTGCTTCAGTATCTGAGGAGTCATGAATGGTTCTGAACATTTTGCAATAATCAGCAAACATCCCCACTTCTGACCTTATGATTGAAGGAAGGTCATTGATGAAGCAGCTGAAGATGGTTGGGCCTAGGACACTACCCTGAAGAACTCCTGCAATGATGTCGTGGAGCTGAGATGATTGACTTCCAACAACCACAACCATCTTCCTTTGCGCTAGGTATGACTCCAACCAGCAGAGAGTCTTCTTCCTGATTCCCATTGACTCCAGATTTGCTAGGGCCACTTGATGCCATATTCAGTCAAATGCTGCCTTGATGTCAAGGGCAGTCACTCTCACCTCACCTCTTGACTTCAGTTCTTTTGTCCATGTTTGAATCAAGGCTATAACGAGGTCAGGAGCTGAATGGCCCAGGCAGGTTATTGATAAGCAAGTGCCGCTTAATAGCACTGTTGATGACACCTTCCATCACTTTATTGATGATTGAGAGTAGACTGATGGGGAGATAATTGGCTGGGTTGGACCTGTCCTGCTTTTTGTGTACAGGACATACTTGGGCAATTTTCCACACTGCCAGGTAGATGCCAGTGTTGTAGCTATACTGGAACAGCTTGGCTAGGGGCATGGCAAGTTCTGGAGCACAGATCTTCAGTACTATTGCCAGAATGTTGGCAGGACCCATAGCCTTTCCAGTATCCAGTGCCTTCAGTCATTTCTTGATATCATGTGGAGTGAATCGAATTGGCTGAAGACTGGCAACTGTGATGCTGAGGACTGCAGGAGGAAGCCGAGATGGATCATCAACTCGGCACTTCTGACTGAAGATTGTTGCAAATGTTTCAGCCTTACCTTTTGCACTGATGTCCTGGGCTCCCCCAATATTGAGGATGGGGATATTTGTTTAATTGTCCATCATCATTCATGGCTGGATGTGGCAGGACAGCAGAGCTTAGACCTGATCCGTTGGTTATGGGATTGCTTACCTCTGTCTCTCGCATGCTGCTTACGTTGTTTGGCACGCAAGTAGTCCTGGGTTGTAGTTTCAACAGGCTGACCATTTTATGTGCTATTTTCTGTTGCCATTTTAAATGATATTTGCTGTGGTCACTTCAAGTGATATTTACCGTGTCCAGTTTAAGCAATATTTGATGTGGTTGGTTAAAATGATATTTCCTGTAGCCATTTCAAGTGATATTTCCTTTTGTCATTTTAACTGATGTTTGCTGTATGCATTTTAAGTGGTATTTACTGGGGCCATTACAGATGATATTTCTGGTGACCAATTTAATTGATATTTGCTGTTGCCAACTTAAGGGATTTTGCTGTCTTCATTTTAAGCCATATTTTCTGTGACTATGTAAAGTGGTATTTGATGTGAACGGTTTAATTGATACATTCTGTGATCAATTTAAGTGATGTTTGCTGTTGCAATTTGAAGTTATATTTGTTACGTACAGTTTATATATTGCAGAATTTAGATTCAGAATGATTACAGCACAGACTTACCTTCAGGAGCGGAGAGCAGTCGGACCTGGATGGGAGCACCGAGAGCAGGGAGCGGATAAATTCATCACCAGGCTCGGGGCCTTCACTTACCTTCAGGAGTGGAGAACAGTTGGACCGCTTCAGGAGTTGGCACGTGCTGACTGAGTTTGAAAAAAAAAATTCAAACAGTGACATCACAGAAAAGCTGCAAGGTGATTGGTTGGTGCGTAACTGCTGTCAGGGAGTATCAGTAAATAGCTGGGTTAGTAACTATAGAGAAAGGTAAGGTCTTTCAAACGTCAGTTGATTAGAATCCAGGACCAGCATGTTCCTGTGAGGAAGAAGGATAAGTTTGGCAAGATTCGGGAACCTTGGATAACGCAGGATATTGTTAGCCTAGTCAAAAGGAAAAAGGAAGCATTCGTAAGGGCTGGAAGGCTAGGAACAGACGAATCCCTTGAGGAATATAAAGACAGTAGGAAGGAACTTAAGCAAGGAGTCAGGAGGGCTAAAAGGGGTCATGAAAAGTCATTGGCAAACAGGATTAAGGAGAATTCCAAGGCTTTTTATATGTATATAAAGAGCAAGAGGGTAACTAGGGAAAGGGTTGGCCCACTCAAGGACAGAGGAGGGAATCTATGTGTGAAGCCAGAGGAAATGGGCGAGGTACTAAATGAGTACTTTGCATCAGTATTCACCAAGGAGAAGGACTTGGTGGATGATGAGCCTAGGGAAGGGAGTGTAGATAGTCTTGGTCATGTCGTTATCAAAAAGGAGGAGGTGTTGGGTGTCTTGCAAAGCATTAAGGTAGATAAGTCCCCAGGGCCTGATGGGATCTACCCCAGAATATTGAGGGAGGCAAGGGAAGAAATTGCTGGGGCCTTGACAGAAATCTTTGCATCCTCATTGGATCCAGGTGAGGTCCCAGAGGACTGGAGAATAGCCAATGTTGTTCCTTTGTTTAAGGATAATCCAGGAAATTATAGGCCGGTGAGCCTTACGTCAGTGGTAGGGAAATTATTAGAGAGGATTCTTCGGGACAGGATTTACTCCCATTTGGAAACAAACGAACTTATTAGTGAGAGGCAGCACGGTTTTGTGAAAGGGAGGTTGTGTCTCACTAACTTGATTGAGTTTTTTGAGGAAGTGACGAAGATGATTGATGAAGGAAGGGCAGTGGATGTTATCTATATGGACTTCAGTAAAGCCTTTGACAAGGTCCCTCATGTCAGACTGGTACAAAAGGTGAAGTCACACAGGATCAGAGGTGAGCTGGCAAGATGGATACAGAACTGGCTCGGTCATAGAAGACAGAGGGTAGCAGTGGAAAGGAGCTTTTCTGAATGGAGGGATGTGACTAGTGGTGTTCCGCAGGGATCAACGCTGGGACCTTTGCTGTTTGTAGTATATATAAATGATTTGGAGGAAAATGTAGCTGGTCTGATTAGTAAGTTTGCGGACCTCACAAAGGTTGGTGGAGTTGCGGATAATGATGAGGATTGTCAGAGGATACAGCAGGATATAGATCGGTTGGAGACTTGGGCGGAGAAATGGCAGATGGAGTTTAATCTGGACAAATGTGAGGTAATGCATTTTGGAAGGTCTAATGCAGGTGGGCCATATACAGTAAATGGCAGAACCCTTCGGAGTATTGACAGGCAGAGAGATCTGGGCGTACAGGACCACAGGTCACTGAAAGTGGAAACGCAGGTGGATAAGGTAGTCAAGGCATACGGCATGCTTGCCTTCATCGGTCGGGGCATAGAGTATAAAAATTGACAAGTCACGCTGCAGCTGCACAGAACCTTAGTTAGGCCACACTTAGAATATTACGTGCAATTCTGGTCGCCACACTACCAGAAGGAAGTGGAGGCTTTGGAGAGGGTACAGAAGAGGTTTACCAGGATGTTGCCTGGTCTGGAGGGCATTAGCTATGAGGAGAGGTTGGATAAGCTCGGATTGTTTTCACTGGAACGACGGAGGTGGAGGGGTGACATGATAGAGGTTTACAAAGTTATGAGCGGCATGGACAGAATGGATAGTCAGAAGCTTTTTCCCAGGGTGGAAGAGTCAGTTACTAGGGGACATAGGTTTAAGGTGAGAGGGGCAAAGTTTAGAGGGGATGTGCGAGGCAAGTTCTTTACACAGAGGGTGGTGAGTGCCTGGAACTTGCTGCCAGGGGAGGTGCTGGAAGCAGGTACAATAACGCCATTTAAGAGGCATCTTGACAAATACATGAATAGGATGGGAATAGAGGGATACGGTCCCTGGAAGTGCAGAAGGTTTTAGTTTAGACAGGCATCAAGATCGGCGCAGGCTTGGAGGGCTGAATGGCCTGTTCCTGTGCTGTACTGTTCTTTGTTCTTTGTCTACAGTTTTGTTTTATATAGCAAGTAGTTTTTTTAGGGAATCAAGGTCCCTAGTGTAAATAATCTCCAATTTTTAAGTAATTTAAGGGAGTAAATTAAAGGTAAGTCATGTCAGGGCAGCTCGGCAGCGGGGAGTGCTCCTCCAGTGCAATGTGAGATGTCAGGGACACTTCCAGTGTCCAGGGCGAACACGTGTGCAGTAAGTGTCTCCAGCTGCAGCTACTCGAAATCCACGTTTCGGATCTGGAGCGGCAGCTGGGGACACTGTGGAGCATCCGTGAGGCTGAGATCATTATGGATAGCACGTACAGGGAGGTGGTCACACCGCAGGTAAAGACTGCTCAGGAAGAAAGGGAATGGGTGACCGCCAGGCAGAGTAGAAGAACTAGGCAGGTAGTGCAGGAGTCCCCTAGGTCCATCTCCATGTCTAACAGATTTTCCGCTTTGAATCCTGTTGGGGGCGATAGCTTCTCAGGGGAATGCAGCAACAGCCAGGTCTGTGGCACCAGGGGTAGATCAGCTGCACAGGAGGGGGGAAAAAGAGTGGGAGGGTTATAGTGATAGGGGGTTCCATCGTAAGGGGTATAGAGAGGCATTTCTGTGGCCGCAAATGTGACTCCAGGATGGTATGTAGCCTCCCTGGTGCTCGGGTCAAGGATGTCATGGAGCAGTTGCAGGACATTCTGAAGGGGGAGGTCCTGGTTCACATTGGTACCAACGACATCGGTAGAAAGAGGGATGAGGTCCTGCAACAAGAATTTAGGGAGCTAGGTAGCAGATTAAAAAGCAAGACCTCAAAGGTTGTAATCTCTGGATTACTCCCGGTGCCACGTGCTAGTGAGTATAATAATAGGAGGATAGAGCAGATGAATGCGTGGCTGAAGAGATGGTGCAGGAGGGAGGGCTTTAGTATCCTGGATCACTGAGTCTGTTTCTGGTGAAGGTGGGACCTGTAAAAGTTGGACGGGTTGCACCTGAACCAGAACAGGACCAACATCCTTGCAAGGAGGTTTGCTAGTGCTGTTGGGGGGCGTTTAAACTAATTTGGCAAGGGGATGGGATACAGAGAGGAGGTACAGTTTGCGGGGGGGGAGTGATGCACAGCTAAATATAGAAGAGAAACTAAGTCAGTCTGGAAGGCAGAGCAAATATAGACCTGTTAAGGCACAAGTGAAAAATGCAAGACTGGATTCCAACTATTTTAACGCAAGGAGTCTTACAAGTAAGGCAGATGAATTGAGGGAGTTGGTTAACACATGGGAATATGACATTATTGCTATCACAGAGACATAGTTGAGGGAAGGGCAGGACTGGCAGCTCAATATTCCAGGGTATAGAATCTTCAAGTGTGATGGGGGGTTGGGGGGGTGGGTGCTTAGTTAAAGAGGAGGTGGCATTGCACTGTTGATCAAGGAGGTAATTGCTGCAGTAAGGAGGGATGATATCTTGGAAGGTTCCTCAAATGAGGCCATATGGGTAGAACTTATAAACATAAAGGGGGCAATCACTTGGCTGGGTGTGTACTACAGGCCTCCAAACAGTCAGGGAGAGATAGAGGAGCAGATATGTAGGCAAATCTCATAGAGGTGTAGAAATAATACGGTAATAATAGTAGGGGATTTCAACTTCCCCAATATTAACTGGGATAGTCTTAGTGAAAAAGGCTTAAAAGGGGCAGAATTCTTTAAGTGCATACAGGAGAGTTTTTTGAGCCAGTATGTAGAAAGTCCGACAAGAGAAGGGGCAGTACTGGACCTAATCTTAGGGAATGAAGCCAGACAAGTGGTAGAAGTGTCAATGGGACAGCATTTCAGGGATAGTGACCATAACTCTGTAAGATTTAAGGTAGTTATGGAAAAGGACAAAGATGGACCAGAAATAAAGGTACTGAATTGGGGGAAGGCCGATTTCAATATGATAAAACAGGTTCTGGCCAAAGTGGACTGGGAGCAGCTACTTGTAGGAAAGTCTACATCAGACCAGTGGGAGACATTCAAAAAGAAAATAGTGAGAGTTCAGAGCCACCATCTTCCCGTAAAGGTGAAGGGTAGGACCAATAAATCCAGGGAACCCTGGATGTCAAGGGATATAGAGGATCAGATGAGGAAAAAAAAGGAGGATTATGGCAGATTCAGAGGGCTGGAAACAGTGGAGGCCCTAGAGGATATAGAAAGTGTAGGGGGGTATTTAAAAAAGTAACTAGGAGAGTGAAGAGGGGGCATGAAAAAACACTGGTGGGCAAGATAAAGAAAAATCCCAAGTATATTAATATATAATATATAAATATATAAAATATAAGTATATTAAGGGAAGAGGATAACCAGGGAAAAAGTAGGGCCCATTAAGGACCAAAGTGGCAATCTGTGTTTGGAGCTGGAGGACGTTGGTGAGGTTTTAAATGATTACTTTCATCTGTGTTCACTGCTGAGAAGGACAATGTAGGTGCAGAGATCAGGGAGGGGGATTGTGATATACTTGAACACATTAACATTTAAAGTGAGGAGGTTATTAGTGGTTTGAGCGGGCTTAAAAGTGGATAAATCCCCAGGCACAGATGAGATATATCCCAGGCTGTTATGTGAGGCAAGAGAGGAGATTGCAGGGGCTCTGTCCCAAATTTTCAAATCCTCTCTGGCCACAGAAGAAGTGCCACAGGACTTGAGGACAGCAAATGTGGGACCATTATTCAAGAAGAGTAGTCGGCATAAACCAGGTAATTAAAGGCCAATGAGTCTAACATCAGTGGTAGGGAAACTATTGGAAAACATTCTGAGGGACAGGATTAATCTCCACTTGGAGAGGCAGGGATTAATCAAGAAGAGTCAGCATGGCTTTGTCAGGGGGAGATTATGTCCAACAAACTTGATTGAATTTTTCAAGGTGACTAGATGTGTAGACGAGGGTAAAGAAGTTGATGTAGTCTACATGGACTTCAGTAAGGCTTTTGATAAGGTCCCGCATGGGAGATTGGTTAAGAAGATAAGAGCCCATGGGATCCAGGGCAATTTGGATCAACCACCCTTGCCTCGCCAGGGCCTGACCGATCACCCCCGGTGAGCCCCCAAAAACTTACTTTTTCCCGGGGCCGTCCTTCCTCTTGTTCTTCTTGAAGCTGGGTTGCAGTCCCACAGTGGCCACTGCTCCCAGTGGCGCTGCTGGGTCTATGAGCTGCCAGCCTGCTAATGGGTGGCAGATCTATTAGGTGGGACCTCCTGCCTCAATGAGGTGGAAGTCCTGCCTCAGACCAATTAAGGGCCTGGGACTCTAAAATGTGGTCTGGATCCCCAGGCCAGGCGGAGGCAAGATCGCCACTGACATTTCGGTCGGTGGATGGCTCCCATCTGATAGTAAAATTTCAGCCAGTTTCTCTCTAATCTGCCCAGATCCCTATTATTTTGAACACCTCTATCAAATCTTCTCTCAATTTTCTCTTCAGGAACAGCCCGAGCTGGAGACTTATCTGGATTACAAAGAACAAAGAAAATTACAGCACAGGAACAGGCCCTTCGGCCCTCCAAGCCTGCGCCGATCCAGATCCTCTATCTAAACCTGTCGCCTATTTTCTAAGGGTTTATATCTGTTTGCTTCCTGCCCATTCATGTATCTGTCTAGATACATCTTAAAAGATGCTATCGTGCCCGCATCTACCACCTCCGCTGGCAACGCGTTCCAGGCACCCACCACCCTCTGCGTAAAGAACTTTCCACGCATATCCCCCCTAAACTTTTCCCCTCTCACTTTGAACTCGTGACCCCTAGTAATTGAATCCCCCACTCTGGGAAAAAGCTTCTTGCTATCCACCCTGTCTATACCTCTCATGATTTTGTACACCTCAATCAGGTCCCCCCTCAACCTCCGTCTTTCTAATGAAAATAATCCTCATCTACTCAACCTTTCTTCATAGCTAGCGCCCTCCATACCAGGCAACATCCTGGTGAACCTCCTCTGCACCCTCTCCAAAGCATCCACATCCTTTTTGTAATGTGGCGACCAGAACTGCACGCAGTATTCCAAATGTGGCCGAACAAAAGTCTTATACAACTGTAACATGACCTGCCAACTCTTGTACTCAATACCCCGTCCGATGAAGGAAAGCATGCCGTATGCCTTCTTGACCACTCTATTGACCTGCGTTGCCACCTTCAGGGAACAATGGACCTGAACACCCAAATCTCTCTGTACTTCAATTTTCCCCAGGACTTTTCCATTTATTGTATAGTTCACTCTTGAATTGGATCTTCCAAAATGCATCACCTCGCATTTGCCTGGATTGAACTCCATCTGCCATTTCTCTGCCCAACTCTCCAGTCTATCTATATTCTGTTGTATTCTCTGACAGTCCCCTTCACTATCTGCTACTCCACCAATCTTAGTGCCGTCTGCAAACTTGCTAATCAGACCACCTATACTTTCCTCCAAATCATTTATGTATATCACAAACAAGAGTCGTCCCAGCACGGATCCCTGTGGAACACCACTGGTCACACGTCTCCATTTTGAGAAACTCTCTTCCACTGCTACTCTCTGTCTCCTGTTGCCCAGCCAGTTCTTTATCCATCTGGCTCGTACACCCTGGACCCCATGCGACTTCACTTTCTCCATCAACCTACCATGGGGAACCTTTTCAAACGCCTTACTGTATATGACATCTACAGCCCTTCCCTCATCAATCAACTTTGTCACTTCCTCAAAGAATTCTATTAAGTTGGTAAGACATGACCTTCCCTGCACAAAACCATGTTGCCTATCACTGATAAGCCCATTTTCTTCCAAATGGGAATAGATCCTATCCCTCAGTATCTTCTCCAACAGCTTCCCTACCACTGACGTCAGGCTCACCGGTCTATAATTACCTGGATTATCCCTGCTACCCTTCTTAAACAAGGGGACAACATTAGCAATTCTCCAGTCCTCCGGGTCCTCACCCGTGTTTAAGGATGCTGCAAAGATATCTGTTAAGGCCGCAGCTATTTCCTCTCTCGCTTCCCTCAGTAACCTGGGATACATCCCATCCGGACCTGGGGACTTGTCCACCTTAATGCCTTTTAGAATACCCAACACTTCCTCCCTCCTTATGCCGACTTGACCTAGAGTAATCAAACATCTATCCCTAACCTCAACATCCGTCATGTCCCTCTCCTCGGTGAATACCGATGCAAAGTACTCGTTTAGAATCTCACCCATTTTCTCTGACTCCACGCATAAATTTCCTCCTTTGTCCTTGAGTGGGCCAATCCTTTCTCCAGTTACCCTCTTGCTCCTTATATAAGAATAAAAGGCTTTGGGATTTTCCTTAACCCTGATTGCTAAAGATATTTCATGACCCCTTTTAGCCCTCTTAATTCCTCGTTTCAGATTGGTCCTACATTCCCGATATTCTTCCAAAGCTTCGTCTTTCTTCAGCTGCCTAGACTTTATGTATGCTTCCTTTTTCCTCTTAGCTAGTTTCACAATTTCACCTGTCATCCATGGTTCCCTAATCTTGCCATTTCTATCCCTCATTTTCACATGCACGCTAATCAACCTCTCTTTAAAAGCCTCCCACATATCAAATGTGGATTTATCTTCAAACAGCTGCTCCCAATCTACATTCCCCAGCTCCTGCCGAATTTTGGTATAGTTGGCCTTCTCCCAATTTAGCACTCTTCCTTTAGGACCACTCTCGTCTTTGTCCATGAGTATTCTAAAACTTACGGAATTGTGATCACTATTCCCAAAGTAGTCCCCTACTGAAACTTCAACCACCTAGCCAGGCTCATTCCCCAACACCAGGTCCAGTATGGCCCCTTCCCGAGTTGGACTATTTACATACTGCTCGAGAAAACCCTCCTGGATGCTCCTTCCAAATTCTGCTCCATCTAGACCTCTAACACTAAATTAAAATCTCCTATCACCACCACCCTGTTGCTCCTAAATCTTTCCATAATCTGTTTACATATTTGTACCTCTATCTCACGCTCGCTGTTGGGAGGCCTGTAGTACAGCCCCAACATTGTTACCGCACCCTTCCTATTTCTGAGTTCTGCCCATATTGCCTCACAGTTCTCCTCGGGTAAACGAGCTGTTTTGGGTTTAGTTTGGGCACCTATAATTGGGTTTAATTGTCCCAATTCCATCATTATCAAAGCTTGGCTTTATTAATATGGTATATTCTGTAGTTGCCTGTGTGCTTAACAGGTACTGTTATCTGCCCATGTTGGCTATTTACTGCTAATCAGTCTGCGGGTTTTGTAATGTCTGTGTTGATTTTTTAATTCCATAGCTGCCTGCCTTTCTCTTATAGTGAGATTTGTTTTCTGATGTGGGTTTTTATTGCTGACAAACTCCTTCTGATAAAATTTTAAATCTCAAGGTCTATGTCTATTGCGCGGGTGGAAAAGCTTTGTCTGTTAAGAGTCACTGAAGTAATCCCTCAGTTTAATATTTTGATAAAATCTGTTTAGACACGCCTGAATTTGCTCATTACACAGTCTTGCAAGAAGTACAAATGTAAAATACTTGTTTGAAACCCTTGATTGTGCTTCTGTGTGGTACAAAATTGGACAATGTGTGATTTTTCTAGCCAAAACATCGCGTTTTGGGGGGTGGGCTGGATAGAGCCGTGTTCAGTTTAAAGATTTCATTTAACTGAATGGAAGTGCTATTTTTCTGTCCAGTGAAGGATTCGGGCTTAACCTGTCAGATTTGGCAGTTACTACTGGCTTGTAGGTTTGGGTTTTAACATTGATTTAACTCCCAATTGTAGCCATTGCTGCCAATTGTAAACACAACTTTTTAAAATTCTGGACGAGGTTCCAACATGTCTAGAATGGCAGTAAAATGGATACATTTGGCTCCTGGAAAGCTGTCAAACACGTTGAATTTGGGCAACTTTTTTTCAAGCGACAAGAGGTTAAATGTCGCCAAATTATTCGACATTAGAGAATTTTTTTCCAGATATTTTCTTGGTCGGGTTGAGATGTCTTGTTATTGTTTGTACATTTCCCTTTATCAATCTGAACTCACTGAGTTGTCGGCCTGAGTCAATTGTTTCTCCTTTCTGTGGCAGTGTTAGTGCGTCACCATATTCTCAGAGTATAAATGTTAGTTTGGGTATGAGGAGCGGGATCGTTCAGTACGGCTCGGTTTGTTAGCTAATTAGTGACCCATTTCAGTCCAGTTTGTTGTTGGTTCCCCTCATTTTATCGGGACCTGTTTAGCTTCAACAATAAACAGTCCGGAGTAGCCGCCACATTAAAAATCAAACTGTTCGATTTGTGAAACGAGTCATTTCTGGTTGTGAACTGACCCGCTGTTCTGTTCCTGTCCGTGATAACAGGTGAAAATAATTCTTTTTGTTTTGGCAATTACTTCTTGAAGTCGGCTAGCCAATTCATCCCAATTATCATCCTATTTTTGCAGGTTGGTTTTGTAATGTTCAATTAGGATTGGATTTATTGGTTTTGTCCGAGTCGTCAATTTGAAGCCAAATTTATCAACGTTTCCTGTGATGGGTTTGCTGGTTTTAAGAAAAATGTTAACGTGCCTGTCTAAAAATGCCTTTGGGAGGGTGGATTGTCTGGGTCACGAAGCCATTGTAACTGATGGCAAAACCATCTGTAGGTAACGGAAATGTGTATAGGTTAGGACAAGCCCGCATGAAGTCCGTATGTTCTACATTCTTCTGTGCAGTAAGTGCACAAAGATGCGAGATTTCCACAGTAACCATAGAGAAAATCCTTCGGTTCAATGCATTGATAATGATAGCTTCCTCGGAGAATGGGGAGACCCTGGGAACAGCCTAGAAGAAAAGCCTGACTCCTTCCACCTTAGGTGATTACTGGAGAATTCAGTTTCCTTTCTCCAAGCGAGTCCAAATGTTCATAAGTTCATCAGTGTTTTGTCTGATTTTTGGCTTTTTTAATTTTTAAAAAAGCAACCTGTTTTTTCTTGTGCAACACTGCCATCTAGTCGTTCTGCCAGAACCTACAACTTTGTCGAAAATAATTTTGAATTCTGGAACTGAGCAGATTTGGGTGAAGTTTACCTGCCTGTTTCAGCTGTCTAACAATACTACTATGCTAATATGTTGCGTATAAAGTTATTTTTCCTTTGACTTAAAGATTATGTGGGAATTGGACATGTGCATGAGGATGAAGAACTTGTAGGGTTGAGACAGACTGTCCCAGAGTCAGCAAAGGTAGGATGGGTAAAATGACCTTTTGTGCAGTAATTTTCATGACTTATTCCTTGTTTGGCAATAAATTTCCCTGTATATCCAACTACGCAAGCACCAGTTTAGTCTTATATCTAATTCCTTTCTTATCCCTCCAGTTTTACTGCAGCTTGGGGTCAGGGCTATATTTCTTCTAGGCTTTTCATTTCTTGGCATAGGGCGGGGGAACGTCCCATAGGGAGCAGTTGTGATTAGTTCCTCTGCCAATCATCAATAAACGTTTAGGTATTAAAATATATATCCATAATATCCATATAATTAAAAATATTCTGTTCCCTCTGTGTGTGGGGGTCAGCCATTGCCTCCAGTGGGAGAGATATATTTAAAACATCTTCTGGGAACCTTGCAGTGAGTTCCACTGATGCACAGGGAGGAGAGTCACAGAAGCTGGCGAGTGAGTTCTGGAGCTGTGGCTCTGGCAACTGCTTTGCTCATAAGGTTGTTTGTTTACTATTGATCTGATCACTTAAAGATCCAAAAAGAGAAATACAACTTGTCTCCAGTGTATATTGGCTTCAAACCCCATCATTTCAAGAGACTGAAGCCCATGTTTCATGAAATGTCTGGTAATGCATTTTCTTTATTTCCTATTCCAATGGCACTAAAGATTTGCAGCTTTTAAAATGTCTTAGTAACACTATTTATTTGGGCCATTGCATAGTATGTTAATGGTCTCGCTGTTGGCCTGTTTTGTGGCTGGGGGTTACCCAGTTCCTTCAGGAAATTTAACTTAACCTGCCTGAAGATTGTTTTCCTGTATCCTCCCTACTTAAGTGCAGTTTTGTACATAGGTAGTGGAATTGTACAATATGTGACTTGACAAACTCTTGGGAAGTACTTGATGATGGCTTTGCATATAATTCTTAAAAAAAACCTCTGTTAGCTTGTGATTATGTTACTATAACTTAAATACTGATAGCTGGAAAATTGATGTTTACCTTGTGTGGTGTGGATTATGTTTAATAGAGGGGTGATTATTGAGAATATTCTTCTAATCCTGTCAGCTGCCCATGTCATATAACCATCTGACACAGCTGCATGCATATAATTTGCTCCTTGAAAACAAGCAGAAGTTAACTGCTTTCCACCCAAAGCCGCTTGTATTTGGTTCACATTTTAGTTGAAAGTGTGATTTGACAAATTCCCCTTGCACTCTTATGCAGAGCCACAATAGATCTGTGCCTTTCTCAATCAAGTGATAATGGGTTTCAGTCCACTGAGAGTGCAGTTTACAGAACATATTGGCAGACCAGTGTCACGGTATGGTGATCAGTTGGACTAAAGTTGTTGTATTTCCAAGACTTGCCTTTAACCCATTCAGGCTATATTAGATCTGAGGCAAAGTAACTGGGGGATGTGCAAGCAATCTCCAAGCTAATTGGAAGCACTTGTGTCACATGTAAAACCACCAAGCCTGGGACATCATTTGTTTCTGAGACTGAATTTGTAAGATAAAATGAGTTGCTGTTCCAACCCCCCAAGTGGAAAGTCTACCTGAAGGATAAACACATTTTCATATAAAGGAACTGATGGAAGGCAGTTGAGGCGGTTCCTGCATATCAAGGAAAATAAATTTTGGGGAAGCAAAATTGTTTTTTTTCCATGTCAGCCCAACAGCACTGCTGCTACAATTTGAGATAATGCAAAATGTAAGCTCAGGCACAATATAACAAGCTGTATTTTGAAAATAAAATATTATTTTGCTTGTGCAGCTGTTAAACCTGAGACTCTGGGAATGCCTGACCTTGGTGCAATCCACTATTCTCATCTTAAAACAGTCAAGTTCTCCAATTCTCTAGAAAATGTGAAATTGAAGGAGAGGAAGTGATTAAGACCAGAAAAATCACTGCCAAATGGGAATATAACACTGCAGAGCAGTATTCAACAAAATGATCCAATCTACATTGTATTAAAAATTATAAGTGTAGACAAGATTAAATTCATTGTGGAGATGTTTGTATTTTTGTCTAGAAAGTCAAGAACTGCATTTGATAGTACTACCACAAACAGGCATTAGCACCATGCAGGGGGAGGGGAACAAATCTCCAGACAATCTATTGGGAACAGCAGCTAAAGTGCAATGGCAACTGTGACATAACATTGAAATACAGTGTCTTGATGAAATTGGTAAAATGTGAAGAGATAGGGAAGGGTATTTAGGCAGCAAGGGAATTTTCCCCTCTTGTGGTCACATTTACTCATTTCTTGAATTTCGTTTCACGAGTATCTGCCACTTTTATTTGGCTCACACTCTGCATTGGTGACTGTCCAGTTTTTCTTGCCATTTTCCACATCCACCTGGGTTATAATTTGAATTCAAGATATATATTAATCACTTTCAAAAGAATATATCTGGTTGAAAGAGCAGTCTTGTCCAAGGGCAAGATGGGGAGGGCAGGGGGGAGAGAGAGTGGGTGGAGGGAAGAAGGGGGTGGGAGGGAGAGGAGCAGAGGGAACATAGGAACATGAGAAATAGAAGCAGGAGTAGGCCATTCAGCCCTTTGAGCCTGCTTCACCATTCAACTAGATCTTGGCTGATCTGCTACCTCAACACCATTTTCCTGTACTATTCCCCTGAATTGTATTGATCTTTGTCTTGAACATACTCAATTACTGAGCCTTCACCACCCTCTGGGGTAGAGAATTCCAAAGATTCACCACCCTCTAAGTTAAGAAATTCCTCTTCATCTCAGTCCTAAATGGCCTACCTCTTATTCTGATACTGTCTCCCCTGCTTTGAGACTCCCCCAGACAGGGAAAACTTCCCTCCTGCATCTATCCTGTCGAGCTCTAAGAATTTTGTATGTTTCAATGAGATCACCTCTCATTCTTCTAAGTTCCAGAGAATACAGGCCCAGTCTCATTTATCACTCCTCAGAATAATCCTGCCATCCCAGGGATCAGATTGGGAGGGAGGGAAGGGGAGAAGGTGGAAGTTGGGGGACAGAGTGGTGGAGGGGGGGGGGGGGGGGTGACAGATAGGGTGTTGGTGCCAGAGGGGCAGATTTGTGCCCTGGGGTTTTCTGAACCTAGGCACTCAAAGAACAGTACAGCACAGGAACAGGCCGTTCGGCCCTCCAAGCCTGCGCCGATCTTGATGCCTGAATTAGAATTAGAATTAGAATTAGAATATTACAGCGCAGTACAGGCCCTTCGGCCCTCGATGTTGTGCCGATCATCTGACCTACACTATTCCATTTACATCCATATGTCTATCCAATGACCACTTAAATGCCCTTAAAGTTGGCGAGTCTACTACTGTTGCAGGCAGGGCGTTCCACGCCCCTACTACTCTCTGCGTAAAGAAACTACCTCTGACATCTGTCCTATATCTTTCACCCCTCAACTTAAAGCTATGTCCCCTCGTGTTTGCCATCCTCATCCGAGGAAAAAGACTCTCACTATCCACCCTATCTAACCCTCTGATTATCTTGTATGTCTCTATTAAGTCACCTCTCCTCCTCCTTCTCTCTAACGAAAACAACCCCAAGTCCCTCAGCCTTTCCTCGTAAGACCTTCCTTCCATACCAGGCAACATCCTAGTAAATCTCCTCTGCACCCTTTCCAAAGCTTCGACATCCTTCCTATAATGCGGTGACCAGAACTGCACGCAATACTCCAGGTGCGGCCTCACCAGAGTTTTGTACAGCTGCATCATGACCCCGTGGCTCTGAAACTCGATCCCCCTACTAATAAAGGCTAACACACCATATGCCTTCTTAACAGCCCTATTAACCTGGGTAGCAACTTTCAGGGATTTATGTACCTGGATACCAAGATCTCTCTGCTCATCTACACTACCAAGAATCTTCCCATTAGCCCAGTACTCTGCATTGCTGTTACTCCTTCCAAAGTGAATCACCTCACACTTCTCCGCATTAAACTCCATTTGCCATCTCTCAGCCCAGCTCTGCAGCCTATCTATGTCCCTCTGTACCCTACAACACCCTTCGACACTATCCACAACTCCACCGACCTTCGTGTCATCCGCAAATTTACTAACCCACCCTTCTACACCCTCATCCAGGTCGTTTATAAAAATGACAAACAGCAGTGGCCCCAAAACAGAACCTTGCGGTACACCACTAGTAACTAAACTCCAGGATGAACATTTGCCATCAACCACCACCCTCTGTCTTCTTTCAGCTAGCCAATTTCTGATCCAAAGCTCTAAATCACCTTCAACCCCATACTTGCGTATTTTCTGCAATAGCCTACCATGGGGAACCTTATCAAACGCCTTACTGAAATCCATATACACCACATCCACGGCTTTACCCTCATCCACCTGTTTGGTCACCTTCTCGAAAAACTCAATAAGGTTTGTGAGGCACGACCTACCTTTCACAAAACCGTGCTGACTATCGCAAATCAACTTATTCTTTTCAAGATGATTATAAATCCTGTCTCTTATAACCTTTTCCAACATTTTACCCACAACCGAAGTAAGGCTCACAGGTCTATAATTACCAGGGCTGTCTCTACTCCCCTTCTTGAACAAGGGGACAACATTTGCTATCCTCCAGTCCTCCGGCACTACTCCTGTCGACAATGACGACTTGAAGATCAACAACAACGGCTCTGCAATCTCCTCCCTGGCTTCCCAGAGAATCCTAGGATAAATCCCATCTGGCCCAGGGGACTTATCTATTTTCACTCTTTCCAAAATTGCTAACACCTCCTCCTTGTGAATCTCAATCCCATCTAGCCTAGTAGGCTGTATCTCAGTAATCTCCTCGGCAACATTTTCTTTCTCTACTGTAAATACTGACGAAAAATATTCATTTAACGCTTCCCCTATCTCCTCTGATTCCGCACACAACTTCCCACTACTATCCTTGATTGGCCCTGTTCTAACTCTTATCATTCGTTTATTCCTGATATACCTATAGAAAGCCTTAGGGTTTTCTTTGATCCTATCCGCCAATGACTTCTCGTGTCCTCTCCTTGCTCTTCTTAGCCCTCCCTTTAGATCCTTCCTGGCTAGCTTGTAACTCTCAAGCGCCCTAACTGAGCCTTCACGTCTCATCCTAACATAAGCCGCCCTCTTCCTCTTGACAAGCGCTTCAACTTCTTGAGTAAACCACGGCTCCCTTGCTCGACAACTTCCTCCCTGCCTGACAGGTACATACTTATCAAGGACACGCATTAGCTGCTCCTTGAATAAGCTCCACATTTCGTTTGTGCCCATCCCCTGCAGTTTCCTTCCCCATCCTACACATCCTAAATCTTGCCTAATCGCGTCATAATTTCCTTTCCCCCAGCTATAATTCTTGCCCTGCGGTATATACCTGTCCCTGCCCATCGCTAAGGTAAACCTAACCGAATTGTGATCACTATCGCCAAAGTGCTCACCTACATCTAAATCGAACACCTGGCCGGGTTCATTACCCAGTACCAAATCCAATGTGGCATCGCCCCTGGTTGGCCTGTCCACATACTGTGTCAGAAAACCCTCCTGCACACACTGGACAAAAACAGACCCATCTAAAGTACTCGAACTATAGTATTTCCAGTCAATATTTGGAAAGTTAAAGTCCCCCATAACCACTACCCTGTTACTCTCGCTCCTGTCGAGAATCATCTTCGCTATCCTTTCCTCTACATCTCTGGAACTATTCGGAGGTCTATAGAAAACTCCCAACAGGGTGACCTCTCCTCTCCTGTTTCTAACCTCGGCCCATACTACCTCAGTAGACGTGTCCTCAAACGTCCTTTCTGCCGCTGTAATACTTTCCTTGATTAACAATGCCACACCCCCCCCTCTTTTACCCTCTTCTCTGTTCTTTCTGAAACATCTAAATCCCGGAACCTGCAACATCCATTCCTGCCCCTGCTCTACCCATGTCTCCGAAATGGCCACAACATCAGGATCCCAGGTACCAACCCATGCTGCAAGCTCACCCACCTTATTCCGGATGCTCCTGGCGTTGAAGTAGACACACTTTAAACCAAGTTCTTGCTTGCCAGTGCCCTCTTGCGTCCCTGTAACCTTATCCCCTACCTCACTACTCTCAACAGCCTGTACACTGGCACTGCAATTTAGGTTCCCATTCCCCTGCTGATTTAGTTTAAACCCCCCCGAAGAGCACTAACAAATCTCCCCCCCAGGATATTGGTACCCCTCTGGTTCAGGTGAAGACCATCCTGTTTGTAGAGGTCCCACCTACCCCAGAAAGAGCCCCAATTATCCAGGAAACCAAAACCCTCCCTCCTACACCATCCCTGCAGCCACGTGTTCAACTCCTCTCTCTCCCTATTCCTCTCTTCGCTAGCACGTGGCACGGGCAACAACCCAGAGATAACAACTCTGGTTGTTCTCGCTCTAAGCTTCCACCCTAGCTCCCTGAATTTCTGCCTTAAATCCCCATCTCTCTTCCTACCTATGTCGTTGGTGCCTATGTGGACCACGACTTGGGGGTGCTCCCCCTCCCCCTTAAGGATCCCAAAAACACGATCGGAGACATCACGTACCCTGGCACCTGGGAGGCAACACACCAACCGTGAGTCTCTCTCGTTCCCACAGAACCTCCTATCTGTTCCCCTAACTATGGAGTCCCCAATGACTAATGCTCTGCTCCTCTTCCCCTTTCCCTTCTGAGCAACAGGGACAGACTCTGTGCCAGAGACCTGCACCCCATTGCTTACCCCTGGTAAGTCGTCCCCCCCAACAGTATCCAAAACGGTATACCTGTTGTTGAGGGAAACGGCCACAGGGGACCCCTGCACTGCCTGCTGGTTCCCTTTCCTTCCCCTGACGGTAACCCATCTACCTACTTCTTTTACCTGAGGTGTGACTGCCTCCCTATAACTCCTGTCAATAATCCCCTCCGCCTCCCGAATGATCCGAAGTTCATCCAGCTCCAGCTCCAGTTCCCTAACGCGGTCTGCGAGGAGCTGGAGTTGGGTGCACTTCCCGCAGATGCAGTCAGCAGGGACACTCTTGGCGACCCCTACCTCCCACATTCTGCAGGAGGAACATACAACTGCCTTTACCTCCATTCCCACTATTCTAGATTCCCAATAAATCTACTGAAAAACCAAACAAAAAAAAAAAGTCAAAACTTGTTCGCTTAGCAATCCGACGGACTGAAGTTTTAAATAAAAAGCTTACCTTATCAACACCCTAGAGTCCTTTTTTTTTTTGGTTAGAGGAGGAGGGTGGGTGGGAGACACTACACGTGTAGTGTCTCGGGTACTGCCACTGCCCAAATAAATAGTTTTCCCCTACCCAGCAGTCCCCGGTCCTCCGAAACAAAAAAGGGATTAACTTGTAACTTACTGAAATTGACCGCTCAGCTGAAAGTCCGCTCCGCACCCCGTTCTATCAAGGCTGCTCCTCGCAAAAAACCTGCCTAAACTAAAACCTCCTGCACTTCCGGGGTCCGTATCCCTCTATTCCCATCCTATTCATGTATTTGTTAAGATGCCTCTTAAACGTCTCTATGGTACCTGCTTCCACCACCTCCCCCGGCAACAAGTTCCAGGCACTCACCACCCTCTGTGTAAAGAACTTGCCTCGCACATCCCCTCTAAACTTTGCCCCTCTCACCTTAAACCTATGTCCCCTAGTAACTGACTCTTCCACCCTGGGAAAAAGCTTCTGACTATCCACTCTGTCCATGCAGCTTATAACTTTGTAAACCTCTATCATGTCGCCCCTCCACCTCCGTCGTTCCAGTGAAAACAATCCGAGTTTATCCAACCTCTCCTCATAGCTAATGCCCTCCAGACCAGGCAACATCCTGGTAAACCTCTTCTGTACCCTCTCCAAAGCCTCCACGTCCTTCTGGTAGTGTGGCGACCAGAATTGCACGCAATATTCTAAGTGTGGCCTAAATAAAGTTCTGTACAGCTGCAGCGTGACTTGCCAATTTTTATACTCTATGCCCCGACCGATGAAGGCAAGCATGCCGTATGCCTTGACTACCTTATCCACCTACGTTGCCACTTTCAGTGACCTGTGGACCTGTATGCTCAGATCTCTCTTCCTGTCAATACTCCTAAGGGTTCTGCCATTTACTGTATACGTCCCACCTGTATGAGACCTTCCAAAATGCATTACCTCACATTTGTCCGGATTAAACTCCATCTGCCATTTCTCCGCCCAACTCTCCAACCGATCTATATCCTGCTGTATCCTCTGACAATCCTCATCACTCTCCGCAACTCCACCAACCTTTGTGTCATCCGCAAACTTACTAATCAAACCAGCTACATTTTCCTCCAAATCATATTTATATATACTACAATCAGCAAAGATCCCAGCACTGATCCCTGCGGAACACCACTAGTCACATCCCTCCATTCAGAAAAGCACCCTTCCACTGCTACCCTCTGTCTTCTATGACGAAGCCAGTTCTGTATCCATCTTGCCAGCTCCCCTCTGATCCCATGTGACTTCACCTTTTGTACCAGTCTGACATGAGGGACCTTGTCAACTCATTGAAGCTTATTGTTTTTGTTCTGTTTATTTACAGAGAGTTGACTCTATCTCCGAGCAGAAAGACAATCTGGCGGCCGATAAACACCACCAAGGCAAGGGGGAGGGGTCACAGCCTGGAGGAGGGAATCCTCAGCCAGTGGGAGAGCTTCATAGGGAGGGGATCCCAGGCCCAGAGACCATCTAGGATTGGTGGAGGGTACCAGGCTACTGTGAGGAGGTTCCAGGGGGAGGGAGTCCTGAGCCAGGGAGTGGATCTTGGGTGAGGTTTTCCCAGGCTGGTGGGAAAACTAGGCCAGTGGTAGGGGTTCCGGGGGGTGGTGGTCCCAGGCTGAGCTAAGGGGAATTCTGGGAAGAGGTGTCAGGCTGGGGAGGGGTGCGGTCACAGGCCTTTTCCCTTCAAAATGAAGACATTTCCTTCTTAAGTTTCTGAATCTTTGTGGCACCTGATTAAATTGTAAATCTTCCTGTCAACTTGGATGTGGTTCTGACCAGTTTGGACAGGTTCCATCCCTGATCTGAGCAGCATCAGCTGGCCTGGGACAGAAATGCTCTAATTGGTCTCAGTGCCCTGGGGAGTGAGGATATCAGCCAGGGTTCCTGTTCCTAATTACCTGCTTCAAAATGTTAGCCTTTTGGCACCAGGGATGGGAGTGTTGTCCATGGTGGATGAGCAAACTGGAAACTTTCATTCCATGTTAACATCTTTCATCTTGAGCCTGATATTCATTTTTTAAAATGAGAGACTTTTTAATTGTCCTAATATAGACTGAGATAGTCATCATGTAAGGAGCAGAGAGCAGAAAGAATTTCTAGTATATTCAGGAGAATTTTCTACAGTCTTCTTCCAGTCCGTCGAGGAAGGCAGCATTGCTAGATCTGGTTCTGGGGAATGGGGTGGGCCAAGTTGATCAAGTGTCAGGGAAACATTTAGGGCACAGTAACTGTAGCATCTTAAGGTTTAGATTAGCTATTGAAAAGGACATGGAGCAATCCAGAGTAAAGATAACTAATTGGGCAAGGGCCAACTTCAGTTGTGTGAGAACGGATCTGGCTCATCTAGATTGTAGTCAAAGATTGGCAGGCAAAACTAACTGAACAATGGGCTGCCTTTAAAGAGGAGATACTTCAGGTACCATCAAGGTACATTCCCATGATGGGGAAAGGTAGGGAAAACAGATCTAGAGCTACCTGAATGGTAAAAGATAGTGTTGGGGAGACAATGGCATTGTGGTAATGTCACTGAGCTAGTGATTCAGAGGACCAGACTCATGCCCTGGGGACATGGATCCAAATTGTAGAGTTAAGGTGAATTAATCAAGATCTGGAATTGAAAGCTAGTCTCAGCAATTGTTGTAAAAACCCATCTGGTTCTTTTATGGAAGGAAATCTGCTGTCCTTACCTCGTCTGACTCCAGACCCAAAGTAATGTGGTTGCAAAGCATTAAGGTAGATAAGTCCCCAGGGCCTGATGGGATCTACCCCAGAATACTGAGGGAGAAAAGGGAAGAAATTGCTGGGGCCTTGACAGAAATCTTTGCATCCTCATTGGCTACAGGTGAGGTCCCAGAGGACTGGAGAATAGCCAATGTTGTTCCTTTGTTTAAGGATAATCCAGGAAATTATAGGCCGGTGAGCCTTACGTCAGTGGTAGGGAAATTATTAGAGAAGATTCTTCGGGACAGGATTTACTCCCATTTGGAAACAAACAAACCTATTAGCGAGAGGCAGCATGGTTGTGGTCGTGTCTCACTGAGTTTTTTGAGGAAGTGACGAAGATGATTGATGAAGGAAGGGCAGTGGATGTTGTCTATATGGACTTTAGTAAAGCCTTTGACAAGGTCCCGCATGGCAGACTGGTACAAAAGGTGAAGTCACACGGGATCAGAGATGAGCTGGCAAGATGGATACAGAACTGGCTCGGTCATAGAGACAGAGGGTAGCAGTGGAAGGGTGCTCTTCTGAATGGAGGGATGTGACTAGTGGTGTTCCGCAGGGATCAGTGCTGTGACCTTTGCTGTTTGTAGTATATATAAATGATTTGGAGGAAAATGTAGCTGGTCTGATTAGTAAGTTTGCGGACGACACAAAGGTTGGTGGAATTGCGGATAGTGCTGAGGATACAGCAGGATATAGATCGGTTGGAGACTTGGGCGGAGAAATGGCAGATGGAGCTTAATCCAGACAAACGTGAGGTAATGACAGGCAGAGAGATCTGGGCGTACAGGTCCACAGGTCACTGAAAGTGGCAACGCAGGTGGATAAGGTAATCAAGAAGGCATACGGCATGCTTGCCTTTATCGGTCGGGGTATAGAAATTGGCAAGTCATGCTGCAGCTGTACAGAAGTTCAGTTAGGCCACACTTAGAATATTGTGTGCAATTCTGGTTGCCACACTACCAGAAGGACGTGGAGGCTTTGGAGAGGGTACAGAAGAGGTTTACCAGGATGTTGCCTGGTCTGGAGGGCATTAGCTATGAGGAGAGGTTGGATAAACTCGGATTGTTTTCACTGTAACGATGGAGGTGGAGGGGTGACATGATAGAGGTTTATAAAGTTATGAGCGGCATGGACAGAGTGGATAGTCAGAAGCTTTTTCCCAGGGTGGAAGAGTCAGTTACTAGGGGGCATAGGTTTAAGGTGCGAGGGGCAAAGTTTAGAGGGGATGTGCGAGGCAAGTTCTTTACACAGAGGGTGGTGAGTGCCTGGATCTTGCAGCCGGGGGAGGTGGTGGAAGCAGGTACAATAGCGACGTTTAAGAGGCATCTTGACAAATACATGAATAGGATGGGAATAGAGGGATACGGTCCCCGGAAGTGCAGAAGGTTTTAGTTTAGGCAGTCATCAAGATCGGCGCAGGCTTGGAGGGCCGAATGGCCTGTTCCTGTGCTGTACTGTTCTTTGTTCTTGACTCTTAAAAATGCCCTCTCAAATGGCCTAGCAAGCCTCGCAGTTGTCAAGTACCACAAATGTTGGCTGTACCAGCGACACCCACATCCCATGAAAATTACAAAAAATATTAAGCAGAAAAAGGGTGCTTCTCAGATTGATAATACAATTGAGAACCAGGCTGAATATAGAAACTTCAGAGGGGAAGTGAAGAAACAAATGAGAATCACAGTGTGAGAAAAGACTTGCAGCTAACATAAAAGGAAATCTTAAAAAATCTTCTATAGGCATTGTATATAGTAAAAGGAGGAGTGGGGCTAATTAGGGACCAAAAAGAGGATTTCCACATGTCTATACCAAAAAGGATGCTGCTGCCTAAGTTGTGAAAGAGGTAGTAGTTGAGACACTGGATGGGCTAAAAATTGATGATGGAGGTACTAGATAGGCTGACTACTTAAAGTCGATAAGTGTCTCGCACACCGGAAGTGTGATGATACAACAATCATGGACTAACTCTCTGAAGAGTAGTGAAAAACTGACTTTGTCTTTTTAAAAAGTTAACCTTTTTTATTTTATAGTGTACAATGGTCCAAAATGGTTAGGGGTTAGGGTAAGAAAAGTAGAGAAAAAATATCACGCAACCTCCCCAAAAGGAAGAACGGGCTGCTGCTAGGTGGCAAGTTTGTAGGCTTGCAGCATTCATACATGAAGTGTGCACAAAAAGAAAAATATCAGTGTTTGAGAGCAAAAAGTGGTGTTTTAGGGGAACATTTGGGGGGCTTGTGGTCACTACCGTAGTTTTAGGGTGAAGGTCGGGTAATTGGGCAGCAGGGGTGGAAAAAACCTCCCCTCATGTTTATATACTCGTTTGTTGAGTTTCATTTCACTAGTATCTGCCACGTTTATTCGGCTCACGCCTTGCATTGGTGTCTGCCCTTGCGTTGGTGTCTTGTCATTTTCCATACCCAATTAGGGTTATAATTAGAATGTAATGCATATATTACTAACTTTGCAGGGAGTATATCTAATTGAAAGAGCCGTCGTGCTTAAGGTCAAGACGAACAGTATGGATTTTAAGCTAAGGGTCTCAGAAGATTAAGGGGATAGTGTATAGAATAGCTAGGTTAGGGTTAGGGGATGTGTAGGGACTATGCAAGGGCTGTTTAGGTTTAGGGGTTAGGTTTACGAATTAGGTATGGGTTCAGGGTTAGGGTTTAGGGTTTTAGAGTTCAGTGCTTTTGGGTTTTATGATTTTGGGTTAGGGCTAGGGTTAGGGATTGGTGTTAGGCAGCCAGGGTCCTTAAGGCTCCATAGGGTTAGTGTTTAGGGTTAGTGTATAGGGTCCTTGGGACTCCTTCAGGTTTAGCAGTTTAGGGTTAGGACAAGGATTCTTCACGCTCCTTAGGTTTAGGGTTTGGCAGTTTAGAGTTAGGGCCAGGGTCCTTAGAGTTAGGGTTAGGTTTTAGGGAGTAGGGGTGAGGGTTAGGATTAGGGCTAGGGTTAAGAAAAGTGGCCTGAAAATCTCGCGTAGCTGACCTAAAAAGAGCCATGCGGCTGCTAGACTGTGAGCTCATAAGGTCGGGGTTAGGGTTTGGGTTAGGGTAGGGTAATTACGCAGCAGAGGTGGAGAAGCCTCCCTTCTTGTGTTTATATACTCATTTCTTGAGATTCATTTCACTGGCATCTGCCACTTTTATTCGGTTCGTGCCTTGCATTGGTGTCTGTCCACCTCTGCTTGCCCTTTCCCATACTTAACTAGGGTTAGAATTTGAATGCAAGGCATGTACTACTAACTTTGCAGTGAGTATATCTGATTGAAGGGTTAGTCGTGCCTAAAGTCCAGACAAAGAGTATGGATTTTAGGGTAAGGGTCTCCAAAAAGATTCAGAGGTTAGGAGTAGGGTCAGGGCTGGGTGGGTGGGTTAGGATTAGGGTTAAGGTTATGGGGGAGGTTTAGGGTTAGGCTTATGGTTGGGGGGGGGGGGTTTGGGGTTGGGGCTGGGGTCGGGGGCGTAAGGCCTTAGGGTTAGCGCTGGGTCCAGGGGCAGGGGTTACATTAATGTTGGAGTCGGTCATGGTCACAGGTCAGGTATCCGAACCAGTTTCAGGGTTTGGTTGCATTGGGGTTTAGATTATCATTAGGGTATTTGGGAAACGGAGGTTTGTCTAGGGCTAAACATGATGTGTGCATCAGATTATGACCTTTGTCATATTTGACCTCGTCCATTTAGACTTTTGGGTTTTAGATTAACATTGTATAATTGGGTTTCCCAGTCAACAAGTTTGTTTTGGGTAGATGAGCTTCTAAGGCTAGTGTTAATGTCCAAGATAGTTGGCGATGGTGTAATGAGTTCCCATGGAATTAGGGGTATGTGAGGTGCAGGATTGTTGTGCATGTGTTAAGTTTTAAGTACTGGTAAAGGAATTTTTTGCAGTCCTACAATTGATTCAGACCCTTTGGTAACAGGGTTTAGGGTTAGGGTCATGCATTAAAAAATGTGGCGGAACGTTTGGCTCAGGACTAAAGAAAAACTCCATGAGCACAAAAAAATCTTCACCTTTGCAATCAGGACGGGATTAATGGTCATTTTGAAAGGTCAATGGTCACTGGGTGAAAAGTCAGATGTCAGGATAAAAGGTCAAAGTTCAGAGGCATGGTCAAAAGGTCACAGGCCAGGGGTCATGGGATCATGTGATCATGGGTCAAAAGGGCACGGGGGTCACATGCCAGGTGCCAAAAGGTCACAGGGTGATGTGATCGGGGTCACTGGGTCGTGATTTGGGTAAAGAGGTCATGGGGTCGTGCTATCAGGTCATAAGGACACGGGGTCACGTTCCTGAGGTCAAAGAGAGACAGGGTCACGTGCCAGGGGGCAAAAGGTCACAGGGTCACATGCCAGGAATGAGGGTTAGGGTGGGTTGGGGTTGGGTTTTGGGTTAGGGTCAGGGAAATTGGGCAGCAGGGGTGGAAAAGCCTCCCCTCTTGTGTTTATATACTCATTTCTTGAGTTTCATTTCACTAGCAGCTGCCACTTTTATTTGGCTCACGCCTTAAATTGGTGTCCATCCACATCCGTTTGCCTTTTCCCATACTCAGCTAGGGTTATAAGTGGAATTGGAATGAAAGGCATTTACTACTAACTTTGCAATGAGTATATCTGATTGAAGGATCAGTCGTGTCTAAGGGCTAGATAAAGAGTCTGGCTTTTAGGGTGAGGGTCACCAAGAAGATTCAGAGGTTAGGTCAGGGTCTGGAACCATGCCGGAGAGTGGGGGGGGTGGTGGTAGGGGGTTTTGGGTAGGTTGGGGATTGGTTATGGGAGAGGTTTAGGGTTAGGCTTAGGGTTGTAGGGGGTTTTAGAGTTAGCCTTAGCATTGTGGGGGGGGTTTGTGTTAGGGTGAGGATTTGGGGCTGCGGTCGGGGCATTAGGCCTCAGGGTTGGGCCTTATGGTTCGGACTGGGTCTGGGGACGAGGGTTACATTAAAGTTTTGGGGTTGGGGCTGGAGTCAGGGCTTTAGGCTTTAGGATTAGGGCTGGGTCGGGGGGGGCAAGGATTTCACTAATGTTGGGCGGTTTGGCCTTAGGGTTCAGGGTTAGGGGGCATTCTGTTAGGGCTGGGTCTGGGGGCGAGGGTTACATTGATGTTGGGTCAGTCACGGTCGCAGGTCAGGTATCGGGGCCAGTTTCAGGGTTTGGTTGCATAGAGGTTTAGGTTATCATTAGGGTATTTGGGCAACAGAGGTTTGTCTAGGGTTATACCATGATGTATGGAACCGATTATGACTGTTCTCATATTCGGCCTGGTCCATTTAGGCTTTCAGGTTTTAGGTGATTAATATTGTTTAATTGGATTGCCCAGTCAACCAATTTGTTTTGGGGGTAGATGAATCCTTCTAAGACTAGCGTTAGAATCCGAGATAGTTGACGATGGTGTAACGTGTTCCCATGGATTTAGGGGTATGTGAGGTGCAGGATTGTTCTGCATATGTTAAGTTTTATGTACCAGTAAAGGAATTTTTTGCTGTCCTGCAATTGGTTCAGACCCTTTGGTAAGTTGGGTTTGTAATGTTAAAATCCAACTTTTCCTTTGTATTGGTGTCCAATTCAAGTTAGTTTCAAGCCCCATGATTTCCAGGGACTGAATTCCATGTTGCATAAAATGTCTGGTTATCGCCTTGTCTTCCTTCCCTGTCCGGATGGAACTAAGGTGTCCTGTAAATCTAGTTCTTAAAGTGTTCCCTGTTTCCCCGATATATAAAATGTGGCACTGTTTACATCGAATTGCATAGACTACATTTTGTTGCTCGCACGTAATTCTTTGCTTTATTAAAGCGGTTTTTCCTGTGTTCTCGTTTTGCAAGATTTTTAAGACCTTTAGGTGTTTACATGTTCCACATTGTCTGTCACAGCAATTTGGTACGGCTTGTGCCTTTACGCTACTTGTGACCAATAGGTCTTTTAGGTTTTTGCCTCTTTTGAAAGCTGATGTTATGCTATATTGGCTCAGTGAGTTAACATCCCCTTTTAACTTTTCAGAATGGTTTCTCACTACCCTATTTATCTGTTGAGTTGTTGCGCCGTATGTTGTAACAAGTGGTAGTCTTGTAGTTGGCCTATCCCGTGGCTGTGGGTTCTCCATCTCCCTCAGGAAATTGGACTTGATATGTCTGAGGAATCTCTTTGTGTACCCCCTCCGTCTCAGTGCGGTGAAAAGGGTGGTGACCGCTTTGTTGAAATCTTCTAGTTTTGTGGATATGCGGTGGAACCGCATGAGTTGTGACTTTACCAGTCCTCTAAAGGTGTGCCTGGGATGATGGCTTTTAGTGTGCAGGAGTGTATGTGTGTCAGTTACTTTGAAGAATACCTTTGTTGCTAATTTGTGACTGTTGTTCTCTAGTGGCAACTTAAAAACTGTAGTGTCGAGAAAGTCAATGCTTTCCTTGTGTGTTGTGGCTTTAATTTTAATGGAGGGGTGATGATTATTGAGAGTGCTGATGAAATCTTCTAATTCTGATTCTGTGTGGGTCCAAACCCCCCATATATCATCCAAGTACCTATAATAGCACATTGGGCGCTTGGGACACTTTTTGAAGACACTCTCCCCCCAGTCTGCCATGTAAATGTTTGCATAGGCCGGGGCAAACTTTTTGCCCATAGCTGTGCCCTTAATTTGGAGGTACGATTCCCCATCGAATTCAAAGTCATTTTTTGTTAAACCCAGATGTAGTAGCTGAATTATAGCTTCATCTGGTCTTTTAGGGTGGGGAAATTTAGCGAGGGCATTTTTAACTGCCTGTATACCTCTGTTTGTTTCTATATTTGTATACAGGCTTTCGATGTCCATGGTAAAAAGAAGGGCATTAGGGGGTACGGTCAACGAGTTAACTATTTCTGTGAAGTGATATGTGTCCTTGATATAACTGGGATGTTTCTGGGCCAAGGGGTTCAGGAATGAATCAATGTATTCAGCTGCCCTGTAGGATTCACTACCACAGTCTGACACAATGGGTCTTCCCGGTGGTATCTCCCCTGGAATTGTCCATGTATCTGGATGTTTATGTATTTTGGGCAGTATGTAAAACTTTCTGGGCCGCGGTTGTTCCCCTCTCAGGTATTCAACCTGTTTCCGTTTAATAAATTTAGACTTATGGAGTCGTTCTAATATATTGTCAATCTCTTTTTGTGTTTCCTGAAAGATGGGTTTTGTTAATTTAATGTAGTGGTCCGTGTTATTTAATTGTCTGTGTGCTTCAAACAGGTACTGTTGTTTGTCCATGAGAACTATACTACTGCCCTTATCTGCTGGTTTTATAACTATGTTCGGGTTAGTTTTTAATTCCCTAATCGCCTGCCTTTCTCTTCTGGTGAGATTCTGTTTATCTTTTAATATGGGGATTTTTTCTATTTCCTTTTGAGTTACACTCATAAAATTTACTATCTCTGGGTGTATTTCAGTGTCTTCTGGGGTCCAGTCCGATGACGGCATGAAGGGTTGTTTGTCTGTAATTGAGTCCCTAAAGTAATCTGTGAGTTTAATTCTTCTGTAAAAGCTTTCTAAGTCATTCTGAATCTGCTTTTTACATGGCTTTGTGACCGGCACAAATGTAAGACCCTTGTTTAGGACCCCTTTCTGTGTTTCTGTAGGGGTAAAGAGTTTGGAAATATTGACAATAGTTTCTCCTAAGTTAAGGCACCGCTTTTCTAGGGTTGCAGTACTATTTAGTTTAAATGTTTCATCCATTTATTGATCATGATCAGTGCCGTGTTCTCCGTCCAGTGAATGTGATCCCTGCTTACCCTGAAGGACCTGGCAGCTATGGCTGGTATGTAAGATTGGGTTTTAATGAATTGATTTAACTGACGGATTGTATCCTTTTCCCCTTCTGGGAGTGATTGGCTGAAATTTATTTCGGGCACCCAAATCTGTGCATTAGGGAATTTAGTTTTAGCCACTTTTAGGAGAATTTGTAGTTGCTTAATTGCAGTCAGTGGTCTTTGCGTGCGGTGGTTAATGCCAATTGCCAGCACCACTTTCTTAATTTCTGGGGAAGGTTGTAACTTGTTTAGGACAGCCGTGGCATGAATGAATTTAGCTCCTGGAAAGCTGTCAATTTGTGTGATTGGGTTTGGGCAGCTTTTTATTTAGGAGAGATTAGAGTCCCCCATGATCAAGATTGGTTTAACAGGTTTGAGTTGCCAATTTCTGTTTTTCTGGCAAGTATTAGGATGCCTTGTCACTGGCTGTGGATTGTCCCTATCAGTGTCAGATTCAGAATGGTCGTCACTCTGTCCTTGTAGCGGGGGTGAGCGTGTCGTCACCGTCTCGGGGTCCACCCTGACAGGCGCAGGGCCTGCGGATGCAGTCACAGAATTTGTCTGTGAGGTCGAGGATGTCGCCTGAGTTCGGCTCCTGCTTTGCCTCTGTGGTGGGGGTGTCCCTGTAGCCCTAGGGTGTACACTCGTAGGGGAGGGGTTCATCTGTCCAGTGGAGGGGGCCGTTGTGGAAGTCGAGGCTGTCGGCTCATTCCGGCCTTCTCTCTGTCTTTGCGGGAGGGGTTCACGTACCACTGTAATGTCGGGGTACCAATTAACTAAGGGGGTTGGCAGTGGAGTTGGGGAGGTTGGCCTGGTTTGGTCCTGTCTCTGTGGCACGGGCTGTTCTTCTGCCACGGTCTGAGGGAAGCAATGTGTGGGGGAGCGACTCGTCGATGGTCTGGGGGGGTGGGGAGGGGGATGGCTCGGTCTGGTGGAGGTTGGGACTCGGTGTGTGCGATTAGTCATAGTCCGGTTCGGTATAGCCAGCTGTCGGTCGTTCCCCTCGCTCTGCCGAGGCCTTTGAGGCTCGGACTCTTGGGAAGCAGGCATGATGTCGAGGTTCAAGGTGGTGGCCACATTGGAGGTCCGGGTACCCGGTCTATGGGGCAAGGCAGTCCTGGTCTGTGGGCTGACCTGCTGTCCTGTGTTTTTCCGTGTGGCCAGATGCCGGATGTGTTTTCTTACCACATCCATTGTTTGAGCTTTGAATCTGTTCTTAAGATTCTTTTTATTCCAATTTATTGCTTTGGCAATGGCTTCCTGGAGCCGGTCAGTAATTTCTGTTGTTTGCCAGTCATCATCCAATTTCTTGAGGTTAATTTGGTAATGCTCAATTAGAATTTGTCTTGTTTGTTTTGCCCAGTTCTCTGAATTTAAAGCCAATTTTCTCAGCGTTTCCCGTGATGGGTTTGCTGGCTTTATAAAAAATGTTAATTTATCTGATTGTCTTATAATGCCTTTAGGAGGCTCCCTTTGGCTCTCTAGTAACACTAAATGGTGAATCGTCTGGGCTATTTTATAAATTAATCTAACCGTTGTAGCAAAACTATCTCTAATTAAATTACCTCTACCTACTGGAACCGTGTGTGCGTAATTCCTGCGTGGTGGGAAAGGCCCACGTTTTCTTTGTGTATTCCGTTGCATTGTCTGGGTGTAAAATGTGCAAGAAAAGTTACTGTGGGATGTCCCCTCGTAACAATACTCTACCGCACTAAGGTTCTCCGGTGTCCCGAAGTCCCTCTGCCCGGTCGCTCCTTCTCTCTCTCCTTCTCTCTCTCCTTCCCCAGGGAGGTTCTCCGGCGTCCCGAAGTCCCTCTACCTGGTCGCTCCCTCTCTCTCTCCTTCTCCGGGAAGGTTCTCCGGTTTCCCGAAGTCCCTCTACCCAGTCAATCCTTCTCTCTCCCTTTCTCTCTCTCTCTCTCTCTCTCTCCAACCTGTGGAAAAAAATTCTCTTTGACTCAATGAGTATTCCGGCTAGGAATAGTTTTTCCCGACGTTTCGCTGTTACTCCAGCTTCCTCAGGGGAAAATGGCCGATTCGTTGCAAAATCTGTTGGATAAATGTGAGTGAGCTGGCTGACCCCTCCCATGTTGAATGTGATTGGTTGGAAAAGTCTCCTTGTCCTGAAACAATTGGGCTGTTTTTAAAAAATTAAATTGACCCAATGGGAAGTGTGGTCTGTGCATTGAGCCCCTGCAAAAAAACATCCTGGTTACCATGGTAGCAGAGCCCCACCACATTGGGTTTACCTTGTGCTCCACAACCTCTGCAAAAAAACCTAGTCTTGAAACAAAGGGGAACAATTAGGCTGCTTTTAAATTTAATTTTAATTGACCCACTGGGTTTGAAACAATTGCACCTTTTTTAAGTTTTTAAAGTTTAAATTTAAATGGTCCCATAGGAAGCCCGATCTGTGCATTTGTGGCCCTGCAAAATAACCTGTTTGCCGTGGTAACAGAGCCCTACCCCATGCTGGGTCACCCCAAGTCCATCAAAAGCAAACAAACAGTAAAATCACCCAGTCCTGGGACATTAATGGGTTGCTTTAGCTCCCCAGCGCCACTGTGTGGTAGGTCTTTGTAACAGCAATACATTTATATTCTAAATTTAAAATGCAGAAGTAAGGAGGGATTTAATGATAATTAATGTTAACCTGCCTATCTAAGAGGGGGGATTTAATTATAATTAAAACTGACCTGTCTATCTAAGAGGTCCGTAACCCTACCCCCATTACACTCGGGTGTTAATTTAAAACTTTGGTTTATTTGTTACATAATTATTTGGGAATGGAATGGGAATTGGATGTATTCCTGGGGGTGAAGGGCCCGCAAGTTTGGTATTGGGGTGTGAGCTTAGGCACGACTGTTCCCCAGTAGAGACCATGGCAGCACAGGCCAGATGGCCTTGAAAGTGCAGAATTTAATTTTCTTATGTCTTGTTTAATGGCACGCGCCATTTCTGTGTATCGACCAGCTGAACTTGGATTCTGTTGCCTGTAAGGCATTTATTTTTGGCACTGCTTGGACAGTCACAACGGACGGCGTGTCACTTTAAAGTTAGGGTAGGGTGAATGGGCAGTAGGGGTGGGAAAGCCTCCCCTCTTGTGTTTATATACTCATTTCTTGAGTTTAATTTCACGAGCAGCTGCCACTTTTATTCGGCTCACGCCTTAAGTTAGTGTCCATCCATGTCCGCTTGCCTTTCCAGCTCGGATTATCAGTGGGATTGCAATGAATAGCATGTGCTATTAATTTTGCAATGAGTATATCGAATTGAAGGATCAGTCGTGTCTAAGGGCTGGACAAAGTTTGGATTTTAGGGCGGGAGCCATCAAGAAGATTCAGAGGTTTGGTCGGGGGTGGGGGTGTTTTGGGTAGGTTAGGAATAGGTGGGGGGTGGTTGGGGAAGTTTGGTCGATTAGGACTAGGGTTAGCTTTGGTTTAGGGTTCGATCTGGGGGGGTTTTAGACTTAGGATTGGGGGGGTTTTAGGGTAGGGTTTAGGCGTTATGTGTTAGGATTAGGGTAGGCGTTAGGGTTAGGCGTTAGGGTTAGGGTGGGTGTTAGGGTTAGGCGTTAGGGTTAGGGTAGGTGTTAGGGTAGGTGTTAGGTTTAGGTGTTAGGTTTAGGTGTTAGGTTTAGGTGTTAGGTTTAGGTGTTAGGTTTAGGCGTTAGGTTTAGGCGTTAGGTTTAGGCGTTAGGTTTAGGGTGGGGGTTAGGCGTTAGGGTTAGGTGCTAGGCATTAGGGTTAGGTGCTAGGCTTTAGGGTTAGGGTAGGCGTTAGGGTAGGCGTTAGGGTTAGGGTTAGGGTGTTAGGGTTAGGGTGTTAGGGTTAGGGTTAGGGTTAGGGTGTTAGGGTTAGGGTTAGTGTTAGGGGGTTAGGAGGTTAGGGTTAGGACGTTAGGGTTAGGCGTTAGGGTTAGGCGTTAGGGTTAGGCGTTAGGTTTGGGGGTTAGGGTTAGGCATTGGGGTTGGGCGTTGGGGTTGGGGTTGGGCGTTGGGGTTACGCATTAGGTTTGGGGGTTAGAGTTAGTGTTGGGCGTTCGGGCTGGATTTACGTGTTGGAGTTAGGTTTAGGGTTACGTGTTGGAGTTGGGGCGTTAGGCTTTGGAATTAAGCCTTCTGGTTGGGTCTGGATCCAGGGGTAAGTGTTACATTGATGTTATGGGGGGGTTTGGGCTAGGGTTGGGGCTGGGGTCCGGCCATTGGTTTTGGGGTTAGATTTTAGGGTCTTGGATGGGTCTGGGGCGGGGGTTACATGAGTGTTGTGGGGATTGGGGTTAGGGCTAGGGTTAGGGCACCAATTTTCTTTGGGTAGATGGGCTACTTCTAAGGCTGGTGTTATTATCCGAGATGGTTGTGGATGGTGTGTTGTGTTCCCATGGATTCGGGATATGTGGAGTTCAGGATTGTTTTGGATGTGTTACGTTTTAAGTATGGGTGAAGAAATATTTGCTGTCCTACATTTGGTTCAGACCCTTTGGTAACTGGGTTTGTAATGTTAAGATCCACCATCTCTCTTTCCTTTTCCTTTGTATTGGTGTCCAATTCAAGTTAGTTTCAAGCCCCATGATTTCCAGGGACTGAATTCCATGTTGCATAAAATGTCTGGTTATCGCCTTGTCTTCCTTCCCTGTCCGGATGGAACTAAGGTGTCCCGTAAATCTAGTTCTTAAAGTGTTCCCTGTTTCCCCGATATATAAAATGTGGCACTGTTTACATCGAATTGCATAGACTACATTTTGTTGCTCGCATGTAATTCTTTGCTTTATTAAAGCGGTTTTTCCTGTGTTCTCGTTTTGCAAGATTTTTAAGACCTTTAGGTGTTTACATGTTCCACATTGTCTGTCACCGCAATTTGGTACGGTTTGTGCCTTTACGCTACTGGTGACCAATAGGTCTTTTAGGTTTTTGCCTCTTTTGAAAGCTGATGTTATGCTATATTGGCTCAGTGAGTTAACATCCCCTTTTAACTTTTCAAACTGGTTTCTCACTACCCTATTTATCTGTTGAGTTGTTGCGCCGTATGTTGTAACAAGTGGTAGTCTTGTAGTTGGCCTATACCGTGGCTGTGGGTTCTCCATCTCCCTCAGGAAATTGGACTTGATATGTCTGAGGAATCTCTTTGTGTACCCCCTCCGTCTCAGTGCGGTGAAAAGGGTGGTGACCGCTTTGTTGAAATCTTCTAGTTTTGTGGATATGCGGTGGAACCGCATGAGTTGTGACTTTACCAGTCCCCTAAAGGTGTGCCTGGGATGATGGCTTTTAGTGTGCAGGAGTGTATGTGTGTCAGTTACTTTGAAGAATACCTTTGTTGCTAATTTGTGACTGTTGTTCTCTAGTGGCAACTTAAAAACTGTAGTGTCGAGAAAGTCAATGCTTTCCTTGTGTGTTGTGGCTTTAATTTTAATGGAGGGGTGATGATTATTGAGAGTGTTGATGAAATCTTCTAATTCTGATTCTGTGTGGGTCCAAACCCCCCATATATCATCCAAGTACCTATAATAGCACATTGGGCGCTTGGGACACTTTTTGAAGACACTCTCCTCCCAGTCTGCCATGTAAATGTTTGCATAGGCCGGGGCAAACTTTTTACCCATAGCTGTGCCCTTAATTTGGAGGTACGATTCCCCATCGAATTCAAAGTCATTTTTTGTTAAACCCAGATGTAGTAGCTGAATTATAGCTTCATCTGGTCTTTTAGGGTGGGGAAATTTAGCAAGGGCATTTTTAACTGCCTGTATACCTCTGTTTGTTTCTATATTTGTATATAGGCTTTCGATGTCCATGGTAAAAAGAAGGGCATTAGGGGGTACGGTCAATGAGTTAACTATTTCTGTGAAGTGATATGTGTCCTTGATATAACTGGGATGTTTCTGGGCCAAGGGGTTCAGGAATGAATCAATGTATTCAGCTACCCTGTAGGATTCACTGCCACAGTCTGACACAATGGGTCTTCCCGGTGGAATCTCCCCTGGAATTGTCCATGTATCTGGATGTTTATGTATTTTGGGCAGTATGTAAAACTTTCTGGGCCGCGGTTGTTCCCCTCTCAGGTATTCAACCTGTTTCTGTTTAATAAATTTAGACTTATGGAGTCGTTCTAATATATTGTCAATCTCTTTTTGTGTTTCCTGAAAGATGGGTTTTGTTAATTTAATGTAGTGGTCCGTGTTATTTAATTGTCTGTGTGCTTCAAACAGGTACTGTTGTTTGTCCATGAGAACTATACTACTGCCCTTATCTGCTGGTTTTATAACTATGTTCGGGTTAGTTTTTAATTCCCTAATCGCCTGCCTTTCTCTTCTGGTGAGATTCTGTTTATCTTTTAATATGGGGATTTTTTCTATTTCCTTTTGAGTTACTCTCATAAAATTTACTATCTCTGGGTGTATTTCAGTGTCTTCTGGGGTCCAGTCCGATGACGGCATGAAGGGTTGTTTGTCTGTAATTGAGTCCCTAAAGTAATCTGTGAGTTTAATTCTTCTGTAAAAGCTTTCTAAGTCATTCTGAATCTGCTTTTTACATGGCTTTGTGACCGGCACAAATGTAAGACCCTTGTCTAGGACCCCTTTCTGTGTTTCTGTAGGGGTAAAGAGTTTGGAAATATTGACAATAGTTTCTCCTAAGTTAAGGCACCGCTTTTCTAGGGTTGCAGTACTATTTAGTTTAAATGTTTCATCCATTTATTGATCATGATCAGTGCCGTGTTCTCCGTCCAGTGAATGTGATCCCTGCTTACCCTGAAGGACCTGGCAGCTATGGCTGGTATGTAAGATTGGGTTTTAATGAATTGATTTAACTGACGGATTGTATCCTTTTCCCCTTCTGGGAGTGATTGGCTGAAATTTATTTCGGGCACCCAAATCTGTGCATTAGGGAATTTAGTTTTAGCCACTTTTAGGAGAATTTGTAGTTGCTTAATTGCAGTCAGTGGTCTTTGCGTGCGGTGGTTAATGCCAATTGCCAGCACCACTTTCTTAATTTCTGGGGAAGGTTGTAACTTGTTTAGGACAGCCGTGGCATGAATGAATTTAGCTCCTGGAAAGCTGTCAATTTGTGTGATTGGGTTTGGGCAGCTTTTTATTTGGGAGAGATTAGAGTCCCCCATGATCAAGATTGGTTTAACAGGTTTGAGTTGCCAATTTCTGTTTTTCTGGCAAGTATTAGGATGCCTTGTCACTGGCTGTGGATTGTCCCTATCAGTGTCAGATTCAGAATGGTCGTCACTCTGTCCTTGTAGCGGGGGTGAGCGTGTCGTCACCGTCTCGGGGTCCACCCTGACAGGCGCAGGGCCTGCGGATGCAGTCACAGAATTTGTCTGTGAGGTCGAGGATGTCGCCTGAGTTCGGCTCCTGCTTTGCCTCTGTGGTGGGGGTGTCCCTGTAGCCCTAGGGTGTACACTCGTAGGGGAGGGGTTCATCTGTCCAGTGGAGGGGGCCGTTGTGGAAGTCGAGGCTGTCGGCTCATTCCGGCCTTCTCTCTGTCTTTGCGGGAGGGGTTCACGTACCACTGTAATGTCGGGGTACCAATCAACTAAGGGGGTTGGCAGTGGAGTTGGAGAGGTTGGCCTGGTTTGGTCCTGTCTCTGTGGCACGGGCTGTTCTTCTACCACGGTCTGAGGGAAGCAATGTGTGGGGGAGCGACTCGTCGATGGTCTGGGGGGGTGGGGAGGGGGATGGCTCGGTCTGGTGGAGGTTGGGACTCGGTGTGTGCGATTAGTCATAGTCCGGTTCGGTATAGCCAGCTGTCGGTCGTTCCCCTCGCTCTGCCGAGGCCTTTGAGGCTCGGACTCTTGGGAAGCAGGCATGATGTCGAGGTTCAAGGTGGTGGCCACATTGGAGGTCCGGGTACCCGGTCTATGGGGCAAGGCAGTCCTGGTCTGTGGGCTGACCTGCTGTCCTGTGTTTTTCCGTGTGGCCAGATGCCGGATGTGTTTTCTTACCACATCCATTGTTTGAGCTTTGAATCTGTTCTTAAGATTCTTTTTATTCCAATTTATTGCTTTGGCAATGGCTTCCTGGAGCCGGTCAGTAATTTCTGTTGTTTGCCAGTCATCATCCAATTTCTTGAGGTTAATTTGGTAATGCTCAATTAGAATTTGTCTTGTTTGTTTTGCCCAGTTTTCTGAATTTAAAGCCAATTTTCTCAGCGTTTCCCGTGATGGGTTTGCTGGCTTTATAAAAAATGTTAATTTATCTGATTGTCTTATAATGCCTTTAGGAGGCTCCCTTTGGCTCTCTAGTAACACTAAATGGTGAATCGTCTGGGCTATTTTATAAATCAATCTAACCGTTGTAGCAAAACTATCTCTAATTAAATTACCTCTACCTACTGGAACCGTGTGTGCGTAATTCCTGCGTGGTGGGAAAGGCCCACGTTTTCTTTGTGTATTCCGTTGCATTGTCTGGGTGTAAAATGTGCAAGAAAAGTTACTGTGGGATGTCCCCTCGTAACAATACTCTACCGCACTAAGGTTCTCCGGTGTCCCGAAGTCCCTCTGCCCGGTCGCTCCTTCTCTCTCTCCTTCTCTCTCTCCTTCCCCAGGGAGGTTCTCCGGCGTCCCGAAGTCCCTCTACCTGGTCGCTCCCTCTCTCTCTCCTTCTCCGGGAAGGTTCTCCGGTTTCCCGAAGTCCCTCTACCCAGTCAATCCTTCTCTCTCCCTTTCTCTCTCTCTCTCTCTCTCTCTCTCTCTCCAACCTGTGGAAAAAAATTCTCTTTGACTCAATGAGTATTCCGGCTAGGAATAGTTTTTCCCGACGTTTCGCTGTTACTCCAGCTTCCTCAGGGGAAAATGGCCGATTCGTTGCAAAATCTGTTGGATAAATGTGAGTGAGCTGGCTGACCCCTCCCATGTTGAATGTGATTGGTTGGAAAAGTCTCCTTGTCCTGAAACAATTGGGCTGTTTTTAAAAAATTAAATTGACCCAATGGGAAGTGTGGTCTGTGCATTGAGCCCCTGCAAAAAAACATCCTGGTTACCATGGTAGCAGAGCCCCACCACATTGGGTTTACCTTGTGCTCCACAACCTCTGCAAAAAAAACCAGTCCTGAAACAAAGGGGAACAATTAGGCTGCTTTTAAATTTAATTTTAATTGACCCACTGGGTTTGAAACAATTGCACCTTTTTAAAGTTTTTTTAAGTTTTTAAAGTTTAAATTTAAATGGTCCCATGGGAAGCCCGATCTGTGCATTTGTGGCCCTGCAAAATAACCTGTTTGCCGTGGTAACAGAGCCCTACCCCATGCTGGGTCACCCCAAGTCCATCAAAAGCAAACAAACAGTAAAATCACCCAGTCCTGGGACATTAATGGGTTGCTTTAGCTCCCCAGCGCCACTGTGTGGTAGGTCTTTGTAACAGCAATACATTTATATTCTAAATTTAAAATGCAGAAGTAAGGAGGGATTGAATGATAATTAATGTTAACCTGCCTATCTAAGAGGGGGGATTTAATTATAATTAAAACTGACCTGTCTATCTAAGAGGTCCGTAACCCTACCCCCATTACACTCGGGTGTTAATTTAAAACTTTGGTTTATTTGTTACATAATTATTTGGGAATGGAATGGGAATTGGATGTATTCCTGGGGGTGAAGGGCCCGCAAGTTTGGTATTGGGGTGTGAGCTTAGGCACGACTGTTCCCCAGTAGAGACCATGGCAGCACAGGCCAGATGGCCTTGAAAGTGCAGAATTTAATTTTCTTATGTCTTGTTTAATGGCACGCGCCATTTCTGTGTATCGACCAGCTGAACTTGGATTCTGTTGCCTGTAAGGCATTTATTTTTGGCACTGCTTGGACAGTCACAACGGACGGCGTGTCACTTTAAAGTTAGGGTAGGGTGAATGGGCAGTAGGGGTGGGAAAGCCTCCCCTCTTGTGTTTATATACTCATTTCTTGAGTTTAATTTCACGAGCAGCTGCCACTTTTATTCGGCTCACGCCTTAAGTTAGTGTCCATCCATGTCCGCTTGCCTTTCCAGCTCGGATTATCAGTGGGATTGCAATGAATAGCATGTGCTATTAATTTTGCAATGAGTATATCGAATTGAAGGATCAGTCGTGTCTAAGGGCTGGACAAAGTTTGGATTTTAGGGCGGGAGCCATCAAGAAGATTCAGAAGTTCGGTCGGGGGTGGGGGTGTTTTGGGTAGGTTAGGAATAGGTGGGGGGTGGTTGGGGAAGTTTGGTCGATTAGGACTAGGGTTAGCTTTGGTTTAGGGTTCGGTCTGGGGGGGTTTTAGACTTAGGATTGGGGGGGTTTTAGGGTAGGGTTTAGGCGTTATGTGTTAGGGTTAGGGTTAGGCGTTAGGGTTAGGCGTTAGGGTTAGGGTAGGTGTTAAGGTTAGGGTAGGGGTTAGGTGCTAGGCGTTAGGGTTAGGGTAGGCGTTAGGGTTAGGTGCTAGGCGTTAGGGTTAGGCGTTAGGGTTAGGGTGGGTGTTAGGGTTAGGCGTTAGGGTTAGGGTAGGTGTTAGGTTTAGGTGTTAGGTTTAGGTGTTAGGTTTAGGTGTTAGGTTTAGGTGTTAGGTTTAGGTGTTAGGTTTAGGTGTTAGGTTTAGGTGTTAGGTTTAGGTGTTAGGTTTAGGTGTTAGGTTTAGGTGTTAGGTTTAGGTGTTAGGTTTAGGCGTTAGGTTTAGGCGTTAGGTTTAGGCGTTAGGTTTAGGCGTTAGGTTTAGGCGTTAGGTTTAGGCGTTAGGTTTAGGCGTTAGGTTTAGGCGTTAGGTTTAGGGTGGGGGTTAGGCGTTAGGGTTAGGTGCTAGGCATTAGGGTTAGGTGCTAGGCTTTAGGGTTAGGGTAGGTGTTAGGGTTAGGCGTTAGGGTAGGGTTAGGGTTAGGTGCTAGGCGTTAGGGTTAGGCGTTAGGGTTGGGGTGGGTGTTAGGGTTAGGCGTTAGGGTTGGGGTGGGTGTTAGGGTTAGGCGTTAGGGTTAGGTGCTAGGCTTTAGGGTTAGGGTAGGTGTTAGGGTTAGGGTAGGTGTTAGGGTTAGGGTAGGTGTTAGGGTTAGGCGTTGGGGTTAGGGTTAGGCGTTGGGGTTAGGGTTAGGCGTTGGGGTTAGGCGTTAGGGTTAGGCGTTAGGGTAGGTGTTAGGGTAGGTGTTAGGGTAGGTGTTAGGGTTAGGCGTTAGGGTAGGGTTAGGGTTAGGTGCTAGGCGTTAGGGTTAGGCGTTAGGGTTGGGGTGGGTGTTAGGGTTAGGCGTTAGGGTTAGGGTGGGTGTTAGGGTTAGGCGTTAGGGTTAGGTGCTAGGCATTAGGGTTAGGTGCTAGGCTTTAGGGTTAGGGTACACGTTAGGGTTAGGCTTTGGGGTTAGGGTTAGGCGTTAGGGTTAGGGTTAGGCGTTAGGGTTAGGCGTTAGGGTTAGGCGTTAGGGTAGGGTTAGGGTTAGGGTTAGGGTTAGGGTTAGGGTTAGGCGTTAGGGTAGGCGTTAGGGTAGGGTTAGGGTTAGGTGCTAGGCGTTAGGGTTAGGCGTTAGGGTTAGGCGTTAGGCGTTAGGGTGGGTGTTAGGGTTAGGCGTTAGGGTTAGGCGCTAGGCGTTAGGGGTCGGCGTTAGGGTTAGGTGCTAGGCGTTAAGGTTACGCATTAGGTTTGGGGGTTAGGGTTAGGCGTTGGGGTTGGGCGTTGGGGTTGGGCGTTGGGGTTGGGGTTGGGCGTTAGGGTTACGCATTAGGTTTGGGGGTTAGAGTTAGTGTTGGGCGTTCGGGCTGGATTTACGTGTTGGAGTTAGGTTTAGGGTTACGTGTTGGAGTTGGGGCGTTAGGCTTTGGAATTAAGCCTTCTGGTTGGGTCTGGATCCAGGGGTAAGTGTTACATTGATGTTATGGGGGGGTTTGGGCTAGGGTTGGGGCTGGGGTCCGGCCATTGGTTTTGGGGTTAGATTTTAGGGTCTTGGATGGGTCTGGGGCGGGGGTTACATGAGTGTTGTGGGGATTGGGGTTAGGGCTAGGGTTAGGGCACCAATTTTCTTTGGGTAGATGGGCTACTTCTAAGGCTGGTGTTATTATCCGAGATGGTTGTGGATGGTGTGTTGTGTTCCCATGGATTCGGGATATGTGGAGTTCAGGATTGTTTTGGATGTGTTACGTTTTAAGTATGGGTGAAGAAATATTTGCTGTCCTACATTTGGTTCAGACCCTTTGGTAACTGGGTTTGTAATGTTAAGATCCACCATCTCTCTTTCCTTTTCCTTTGTATTGGTGTCCAATTCAAGTTAGTTTCAAGCCCCATGATTTCCAGGGACTGAATTCCATGTTGCATAAAATGTCTGGTTATCGCCTTGTCTTCCTTCCCTGTCCGGATGGAACTAAGGTGTCCCGTAAATCTAGTTCTTAAAGTGTTCCCTGTTTCCCCGATATATAAAATGTGGCACTGTTTACATCGAATTGCATAGACTACATTTTGTTGCTCGCATGTAATTCTTTGCTTTATTAAAGCGGTTTTTCCTGTGTTCTCGTTTTGCAAGATTTTTAAGACCTTTAGGTGTTTACATGTTCCACATTGTCTGTCACCGCAATTTGGTACGGTTTGTGCCTTTACGCTACTGGTGACCAATAGGTCTTTTAGGTTTTTGCCTCTTTTGAAAGCTGATGTTATGCTATATTGGCTCAGTGAGTTAACATCCCCTTTTAACTTTTCAAACTGGTTTCTCACTACCCTATTTATCTGTTGAGTTGTTGCGCCGTATGTTGTAACAAGTGGTAGTCTTGTAGTTGGCCTATACCGTGGCTGTGGGTTCTCCATCTCCCTCAGGAAATTGGACTTGATATGTCTGAGGAATCTCTTTGTGTACCCCCTCCGTCTCAGTGCGGTGAAAAGGGTGGTGACCGCTTTGTTGAAATCTTCTAGTTTTGTGGATATGCGGTGGAACCGCATGAGTTGTGACTTTACCAGTCCCCTAAAGGTGTGCCTGGGATGATGGCTTTTAGTGTGCAGGAGTGTATGTGTGTCAGTTACTTTGAAGAATACCTTTGTTGCTAATTTGTGACTGTTGTTCTCTAGTGGCAACTTAAAAACTGTAGTGTCGAGAAAGTCAATGCTTTCCTTGTGTGTTGTGGCTTTAATTTTAATGGAGGGGTGATGATTATTGAGAGTGTTGATGAAATCTTCTAATTCTGATTCTGTGTGGGTCCAAACCCCCCATATATCATCCAAGTACCTATAATAGCACATTGGGCGCTTGGGACACTTTTTGAAGACACTCTCCTCCCAGTCTGCCATGTAAATGTTTGCATAGGCCGGGGCAAACTTTTTACCCATAGCTGTGCCCTTAATTTGGAGGTACGATTCCCCATCGAATTCAAAGTCATTTTTTGTTAAACCCAGATGTAGTAGCTGAATTATAGCTTCATCTGGTCTTTTAGGGTGGGGAAATTTAGCAAGGGCATTTTTAACTGCCTGTATACCTCTGTTTGTTTCTATATTTGTATATAGGCTTTCGATGTCCATGGTAAAAAGAAGGGCATTAGGGGGTACGGTCAATGAGTTAACTATTTCTGTGAAGTGATATGTGTCCTTGATATAACTGGGATGTTTCTGGGCCAAGGGGTTCAGGAATGAATCAATGTATTCAGCTACCCTGTAGGATTCACTGCCACAGTCTGACACAATGGGTCTTCCCGGTGGAATCTCCCCTGGAATTGTCCATGTATCTGGATGTTTATGTATTTTGGGCAGTATGTAAAACTTTCTGGGCCGCGGTTGTTCCCCTCTCAGGTATTCAACCTGTTTCTGTTTAATAAATTTAGACTTATGGAGTCGTTCTAATATATTGTCAATCTCTTTTTGTGTTTCCTGAAAGATGGGTTTTGTTAATTTAATGTAGTGGTCCGTGTTATTTAATTGTCTGTGTGCTTCAAACAGGTACTGTTGTTTGTCCATGAGAACTATACTACTGCCCTTATCTGCTGGTTTTATAACTATGTTCGGGTTAGTTTTTAATTCCCTAATCGCCTGCCTTTCTCTTCTGGTGAGATTCTGTTTATCTTTTAATATGGGGATTTTTTCTATTTCCTTTTGAGTTACTCTCATAAAATTTACTATCTCTGGGTGTATTTCAGTGTCTTCTGGGGTCCAGTCCGATGACGGCATGAAGGGTTGTTTGTCTGTAATTGAGTCCCTAAAGTAATCTGTGAGTTTAATTCTTCTGTAAAAGCTTTCTAAGTCATTCTGAATCTGCTTTTTACATGGCTTTGTGACCGGCACAAATGTAAGACCCTTGTCTAGGACCCCTTTCTGTGTTTCTGTAGGGGTAAAGAGTTTGGAAATATTGACAATAGTTTCTCCTAAGTTAAGGCACCGCTTTTCTAGGGTTGCAGTACTATTTAGTTTAAATGTTTCATCCATTTATTGATCATGATCAGTGCCGTGTTCTCCGTCCAGTGAATGTGATCCCTGCTTACCCTGAAGGACCTGGCAGCTATGGCTGGTATGTAAGATTGGGTTTTAATGAATTGATTTAACTGACGGATTGTATCCTTTTCCCCTTCTGGGAGTGATTGGCTGAAATTTATTTCGGGCACCCAAATCTGTGCATTAGGGAATTTAGTTTTAGCCACTTTTAGGAGAATTTGTAGTTGCTTAATTGCAGTCAGTGGTCTTTGCGTGCGGTGGTTAATGCCAATTGCCAGCACCACTTTCTTAATTTCTGGGGAAGGTTGTAACTTGTTTAGGACAGCCGTGGCATGAATGAATTTAGCTCCTGGAAAGCTGTCAATTTGTGTGATTGGGTTTGGGCAGCTTTTTATTTGGGAGAGATTAGAGTCCCCCATGATCAAGATTGGTTTAACAGGTTTGAGTTGCCAATTTCTGTTTTTCTGGCAAGTATTAGGATGCCTTGTCACTGGCTGTGGATTGTCCCTATCAGTGTCAGATTCAGAATGGTCGTCACTCTGTCCTTGTAGCGGGGGTGAGCGTGTCGTCACCGTCTCGGGGTCCACCCTGACAGGCGCAGGGCCTGCGGATGCAGTCACAGAATTTGTCTGTGAGGTCGAGGATGTCGCCTGAGTTCGGCTCCTGCTTTGCCTCTGTGGTGGGGGTGTCCCTGTAGCCCTAGGGTGTACACTCGTAGGGGAGGGGTTCATCTGTCCAGTGGAGGGGGCCGTTGTGGAAGTCGAGGCTGTCGGCTCATTCCGGCCTTCTCTCTGTCTTTGCGGGAGGGGTTCACGTACCACTGTAATGTCGGGGTACCAATCAACTAAGGGGGTTGGCAGTGGAGTTGGAGAGGTTGGCCTGGTTTGGTCCTGTCTCTGTGGCACGGGCTGTTCTTCTACCACGGTCTGAGGGAAGCAATGTGTGGGGGAGCGACTCGTCGATGGTCTGGGGGGGTGGGGAGGGGGATGGCTCGGTCTGGTGGAGGTTGGGACTCGGTGTGTGCGATTAGTCATAGTCCGGTTCGGTATAGCCAGCTGTCGGTCGTTCCCCTCGCTCTGCCGAGGCCTTTGAGGCTCGGACTCTTGGGAAGCAGGCATGATGTCGAGGTTCAAGGTGGTGGCCACATTGGAGGTCCGGGTACCCGGTCTATGGGGCAAGGCAGTCCTGGTCTGTGGGCTGACCTGTCCTGTGTTTTTCCGTGTGGCCAGATGCCGGATGTGTTTTCTTACCACATCCATTGTTTGAGCTTTGAATCTGTTCTTAAGATTCTTTTTATTCCAATTTATTGCTTTGGCAATGGCTTCCTGGAGCCGGTCAGTAATTTCTGTTGTTTGCCAGTCATCATCCAATTTCTTGAGGTTAATTTGGTAATGCTCAATTAGAATTTGTCTTGTTTGTTTTGCCCAGTTTTCTGAATTTAAAGCCAATTTTCTCAGCGTTTCCCGTGATGGGTTTGCTGGCTTTATAAAAAATGTTAATTTATCTGATTGTCTTATAATGCCTTTAGGAGGCTCCCTTTGGCTCTCTAGTAACACTAAATGGTGAATCGTCTGGGCTATTTTATAAATCAATCTAACCGTTGTAGCAAAACTATCTCTAATTAAATTACCTCTACCTACTGGAACCGTGTGTGCGTAATTCCTGCGTGGTGGGAAAGGCCCACGTTTTCTTTGTGTATTCCGTTGCATTGTCTGGGTGTAAAATGTGCAAGAAAAGTTACTGTGGGATGTCCCCTCGTAACAATACTCTACCGCACTAAGGTTCTCCGGTGTCCCGAAGTCCCTCTGCCCGGTCGCTCCTTCTCTCTCTCCTTCTCTCTCTCCTTCCCCAGGGAGGTTCTCCGGCGTCCCGAAGTCCCTCTACCTGGTCGCTCCCTCTCTCTCTCCTTCTCCGGGAAGGTTCTCCGGTTTCCCGAAGTCCCTCTACCCAGTCAATCCTTCTCTCTCCCTTTCTCTCTCTCTCTCTCTCTCTCTCTCTCTCCAACCTGTGGAAAAAAATTCTCTTTGACTCAATGAGTATTCCGGCTAGGAATAGTTTTTCCCGACGTTTCGCTGTTACTCCAGCTTCCTCAGGGGAAAATGGCCGATTCGTTGCAAAATCTGTTGGATAAATGTGAGTGAGCTGGCTGACCCCTCCCATGTTGAATGTGATTGGTTGGAAAAGTCTCCTTGTCCTGAAACAATTGGGCTGTTTTTAAAAAATTAAATTGACCCAATGGGAAGTGTGGTCTGTGCATTGAGCCCCTGCAAAAAAACATCCTGGTTACCATGGTAGCAGAGCCCCACCACATTGGGTTTACCTTGTGCTCCACAACCTCTGCAAAAAAAACCAGTCCTGAAACAAAGGGGAACAATTAGGCTGCTTTTAAATTTAATTTTAATTGACCCACTGGGTTTGAAACAATTGCACCTTTTTAAAGTTTTTTTAAGTTTTTAAAGTTTAAATTTAAATGGTCCCATGGGAAGCCCGATCTGTGCATTTGTGGCCCTGCAAAATAACCTGTTTGCCGTGGTAACAGAGCCCTACCCCATGCTGGGTCACCCCAAGTCCATCAAAAGCAAACAAACAGTAAAATCACCCAGTCCTGGGACATTAATGGGTTGCTTTAGCTCCCCAGCGCCACTGTGTGGTAGGTCTTTGTAACAGCAATACATTTATATTCTAAATTTAAAATGCAGAAGTAAGGAGGGATTGAATGATAATTAATGTTAACCTGCCTATCTAAGAGGGGGGATTTAATTATAATTAAAACTGACCTGTCTATCTAAGAGGTCCGTAACCCTACCCCCATTACACTCGGGTGTTAATTTAAAACTTTGGTTTATTTGTTACATAATTATTTGGGAATGGAATGGGAATTGGATGTATTCCTGGGGGTGAAGGGCCCGCAAGTTTGGTATTGGGGTGTGAGCTTAGGCACGACTGTTCCCCAGTAGAGACCATGGCAGCACAGGCCAGATGGCCTTGAAAGTGCAGAATTTAATTTTCTTATGTCTTGTTTAATGGCACGCGCCATTTCTGTGTATCGACCAGCTGAACTTGGATTCTGTTGCCTGTAAGGCATTTATTTTTGGCACTGCTTGGACAGTCACAACGGACGGCGTGTCACTTTAAAGTTAGGGTAGGGTGAATGGGCAGTAGGGGTGGGAAAGCCTCCCCTCTTGTGTTTATATACTCATTTCTTGAGTTTAATTTCACGAGCAGCTGCCACTTTTATTCGGCTCACGCCTTAAGTTAGTGTCCATCCATGTCCGCTTGCCTTTCCAGCTCGGATTATCAGTGGGATTGCAATGAATAGCATGTGCTATTAATTTTGCAATGAGTATATCGAATTGAAGGATCAGTCGTGTCTAAGGGCTGGACAAAGTTTGGATTTTAGGGCGGGAGCCATCAAGAAGATTCAGAAGTTCGGTCGGGGGTGGGGGTGTTTTGGGTAGGTTAGGAATAGGTGGGGGGTGGTTGGGGAAGTTTGGTCGATTAGGACTAGGGTTAGCTTTGGTTTAGGGTTCGGTCTGGGGGGGTTTTAGACTTAGGATTGGGGGGGTTTTAGGGTAGGGTTTAGGCGTTATGTGTTAGGGTTAGGGTTAGGCGTTAGGGTTAGGGTTAGGCGTTAGGGTTAGGGTAGGTGTTAAGGTTAGGGTAGGGGTTAGGTGCTAGGCGTTAGGGTTAGGGTAGGCGTTAGGGTTAGGTGCTAGGCGTTAGGGTTAGGCGTTAGGGTTAGGGTGGGTGTTAGGGTTAGGCGTTAGGGTTAGGGTAGGTGTTAGGGTTAGGGTAGGTGTTAGGTTTAGGTGTTAGGTTTAGGTGTTAGGTTTAGGTGTTAGGTTTAGGCGTTAGGTTTAGGCGTTAGGTTTAGGCGTTAGGTTTAGGCGTTAGGTTTAGGCGTTAGGTTTAGGCGTTAGGTTTAGGCGTTAGGTTTAGGCGTTAGGTTTAGGCGTTAGGTTTAGGCGTTAGGTTTAGGCGTTAGGTTTAGGCGTTAGGTTTAGGCGTTAGGTTTAGGGTGGGGGTTAGGCGTTAGGGTTAGGTGCTAGGCATTAGGGTTAGGTGCTAGGCTTTAGGGTTAGGGTTAGGGTTAGGGTTAGGGTTAGGGTTAGGGTTAGGGTTAGGGTGGGTGTTAGGGTTAGGCGCTAGGCTTTAGGGTTAGGGTAGGTGTTAGGGTTAGGGTAGGTGTTAGGGTTAGGCGTTGGGGTTAGGGTTAGGCGTTGGGGTTAGGCGTTGGGGTTAGGCGTTAGGGTAGGTGTTAGGGTAGGTGTTAGGGTTAGGCGTTAGGGTAGGGTTAGGGTTAGGTGCTAGGCGTTAGGGTTAGGCGTTAGGGTTGGGGTGGGTGTTAGGGTTAGGCGTTAGGGTTAGGGTGGGTGTTAGGGTTAGGCGTTAGGGTTAGGTGCTAGGCATTAGGGTTAGGTGCTAGGCTTTAGGGTTAGGGTACACGTTAGGGTTAGGCTTTGGGGTTAGGGTTAGGCGTTAGGGTTAGGCGTTAGGGTAGGGTTAGGGTTAGGGTTAGGGTTAGGGTTAGGCGTTAGGGTAGGCGTTAGGGTAGGGTTAGGGTTAGGTGCTAGGCGTTAGGGTTAGGCGTTAGGGTGGGTGTTAGGGTTAGGCGTTAGGGTTAGGCGCTAGGCGTTAGGGGTCGGCGTTAGGGTTAGGTGCTAGGCGTTAAGGTTACGCATTAGGTTTGGGGGTTAGGGTTAGGCGTTGGGGTTGGGCGTTGGGGTTGGGCGTTGGGGTTGGGGTTGGGCGTTGGGGTTACGCATTAGGTTTGGGGGTTAGAGTTAGTGTTGGGCGTTCGGGCTGGATTTACGTGTTGGAGTTAGGTTTAGGGTTACGTGTTGGAGTTGGGGCGTTAGGCTTTGGAATTAAGCCTTCTGGTTGGGTCTGGATCCAGGGGTAAGTGTTACATTGATGTTATGGGGGGGTTTGGGCTAGGGTTGGGGCTGGGGTCCGGCCATTGGTTTTGGGGTTAGATTTTAGGGTCTTGGATGGGTCTGGGGCGGGGGTTACATGAGTGTTGTGGGGATTGGGGTTAGGGCTAGGGTTAGGGCACCAATTTTCTTTGGGTAGATGGGCTACTTCTAAGGCTGGTGTTATTATCCGAGATGGTTGTGGATGGTGTGTTGTGTTCCCATGGATTCGGGATATGTGGAGTTCAGGATTGTTTTGGATGTGTTACGTTTTAAGTATGGGTGAAGAAATATTTGCTGTCCTACATTTGGTTCAGACCCTTTGGTAACTGGGTTTGTAATGTTAAGATCCACCATCTCTCTTTCCTTTTCCTTTGTATTGGTGTCCAATTCAAGTTAGTTTCAAGCCCCATGATTTCCAGGGACTGAATTCCATGTTGCATAAAATGTCTGGTTATCGCCTTGTCTTCCTTCCCTGTCCGGATGGAACTAAGGTGTCCCGTAAATCTAGTTCTTAAAGTGTTCCCTGTTTCCCCGATATATAAAATGTGGCACTGTTTACATCGAATTGCATAGACTACATTTTGTTGCTCGCATGTAATTCTTTGCTTTATTAAAGCGGTTTTTCCTGTGTTCTCGTTTTGCAAGATTTTTAAGACCTTTAGGTGTTTACATGTTCCACATTGTCTGTCACCGCAATTTGGTACGGTTTGTGCCTTTACGCTACTGGTGACCAATAGGTCTTTTAGGTTTTTGCCTCTTTTGAAAGCTGATGTTATGCTATATTGGCTCAGTGAGTTAACATCCCCTTTTAACTTTTCAAACTGGTTTCTCACTACCCTATTTATCTGTTGAGTTGTTGCGCCGTATGTTGTAACAAGTGGTAGTCTTGTAGTTGGCCTATACCGTGGCTGTGGGTTCTCCATCTCCCTCAGGAAATTGGACTTGATATGTCTGAGGAATCTCTTTGTGTACCCCCTCCGTCTCAGTGCGGTGAAAAGGGTGGTGACCGCTTTGTTGAAATCTTCTAGTTTTGTGGATATGCGGTGGAACCGCATGAGTTGTGACTTTACCAGTCCCCTAAAGGTGTGCCTGGGATGATGGCTTTTAGTGTGCAGGAGTGTATGTGTGTCAGTTACTTTGAAGAATACCTTTGTTGCTAATTTGTGACTGTTGTTCTCTAGTGGCAACTTAAAAACTGTAGTGTCGAGAAAGTCAATGCTTTCCTTGTGTGTTGTGGCTTTAATTTTAATGGAGGGGTGATGATTATTGAGAGTGTTGATGAAATCTTCTAATTCTGATTCTGTGTGGGTCCAAACCCCCCATATATCATCCAAGTACCTATAATAGCACATTGGGCGCTTGGGACACTTTTTGAAGACACTCTCCTCCCAGTCTGCCATGTAAATGTTTGCATAGGCCGGGGCAAACTTTTTACCCATAGCTGTGCCCTTAATTTGGAGGTACGATTCCCCATCGAATTCAAAGTCATTTTTTGTTAAACCCAGATGTAGTAGCTGAATTATAGCTTCATCTGGTCTTTTAGGGTGGGGAAATTTAGCAAGGGCATTTTTAACTGCCTGTATACCTCTGTTTGTTTCTATATTTGTATATAGGCTTTCGATGTCCATGGTAAAAAGAAGGGCATTAGGGGGTACGGTCAATGAGTTAACTATTTCTGTGAAGTGATATGTGTCCTTGATATAACTGGGATGTTTCTGGGCCAAGGGGTTCAGGAATGAATCAATGTATTCAGCTACCCTGTAGGATTCACTGCCACAGTCTGACACAATGGGTCTTCCCGGTGGAATCTCCCCTGGAATTGTCCATGTATCTGGATGTTTATGTATTTTGGGCAGTATGTAAAACTTTCTGGGCCGCGGTTGTTCCCCTCTCAGGTATTCAACCTGTTTCTGTTTAATAAATTTAGACTTATGGAGTCGTTCTAATATATTGTCAATCTCTTTTTGTGTTTCCTGAAAGATGGGTTTTGTTAATTTAATGTAGTGGTCCGTGTTATTTAATTGTCTGTGTGCTTCAAACAGGTACTGTTGTTTGTCCATGAGAACTATACTACTGCCCTTATCTGCTGGTTTTATAACTATGTTCGGGTTAGTTTTTAATTCCCTAATCGCCTGCCTTTCTCTTCTGGTGAGATTCTGTTTATCTTTTAATATGGGGATTTTTTCTATTTCCTTTTGAGTTACTCTCATAAAATTTACTATCTCTGGGTGTATTTCAGTGTCTTCTGGGGTCCAGTCCGATGACGGCATGAAGGGTTGTTTGTCTGTAATTGAGTCCCTAAAGTAATCTGTGAGTTTAATTCTTCTGTAAAAGCTTTCTAAGTCATTCTGAATCTGCTTTTTACATGGCTTTGTGACCGGCACAAATGTAAGACCCTTGTCTAGGACCCCTTTCTGTGTTTCTGTAGGGGTAAAGAGTTTGGAAATATTGACAATAGTTTCTCCTAAGTTAAGGCACCGCTTTTCTAGGGTTGCAGTACTATTTAGTTTAAATGTTTCATCCATTTATTGATCATGATCAGTGCCGTGTTCTCCGTCCAGTGAATGTGATCCCTGCTTACCCTGAAGGACCTGGCAGCTATGGCTGGTATGTAAGATTGGGTTTTAATGAATTGATTTAACTGACGGATTGTATCCTTTTCCCCTTCTGGGAGTGATTGGCTGAAATTTATTTCGGGCACCCAAATCTGTGCATTAGGGAATTTAGTTTTAGCCACTTTTAGGAGAATTTGTAGTTGCTTAATTGCAGTCAGTGGTCTTTGCGTGCGGTGGTTAATGCCAATTGCCAGCACCACTTTCTTAATTTCTGGGGAAGGTTGTAACTTGTTTAGGACAGCCGTGGCATGAATGAATTTAGCTCCTGGAAAGCTGTCAATTTGTGTGATTGGGTTTGGGCAGCTTTTTATTTGGGAGAGATTAGAGTCCCCCATGATCAAGATTGGTTTAACAGGTTTGAGTTGCCAATTTCTGTTTTTCTGGCAAGTATTAGGATGCCTTGTCACTGGCTGTGGATTGTCCCTATCAGTGTCAGATTCAGAATGGTCGTCACTCTGTCCTTGTAGCGGGGGTGAGCGTGTCGTCACCGTCTCGGGGTCCACCCTGACAGGCGCAGGGCCTGCGGATGCAGTCACAGAATTTGTCTGTGAGGTCGAGGATGTCGCCTGAGTTCGGCTCCTGCTTTGCCTCTGTGGTGGGGGTGTCCCTGTAGCCCTAGGGTGTACACTCGTAGGGGAGGGGTTCATCTGTCCAGTGGAGGGGGCCGTTGTGGAAGTCGAGGCTGTCGGCTCATTCCGGCCTTCTCTCTGTCTTTGCGGGAGGGGTTCACGTACCACTGTAATGTCGGGGTACCAATCAACTAAGGGGGTTGGCAGTGGAGTTGGAGAGGTTGGCCTGGTTTGGTCCTGTCTCTGTGGCACGGGCTGTTCTTCTACCACGGTCTGAGGGAAGCAATGTGTGGGGGAGCGACTCGTCGATGGTCTGGGGGGGTGGGGAGGGGGATGGCTCGGTCTGGTGGAGGTTGGGACTCGGTGTGTGCGATTAGTCATAGTCCGGTTCGGTATAGCCAGCTGTCGGTCGTTCCCCTCGCTCTGCCGAGGCCTTTGAGGCTCGGACTCTTGGGAAGCAGGCATGATGTCGAGGTTCAAGGTGGTGGCCACATTGGAGGTCCGGGTACCCGGTCTATGGGGCAAGGCAGTCCTGGTCTGTGGGCTGACCTGCTGTCCTGTGTTTTTCCGTGTGGCCAGATGCCGGATGTGTTTTCTTACCACATCCATTGTTTGAGCTTTGAATCTGTTCTTAAGATTCTTTTTATTCCAATTTATTGCTTTGGCAATGGCTTCCTGGAGCCGGTCAGTAATTTCTGTTGTTTGCCAGTCATCATCCAATTTCTTGAGGTTAATTTGGTAATGCTCAATTAGAATTTGTCTTGTTTGTTTTGCCCAGTTTTCTGAATTTAAAGCCAATTTTCTCAGCGTTTCCCGTGATGGGTTTGCTGGCTTTATAAAAAATGTTAATTTATCTGATTGTCTTATAATGCCTTTAGGAGGCTCCCTTTGGCTCTCTAGTAACACTAAATGGTGAATCGTCTGGGCTATTTTATAAATCAATCTAACCGTTGTAGCAAAACTATCTCTAATTAAATTACCTCTACCTACTGGAACCGTGTGTGCGTAATTCCTGCGTGGTGGGAAAGGCCCACGTTTTCTTTGTGTATTCCGTTGCATTGTCTGGGTGTAAAATGTGCAAGAAAAGTTACTGTGGGATGTCCCCTCGTAACAATACTCTACCGCACTAAGGTTCTCCGGTGTCCCGAAGTCCCTCTGCCCGGTCGCTCCTTCTCTCTCTCCTTCTCTCTCTCCTTCCCCAGGGAGGTTCTCCGGCGTCCCGAAGTCCCTCTACCTGGTCGCTCCCTCTCTCTCTCCTTCTCCGGGAAGGTTCTCCGGTTTCCCGAAGTCCCTCTACCCAGTCAATCCTTCTCTCTCCCTTTCTCTCTCTCTCTCTCTCTCTCTCTCTCTCCAACCTGTGGAAAAAAATTCTCTTTGACTCAATGAGTATTCCGGCTAGGAATAGTTTTTCCCGACGTTTCGCTGTTACTCCAGCTTCCTCAGGGGAAAATGGCCGATTCGTTGCAAAATCTGTTGGATAAATGTGAGTGAGCTGGCTGACCCCTCCCATGTTGAATGTGATTGGTTGGAAAAGTCTCCTTGTCCTGAAACAATTGGGCTGTTTTTAAAAAATTAAATTGACCCAATGGGAAGTGTGGTCTGTGCATTGAGCCCCTGCAAAAAAACATCCTGGTTACCATGGTAGCAGAGCCCCACCACATTGGGTTTACCTTGTGCTCCACAACCTCTGCAAAAAAAAACCAGTCCTGAAACAAAGGGGAACAATTAGGCTGCTTTTAAATTTAATTTTAATTGACCCACTGGGTTTGAAACAATTGCACCTTTTTAAAGTTTTTTTAAGTTTTTAAAGTTTAAATTTAAATGGTCCCATGGGAAGCCCGATCTGTGCATTTGTGGCCCTGCAAAATAACCTGTTTGCCGTGGTAACAGAGCCCTACCCCATGCTGGGTCACCCCAAGTCCATCAAAAGCAAACAAACAGTAAAATCACCCAGTCCTGGGACATTAATGGGTTGCTTTAGCTCCCCAGCGCCACTGTGTGGTAGGTCTTTGTAACAGCAATACATTTATATTCTAAATTTAAAATGCAGAAGTAAGGAGGGATTGAATGATAATTAATGTTAACCTGCCTATCTAAGAGGGGGGATTTAATTATAATTAAAACTGACCTGTCTATCTAAGAGGTCCGTAACCCTACCCCCATTACACTCGGGTGTTAATTTAAAACTTTGGTTTATTTGTTACATAATTATTTGGGAATGGAATGGGAATTGGATGTATTCCTGGGGGTGAAGGGCCCGCAAGTTTGGTATTGGGGTGTGAGCTTAGGCACGACTGTTCCCCAGTAGAGACCATGGCAGCACAGGCCAGATGGCCTTGAAAGTGCAGAATTTAATTTTCTTATGTCTTGTTTAATGGCACGCGCCATTTCTGTGTATCGACCAGCTGAACTTGGATTCTGTTGCCTGTAAGGCATTTATTTTTGGCACTGCTTGGACAGTCACAACGGACGGCGTGTCACTTTAAAGTTAGGGTAGGGTGAATGGGCAGTAGGGGTGGGAAAGCCTCCCCTCTTGTGTTTATATACTCATTTCTTGAGTTTAATTTCACGAGCAGCTGCCACTTTTATTCGGCTCACGCCTTAAGTTAGTGTCCATCCATGTCCGCTTGCCTTTCCAGCTCGGATTATCAGTGGGATTGCAATGAATAGCATGTGCTATTAATTTTGCAATGAGTATATCGAATTGAAGGATCAGTCGTGTCTAAGGGCTGGACAAAGTTTGGATTTTAGGGCGGGAGCCATCAAGAAGATTCAGAAGTTCGGTCGGGGGTGGGGGTGTTTTGGGTAGGTTAGGAATAGGTGGGGGGTGGTTGGGGAAGTTTGGTCGATTAGGACTAGGGTTAGCTTTGGTTTAGGGTTCGGTCTGGGGGGGTTTTAGACTTAGGATTGGGGGGGTTTTAGGGTAGGGTTTAGGCGTTATGTGTTAGGGTTAGGGTTAGGCGTTAGGGTTAGGGTTAGGCGTTAGGGTTAGGGTAGGTGTTAAGGTTAGGGTAGGGGTTAGGTGCTAGGCGTTAGGGTTAGGGTAGGCGTTAGGGTTAGGTGCTAGGCGTTAGGGTTAGGCGTTAGGGTTAGGGTGGGTGTTAGGGTTAGGCGTTAGGGTTAGGGTAGGTGTTAGGTTTAGGTGTTAGGTTTAGGTGTTAGGTTTAGGTGTTAGGTTTAGGTGTTAGGTTTAGGTGTTAGGTTTAGGTGTTAGGTTTAGGTGTTAGGTTTAGGTGTTAGGTTTAGGTGTTAGGTTTAGGTGTTAGGTTTAGGCGTTAGGTTTAGGCGTTAGGTTTAGGCGTTAGGTTTAGGCGTTAGGTTTAGGCGTTAGGTTTAGGCGTTAGGTTTAGGCGTTAGGTTTAGGCGTTAGGTTTAGGGTGGGGGTTAGGCGTTAGGGTTAGGTGCTAGGCATTAGGGTTAGGTGCTAGGCTTTAGGGTTAGGGTAGGTGTTAGGGTTAGGCGTTAGGGTAGGGTTAGGGTTAGGTGCTAGGCGTTAGGGTTAGGCGTTAGGGTTGGGGTGGGTGTTAGGGTTAGGCGTTAGGGTTAGGGTGGGTGTTAGGGTTAGGCGTTAGGGTTAGGTGCTAGGCTTTAGGGTTAGGGTAGGTGTTAGGGTTAGGGTAGGTGTTAGGGTTAGGCGTTGGGGTTAGGGTTAGGCGTTGGGGTTAGGCGTTGGGGTTAGGCGTTAGGGTAGGTGTTAGGGTAGGTGTTAGGGTTAGGCGTTAGGGTAGGGTTAGGGTTAGGTGCTAGGCGTTAGGGTTAGGCGTTAGGGTTGGGGTGGGTGTTAGGGTTAGGCGTTAGGGTTAGGGTGGGTGTTAGGGTTAGGCGTTAGGGTTAGGTGCTAGGCATTAGGGTTAGGTGCTAGGCTTTAGGGTTAGGGTACACGTTAGGGTTAGGCTTTGGGGTTAGGGTTAGGCGTTAGGGTTAGGGTTAGGCGTTAGGGTTAGGCGTTAGGGTTAGGCGGTAGGGTTAGGGTTAGGGTTAGGGTTAGGGTTAGGCGTTAGGGTAGGCGTTAGGGTAGGGTTAGGGTTAGGTGCTAGGCGTTAGGGTTAGGCGTTAGGGTTAGGCGTTAGGCGTTAGGGTGGGTGTTAGGGTTAGGCATTAGGGTTAGGCGCTAGGCGTTAGGGGTCGGCGTTAGGGTTAGGTGCTAGGCGTTAAGGTTACGCATTAGGTTTGGGGGTTAGGGTTAGGCGTTGGGGTTGGGCGTTGGGGTTGGGGGTTGGGGTTGGGCGTTAGGGTTACGCATTAGGTTTGGGGGTTAGAGTTAGTGTTGGGCGTTCGGGCTGGATTTACGTGTTGGAGTTAGGTTTAGGGTTACGTGTTGGAGTTGGGGCGTTAGGCTTTGGAATTAAGCCTTCTGGTTGGGTCTGGATCCAGGGGTAAGTGTTACATTGATGTTATGGGGGGGTTTGGGCTAGGGTTGGGGCTGGGGTCCGGCCATTGGTTTTGGGGTTAGATTTTAGGGTCTTGGATGGGTCTGGGGCGGGGGTTACATGAGTGTTGTGGGGATTGGGGTTAGGGCTAGGGTTAGGGCACCAATTTTCTTTGGGTAGATGGGCTACTTCTAAGGCTGGTGTTATTATCCGAGATGGTTGTGGATGGTGTGTTGTGTTCCCATGGATTCGGGATATGTGGAGTTCAGGATTGTTTTGGATGTGTTACGTTTTAAGTATGGGTGAAGAAATATTTGCTGTCCTACATTTGGTTCAGACCCTTTGGTAACTGGGTTTGTAATGTTAAGATCCACCATCTCTCTTTCCTTTTCCTTTGTATTGGTGTCCAATTCAAGTTAGTTTCAAGCCCCATGATTTCCAGGGACTGAATTCCATGTTGCATAAAATGTCTGGTTATCGCCTTGTCTTCCTTCCCTGTCCGGATGGAACTAAGGTGTCCCGTAAATCTAGTTCTTAAAGTGTTCCCTGTTTCCCCGATATATAAAATGTGGCACTGTTTACATCGAATTGCATAGACTACATTTTGTTGCTCGCATGTAATTCTTTGCTTTATTAAAGCGGTTTTTCCTGTGTTCTCGTTTTGCAAGATTTTTAAGACCTTTAGGTGTTTACATGTTCCACATTGTCTGTCACCGCAATTTGGTACGGTTTGTGCCTTTACGCTACTGGTGACCAATAGGTCTTTTAGGTTTTTGCCTCTTTTGAAAGCTGATGTTATGCGATATTGGCTCAGTGAGTTAACATCCCCTTTTAACTTTTCAAACTGGTTTCTCACTACCCTATTTATCTGTTGAGTTGTTGCGCCGTATGTTGTAACAAGTGGTAGTCTTGTAGTTGGCCTATACCGTGGCTGTGGGTTCTCCATCTCCCTCAGGAAATTGGACTTGATATGTCTGAGGAATCTCTTTGTGTACCCCCTCCGTCTCAGTGCGGTGAAAAGGGTGGTGACCGCTTTGTTGAAATGTTCTAGTTTTGTGGATATGCGGTGGAACCGCATGAGTTGTGACTTTACCAGTCCCCTAAAGGTGTGCCTGGGATGATGGCTTTTAGTGTGCAGGAGTGTATGTGTGTCAGTTACTTTGAAGAATACCTTTGTTGCTAATTTGTGACTGTTGTTCTCTAGTGGCAACTTAAAAACTGTAGTGTCGAGAAAGTCAATGCTTTCCTTGTGTGTTGTGGCTTTAATTTTAATGGAGGGGTGATGATTATTGAGAGTGTTGATGAAATCTTCTAATTCTGATTCTGTGTGGGTCCAAACCCCCCATATATCATCCAAGTACCTATAATAGCACATTGGGCGCTTGGGACACTTTTTGAAGACACTCTCCTCCCAGTCTGCCATGTAAATGTTTGCATAGGCCGGGGCAAACTTTTTACCCATAGCTGTGCCCTTAATTTGGAGGTACGATTCCCCATCGAATTCAAAGTCATTTTTTGTTAAACCCAGATGTAGTAGCTGAATTATAGCTTCATCTGGTCTTTTAGGGTGGGGAAATTTAGCAAGGGCATTTTTAACTGCCTGTATACCTCTGTTTGTTTCTATATTTGTATATAGGCTTTCGATGTCCATGGTAAAAAGAAGGGCATTAGGGGGTACGGTCAATGAGTTAACTATTTCTGTGAAGTGATATGTGTCCTTGATATAACTGGGATGTTTCTGGGCCAAGGGGTTCAGGAATGAATCAATGTATTCAGCTACCCTGTAGGATTCACTGCCACAGTCTGACACAATGGGTCTTCCCGGTGGAATCTCCCCTGGAATTGTCCATGTATCTGGATGTTTATGTATTTTGGGCAGTATGTAAAACTTTCTGGGCCGCGGTTGTTCCCCTCTCAGGTATTCAACCTGTTTCTGTTTAATAAATTTAGACTTATGGAGTCGTTCTAATATATTGTCAATCTCTTTTTGTGTTTCCTGAAAGATGGGTTTTGTTAATTTAATGTAGTGGTCCGTGTTATTTAATTGTCTGTGTGCTTCAAACAGGTACTGTTGTTTGTCCATGAGAACTATACTACTGCCCTTATCTGCTGGTTTTATAACTATGTTCGGGTTAGTTTTTAATTCCCTAATCGCCTGCCTTTCTCTTCTGGTGAGATTCTGTTTATCTTTTAATATGGGGATTTTTTCTATTTCCTTTTGAGTTACTCTCATAAAATTTACTATCTCTGGGTGTATTTCAGTGTCTTCTGGGGTCCAGTCCGATGACGGCATGAAGGGTTGTTTGTCTGTAATTGAGTCCCTAAAGTAATCTGTGAGTTTAATTCTTCTGTAAAAGCTTTCTAAGTCATTCTGAATCTGCTTTTTACATGGCTTTGTGACCGGCACAAATGTAAGACCCTTGTCTAGGACCCCTTTCTGTGTTTCTGTAGGGGTAAAGAGTTTGGAAATATTGACAATAGTTTCTCCTAAGTTAAGGCACCGCTTTTCTAGGGTTGCAGTACTATTTAGTTTAAATGTTTCATCCATTTATTGATCATGATCAGTGCCGTGTTCTCCGTCCAGTGAATGTGATCCCTGCTTACCCTGAAGGACCTGGCAGCTATGGCTGGTATGTAAGATTGGGTTTTAATGAATTGATTTAACTGACGGATTGTATCCTTTTCCCCTTCTGGGAGTGATTGGCTGAAATTTATTTCGGGCACCCAAATCTGTGCATTAGGGAATTTAGTTTTAGCCACTTTTAGGAGAATTTGTAGTTGCTTAATTGCAGTCAGTGGTCTTTGCGTGCGGTGGTTAATGCCAATTGCCAGCACCACTTTCTTAATTTCTGGGGAAGGTTGTAACTTGTTTAGGACAGCCGTGGCATGAATGAATTTAGCTCCTGGAAAGCTGTCAATTTGTGTGATTGGGTTTGGGCAGCTTTTTATTTGGGAGAGATTAGAGTCCCCCATGATCAAGATTGGTTTAACAGGTTTGAGTTGCCAATTTCTGTTTTTCTGGCAAGTATTAGGATGCCTTGTCACTGGCTGTGGATTGTCCCTATCAGTGTCAGATTCAGAATGGTCGTCACTCTGTCCTTGTAGCGGGGGTGAGCGTGTCGTCACCGTCTCGGGGTCCACCCTGACAGGCGCAGGGCCTGCGGATGCAGTCACAGAATTTGTCTGTGAGGTCGAGGATGTCGCCTGAGTTCGGCTCCTGCTTTGCCTCTGTGGTGGGGGTGTCCCTGTAGCCCTAGGGTGTACACTCGTAGGGGAGGGGTTCATCTGTCCAGTGGAGGGGGCCGTTGTGGAAGTCGAGGCTGTCGGCTCATTCCGGCCTTCTCTCTGTCTTTGCGGGAGGGGTTCACGTACCACTGTAATGTCGGGGTACCAATCAACTAAGGGGGTTGGCAGTGGAGTTGGAGAGGTTGGCCTGGTTTGGTCCTGTCTCTGTGGCACGGGCTGTTCTTCTACCACGGTCTGAGGGAAGCAATGTGTGGGGGAGCGACTCGTCGATGGTCTGGGGGGGTGGGGAGGGGGATGGCTCGGTCTGGTGGAGGTTGGGACTCGGTGTGTGCGATTAGTCATAGTCCGGTTCGGTATAGCCAGCTGTCGGTCGTTCCCCTCGCTCTGCCGAGGCCTTTGAGGCTCGGACTCTTGGGAAGCAGGCATGATGTCGAGGTTCAAGGTGGTGGCCACATTGGAGGTCCGGGTACCCGGTCTATGGGGCAAGGCAGTCCTGGTCTGTGGGCTGACCTGCTGTCCTGTGTTTTTCCGTGTGGCCAGATGCCGGATGTGTTTTCTTACCACATCCATTGTTTGAGCTTTGAATCTGTTCTTAAGATTCTTTTTATTCCAATTTATTGCTTTGGCAATGGCTTCCTGGAGCCGGTCAGTAATTTCTGTTGTTTGCCAGTCATCATCCAATTTCTTGAGGTTAATTTGGTAATGCTCAATTAGAATTTGTCTTGTTTGTTTTGCCCAGTTTTCTGAATTTAAAGCCAATTTTCTCAGCGTTTCCCGTGATGGGTTTGCTGGCTTTATAAAAAATGTTAATTTATCTGATTGTCTTATAATGCCTTTAGGAGGCTCCCTTTGGCTCTCTAGTAACACTAAATGGTGAATCGTCTGGGCTATTTTATAAATCAATCTAACCGTTGTAGCAAAACTATCTCTAATTAAATTACCTCTACCTACTGGAACCGTGTGTGCGTAATTCCTGCGTGGTGGGAAAGGCCCACGTTTTCTTTGTGTATTCCGTTGCATTGTCTGGGTGTAAAATGTGCAAGAAAAGTTACTGTGGGATGTCCCCTCGTAACAATACTCTACCGCACTAAGGTTCTCCGGTGTCCCGAAGTCCCTCTGCCCGGTCGCTCCTTCTCTCTCTCCTTCTCTCTCTCCTTCCCCAGGGAGGTTCTCCGGCGTCCCGAAGTCCCTCTACCTGGTCGCTCCCTCTCTCTCTCCTTCTCCGGGAAGGTTCTCCGGTTTCCCGAAGTCCCTCTACCCAGTCAATCCTTCTCTCTCCCTTTCTCTCTCTCTCTCTCTCTCTCTCTCTCTCCAACCTGTGGAAAAAAATTCTCTTTGACTCAATGAGTATTCCGGCTAGGAATAGTTTTTCCCGACGTTTCGCTGTTACTCCAGCTTCCTCAGGGGAAAATGGCCGATTCGTTGCAAAATCTGTTGGATAAATGTGAGTGAGCTGGCTGACCCCTCCCATGTTGAATGTGATTGGTTGGAAAAGTCTCCTTGTCCTGAAACAATTGGGCTGTTTTTAAAAAATTAAATTGACCCAATGGGAAGTGTGGTCTGTGCATTGAGCCCCTGCAAAAAAACATCCTGGTTACCATGGTAGCAGAGCCCCACCACATTGGGTTTACCTTGTGCTCCACAACCTCTGCAAAAAAAAACCAGTCCTGAAACAAAGGGGAACAATTAGGCTGCTTTTAAATTTAATTTTAATTGACCCACTGGGTTTGAAACAATTGCACCTTTTTAAAGTTTTTTTAAGTTTTTAAAGTTTAAATTTAAATGGTCCCATGGGAAGCCCGATCTGTGCATTTGTGGCCCTGCAAAATAACCTGTTTGCCGTGGTAACAGAGCCCTACCCCATGCTGGGTCACCCCAAGTCCATCAAAAGCAAACAAACAGTAAAATCACCCAGTCCTGGGACATTAATGGGTTGCTTTAGCTCCCCAGCGCCACTGTGTGGTAGGTCTTTGTAACAGCAATACATTTATATTCTAAATTTAAAATGCAGAAGTAAGGAGGGATTGAATGATAATTAATGTTAACCTGCCTATCTAAGAGGGGGGATTTAATTATAATTAAAACTGACCTGTCTATCTAAGAGGTCCGTAACCCTACCCCCATTACACTCGGGTGTTAATTTAAAACTTTGGTTTATTTGTTACATAATTATTTGGGAATGGAATGGGAATTGGATGTATTCCTGGGGGTGAAGGGCCCGCAAGTTTGGTATTGGGGTGTGAGCTTAGGCACGACTGTTCCCCAGTAGAGACCATGGCAGCACAGGCCAGATGGCCTTGAAAGTGCAGAATTTAATTTTCTTATGTCTTGTTTAATGGCACGCGCCATTTCTGTGTATCGACCAGCTGAACTTGGATTCTGTTGCCTGTAAGGCATTTATTTTTGGCACTGCTTGGACAGTCACAACGGACGGCGTGTCACTTTAAAGTTAGGGTAGGGTGAATGGGCAGTAGGGGTGGGAAAGCCTCCCCTCTTGTGTTTATATACTCATTTCTTGAGTTTAATTTCACGAGCAGCTGCCACTTTTATTCGGCTCACGCCTTAAGTTAGTGTCCATCCATGTCCGCTTGCCTTTCCAGCTCGGATTATCAGTGGGATTGCAATGAATAGCATGTGCTATTAATTTTGCAATGAGTATATCGAATTGAAGGATCAGTCGTGTCTAAGGGCTGGACAAAGTTTGGATTTTAGGGCGGGAGCCATCAAGAAGATTCAGAAGTTCGGTCGGGGGTGGGGGTGTTTTGGGTAGGTTAGGAATAGGTGGGGGGTGGTTGGGGAAGTTTGGTCGATTAGGACTAGGGTTAGCTTTGGTTTAGGGTTCGGTCTGGGGGGGTTTTAGACTTAGGATTGGGGGGGTTTTAGGGTAGGGTTTAGGCGTTATGTGTTAGGGTTAGGGTTAGGCGTTAGGGTTAGGGTTAGGCGTTAGGGTTAGGCGTTAGGGTTAGGGTAGGTGTTAGGTTTAGGTGTTAGGTTTAGGTGTTAGGTTTAGGTGTTAGGTTTAGGTGTTAGGTTTAGGTGTTAGGTTTAGGTGTTAGGTTTAGGTGTTAGGTTTAGGCGTTAGGTTTAGGCGTTAGGTTTAGGCGTTAGGTTTAGGCGTTAGGTTTAGGCGTTAGGTTTAGGCGTTAGGTTTAGGCGTTAGGTTTAGGCGTTAGGTTTAGGCGTTAGGTTTAGGCGTTAGGTTTAGGCGTTAGGTTTAGGCGTTAGGTTTAGGCGTTAGGTTTAGGGTGGGGGTTAGGCGTTAGGGTTAGGTGCTAGGCATTAGGGTTAGGTGCTAGGCTTTAGGGTTAGGGTAGGTGTTAGGGTTAGGCGTTAGGGTAGGGTTAGGGTTAGGTGCTAGGCGTTAGGGTTAGGCGTTAGGGTTGGGGTGGGTGTTAGGGTTAGGCGTTAGGGTTAGGGTGGGTGTTAGGGTTAGGCGTTAGGGTTAGGTGCTAGGCTTTAGGGTTAGGGTAGGTGTTAGGGTTAGGGTAGGTGTTAGGGTTAGGCGTTGGGGTTAGGGTTAGGCGTTGGGGTTAGGCGTTGGGGTTAGGCGTTAGGGTAGGTGTTAGGGTAGGTGTTAGGGTTAGGCGTTAGGGTAGGGTTAGGGTTAGGTGCTAGGCGTTAGGGTTAGGCGTTAGGGTTGGGGTGGGTGTTAGGGTTAGGCGTTAGGGTTAGGGTGGGTGTTAGGGTTAGGCGTTAGGGTTAGGTGCTAGGCATTAGGGTTAGGTGCTAGGCTTTAGGGTTAGGGTACACGTTAGGGTTAGGCTTTGGGGTTAGGGTTAGGCGTTAGGGTTAGGGTTAGGCGTTAGGGTTAGGCGTTAGGGTTAGGCGGTAGGGTTAGGGTTAGGGTTAGGGTTAGGGTTAGGCGTTAGGGTAGGCGTTAGGGTAGGGTTAGGGTTAGGTGCTAGGCGTTAGGGTTAGGCGTTAGGGTTAGGCGTTAGGGTGGGTGTTAGGGTTAGGCGTTAGGGTTAGGCGCTAGGCGTTAGGGGTCGGCGTTAGGGTTAGGTGCTAGGCGTTAAGGTTACGCATTAGGTTTGGGGGTTAGGGTTAGGCGTTGGGGTTGGGCGTTGGGGTTGGGGGTTGGGGTTGGGCGTTAGGGTTACGCATTAGGTTTGGGGGTTAGAGTTAGTGTTGGGCGTTCGGGCTGGATTTACGTGTTGGAGTTAGGTTTAGGGTTACGTGTTGGAGTTGGGGCGTTAGGCTTTGGAATTAAGCCTTCTGGTTGGGTCTGGATCCAGGGGTAAGTGTTACATTGATGTTATGGGGGGGTTTGGGCTAGGGTTGGGGCTGGGGTCCGGCCATTGGTTTTGGGGTTAGATTTTAGGGTCTTGGATGGGTCTGGGGCGGGGGTTACATGAGTGTTGTGGGGATTGGGGTTAGGGCTAGGGTTAGGGCACCAATTTTCTTTGGGTAGATGGGCTACTTCTAAGGCTGGTGTTATTATCCGAGATGGTTGTGGATGGTGTGTTGTGTTCCCATGGATTCGGGATATGTGGAGTTCAGGATTGTTTTGGATGTGTTACGTTTTAAGTATGGGTGAAGAAATATTTGCTGTCCTACATTTGGTTCAGACCCTTTGGTAACTGGGTTTGTAATGTTAAGATCCACCATCTCTCTTTCCTTTTCCTTTGTATTGGTGTCCAATTCAAGTTAGTTTCAAGCCCCATGATTTCCAGGGACTGAATTCCATGTTGCATAAAATGTCTGGTTATCGCCTTGTCTTCCTTCCCTGTCCGGATGGAACTAAGGTGTCCCGTAAATCTAGTTCTTAAAGTGTTCCCTGTTTCCCCGATATATAAAATGTGGCACTGTTTACATCGAATTGCATAGACTACATTTTGTTGCTCGCATGTAATTCTTTGCTTTATTAAAGCGGTTTTTCCTGTGTTCTCGTTTTGCAAGATTTTTAAGACCTTTAGGTGTTTACATGTTCCACATTGTCTGTCACCGCAATTTGGTACGGTTTGTGCCTTTACGCTACTGGTGACCAATAGGTCTTTTAGGTTTTTGCCTCTTTTGAAAGCTGATGTTATGCGATATTGGCTCAGTGAGTTAACATCCCCTTTTAACTTTTCAAACTGGTTTCTCACTACCCTATTTATCTGTTGAGTTGTTGCGCCGTATGTTGTAACAAGTGGTAGTCTTGTAGTTGGCCTATACCGTGGCTGTGGGTTCTCCATCTCCCTCAGGAAATTGGACTTGATATGTCTGAGGAATCTCTTTGTGTACCCCCTCCGTCTCAGTGCGGTGAAAAGGGTGGTGACCGCTTTGTTGAAATGTTCTAGTTTTGTGGATATGCGGTGGAACCGCATGAGTTGTGACTTTACCAGTCCCCTAAAGGTGTGCCTGGGATGATGGCTTTTAGTGTGCAGGAGTGTATGTGTGTCAGTTACTTTGAAGAATACCTTTGTTGCTAATTTGTGACTGTTGTTCTCTAGTGGCAACTTAAAAACTGTAGTGTCGAGAAAGTCAATGCTTTCCTTGTGTGTTGTGGCTTTAATTTTAATGGAGGGGTGATGATTATTGAGAGTGTTGATGAAATCTTCTAATTCTGATTCTGTGTGGGTCCAAACCCCCCATATATCATCCAAGTACCTATAATAGCACATTGGGCGCTTGGGACACTTTTTGAAGACACTCTCCTCCCAGTCTGCCATGTAAATGTTTGCATAGGCCGGGGCAAACTTTTTACCCATAGCTGTGCCCTTAATTTGGAGGTACGATTCCCCATCGAATTCAAAGTCATTTTTTGTTAAACCCAGATGTAGTAGCTGAATTATAGCTTCATCTGGTCTTTTAGGGTGGGGAAATTTAGCAAGGGCATTTTTAACTGCCTGTATACCTCTGTTTGTTTCTATATTTGTATATAGGCTTTCGATGTCCATGGTAAAAAGAAGGGCATTAGGGGGTACGGTCAATGAGTTAACTATTTCTGTGAAGTGATATGTGTCCTTGATATAACTGGGATGTTTCTGGGCCAAGGGGTTCAGGAATGAATCAATGTATTCAGCTACCCTGTAGGATTCACTGCCACAGTCTGACACAATGGGTCTTCCCGGTGGAATCTCCCCTGGAATTGTCCATGTATCTGGATGTTTATGTATTTTGGGCAGTATGTAAAACTTTCTGGGCCGCGGTTGTTCCCCTCTCAGGTATTCAACCTGTTTCTGTTTAATAAATTTAGACTTATGGAGTCGTTCTAATATATTGTCAATCTCTTTTTGTGTTTCCTGAAAGATGGGTTTTGTTAATTTAATGTAGTGGTCCGTGTTATTTAATTGTCTGTGTGCTTCAAACAGGTACTGTTGTTTGTCCATGAGAACTATACTACTGCCCTTATCTGCTGGTTTTATAACTATGTTCGGGTTAGTTTTTAATTCCCTAATCGCCTGCCTTTCTCTTCTGGTGAGATTCTGTTTATCTTTTAATATGGGGATTTTTTCTATTTCCTTTTGAGTTACTCTCATAAAATTTACTATCTCTGGGTGTATTTCAGTGTCTTCTGGGGTCCAGTCCGATGACGGCATGAAGGGTTGTTTGTCTGTAATTGAGTCCCTAAAGTAATCTGTGAGTTTAATTCTTCTGTAAAAGCTTTCTAAGTCATTCTGAATCTGCTTTTTACATGGCTTTGTGACCGGCACAAATGTAAGACCCTTGTCTAGGACCCCTTTCTGTGTTTCTGTAGGGGTAAAGAGTTTGGAAATATTGACAATAGTTTCTCCTAAGTTAAGGCACCGCTTTTCTAGGGTTGCAGTACTATTTAGTTTAAATGTTTCATCCATTTATTGATCATGATCAGTGCCGTGTTCTCCGTCCAGTGAATGTGATCCCTGCTTACCCTGAAGGACCTGGCAGCTATGGCTGGTATGTAAGATTGGGTTTTAATGAATTGATTTAACTGACGGATTGTATCCTTTTCCCCTTCTGGGAGTGATTGGCTGAAATTTATTTCGGGCACCCAAATCTGTGCATTAGGGAATTTAGTTTTAGCCACTTTTAGGAGAATTTGTAGTTGCTTAATTGCAGTCAGTGGTCTTTGCGTGCGGTGGTTAATGCCAATTGCCAGCACCACTTTCTTAATTTCTGGGGAAGGTTGTAACTTGTTTAGGACAGCCGTGGCATGAATGAATTTAGCTCCTGGAAAGCTGTCAATTTGTGTGATTGGGTTTGGGCAGCTTTTTATTTGGGAGAGATTAGAGTCCCCCATGATCAAGATTGGTTTAACAGGTTTGAGTTGCCAATTTCTGTTTTTCTGGCAAGTATTAGGATGCCTTGTCACTGGCTGTGGATTGTCCCTATCAGTGTCAGATTCAGAATGGTCGTCACTCTGTCCTTGTAGCGGGGGTGAGCGTGTCGTCACCGTCTCGGGGTCCACCCTGACAGGCGCAGGGCCTGCGGATGCAGTCACAGAATTTGTCTGTGAGGTCGAGGATGTCGCCTGAGTTCGGCTCCTGCTTTGCCTCTGTGGTGGGGGTGTCCCTGTAGCCCTAGGGTGTACACTCGTAGGGGAGGGGTTCATCTGTCCAGTGGAGGGGGCCGTTGTGGAAGTCGAGGCTGTCGGCTCATTCCGGCCTTCTCTCTGTCTTTGCGGGAGGGGTTCACGTACCACTGTAATGTCGGGGTACCAATCAACTAAGGGGGTTGGCAGTGGAGTTGGAGAGGTTGGCCTGGTTTGGTCCTGTCTCTGTGGCACGGGCTGTTCTTCTACCACGGTCTGAGGGAAGCAATGTGTGGGGGAGCGACTCGTCGATGGTCTGGGGGGGTGGGGAGGGGGATGGCTCGGTCTGGTGGAGGTTGGGACTCGGTGTGTGCGATTAGTCATAGTCCGGTTCGGTATAGCCAGCTGTCGGTCGTTCCCCTCGCTCTGCCGAGGCCTTTGAGGCTCGGACTCTTGGGAAGCAGGCATGATGTCGAGGTTCAAGGTGGTGGCCACATTGGAGGTCCGGGTACCCGGTCTATGGGGCAAGGCAGTCCTGGTCTGTGGGCTGACCTGCTGTCCTGTGTTTTTCCGTGTGGCCAGATGCCGGATGTGTTTTCTTACCACATCCATTGTTTGAGCTTTGAATCTGTTCTTAAGATTCTTTTTATTCCAATTTATTGCTTTGGCAATGGCTTCCTGGAGCCGGTCAGTAATTTCTGTTGTTTGCCAGTCATCATCCAATTTCTTGAGGTTAATTTGGTAATGCTCAATTAGAATTTGTCTTGTTTGTTTTGCCCAGTTTTCTGAATTTAAAGCCAATTTTCTCAGCGTTTCCCGTGATGGGTTTGCTGGCTTTATAAAAAATGTTAATTTATCTGATTGTCTTATAATGCCTTTAGGAGGCTCCCTTTGGCTCTCTAGTAACACTAAATGGTGAATCGTCTGGGCTATTTTATAAATCAATCTAACCGTTGTAGCAAAACTATCTCTAATTAAATTACCTCTACCTACTGGAACCGTGTGTGCGTAATTCCTGCGTGGTGGGAAAGGCCCACGTTTTCTTTGTGTATTCCGTTGCATTGTCTGGGTGTAAAATGTGCAAGAAAAGTTACTGTGGGATGTCCCCTCGTAACAATACTCTACCGCACTAAGGTTCTCCGGTGTCCCGAAGTCCCTCTGCCCGGTCGCTCCTTCTCTCTCTCCTTCTCTCTCTCCTTCCCCAGGGAGGTTCTCCGGCGTCCCGAAGTCCCTCTACCTGGTCGCTCCCTCTCTCTCTCCTTCTCCGGGAAGGTTCTCCGGTTTCCCGAAGTCCCTCTACCCAGTCAATCCTTCTCTCTCCCTTTCTCTCTCTCTCTCTCTCTCTCTCTCTCTCCAACCTGTGGAAAAAAATTCTCTTTGACTCAATGAGTATTCCGGCTAGGAATAGTTTTTCCCGACGTTTCGCTGTTACTCCAGCTTCCTCAGGGGAAAATGGCCGATTCGTTGCAAAATCTGTTGGATAAATGTGAGTGAGCTGGCTGACCCCTCCCATGTTGAATGTGATTGGTTGGAAAAGTCTCCTTGTCCTGAAACAATTGGGCTGTTTTTAAAAAATTAAATTGACCCAATGGGAAGTGTGGTCTGTGCATTGAGCCCCTGCAAAAAAACATCCTGGTTACCATGGTAGCAGAGCCCCACCACATTGGGTTTACCTTGTGCTCCACAACCTCTGCAAAAAAAACCAGTCCTGAAACAAAGGGGAACAATTAGGCTGCTTTTAAATTTAATTTTAATTGACCCACTGGGTTTGAAACAATTGCACCTTTTTAAAGTTTTTTTAAGTTTTTAAAGTTTAAATTTAAATGGTCCCATGGGAAGCCCGATCTGTGCATTTGTGGCCCTGCAAAATAACCTGTTTGCCGTGGTAACAGAGCCCTACCCCATGCTGGGTCACCCCAAGTCCATCAAAAGCAAACAAACAGTAAAATCACCCAGTCCTGGGACATTAATGGGTTGCTTTAGCTCCCCAGCGCCACTGTGTGGTAGGTCTTTGTAACAGCAATACATTTATATTCTAAATTTAAAATGCAGAAGTAAGGAGGGATTGAATGATAATTAATGTTAACCTGCCTATCTAAGAGGGGGGATTTAATTATAATTAAAACTGACCTGTCTATCTAAGAGGTCCGTAACCCTACCCCCATTACACTCGGGTGTTAATTTAAAACTTTGGTTTATTTGTTACATAATTATTTGGGAATGGAATGGGAATTGGATGTATTCCTGGGGGTGAAGGGCCCGCAAGTTTGGTATTGGGGTGTGAGCTTAGGCACGACTGTTCCCCAGTAGAGACCATGGCAGCACAGGCCAGATGGCCTTGAAAGTGCAGAATTTAATTTTCTTATGTCTTGTTTAATGGCACGCGCCATTTCTGTGTATCGACCAGCTGAACTTGGATTCTGTTGCCTGTAAGGCATTTATTTTTGGCACTGCTTGGACAGTCACAACGGACGGCGTGTCACTTTAAAGTTAGGGTAGGGTGAATGGGCAGTAGGGGTGGGAAAGCCTCCCCTCTTGTGTTTATATACTCATTTCTTGAGTTTAATTTCACGAGCAGCTGCCACTTTTATTCGGCTCACGCCTTAAGTTAGTGTCCATCCATGTCCGCTTGCCTTTCCAGCTCGGATTATCAGTGGGATTGCAATGAATAGCATGTGCTATTAATTTTGCAATGAGTATATCGAATTGAAGGATCAGTCGTGTCTAAGGGCTGGACAAAGTTTGGATTTTAGGGCGGGAGCCATCAAGAAGATTCAGAAGTTCGGTCGGGGGTGGGGGTGTTTTGGGTAGGTTAGGAATAGGTGGGGGGTGGTTGGGGAAGTTTGGTCGATTAGGACTAGGGTTAGCTTTGGTTTAGGGTTCGGTCTGGGGGGGTTTTAGACTTAGGATTGGGGGGGTTTTAGGGTAGGGTTTAGGCGTTATGTGTTAGGGTTAGGGTTAGGCGTTAGGGTTAGGGTTAGGCGTTAGGGTTAGGGTAGGTGTTAAGGTTAGGGTAGGGGTTAGGTGCTAGGCGTTAGGGTTAGGGTAGGCGTTAGGGTTAGGTGCTAGGCGTTAGGGTTAGGCGTTAGGGTTAGGGTGGGTGTTAGGGTTAGGCGTTAGGGTTAGGGTAGGTGTTAGGTTTAGGTGTTAGGTTTAGGTGTTAGGTTTAGGTGTTAGGTTTAGGTGTTAGGTTTAGGTGTTAGGTTTAGGCGTTAGCTTTAGGCGTTAGGTTTAGGCGTTAGGTTTAGGCGTTAGGTTTAGGCGTTAGGTTTAGGCGTTAGGTTTAGGCGTTAGGTTTAGGCGTTAGGTTTAGGCGTTAGGTTTAGGCGTTAGGTTTAGGCGTTAGGTTTAGGGTGGGGGTTAGGCGTTAGGGTTAGGTGCTAGGCTTTAGGGTTAGGGTAGGTGTTAGGGTTAGGCGTTAGGGTAGGGTTAGGGTTAGGTGCTAGGCGTTAGGGTTAGGCGTTAGGGTTGGGGTGGGTGTTAGGGTTAGGCGTTAGGGTTAGGGTGGGTGTTAGGGTTAGGCGTTAGGGTTAGGTGCTAGGCTTTAGGGTTAGGGTAGGTGTTAGGGTTAGGGTAGGTGTTAGGGTTAGGCGTTGGGGTTAGGGTTAGGCGTTGGGGTTAGGCGTTAGGGTTAGGCGTTAGGGTTAGGCGTTAGGGTAGGTGTTAGGGTAGGTGTTAGGGTTAGGCGTTAGGGTAGGGTTAGGGTTAGGTGCTAGGCGTTAGGGTTAGGCGTTAGGGTTGGGGTGGGTGTTAGGGTTAGGCGTTAGGGTTAGGGTGGGTGTTAGGGTTAGGCGTTAGGGTTAGGTGCTAGGCATTAGGGTTAGGTGCTAGGCTTTAGGGTTAGGGTACACGTTAGGGTTAGGCTTTGGGGTTAGGGTTAGGCGTTAGGGTTAGGGTTAGGCGTTAGGGTTAGGCGTTAGGGTTAGGCGTTAGGGTAGGGTTAGGGTTAGGCGTTAGGGTAGGCGTTAGGGTAGGGTTAGGGTTAGGTGCTAGGCGTTAGGGTTAGGCGTTAGGGTTAGGCGTTAGGCGTTAGGGTGGGTGTTAGGGTTAGGCGTTAGGGTTAGGCACTAGGCGTTAGGGGTCGTCGTTAGGGTTAGGTGCTAGGCGTTAAGGTTACGCATTAGGTTTGGGGGTTAGGGTTAGGCGTTGGGGTTAGGGTTAGGGTTAGGGTGAGGGTGAGGGTGAGGGTGAGGGCGTGGGTGAGGGTGAGGGTGAGGGCGAGGGCGAGGGCGAGGGCGAGGGCGAGGGTTAGGGTTAGGGCGAGGGTTAGGGTTAGGGTTAGGGTTAGGGTGAATGGGCAGTAGGGGTGGGAAAGCCTCCCCTCTTGTGTTTATATACTCATTTCTTGAGTTTAATTTCACGAGCAGCTGCCACTTTTATTCGGCTCACGCCTTAAGTTAGTGTCCATCCATGTCCGCTTGCCTTTCCAGCTCGGATTATCAGTGGGATTGCAATGAATAGCATGTGCTATTAATTTTGCAATGAGTATATCGAATTGAAGGATCAGTCGTGTCTAAGGGCTGGACAAAGTTTGGATTTTAGGGCGGGAGCCATCAAGAAGATTCAGAGGTTTGGTCGGGGGTGGGGGTGTTTTGGGTAGGTTAGGAATAGGTGGGGGGTGGTTGGGGAAGTTTGGTCGATTAGGACTAGGGTTAGCTTTGGTTTAGGGTTCGATCTGGGGGGGTTTTAGACTTAGGATTGGGGGGGTTTTAGGGTAGGGTTTAGGCGTTATGTGTTAGGATTAGGGTAGGCGTTAGGGTTAGGTTAGGTGCTAGGCGTTAGGGTTAGGGTAGGCGTTAGGGTTAGGTGCTAGGCGTTAGGGTTAGGGTGGGTGTTAGGGTTAGGCGTTAGGGTTAGGCGTTAGGGTTAGGTTTAGGTGTTAGGTTTAGGTGTTAGGTTTAGGCGTTAGGTTTAGGCGTTAGGTTTAGGGTGGGGGTTAGGCGTTAGGGTTAGGTGCTAGGCATTAGGGTTAGGTGCTAGGCTTTAGGGTTAGGGTAGGCGTTAGGGTTAGGTGTTAGGGTAGGTGTTAGGGTTAGGCGTTAGGGTAGGGTTAGGGTTAGGTGCTAGGCGTTAGGGTTAGGCGTTAGGGTTGGGGTGGGTGTTAGGGTTAGGCGTTAGGGTTAGGGTGGGTGTTAGGGTTAGGCGTTAGGGTTAGGTGCTAGGCATTAGGGTTAGGTGCTAGGCATTAGGGTTAGGTGCTAGGCTTTAGGGTTAGGGTAGGGGTTAGGGTAGGGGTTAGGGTTAGGGTTAGGCGTTAGGGTAGGGTTAGGGTTAGGTGCTAGGCGTTAGGGTTAGGCGTTAGGGTTGGGGTGGGTGTTAGGGTTAGGCGTTAGGGTTGGGGTGGGTGTTAGGGTTAGGCGTTAGGGTTAGGGTGGGTGTTAGGGTTAGGCGCTAGGCATTAGGGTTAGGTGCTAGGCTTTAGGGTTAGGGTACACGTTGGGGTTAGGGTAGGTGTTAGGGTTAGGCGTTAGGGTAGGTGTTAGGGTTAGGCGTTAGGGTAGGGTTAGGGTTAGGTGCTAGGCGTTAGGGTTAGGGTTAGGGTGGGTGTTAGGGTTAGGCGTTAGGGTAGGTGTTAGGGTTACGCGTTAGGGTAGGGTTAGGGTTAGGTGCTAGGCGTTAGGGTTAGGCGTTAGGGTTAGGCGTTAGGGTTAGGCGTTGGGGTTAGGCGTTAGGGTGGGCGTTAGGGTTAGGCGTTAGGGTGGGCGTTAGGGTTAGGCGTTAGGGTTAGGCGTTAGGGTTAGGCGTTAGGGTTAGGCGTTAGGGTTAGGTGCTAGGCGTTAGGGTTCGGCGTTAGGGTTAGGTGTTAGGGTTAGGCGTTAGGGTTACGCATTAGATTTGGGGGTTAGGGTTAGGCGTTGGGGTTAGGGGTTGGGCGTTGGGCGTTGGGGTTGGGCGTTGGGGTTGGGCGTTGGGGTTACGCATTAGGTTTGGGGGTTAGAGTTAGTGTTGGGCGTTCGGGCTGGAGTTACGTGTTGGAGTTAGGTTTAGGGTTACGTGTTGGAGTTGGGGCGTTAGGCTTTGGAATTAAGCCTTCTGGTTGGGTCTGGATCCAGGGGTAAGTGTTACATTGATGTTATGGGGGGGTTTGGGCTAGGGTTGGGGCTGGGGTCCGGCCATTGGTTTTGGGGTTGGATTTTAGGGTCCTGGATGGGTCTGGGGCGGGGGTTACATGAGTGTTGTGGGGATTGGGGTTAGGGCTAGGGTTAGGGCACCAATTTTCTTTGGGTAGATGGGCTACTTCTAAGGCTGGTGTTATTATCCGAGATGGTTGTGGATGGTGTGCTGTGTTCCCATGGATTCGGGATATGTGGAGTTCAGGATTGTTTTGGATGTGTTACGTTTTAAGTATGGGTGAAGAAATATTTGCTGTCCTACATTTGGTTCAGACCCTTTGGTAACTGGGTTTGTAATGTTAAGATCCACCATCTCTCTTTCCTTTTCCTTTGTATTGGTGTCCAATTCAAGTTAGTTTCAAGCCCCATGATTTCCAGGGACTGAATTCCATGTTGCATAAAATGTCTGGTTATCGCCTTGTCTTCCTTCCCTGTCCGGATGGAACTAAGGTGTCCCGTAAATCTAGTTCTTAAAGTGTTCCCTGTTTCCCCGATATATAAAATGTGGCACTGTTTACATCGAATTGCATAGACTACATTTTGTTGCTTGCATGTAATTCTTTGCTTTATTAAAGCGGTTTTTCCTGTGTTCTCGTTTTGCAAGATTTTTAAGACCTTTAGGTGTTTACATGTTCCACATTGTCTGTCACCGCAATTTGGTACGGTTTGTGCCTTTACGCTACTGGTGACCAATAGGTCTTTTAGGTTTTTGCCTCTTTTGAAAGCTGATGTTATGCTATATTGGCTCAGTGAGTTAACATCCCCTTTTAACTTTTCAAAATGGTTTCTCACTACCCTATTTATCTGTTGAGTTGTTGCGCCGTATGTTGTAACAAGTGGTAGTCTTGTAGTTGGCCTATACCGTGGCTGTGGGTTCTCCATCTCCCTCAGGAAATTGGACTTGATATGTCTGAGGAATCTCTTTGTGTACCCCCTCCGTCTCAGTGCGGTGAAAAGGGTGGTGACCGCTTTGTTGAAATCTTCTAGTTTTGTGGATATGCGGTGGAACCGCATGAGTTGTGACTTTACCAGTCCCCTAAAGGTGTGCCTGGGATGATGGCTTTTAGTGTGCAGGAGTGTATGTGTGTCAGTTACTTTGAAGAATACCTTTGTTGCT